>NW_020897735.1:1996806-2683936 GCF_003984885.1 Neopelma chrysocephalum
TCAGATTTCATAAATATCATTCAGATTTCATAAATATCATTCAGATTGAGCAGGAATCCAAGGTGCCCTCAATGATATTCCCTCACTCCACGTCCTCCCACTCGACCTTGTGCCAGCCCAGTTTCTGTAAGGATGGTGGCAAACATCTCTCCAAAACCAAAAGACAAGGGATAAGGACACCTTGCTTGGAGAAAGACACAGTTTTGAGCTCTTGTTATGAGCAAGTTCTCCAAGCACACATGTGGAACATGATCATATCCTCCTGCAACAGTAAGGCCACAAGAGCAATTTCCTCCTAAGGAGGGTGACTGACTCCAGGACAAGCTCTGCACTGCAGATCCCAACAGAAACTGAGGATGAGGAGCCTCTCTTGCAAAATTAGGAAATCCTGTTACCATTAAAAACCCTCTGCCAGGTGGAGGGAGGGCTCCTGCTCCCCACACTGGTGTCTCACACCCTGTCCTGAGGTACTTCCCACACTGTAGGGAAACCAGGCTTTTAATGCTCAGGGAACAATTCTTCTCTATTCAGGTTGGGGACCTTTCCCTCCACACCTCATCCCCAGACTGTAAAACATCCAGAGATGGAGCAGGTCATCCCAGCTGCAGAAATGAAACAACTGCTGCAACAAGAACTCTGAAGGTGCAGGTTTGAAGCCACGTTCTCAGCTGTTCAACACTCACTTGGGTTGGGACCCAAGGCCACAACCAGGGGGGTGTCAAAATAAGTGTTCTCTGATTTGTGCTGCCCAAACCAAACCAGATCTAACTGCAATTCCCTCTTTTTGTTGTGGATTTGTCGGTGGTGTTTGTATTGTTTTAAATGCTCCCAGTTTTCATTTGTTCTTGTCTGGGTACAAGGTGCAGGGTGAGATAAAAAGGAATATCCAAGGCCAGAGATCTCTCTTTAAGACAGATTGGCCATTGCCTGTGCTCTATCACTGTTCAATGCCCAAGGTGATGGAACAACTTCTATTTTGGTTAAGTGTATTTACATAACTCCACTCATCCAGGAATATTAATTTTACTCTTTCCAGTCTGAGTAACTGTAATAATGCAGGAGAACATTGAACTTCAGTGCATTTACAGCACAGATGCTGCAGTCTGTCACCTTGAATACATCCTGTCATTTAACACTCTCAGAGCTTCCAGGCAGAACATTTTGCATCTACTTTATCCTTTATTTCTAATGCTGTGAAGTTCCATGAGGATCCTGCCCTCCCCTGCAACGTTTTCATTAATATTTTCAATGCTTAACACTCTCAGTAGTCCCTCACAGCAGTGAGCATCACTCTGAGCTGAAAACAAACATCATTCAGAGCTAAATAGTCATCACAACATGAATGTGAAAGACTGATTGGTAACTGGTGAGGCACTGAAGGTTTAGCTCTGATAGAAACACCAGAAAGGAGATATTTATGCTTTGAGGAAAAGCACATCCTCAGGCTGTTTCCCCACTGAGACCAGAGCAGAGAACCCCTCTGGTTCTGGCAGATAAATAGACCAGAAAAACGAAGCCAGGCAGGGAGTTCTTAATTTCCTCTCTGCAGTTCAGTGTTAACTACACATTGTGGTACATAAACCACCCCAGGAGTCACCTGGGCCAGGGCTCGGGACACCAAGGCTTTGAAAACAAAAAACCAGAGCTGCTTTACATTCAGCTGCCTTCAAAATCATACCCAGCAAGGGGTGGAAAGGACCATGTGGTTCACAGATGCTTCCTCTGCAGATTATGGAAGAGTTTTGCCTGCAACACTTAAGGGTTTATCCCCCTGATTTCCAGTGAAAGTTGATGATCTAAATGCAGTAAAGTGACTTCTGGAAGTAACTGCTCAGCTCTGCTATTGGGCTAAGTCAAGTTCAACTAAACTCCCTGAGAATAAGCATTTTAACTTATTTAATGCACTTAAACGATGTCCTACATAGAATGGTTTTATCCAACACAGAACCGTAAAAACATGGGGTATAAATTTGCAAACATCCACTCTGCTACTGCTATAGCTGGGAATGTTTCCAAAAACACAATGTTTTCTTGGAAAGGAATAATTGAAGAGGTGACCTTAGGTGATAATTTCTGACAACAAGCACAGGGATGCCAACCTGAACATATTTGATGATAGACTGCCCAAAGAACACAGACAGTCTGCTGTGCCTTCTGCCATCCCTTCAGAACACTCCCAAAGGTGAAATGTAATTAAATACTTAGAAAAGGAGTTTTGACAAAATCCAGGGAAGTGCTCATAGCCCCAAAAACGCTGCAGCTGAAAACTAAGCAGCAATTCTACTTTGAAACCCATTGCAAATTCATGCTGGGTTAATTCTTTGTGTTTAATGTTGGGAGATGGGTGGTAAAACAGACTATGGAAAGATGTTTTTTTGAGATAAAGTTCACTGATAGTTTGTTTTATTTATTAGTGTTATGGCTTTAGAGGACAAGAGAGTCCTGAGCCACATTCAGATACACTATTGTATTTAATTTTACAAACACCACCAATAACACTGGAACCACCCACCTGATGAAATATGATTTAGCACAACCAGTTCTGGCAAAACTAATTAAGAATAACCAGAATAACTGTCATTCCAGTTTGATTATAAATAATACCCTGATACACCCGAGAAAATATCAGAATGAGAATTTATCAGTGTTCTAATTCTAGGAGGTTTTACAGCTACTAATGGTCCCTACTCACTTTATCCAAGACAATCAAACTTAGGAAGTATCAGGCAGAGAAAGGAAAAATAAGGAGAAGCAAAATATCTACTTTATATTCCAAAAGTAGGTGGATCTCAAGGAGTCCTAACAAACAAAGGAGAGGAGGAGACTTTGTGCTTTGGAAAAAGCACGATACAAAACCTTACACCAATAACTATCACCTAGACATAACTGATCAAGCCAATCCTATCTAGGAAGAGAAAAACACTTCTCCCTAAGCCAACTTTCACTAAATGCTGCTTAAACATCTCCAAGAAATCTATATATATATAGCATTGCCTTCCTTTAAGAGGATTGTCAAATCACTGAAGACAAGAAGAGGACAGAAATCCTTAATTTATAGCACTAGCTGGAAAAACTTTTGAACAACTCTGGCAGATCAGTAATAAATTACTGTTATCTGGCTGCATATTCCCACCTACTGTCTCATGTAATGTGGAAAGAATGAAAAAGGAATACAGGCAGAAAGGAGCAGCACATAAAAACAGCTTCCTCAAGTCCCCAGGGAGGAAAAGGAAAATGCTTTTAGGGTTGTTTTGCATGAGCAGCAGCCACATTAAATGTACCATCACATCACCATGGTGGGCACTGGAAAGCTTCTATAGCTTCAAAGTCTCATCCACCTCCAGAGCCAACATTCCCCTTGCTTTGTCAGGGAGCAGCCAGGGTCACTTAGTCAAGTCAGGAGCAAAAGGAAAAGGGGCCAGAGACAGATCTGGAAACAAGGAGACAGCACAAAGTGCTTCCAGGACACAGAGCCAAAGCCAGGACTAGAGAAAAAACATGGATATGGACATAAAAGCCCCGCCAGGAGACAACCAACCAACCAACCTACCTCTGTGGGTCCATAGGCACCAAGGAGGCAGGGTCAGGGAAGGGCTGAAAACTCAAAACACAGCTCTGGAAGAGGGGAAACCTCAGGCTCCAGCTTAAATAGGTGCCTGGCCCCAGACAGGGTGTTTGTAGGGTCCCAGGTGAGGCTGAGCAGGGTGATTGAGACCCTGTGGATCACTCAGAGCCCTGGCCCCAGGCAGGGTGTTCCTGGGGGTCCCAGGTGAGGCTGGTCAGGGTGTTAAGACCCTGTGGATCACTCAGAGCCCCTGGCACACCTGAGGCTGGATCCTGCTCAGTCTCTGTCCCCCCCAGGTAGTCCCCAAAACCCCACAGCTGCGAGGCTGCTTCAGAGTCTCTGTGGGGTTTGATTCCTGCCCTCTGTGGGACCACCAACAGCCCTGACCAGCTCCTCTGGGATTCCCAGATCTTGTGTTCCCTCCTGGCACCCTCATCCCTGTCCCAGCAGTGCTGTGGGTGCTGGTGTCCAGCTCTGGTTTTGACTGAGGGGGCTCAGGCACCTCCAACCTCCTCCCTCACCCTGTGTGAGCACAAGGTCACCTTCCCCTTCTGACAGGCAAGGAATGTTTTGTGGGCTCTGGGATAAAGGTTATGCCTCTTCCTTGGGCTGCTGGAAGCAGGGAGGCCTCTGAGAAGGCAGGAGCAGCAGCACCTTCTCTGGGGGAGATAATGGAGTCTCTGTGCTCCTAAATCAGAGTCCCAAACACCTCTTTTCCAGAGCATAAACCAGGCTGGAATCAGCAGAAGTACAAAAGAAGGTATGGGATGATTTTCTAGACATAGCACAGCTGAAGGAAGAAGAGTTCAATTAAAGCTGAAGAAAGGAGAGAAGAGTTCAGCTGAAGCTCAAAGGGAGACAAAGAAAAACAGTCTTTCATGTTTTCTTCCCAACAGCTCAAGAAATTTCACTTTGCATCAATCTGTACATGTTCCTTTGGACTCGAACCTCTCTGCTTCTTTCAGTTATTTAGTGGTTTGAATTTCAAAACAACCTCCCCAACACTGACTTAAACCATTGCCTTTGAGTTGATATATATTAATTTTTAAACCAGAAGATACAGAAAATGTTATTTAGAAACCAAAGTAAAGCAAATTAGGGTGAAAACTTCCCATGACAGCTTCTTGATCTTTTCAAAGGCTTTGCCCAAACTACTCTGGCCAAAACTACCCTGGCCAAAACTACCTGTTAAATTCAAGGTGCACTGGCAGAGAGCTTCAATACCTCCTGAAAATCCTTTTTTCTTTAATATTGCTCCCCTCATTTAACCAGTTTCAAGGACCAAATCCCTCTTCCAGCTCAACCTCTACCAATGGAAATTTTTAAACCCTCTCAAAGCGTTTTCCTCCTAAATCACCAATTAGAAGGGAAGACAGTGAAAAACAAAAACTATTGAGTTTACGACCAGCAAAAGATAGAAAGAAAAAAAGTTTTCTCGTTATCTGAAAAAGGGTTTATTTGAGTGGTTATGAAAACATCATTTGTCCTGGAAACCTCTGCAGGCTGCAACTGTGTCAACATCATTATTACAGCATTTTTCCCTTGCTGGTTGGGGGACCCTTGATGGTGTTGCCAAGTGTCCTGTCCCAGATCTAAACCTGAGCTGTTTTCCTTGCTGAAGGATTTCCTGTAACTCTTCCCTCTGTCCTTCATAAGCTGTGTGGCAGAGTGGGTGTGACAGATTATTACTAAACCACTGCACAAGCAGACAAACTTCTGGAAATGTGGCAAGAAGGGCATTCTAAAGTTCATCATTTACTTTCTTTATTTCCTGAATTTATATTAGTTCCCAGCTCCCATGATTTATCACACATTGAGCATTTGAGTTTTGCCTTCCAGCCCCAAATATTGGAGTATTTGAACATGAACATTTCTTTTTTCGTTCCCTAATTTTAGGCATTCGAGAGAAAAATCTGGGACACGGGAAACCTAACATTTCAGAAGCTAAAAGAAAAAAAAAATCAAGTGATTAAGGCATCTTGTGATTAAGTTTTTTTAATGCTTGGGCAAAGCAACACTGACTCATTGTAGCCATGTCTAATGTCCCCAAACACCCCTGACAAGGCCAGTGCCTGGCCAAGATTTATCCTTAAAAGTTCCAGCTGTTTACGAGGTATCTGGGGGGGGGAATATGTGGCAATAATTATGTTGCTTCCGACTGAAAAATGGTTGAAAGGATTTTCCTACAAATTCCTTAAAATAAGTGAGCAAAACCAACTGTGGGCAGGAACTAAACAAGGCCAATTCATAAGAAAAATCAAGTTTAGGGCTGAAATCTTGCTGCACCTTCCGCTGTGGCTGGAGCTCCCCTGGGTGTTCTTGGGGTAACTTTAGGAAATAAGGGGGCATTTGGTTTTTTATCACACAAAGCTGCCTCTGTGGAGCATGAAACTCATTGTTCTGTTGTTGTAGAGTGGCAACACTTTGCAGAATTTTCAATGCTAACACCAAAGGTAAAATACTTAAAAGAAAACAAATGTATTCTAGATGCTTTTGCAGGTTTGGGGTATCCCATTTTTATGCTGTTTCTCTACAATTCCAGCCAGCTCTTGGCAAGGCTGTTGTACAAACTGAACTGCCTGACTTAAAGACTGACCCCAGATCATCTCTGCTGCTGGATTCTACCAAAGGCCTTTGGAATCAGTGGCTGGACTTTAAAGGTGAAGCCTAAAATACTTCCTAGGTCCTGTTTGATCCAGCTCCTCACCTCATCTCTCCCTGTCCTTACATGGTTGCTCTGGGGAAGATCAGGAGGAGAAGCTGTAAAATGGGTTGTCCCACTGTATTTTAATGGTCCAAATGCCTCTGTTTTCTTGTCTTCCAGCTCTGGAAAAGCTTTTAGCTCAGTCCTTCCCCTTACAAAGTCACATATAACATACAGAAAGGGAGTAGAACTGAGATAAACACAATCATTGTAATCATTTAAAAAAAAAAAAGGTGGCTTCTCCACTACTTTTTTTAATTCCCAAAAAGACATCCAAGGATAATTTTGTAAAATTCAGTGAGATATCTTTGGAATTTGTTCTGGCTTTGCTCATTCATGACTTTGCATGTTCATTTGGGTTACGCTCTTTGTGCATCTTGCACAGGCTGTGCATCCTTCCTCAGCCCAAAATAGGTTCCTTACAAATGCTTAAGCCCTGAACTGCAGATATTTGGTGCACAAGACAGGATTAACCTCAGTTTATTGTCTAGAAGTTGGATATTAAGCCTAAGTGAAACATCTGCCTTGTTTTACAATCAGTAAAGACAAAAGTACCCTAAAAGAGTGATTTGTTACATCGAACTTGAACTGCTACATTAGGTAGGAGGGAATAAAAAAGCACATTTCTGCCTAAGACTGTCCAGCACTATGAAATGACTTGAGGGAAAACATGGTTTGATTTGTCTTTTCCAAGTGTACAGTTAAATATAAACCCCTCTTTAAGGATCACTTTGATCCCACAGGGATCCAGAGTCCCCCCTGTGAAGATTTTTGGATGTGCATCTTTATTGTACATCTGGGTTTAAGAATCCCAGTGTGCAAATAAAGCAGCTTGGCTTGAGTTGCAGGCAGAGAGCCCACAGTGTGTTTATAGCAACAGTTTTTTTGGCTCCAGTTTATCTGAAGAGTCCCACTTTTGGTTTAATTAAATTCTGTGTAAATCAGAAGTAAAGTTATATTTAAAACTGGAGAGTTCTCCTGATGTAGAACATTTTCAAGAGTGCTGCAGTTTGTAGGGAAAGAGCATCAACTAGGCAGGGCAGACTGAGAAAAACAAAATCTGAGCAGTAACCTGGACCTATGTGCAGGCAAAACTCAGGCCAGGTCCTGTTGGCTGCACAAAAGGCCCAGAACCAAATAGTTTGGAGTTCCCCAAGGAACTGTAAATGCTGATGAAGTCTGGAGGTGAATTTTTGGCTATAAGATGTGCTGTCCTGGGAACTCTAGAAGGGTTTTCAGAGCTGAGGTGGTTGCAGAGCCACAGACACTCCTACCTAAGGCTGTCCTGTCCCTGCATGTGATTTCTGTGGGAGGAAAGGGCATGGCAAGCACAGATGGATGTGTGTGTGCTGTAAATTTTATATTGCAGGGACACATTCAAATGACTGTGGATGTGTTAAAGATGTGATACACAGTAGAGTGCCAGGGAAATTAAGAGAATCCTCAAATTCTTGGTTTTTGGAAGATGAAAGGGGAAAATAAAGGAGTAGTATGGGAGAAAGTACACCAGGGTGCCTTCAGGAGGCTTGCTGTCCTTAGAGCTTCCACCCCTGCATTCACATGGAATCATAGGATCAATAGGGTTGGAAAAGACCTCCAGGATCACTGAGTCCAAGCTGTGCCCATCCTCACCTTGTCCCCCAGCCCAGAGCACTCAGTGCCACACCCAGTCCTTCCTTGGGCACCTCCAGGGATGGGGACTCCACCACCTGCCTGGGCAGCCCCTTCCAAGGCCTGACAAACCCTTCCATGAGAAAATTCCTCCTGATGTCCAACCTGACCCTCCCTTGGCACAGCTTGAGGCTGATTCCTCTTGTCCTGTTGTTTGTTATTTAGGACCAGAGCCCGACCCCCCCGGCTCCCCCCTCCTGTCAGGGGGTTGCAGAGCCAGAAGGTCCCCCCTGAGCCTCCTTTTCTCCAGGCTGAGCCCCCCCAGCTCCCTCAGCCTCTCCTGGTGCTCCAGAGCCTTCCCCAGCTCCTTTCCCTTCTCTGGACTCACTCCAGCCCCTCAATGTCTTTCCCATGTTGAGGGGCCCAGACCTGGACAGGGCACTCAAGGTGTGGGCACATCCCAGGCTCCATTTGACTCCATGACTTAAAACACCTTCAGAGATAAATCCAAGTGGCCCTTTCCTCCCCACAAAGTGCACCTGAAGGGCATCTTTTCTCCTGCCTCTTCCAAAATCCCTTTCTCAGCTACTCCAAGCTCTGAGGATGACCTGGGTAAATCCTTCTCCCTTGGGTTTCTCCTGGTCCACAGCACTTTATTATCCAGATATGAAAAGCATAACTTTAGTGTAACCAGAGCACATAAGCTGGATCCAGATTTGAACACCAGGCTCTCACCACAGCATAAGGCAGCTCCCTCTGTGTCTGTGCTGCTCAGCTCAAAGTAATAAATGACAATGATGGTACCATAGAGAAAGGAGAAGGAGAGTGCTCTTAGTTCCTGCTGGGAATTCCTGCTGCTTTCATTCTCATGTGAGTGGAATCTCATTTGGATCTGAGGAATCGCATCATATTTCCATCAAATATTTCACAGTAGCCAGTCCTCTTCATTTATTACTGTGATTGTTCAGCATCTCATCACTGACAAATTTTTCTAATGTATTTGTTATAAATATGCATAGAAACAACACAAAATTGGCTTCATGTTCTGCTGTCTGGCACCATTTTCTTTTTGCTGTGCAATAGAAAGTGCAAATGGATGTGAAAAGTGTTTAAGTCTCTAAGATCTAATTTGGGGATCTACATGCAAATGGATCTAATTTTTCCTTGCACAATACCACCATAAGTTGAAAGGTTGCCCAGAGAAGCTGTGGCTGCCCCATCCCTGGAAGTGTCCAAGGCCAGGTTGGACGGGGCTTGGAGCAACCTGGGCTAGTGGAAGGTGTCCCTGCCCATGGCAGGGGGTGGAATGAGATGATCTTTAAGGTCCCTTCCAACCCAACCCATTCCATGGATATAAAATGTAAACCCCTGGTGTAAGGGGGAGTTAGGGAAGGTGGAAAAGCAAAAGCAAAGCACTTTGAGTGACCCAGCCCTGGCTTGAGGTTGTGAACAGGAGCCCAAGGGAACTGGCATTAAACATGCTCAGGAGCAAAGCTTGGAAAGGAATTCTGTGGTCAGGGTGAAGGCACAGGGGAGGGATAAAAAAAGGTGACTCAACCAGTTAGTTTGAAGGCAAGTTTTGCTCTGCCTCGGAAAAAGAGCTAAAAACAGTTCTTGTAGTTTAGTCAATATATCAACGTTTTGGAAACGGTGAATGGAAACTTAGAAATAAGGAGCACGGAGAGTTTGGACAACTCAGGCTGGTGGGGATGGATGTGTTTAGGCTGCTTGATTAGTTGAGGTGAAGGAGTAGATCAGCAGAGCCTGCAGAGCTGTTTACATCCATCCTCCCCTGCAGCAAACATTCCTCCAGGAACGTGTACGTGCACAGAACCCCACTCGACAGGCAGAGTCATGGTAAAAAATTGTGTCGAAAAACCAAACAAAATTGGTCCTTAGCCTGCAAGTGATACCCCTGTGAATGTCTTTAGCAGAAGGAAAGCAGAATTTGATGTGAAAAGAAGGGTTTTCTGTCCCCTCTTGCTTCTCTTTCCTGGTGCAAGCTCAGTATGATTGATTTGATGCCAGGCTTGCTCTCCAACATGCCTGTGGAGCAGGAAAGCAGCCACGTGGTCAGGTCATCCAATTTGACCAATTTTCCTCATGTAAATGAAATGATACCTACAATATCCTCACCCCTAAACAAGGTTTCATTTTCCATTCTCTAATCTTTTATCTCCTTGGAGGAAGAAAGGTTTATTTATGGAGGAAGAAAGGTTTATTTTCAGAAGAGGAACAAATAGGAAGTAATGAGGGGAAACCCATTCTGTGGTCAAAGTGGCCTCATTCAGCATTTTGTATCTTCTCTGAAATCTGCTGGTATTGACTTTATATATATATTATATTAAATTATATTATCTATATTATTATATTTTAGAGAGAGAGAGAGTGGGGTTTGATCTTGCATCTTTTCTCAATTGCTTAAATCTCCTAAAAGTGAGTAAATCCCAGCTGATCACATCACTTGCCTTATGCTGGTTCCAGGTTATTTCTCTGTGTCTCATCTCCTGTCACTCACTCTCATCCAACTTGCTCATAAATCCTGATGCTCCTTTGTGCATCATTTCTTGCCTCCTCTCAGCCACTCCCCCCATCACAGCAAAGAAAATCTGGGATGCCTCCTCTCCTGACCCACTTCCTGAAAGAAAGAGAAATCAGGGAAGACTAATTGCATTGCTAAACCAGCACAAGGGGAGAGGAGGGGAAGTGATAATGGACCAAACTTGCTTCCAAAAGTCAGAGATTGACTGAGCCAGGCCTATCTACTGTTGACTTGAAACAATTTAAACTCACAGAGCTGGGCTCTGGCTGAAGAAGCTTTGAGTCAGTGCTAAGAATGTGCAAACATTCGGATAAGATAAGGCTCCCTGAGCTTTTCTTTCACAGTCCTGAGGGTTTGAGGCTCTACTGGAATAAGAAGTGCTGTGAGCAAACATCCTCCTGGTGATACACTTTTATTTGGGGCTTTATTTGCTCCCTGTCTTCAGATCTCCCCCATCCTGGGCTCCTTCCTTCCTGATGGGCAGGACTTCACGGAGAGCAAAGCACTTGAGGGAAGATGAAGAGCAGTTGGAGGAAGCCTGGAAGAGAAAAACAAGGATGATCAAAGGTTTAAAAACAACTGTGACCTTTGGTGTGTGACGGGATGAACGGGGTTTGTGAAATGTGGAGAGAGACAGAATGTTCTTAAAATACAGAAAAGTTAGCGGGAAAACATTAAAATGTTCTCCATGTGCAGTGTAAATAAGAAGAGTACTGAAAGTTTTAAATCACAGGAAAGGATATTTTCGGGAATATAAGAGATGTTCTGAGGAGACTGAGGCACTGAGTTGCCATGGGATGTGTGGCATTGCTGTCACTGGAGAGTTTTAAGAACAGAAGAGTCCAACTGGCTAATTAATGCCAGTCCCAAATCTGTAGGGGAGAAAATATCCCACTTTCAAATCAGTGGGATATTATGAAGAACATCCTGATGTGGGTTTGCTTTCCAGCCTCCCCCTCTAAAACAGAGAAGTTTGCTACAATAAAATATTTTGACAGCAAAAAGATTAATATTTAATCCCACGTTTTGCAAAGATGATGTTTTGTGTGTTCTTCAGCTTTTGGTGAAAGCTGAAATGCTCTTTTCTTTTCCTGAAATAGATGATGGTCTTATATCCCAAAAGGAAGCACATGAGTATTTTCTTTCCAGTTCTCTTCATGCTTAGAACAGCATTGGAATCCAAACAGGTCCTGTGTGTTTATCATGGTGGTGAGTAAAAATCAGTGTTTTACTGAAGAGACACAAACCAGAGCTTCATCTGTGCCATGCTGGTCATCTCAACGTAGCAAATCCAGACTTGTGCCTTAAGGGGACTTTGATTTTAGATGTTGTTCCAGTGGCTGAGGTCTTGATCTTGCAGGATGAGGTGCTGACAGAGTTCCACCAAAATATCAGTTGGCTTGGGGTGACCTGAAGCTGTCAAAGACCAAGAGAAAAGGAACAAGAACTGCTTTTCCTTCCTCCAAGCACAAGCAGCCTGACAGTGGCATTGGCCAAAACCACCAGGACAGGCTCAGGAAGAAGAGACTTTGGGAGTGCTGTGGGCTGGGCTAGAGCAGATTCAGCCCTGCCTGTGCCTGGTGGAAGGGGAAGAGGCCTGCCCTGAGCTGCAGAAGTGCTCAGGCTCTGAACCTCTGAGGCTGGTGGGTTTTAGGACTGGGCTCTGTGACCGCCAAGCTCTGAGAACGGGCTCAGGCCCAAAGTGTGAGCAGTGTGAGCAGAGCTGCTCAGTGTTCTGGGTCAGAGAGAAGGACTGTGGTCATGGTTGGTTGATGATTTTACACAAACCACCATTTTTTATCTTTTGATTGCTTTGCAATCCTGATCTGAACCTTCCTGGTGTGTTTGAAGTAGTCACGTGCCAGGCACTGCTTGTTTTTACTGAAGTTACTCATTTGTTCACGTTCACAAAACCAGAGACTTACTGATTGTCCTCATGTGTAAGTTCTTTTAAGCAAAGAACAACATTTTGGGAAGTATTCCTCATCATGCCCCATTCCTGGAAGTGTCCAAGGCCAGGTTGGACAGGGCTTGGAACAACCTGGGATAGTGGAAGGTGTCCCTGCCCACATCAGGGGTTGGAACAAGATGAGATTTCATCATCCCTCCCAACCCAAACCATCCTGTGATTCTACCAAGACTAGAGAGAACAAGCTCAGTTGTGCAGCACTGGGAACATACAAAAAGTAGGAGAAGCCCAAAGAATCATTTTGCTTTAATGTTTGATGCTCACTCAGATGAGGACACAGTTTCTGAATCCTTTTTATAAAGATTATCTCTGGGTACATCCCACATTTGTGTTGGGACCAGTGTGTTGTTTATGCTTGGCCTGGGCAAGTTCAGCAAAAGGAGGAGTTTTCACCCATCAAGAGTAGGATTGGCAAGAGCTGGCAGGATGCTGGGATACCTCCTGTAGGCTCCCAAATATCTGGGAAAGCCCAGATGAAGTTCACTTGATTTGTTGCATGTCACTGTGTTAGAAAGTTTGGCTACTGACTTAGTAAGTGTAAATAAATTATATATGTCTGACCAATGTTTGGGGCATGAAGTATAAACTACAAGGCCCTGCTTGGAAGTGAAATCTGGTCCTCTTCATTAACTCTTTGCTGCAGAGAAAAAAAAAGCAAATATTTAGAATTCACCCACGTAAGAGAAAACAAATTCTCTGCCTGACCATGGTAAGGACACTCCAGAACAGCAAGATTTGTTTATGCCTGGTCTTGACAAGACACTAAACTCCCACTTGAGTCCTTGTGGGGAATCCTGGAGCCCAAAGGGGTGCACAGATCCAAATTTAACAAATCATCCCCCTTTCTGGATGGGCAGGAGCAAGGCTATGAAACTAAACATTCCTGACCTTTGCAGAAAGAGGCAATTGAAACCTGGTTGTGGAAAAAGTGCAACATCCTTTGAGGGAAACCTTTCCAAAGTGTTGCTAAAGTTTGTTTTGTGGAAGCTTTCAAACAAAGCCTCTCTGGCTGATGGGTTTGTAGGTGTTGCATCCAAACCTGGAACAAAGGCTGGTGCATTGTCTGTAAAAAATTCAGCTGTGGACATGACATTGCTTCAGTGTGGGGAAGTGGGAAGAATTCAGTCCTAAAGTGAACACAGACATTGATTGATGCTGTTGGAGGAACCAGGAAAAAGGGTTGGAAAGGTCTTCCAAGATCATGTCCAGTGTGTGGCTCTGTCAGGTCTCCATATCATAATGGAATCCATAAATACACCAAGATGCATTGTCAAATCAAGTTCCACTACTCCTGGGAGGTTGTTGCTTTAAAACCTGACCTGTGATGGTTAAAATTAATATCTCCAGCCTTGGCATATTCCTGCCCAACTCATGGCAATTTATTAATGACAGCTTTGAGCAGGGCTCCCAAACTTCATTTAATCAAGATTAAGTTCTTGTGCCAACAGCATTTTTTTTACCTGGCTCTCTCCCTTCCTGACATTTATACTCATAAACACCTCTCCAAATATGATGCCACCGTGTTCCATTGCCAGATGACAGAGAACTGGATTAACAGGACAACAAACCTTTCCCTGCCTTTCCATCAGAAAAAGTTTTTTAACCCTCTCCAAAAATTTCCTACATTTTAAGTTTCTTCTTCCTCATTTGCTTTCTTCGTCCTCATTTATTTACTTTATCCATGTTTTCCTCATTAGTTCCTGGTCTGTTCCAGGCTGTCCTTTCTGGGATAAGAAGCATCCCTATCACATTCCTTTAGCTCTGGCTTTGCCAGACCCAACTCCCCCTGGTTCTGAGTCACTTGTTTGCCCCCTTTCCTCAGTTCATCTCCAGGAGTCCCCTGGGATGGGGAAATGCCTTTCCAATGTAAAATGCTCTCCTGCTCAGTAATTTATTTTTTATAATTGGGAATATTTCTAGAAGGGACAAATTTTTAAAAATTCCAGTGAATTTTTCCAAGCTGAGTGTTTGATTTACTGGAATATTTCTTTGGCACCAAAGGTAGGATTTTGTGATGTTCTTTGCCAGCATCTTGGCTCTTGGGAAACTCCAAATTTTTCATTGCCATGGATTTACTTCTAGAGCCCTTTCCCTCTGTTAAATCAAGCTGGAGCAAACTATTTTCCTCTAGGCCAGAGGGATAATTGCTCTATCACTTCAAGTTTCAAATCCTAATTGTAATTCCCAGAATATCCTCTGAATATCCTGTAGCCTCTCTGGATAAAGTGCTTTCTTTTTATTGATTTTTTTTTTAAGAAATGCACTTTTAAGGCACTTTCTCAGTTTTTCCAAAAGATTCCTTCCAATATTTTATTATTTGTGCTAAACTGGGCAATGTGCTTCTGATATGGGCCTTTATTAACACAGATATGCCATTAACAAGGAGAATTCCAAACACCAGAACACTTCTCTACGGCAGATCCCTTTGGTTTTTCCTGCACTTTGCATTTTTAGGGAAAGACCTTGAGAAGAATCCAAATGCAGTTTATCCTGATGGGGTGGCAGTGAGGGCAGGGAGGTTCAGTCTGTATTTTATTGCACCAGTTGTAGGAGAATCTTCTCTATGTCACATGTGCCACCTCCTTGTAAGGGCTGTGTGAAGGAAAGCTCTGCTCCAGAGGGAGACACATCCTTGGAGAAGGAAAGTGGGAGAACAGTGAGTTTCTATCAGAGAGTGTCCAAAGGAGGGACATGAACATGGGGCAGGGCCTTGATTTGAAGCCATGGGAGGACACTGAGGGCACTTGGGGTGTTCAGCTGGACAAGAGGAGACTGAGGGGAGAGCTCATGGCAGTTCCAAATTCCTGGGGAGGGGCAGAGGAGGGGCAGGGACTGAGCTCTGCTCTGGGGGGACCAGGGACAGCAGCCAGGGAATGGCTGGAGCTGTGTCAGGGCAGGGTCAGGTTGGATCTCAGGCAAAGGTTCTTCCCCCAGAGGCTGGTTGGGCACTGCCCAGGCTCCCCAGGGCAGTGGGCACAGCCCCAAGGCTGCCAGAGCTCCAGGAGGGTTTGGATGATCCTCTGGGGCACAGGGTGTGACTCCTGGGGAGGGTCCTTTGCAGGGCTGAGGGTTGGACTGGATGATCCTTGTGGGTCCCCTCCAGCTCAGCCCATTCTGTGATTGTGTGGTTCCATCTGCCCCTCACCCCTGTGCCGTGGTACAGAGGTGATGTGGGTGGGGAGCAGCCCCAGAGGAGCAGCAGGACAGAAGTATTTGGCATATTTATGATGCTGGGGTGTGACTGGCACCCAATTGTTGGACATGGCACACAGCCAGGGTCTGGCACTGCCAAGGCACATCTCGTGTCACTGTCAGCACACAGCCTGTGCCCCAGGGCACCAGAACTTGGGGCTGACAATCCCCATTAATGCTCACCAACAACCCTCCTGGGGAGCCCCTCAGCTGCTGGATGTTGCTCCCTCATGGCTCAGTCTGTGCTGTGAGATCCAAGGACACACTGTCCCACTTGTCCTGCTTCTGGCCTGGCTTGGGCTGTGCAAATATTAACATTGGCTTTTCCCCTTCCCAGCCTGCCTCCTCCCATGGTAAGACACCACATGGATGAATAATGTGACAAGCATTCCTTTTGGTGGGGTTGGAAAATGAGGCTTTCCTAGAGTTAGATCCGGAATTGGCAGGAGCCTCTGCTGCCACTCTTGGCTTTTTGGACTTTCCAGAAGAAGCAGCAACTTCTTTTCCTTTGGGGCAGCAGAAGGGCTTCTGGAGTCACTGGGCACCAAAGAGTTGCATTTGAGGGTATTTCCTTCAAGGTAATAATGCTGCTGAACATGAGATTCCCTCTGTTCTGCTCTGGAGCTGTGTGGGATTCAGGTAGTTCCATGGTGAAAGCTAAAGGACGGGTTTAACTGTGGGAGGAGACCCTAAGCAAGACTTCCCTGCTAAACTGAAGTCTAAAACTTGTTTGTGGGTATTATCCTGACAGAACAGGACTATCTTGGCCATACCAGTTAAAAACTTCAGTGGGAAGAAAGAAACGTGGTTGATTCATAAGAAAAAAGGGTCAAAATACATATGAATGTTATATTCATAAATATGGAACAAATCTTGACATCTCATCCTAAATCTAATTGCAGCCCTATTTTTATAGACTGCTCAGAGCTTGCTGAAAATGAAATTAAAGCAGCTTTGATTTTGGCTAAAACATAAAGCCGAAATACTGAAATAGCATGGAAAGACATTTTTCTTATAGTAATTTCTGACCACATGAAAATAAGGAAGTACTACAAATCTTTCAAGAAAGCCTGACTTTATGAGATTTCCAGCATCATTTCCAGATTAAACAGATTTGGCTCAATGTTCAAGCTTCCTCAGGCTCATCTGAACCAAACACATTTGCTGAGATTTATGTCAGTTTGAGCTTTACTCCTTATATGAGTCTCATTGCAGTTTTTTGAAAGCTCTATTTGTGGGTGTATTTAGGGGAACTGCAAAAGGCTCAGCCCGAATCTCAAAAGCCTGGATTCAGCTTTCAGCAGCAAACCTGGGATCACTGAGCAGATCAGGGAGAGTCTGGCAAACTCTGGACAAAGTTACAAGGAAAGGGAGTCCAGGTTGGATTTTAATTTTGACTTTACTCAGTTTAGAGAGGAGAAAATGTTGAGAAATGGAAATGCTGCTGTTAAGATTCCTTGGGTAGCTTGGATTTTCAGCTGGATGGGTAACTTCTGTAAAATATTTAGGCATCCAGGGGCTGTTGATTTTAATCAGAGGTAAGGAAAATCTGCTGGTGGTGTTGTCTCATTGCTTTCTGAGCTGATGTCAGTAATGATTTCATGATCCTGCCCAAGACAAAGCTCAGATATTCAGTGTCACTGAGCTTGGTGGGACCATCCTACAAGGGGGGGCTGAGTTATTGCTTCTCTGCACAGGGATTTAGGTGCCTTATTCCAGGTTCCAGCTGGTCAGGAAGGCTCGTGGTGGGCTGATGTGGGGAATGAGGCTGAAGAACTCAAGCCCAAGTAAGATCTCATCTCTGCTTGGAGGATCCCTTTGGACACCAGAGGAGTGTTAAAGACTGTGAATTGCTGCTTTACCACTGGGATTAGTTGGACTATTTAAGAATTTTTCGGTTGTTCAGGAGAAAAAGTGATTGAATAAAGACCAGGGAGATTTCCTTTTTTTGTAATTTATTTGAATACCAGTGATATGCAGAGTCATAGCATCTCATCTAGGAAATAAATACTCCTTTGGATGCTCTCTCTGGGTTCATTTGAATGTGAATGCACTGAGGTTGAACTATGGAAAGGCTGCATTTACCTCCCTGAATGCAGCGTTTTGCTCTCAGAGCAACTTTCTGGGCTGCAACAAAGGAGATGAAAACACTGTTTTCTTATAAGTACTGAGATTTATCTACTTTCTTTTATCCTACTTTTTACAAGAGTCAGATGAAGCTGGACGGGACATGTTTTGTTCATTTTCTAGGGAAAATTATAAAATAACTGAGAGTTTCCAACAGTTTTAAACGGCAAATTCCTGCAAAAATGAAATTGTCCTAATTCAGGAAAAAGAGACTTTCACCATAGCACCCGTTTTCTAAAAACAATAATTTGTACCAGAGTGGTATTTTGGGGATTTTGGTTATCATTAAAAGCAATATGAAGTTTATAGAAAGGAGATTTGGCAAAGATGTTGCCCATAACAAAACCTAATCACTCGAGATGTATTCAGTATAATGAGACCCAAGCTGGATTTCCAAAGGATCTCAGGGCTCCCAGTGAGGAGGATGTTTACAGCTTTGGACCTTCAAGATTTTTAACTTGATTATTTGCAGGCAACCTCCTCTGCCTACTTATATAAGAGACCAGCAGTTGTGTAATGATCAGTGTGAAGTGAAAAGTCACATGATTTGGGATTTGTTTAAACTCAGATGCTTCTGGTTTCCTAATAGGTCGCCCCTCTC
Organism: Neopelma chrysocephalum; assembly: GCF_003984885.1. Taxonomy (NCBI): domain Eukaryota; kingdom Metazoa; phylum Chordata; class Aves; order Passeriformes; family Pipridae; genus Neopelma; species Neopelma chrysocephalum. The sequence goes on from NW_020897735.1 coordinate 2,015,118, forward strand.
TTGTCCACACCCTCAAGGAGAGCGAATTTGATAATTTGAAACAGCATTTCATGCTTTATGACTTTGTTATGGCTTCCCAAACCTCCCAGACTGCTGGGGAAATAGCTTCCAGAATTAGTTATCTGGAATAATTACACACTTCTGCTCGGAGCTGGTCTGGCATTGATGGTTCAACAAGAGTTCTCCTGGTGAGCATGTTTGTCCTTGTGCATGGACAGCTGCCCACTGCCCAGTTGGCAGAGTTCAGCTTTTAATGAGCCCCAGAGGCTTGGAATGCTCTCAGGAACATGGATGTAACACAGAGGGATGGAAGGATGGATGATCAGAGGCTGCATTCACAAGCAAACACATGTATATGTGTGTGTGACAGAAAATAGACTTCCTGGGCAAAACAAATCTGGATGGTGTTCCTGAGGAAATGGGGAATACAATAGTTCCCACACCAAGATCAAAGGGTTTCTGCTGAGTGCATGGTTAACATTCAGACCCTGCAGAATTTCAATGCCCATGTTTTGGGCCATCCCAGTTCCTATAAAGCAGGGGTTTTTTCGAACTGCAGCTCCTCTGGAAATAAAAGAACAGGAGGAAAAACATCTAATTTGTCCTGGATAAGAAATATAGAATAAAATAACTACATTTCCTGGAATGTTCCATTTGATGACTCTTTGTACTTGTAGTAAAAACCATTGTTTGAGAGACAAATTGAGTGTGGCAGTAAACACAGGAAGGTTAATGAATTACATGATTTCTGGCTCACTTGTTGGAACGGGGAAAACATGAGGGGTTTCAGTGTTTGGAATTCATAAGTATTTCCATTATCTACCCTGTGCCTCATTTTTCTTTCTCTCCTGGATCTAAGAGTCTCTTCTTTCCTTATTGTTTCTTCATCACCATCATTTTTAGTACTCCCACTGTACCCCTTGCCCTACACCCCAATTACTCGAGTGGTAGCAAATCCTCTTGGTTTTTCTGCTCTGGTAGATCTATTAGAACATATTTAAGATTTATTTTCTCTTCAGGATATGCTGAACTGAATGGGAAGAGCTAAATAAGTATGAAAAACTGTCTTAATACGACTGTGGCACTACAGTAGTTTCCCTGTTGGTAGCAGATGAGAGTAGAGGTGATCTCTGGTTCAGGTTTTGTCTCCTGTAAATACAATTCCCCGTTGGAAGAGTTTAAATTTGCTGAGCTTGGCTCTGTTCCTAGAGGCAGTTTTAGCTGAGATGTGGCCTCTCAGCATGGTAGAAGTACCACATCCCACAAACAGCTCCTTCCCTTCACTACAGGACCAGAACTGCCAATATTTTCCATAGTTCCTGTGCCATCACATTTTGTTGAGTGATGCTGATGGCCACGTGCACAAGCAACATGTCTGTTCTTTAATCTCTGCTTTAAGCTGGTTTAGATTTTCCTTAACACAAAGCAAGCAGAGAACAATGGATCATGCTGTGCCTGATTAAATTCTCTGAGCAAATGTCTTCATGTCCCCTGTGCACCAGCTGAGCCAGGGTTACCTCACTGTAACCACAAGAGAAAGCTGGATCAGCCCGTGGATTGAGCCACAGGTAGTGTCTGCATCCAGCTGCTGCTGGGAAAGGCATTTTTCCCCCCTCTCCTCAAGTCTTTTCCTGTACCACAGTGTCCACTGGGATGGCTGTGGGGGCAGAATTACATTGCAAGGACATGTGTCTCCTTCTCTGACAGTCTTCCATGACTTCATGATTTATATAAAGTGAAGATCATATGCTGCAGTTACTCCTTGGAGTGGGCAACACAAGCCAGGCCCTGCCCTGGGAGGCAGGACTGCATCTCTGATTTCAGAAACCTTTTGGAAAGAAAACCAGAGGATTATTAAGTGCTGTTTGCATGGAAAGAAGGAGAGTCAATGTCAAAATGGGGAAAAGCAATGTATGAGTGCAAAAACACCAAACAATAATTGCTATTTGGTGTATATGTTTGAGAGAGACTTTATCCCTCTGTTCTTTGTCTCCAGTGTCTGAGGAATGGTATTTAATGGAATGGGGCAGACAGGGTCAAGCCAAGACATGGATTTAATTCCTTACCTCTATAAACAAAACCATATTTCTTGCTGAACTCTGCATGATGAGAGGGAGGAGGTGGGGGCAGGAATTTAAACATTCCATCTGTTTGCAGAAAAAGAGATGGGAAACATTCACAAAGGTGATGCTCCTTGCAGGGATTTCTGCCTTTGCCTGGGCACTGGTGTAGCTGAGTGTTTGCACTGTTACACTTTGCTTAGAGCACCACACAGGAACAGCAGAGAGGGGATTATCCCTGGATCAAACTGCTTCCCCTTGGACACAGACACTGCCAAACACAGCAGCACATGTGGGACATGATGGGAAGATGCTCTGGAGGCAAAGGAGGAGACAGTGGTGGGAAGTGCATGTGGGTGAAGTCAGTGGTGACAATGGTGGAAACCTGGAGAGGAGGAGGCTCAGGGGAGACCTTCTCACTCTCTGCAACTCCCTGACAGGAGGGGGGAGCTGGGGGGGGTCGGGCTCTGCTGCCAGGAACCAGCAGCAGGACAAGAGGGCCCAGCCTGGAGCTGCCCCAGGGCAGGTTTAGGTTGGCCATTGGGAAGAAGTTGTTTGCAGAGAGAGGGATCAGCCCTTGGAATGGGCTGCCCAGGGAGGGGGTGGAGTCCCCGTCCCTGGAGGTGTTGAAGCAGAGCCTGGATGTGGCATCAGTGCCATGGTCTGGGTGACAAGGTGGGGTTGGGTCACAGGTTGGACTCGATGATCTCAGAGGTCTTTTCCAACCCTGTTGATTCTGTGATTTTATGATGACAGTGGTGTTTGTTGCTCAGAGGGGTTGTGGACTTCATATCCCTGGAAGTGTTGGATGGAACTCTGAGTAACCTGGTCCAGTGGAAGGTGTCCTTGTCCATGGCAAGAGCTTGGAAAAGACGATCTTTAAGGTCCCTCCAACCCCAACCATTCTGGGATTCTGTGATTTGGTCACTTACAAAGCTGGAACTCAGGTGTCACATTGGACAGACCAGTTGCTCTTGACAAACAGAGTGATTCCCCTGGGAATAAAAGGGCAAATAATCAGCAACCTCCCACTCCAGAGAAGCTCAAAATTTGATTATTTTGAATATTTGTGGATGTGTTGGATTCTCCTGTTCCATCAGCCTTGACTTTGTGTTCCCCCATGGTGTTATCAGCTGGGGGGGGACTGAAGATGCTGCAGTGATTTGGGGTTTCTGGGGCTGGATTTTTTATCAGCATCCTGCTCTGAAATCTTTTGGTGTGTGACAGCATTGATTGTCATGTATCTTCATGCATAGATTCGTGCCAAATATTCCATTACATCATACATATATACTGGGGGGCATAATAAAGGGAGAGAACCCCATTTATTATTGCATCTTAAATTATACTTGATGGCTGAGAAACAAGGTGCTCAGATTGGGCTGGTGCAGATATGTAACCTATATCCTAAGCACACAGCTATTTTTACCAGGATTAGGGGCATGGAAAATAGCTATAATTTTAATGTTGAATAGCCTGTTCTGATAGTTATTCCACTCCTAGGTCATTTTTTTTAACCCTTAACTAACCTCTGAGTACAGATCCTTTTCCTGCCACACTTTGGGAAGTTAGAAGGGCTCCCTGAGAACTGTGCAGTTCCAGCCACCTCAGGATTTCTTCAGTGCAGGGAGATTTCCATCATGGAGCTTTCTTGGATGCTCTGCTCTCTCCAGATATATTCCAGCTGCTTCCCACTTCTCAGCTGATGCAGGCTCTTGATATTTTCACGAGGTAAAAGAAGACACAAAATCCTTACTCCTTTTGCCTCCCCTTTCCTCACACACACACAGGACTGACAGGAAAATAAGCACTCATATGTCATCTTTAAAATAAGAGGGGGACATGCTTTCCCTGTGAAGTAGTGGAAACACTGACATCATGTTTGGAACAGCTTTTTTCCCCTTTCCCCTTCTAATTACGGCGAGTTTTTAAAGCCAGGGAATAAAATCTTCCCCTCTGGAGTGGGGGGAGGGTTCCCCATAGGCTGCTGGTTGTCTGGGTTTGCTGTGATTCACTCTGCTCCTTTTCAAGCTCATTGACAAATTCCCAGAACCAGGAGCTGGGAACTTGGGCAGCAAAGGGAGAAAGCAAAGAGTGAAGTCAGTTGGTGAAAGAACACGAGGAGGAAACGTTATTTATGGAAAATTCAGTGACCGGTTCCTTATTTTGGTGTTATATTCTACTTCTTTCCACTTTAAAGGAAATGGCTCCTATAGCAGGAATGACTCACTCCTCACATGTTGCCAGTGGTGTGAGTTTGCCAGTTCCTCATTTTATTGGCCTTTTATCTCAGCGTGGTGCAAGTGCACGTTCCAGATAAGACCAGGGAGGCAAAGGCAGAGGAGGGAAACAGCAGGGGGTGGAAAAAACAGCATTTTTTTGGTCAAGCATCAGTCCTGCGTGTCTGCAGTGAGAAGCTGCTCTTTGATGCTGTTTGAGCTGTCCTGAAGTAGCATCAAGGGGGTTGTCCTGACTTTTACAGGGTTTGGAGTTCTGCATCCTCACAAAGCAAAGGGAACTCCAGCAGGCACAGTGACAAGCCAGGTACAACCCTGTGTGAGCTTTCACTGACAACCCCATGGCAGTGCTAAATATTTTTCTTGTCTGGCTGTGATGGCACCTGCTTTCCAGCTCTGGAATGTTCCTCACACAACCCCAAAGGCTCCCCAGTTCCTCCCTGGGGAGAATTTGGCCTTGTGTGAACGGAGGCAAGGGAAGGAGAGAAGCAAGTGATGTAAGGAAGTCATCTTTCCTTATTTCCTCTCTCTCTCCACTTGACACAAAATGACTGTAAAATACAGGAAAGAACATATAAATTGTTCAAGGTATGATATGTCTCATCATTCAGCCCAGGAGGGAAACCCAAAAGCTGCAAATGGAGTGTGATCTCAGCAAGGAAAGAAAACAGGGCACTGTTCTCTTTGGGAGAAGACTTTAAATCCAGATGATTTTACTTTGTCTCTCCGTAGCCTGTTCTGAAATACTTGTGCTTGTAAGCAATACTTGAATTTTCGCTGCTCTGAAATACTTGCAGAGAACAGGATTTAGACTCAGCAGTAACAAGGCTAAGGTTAAGATAGTGCTAAAGATGTGATTTTGCACTCTCCCAGTCAAACCAATCCCAATAAAACCTTCCAGCAGAACCTAAGAGATGTTCTGCAGGAAGAGCTGCTGCTGAGTGTTCAGTGACACACCTGAGCTGGTCCCAGTGCTGTGAATTCACTGTTGGTACAACTCCACTGCTGAATAAAGGAGGTCAGAGAAATCAGGGAGAGCAATCAGGCCAGGAGTTTTTGTTAAGTCTCTTTTGGGATCTGTTTTGGACCAATTCATTGAGCTCTAAGATAAGTCTGCCCTACAGAGCTGTCAGCAGAGTGGGCATGAGCCAGAGAGCAAATCTGATGTTGGAGGTGGGTGTTGGCTCCTGTCTCTCCCTTCTCAGCAGCGTGAACACAGAGGGAGAGCTGGACTGCTCTGCATTTACACAGAGCCATCCCCAGGGCAGCAGTGGTTTGCTCTCCAAAGAACCCAGAGTTACTCAGGAGCCTTTAAACCTCTTTTAAAACTATTTCAGACACTCAGGGTTCCATCAACACAAATGTGAAGTTCAGAGTTTGGCACCTCCCAGATGTGCTGTTGCTACAGAATATGGGAGAAGTTCTCTGAAGTGGATCAGGGAAATGATCAGGCTTTAAATAAAACCTGTTAAAATGGTATGAACCCAGATAAATTCACTTATTTGCTTTAGAACACCCATGACCTTGAACATTTAGGCAAAGAAGGCAGAAAATATTTCTTTTGGTGCTTTAGCCTTACTATGATTTACATCATAATCAGAAAGGAGTAGAACATGTAGGGATAATGCCATGTTTTAGTTAAATATGCTACAGAAACCCACCCTTGATGAACTTTCTCAGCATGCTGTGGTCCCATCAGTGTTAGTTTATAACTCAGATATCCCACACATGCCAGAATCCTGCACAATCCCTCTGCTTTAGACAAAACAACAAGGAGACATGTAAGCAGTACACAGCCCTAATCCCTGGATCCAGTATATCCAAAGTTTGGCCTTGATTCTCCTTGAGTTGATGAAATGGAAATTCAAATGTTACTTTGACAGTGCCATAGGAAAGTCTAAATTAGGGACTGTAAATAGAGTCTGAGCTGACATTTCAGCTTGGAAGTTAGGGGCAGGAATGAAGGGAAGCAGCCAGCACGAGTGCTCACTTGGATCTTGAGGGAAAACTTAACATTTAAGAGGCTTTTTTTCTACTGATACTGTAATTTGTAAAGCCACATCTGAAGGCCATTTGGTTTTGTGCTCAAGATATCAATTCAAAACACACTGTTATTTAACACAAAGTTACTTGTCATCCTCTTGTCTTATCCCCCATCTCCCCATTCCCTCCTTTGGATTCTCTGCAGTAATTCCTGAAACAGGAGGGAAATGAAGCTGTTTACCAGGCTGGAAAGATGAAAAGCTTTGGTAACCAAGCTCAACATGCCAAGCTGGGAGCATTCCACATCCCTGTTTTGTGTGCTGGCCTGGAGTTTTTAATTAAATCTGATCTAGTGGTCACTGCCCAGCCCTGCTCTGCCAGGCAGGATCCCATATCCACAGGCTCTGCTTTTTAGGGCAGCATCCTGAGCAGCCTCTGCAGGGATGTTTTTATAAGATCCTGCAAAACAAAGCTCTCTGAGGGGACTGAGACACAGGATGAGTGTCTGAGAAAACTCACTAGGACTGGGACGTGGGAGAGTTGCCCACAGATCTTTTAATTTGCATTCCCTTTCACTTTAGGGTTACAAACACTCACTAATGCTTTTAGCCTGGTGCTGGGAGATATTATCCCCATTTGCTGCATAAAGAAGATCCATCTGTCTGGTTTATGCTGGGAAACATAGGATCAAGCCAGGATAGCAAAGATGAACCTTTGGGAAGTTGGTCAATCTGGAAACCAAAGAAAAGGCAACATTTCCTCACATGTCTTTAGGAAATGACCCTGATTTCTGCTCTTTGTACTCTTGCAGCTCCATGTCCCAGAGCACTGGATGTGACCCAGCTCAGCTTGTCCCAGGTTGTTGAGATTGTTGTGACAAAACTCTGGGTGCTCCTGTTTCTTTACCATGTTCTTGTCCAGCTCTTTCCATTTGAAATTCCTGTTGTAACGAGCCCATTTTCAATGGAAAGAGAGATCTGCATCCAAAGCAGGGCTGGCAGGTGGGGTTGGGGGGATTCTGCCCCTCTGCCCCCTCAGGTGAGACCCCCCTGCAGAGCTGCTCCAGCCCTGGGGAACAGCACAGAGAGGACATGGAGCTGCTGGAGAGAGTCCAGAGGAGGCTCCAAGAGGAGCAGAGGGATGGAGCAGCTCTGCTGGGAGGAAAGGCTGGGAGAGCTGGGATTGTTCAGCCTGGAGAAGAGAAGCTTTGGGGTGACCTAATTGTGGCCTTCCAGGATCTGAAGGGAGCTGCAGGAAAGATGGAGAGAGACTTGGACAAGAGTTTGGAGTGCCAGGACAAGGGGGAATGGATTCACACTGACAGAGAGTTTAGGTTGGATATTAGGAAGAAATTCTTCCCTATGACGATGGTGGGGCCCTGGCACAGGTTGCCCAGAGTAGCTGTGGCTGCCCCTGGATCCCTGGAAGTGTCCAAGGCCGGGTTGGATGGGGCTTGGAGCAACCTGGGCTAGTGGAAGGTGTCCCTGCCCATGTCAGGGAGTGGAACTGGATGATCTTTAAGGTCCCTTCCAACCCAAACCAGTCTGTGACTCTAAGAAGCTGTAACAGCAACAGGCACAACATCCCACCTGGAACCCCAGGTGTATATTCAGAACTGAAATCTCTTTCCCTGTGAGTTTTGTTTGCAGTTTCAGCTGTTTTCACACTCAGCAAACACACCCCTCAGAACAGCCTGTGCTTCTTTTCAGAGCAGCATCTCAAACAGCCTCTGAAGATGATCTTCATTGTGCTCTGGGTGGCAACATCTTCAAGTCCCAAAGGATCCGTTACCTGCTTAAACAATGAGGAAACTTTTGTCCTCTCCACTGGGAATAAGCTCGTCTGTCAGAGCTGCAAAGGAAGTGGATGATTTATATCTGCTTGTAGGATGCTCAGATCACACATTCTGCTGCCACTTTTTCTTTTCTCTTGGTGAATGCAAATACATTTAACTTGCAAGCAAAATTCCATCTCTAAGGAAAAGACAACGTAAAATATTCAATTGAGATGGATGGAGCCAGGATTTTAAGTATTTTCACCTCATTTTCATTTATTAAATGCAGGTATTATGTCAGTAGCTCTCTGAAGTCAGAGTTGGGCTCATTTATGCTCAAGAGCAACCAATTCACATTCCCTGCTAGTTAAAACCCTCTATGAGGTTATGTGAGACACTTCCTTACAGGTTTTTTCCCTGTCTCCTTCTCATGCCATTTCTTATCCAACAGTTTATTGACTATTTTTCTCTCTTGACTCTTTTCCCAGTAAGTTCAAAGCAGCCTTCATTCCCAAGCCTTCATTCCAGTTTCCATGACTTTTGGCCTTGCAACTCGAGGCTTTTAAGCCTTCATAATGCATTTGACATTTTTAATCAATGAAAATAAGGACACGCTCCGTGCCGTGCTGGGGCTTGAAAAGAAGGCTGTGACAAATTTCCATGTCTGGATGCCTTTGGCATCTGTACCTTTATTCCAGGTGATTGCAGACACTGAGATAACAAAGAGCTCTCTCCCAGGATGTTGTTGTGCCACGGGGCTGATACGCTTCCACGATTGCTTCCTCTTGAATTTTAATGATGTGCTGTTTGTAAGCCTTTCAGTATCAGAGAGTTCAGTGCTGTCCTGGCAGCTCATCCATCATAGATCTGTGGATTCCATGAGGGGTTTGACCTTCCAGCTTGTTTCAGCAAACAAAAATGTTCCTGCATCTTTCATGACCCAGCAACACACTGAGCACTCAGCACTCAACTCTAAAGACTGCTTTAGGTATCCCAGTTTAAAGAAAAACGTGTTCTGCCTGGGGTTTTTTGGAGGTGAGGGGGTTTAGTTTTGTTCCCACCTCTGGAATATGTTTCTGCCATCGTGGAAATAAGAAAATGTTTTCCCCAAGTCCAGTAAGGAATAAGCTGTCTCGTTTTTGACTTTTGCCAGAAAAAATGTGGATGTTAAAGTCATGTGAGCTTGGGTGTGACTTTACACCCTGCCAGACTGCCTCAGGTCACTCTAAAGGCACCTCAGTACTCCAAGCTACACTCCAGCATGGATCTGTTGGATTTCAGTGACAATTAACCACCACAGGCCAGCTTGCAGCAGAATAATTTACAGTTATCATCCATTTGTCCTCATTTAACATAAACAACAAACCTTCTGGTGTCAGAGTTCATGTCATGGCTCCATGCTCTGCCCAGGACACAGCCCAGACATCCCCAGCCTGGGGAGACCCAGAAGGTTTCCCACCTGCACCTTTAGCCTGTGGATATGGCCACGGATTGCTGTGGGATCCTGCAGGATCTGATTCACTGTCTGCAGGGAATCTGGGGGTGAGGAACTGGATCTGCCTCCTGCCTTCCTGGCTGACATCCTTGAAACACACTCACACGTCCTTTAGGGAAGGTCTTCTTTAATATTAAACTAAACAGATGTCTTGGTGGTTTCTGATATCATAAGTATCCTTTCCTGTGAACTCATACTGCTATTTTTAGTGGGCTCATATCTATTCAAAGAGTTCTTTATTCCCTCTCTTTTTTCATCCCACATCCTCGCTGGTTTCTAGGATCTAGTTACACGTGTAAAGAACATTTCTTTCCCTGTGGTTGTGTCAAGGCATTAAGCTGCTCCTAATGGGATTTCAGGGTCATCATGTGAGTCTGGGATGCATCTTCTTGGGGCTGTTCTGGTCATATATCTCTATTAAGAACTCTGTCGACAGCTATAGGCTGTTGGATGTTCTGAGTGCAGCTTTAGCCATGAACACATGTATCAATGGAAATATAAGCTTAGATTCCAAGCTGCTGTGAAACAGAGGTATCAGAAACCATTCCTTGCAAAACTATTCCAGGCAAGGAACTTGCTGGTGGGCAGAGTTTTTCCTTCTGGGCAGTTGTTTAAATGGAGGAAGAAATCAGGGCTGGGGTGAGAACAGAGGGACAAAACAGGAATGGGGTGAGAATGGTCCATGACTACACTGTCCCTAAATCCACATAAAACCACAGCTGAAAATTGCATTTTCTGCCATGACTGGAAACCTGTGTGAGCAAATCCTTCTAGGAAGGACCATGGGATGGTGACACAGGGGCTGGACACACAGACAGAATCCTGTCTATTGATTTGAGCTCCTGAAAACCCTGCTGTGCTACCAGACTGAGGATTCAGGATACAGCCTGTATGAGTGTAAGCTCCTAAATTATGAGTCTTTTCTTCCTGGCTAAACAAATCCTGGGCAGCTTGCTTGTCCAGATGCCAAAGGACACAGGCTGGCTCCATTCACACAGTACAGCTGGGGTTCTCTTGTGTGCATGTGACTCCTAACACACAGTCATTAATTTTGTAAGCTTTTTTTTTATTTTTTTTTTCAGTTTAAGATGCTGGAAGCAGTCCAAGAACTGTGTTGTACCCCATCAAAATAAAGTTTTCATGGCATGAACATAAAGATGCTGCATGCCTTGGATGTGCCCTGAACACATACTGGGAATTCCTGAGGGTACAAAGTCTCCTGGAGCAGCACAAGGTAAGGAAATTCTGGTGAATTCTTCCCTAATAAGCTCTGAAACTTGGATTTCCAGAAATGAGTCTGGGTGTTGCCGTGAGATTGTTGGTGGGCACAGAAGGGGGTTGTGCCTGGGACAGCTGAAGTTGGGTGGTGGTGACTGTAACCACCACAGTCTGAACTTCCCCTGCTCCTTCTGTCAGTGCTGCCACAACCTGTGTGACCAGAGAGGGTCCTGTGAGGAGAGACTGAGGGAGCTGGGGGGGCTCAGCCTGGAGAAAAGGAGGCTCAGGGGGGACCTTCTTGCTCTGCAACTCCCTGACAGGAGGAGGGAGCCGGGGGGGGGAGTCGGGCTCTGCTCCCAGGGAACAAGGGACAGGAGGAGAGGGAACGGCCTCCAGCTGTGCCAGGGGAGGGTCAGGTTGGACATCAGGAGGAATTTCTTCCTGGAAAGGGTGGTCAGGCCTTGGCAGGGGCTGCCCAGGGAGGTGGTGGAGTCCTCACTCCTGGAGGTGCCCAAGGAAGGACTGGATGTGGCACTCAGTGCTCTGGGCTGGGGGACAAGGTGTGACCAGTCAAAGTTTGGACTTCATGGTTTTGGAGGTCTTTTCTAACCCCAGTGATCCTGTGATTCTCCAGGAGCATTCCCTGAGGCTGGAGTTGCACTGAGCATTGGGCACACACCGGGTTTATGAGCTAAAGGCTGACACAGCTGCAGGAATCCAGCCAGTGTGTTTTTCTTGGGAAGGATGGACTGTATTGTACAGAAAACCCACTTGTTGGTCAGCTTTTCTAAATTCTTTCTCTCTTCTGTCCTTCCTGAAAACTTCTTTTGTGTACTTTGCCGTGACCTTTCTCTACAAGTCACCTTATTCCCATCTCTCTCCAGCCATATTTTTCCCTGGACTGTTCTACTTTCCAGTCACCGTTTTCTCAGATTTGCCAGCCCTGATCTCTGCTCGTATCCAGCCCACCCACTTACAAACCAAACTGCCTTTGGGAGTACCTGCTGCCCTCCCAGCAGCTTCCTTGCAGACAGACAGTCCTCTGGGGAGCACCAGCAACCCTCCCAAAATGTTGGGAGGAATATCAAATTCTCCTGTTCTCTGTGATGAAAGAGCCTCCTACTAGAAGGAGAAATAAACACTTCTCTTACAGGCAATGCATTCATTATTTGTTCCTTCTAGGGGCTCCTTCTCCTCATACCTGCCTTTGGGACACATAAATCATTAGTTTAACTTGATATGTGTATTTTCTAGTCTTCTGTTTTCAGGGCAGTGAACATGTTGGCATTTCTCCATCAGCCTCCCCACAGCAGCACAGTTATTTTGTTATCACTCTCCTCAATGCAGCATTTGTAAATTTTTCACATATTAGATTATGGTAATGTTGAAAATATTCTTTAACCTTTGTTTGAGCCAGGACTCAGAAGAATAGTCTGATTTATCTGCTTCATGGGTGGTACTTCAGGCAGTTGATTAACCCAAGCACAAACTACATTATTTACCTTGACTGTCTCTTTGTGTTTGCCAACAACATTTAATGTTTCAAACTGAAATAGGCCAGAGAGAAGGAAGAATGTGCTCAGTGGCTTTTTATCCTCTAATAGGACATTCCAGGTTTCTACCTTCATAGAAAATCTTGTTCCAGTCCTAAACCTGAGAGGATTGGACATAGAATTGAGTCTACAGCTGATATGTTACAACAAATAATAAAGATGTGGTACCAACCTTGACAACTGTTCTACTCTGACCAGTAGGAAATAGGTAGAAATAGAGTGTTTTAGCAGAAGAAACCAAAGCTGTGCTGGATGTCAGGAGCACCCTGAGGTCACTCTCCCTCTCAGGCTCCTACAGGCAACCAGCAGCCTGAAAGGGTGAGATGTGATTCTCTGTCTCAATCAAAGTCACAAAAGCAAATCAGGACTAGATGAAGCAAAATTATGTGAATTTTTCCTCACATTTTTGCTTGCATCAGTATTAAGAAAACCAGAAGTTCTGTAGAAAAAAGCAATGCCTTTTTTCTTATAGTGAAGTGCAGATAAGTGTTTGGGCAAAGAATCTTTCTTACGTGGTAATAAAGTGAACTTGAGATCTACTGATGTAATGGGAACTGAACTGAACTGGGACTGGAACTCTGATCTGTCAGCATCAAAGTTTCCTTTAAAATCCATCTCATGAAAGAGGAGTTCCCACGACTCTCATCCAGATTTAACCCTTCACAAAAAAGCTGGAGGATGCAGATTTCTTCCTGTGTGACTTGATGCTCTAAATCCAAGTTTTTAGGTGTCTGGTTCTGACTGTGTCCTTTAAAAATGTCCCTTGCTCTTGTGCAGCTGAGGAGCCCCCATCCTTCTGACAAGTTTGCTTCAAGCAGCTCAGCCAGAACAGCTCTCAGAAGTTCCAGTGCTCGGTAACAACGTTTTAACGTGGATAATAAAAAGGTCAGACTCCATTTCTTTTAATCCCTGAGACTGAACTTCTCAGAAAGGGGTAGGAAACAGTGCATTGCACCAGAAGAGAGCAAACAGCTGAAGTGGATGATGCTGCACTGCCACCCAAGAGCACAGGGTTGGGTTGATGGTTCACAGGGACTTCTTGTGCAACCCTGGCTGAGCAGCTTCAAACAGAAATATCTTTGGTAATTATTATTATTATTATATATTATTGAGGTCACTTAGTTTGTTCAGCCTGGAGAAGAGGTGACTGAGGGGAGACCTCACAGCAGGAAACAACTTCCTCCCAAGGGGCAGCTCCGGTCTGTGCTCCCTGTGAGCAGGGACAGCACCCAGGGAACGGCTGGAGCTGTGTCAGGGCAGGGTCAGGTTGGATCTCAGGAAAAGGTTCTTCCCCCAGAGGGTGGTTGGGCACTGACCAGGCTCCCCAGGGCAGTGGGCACAGCACCAAGGCTGCCAGAGCTCCAGGAGGGTTTGGATGATCCTCTGGGGCACAGGGTGTGACTCCTGGGGAGGGTCCTTTGCAGGGCTCAGGGTTGGACTGGATGATCCTTGTGAGTGCCTTCCAACTCACGGTGTTCTAGGATTCTATAATTCTATGATTGCCTTCACCAAGTAGGTTTATACTTCTCTCCCTGACAGAAGTGCTTTGGGAAAAGAAACATGGTGGTTTAGGGGAAGGTGGATCATTTTTTGCTCCTGCAATTCAGTGGTGAAACAACCATACTTTATTCAAGATAACCATAAAAAGCAGTGAAATTCATTGCAGAAAGGAACAATTTTGTTGTAACAATAGCAACAGTCTCCTCAGTGACAGGCACTGTGCCACAAAGCCATAGCAGTGCTTGGAGAGCACAGCCAGCAGAATTCATCCCACTTCTGAGGAACCTTCAAAAAGCTTCACATTAGATTTGATATGTGGAGTGTGGCCCCAAACCCAAGGCCTCTGTACAACTGCTGACTTCATTATTTGGCATCCCCCTGGTGTCTGGCTGCAGTCTCCCAGTAGAAGTTAACTGGGTGCCTTGGCTCGAGCTCCTTCCCACCCGTGACACTCCTGTCTCCTTCTCTCAGCTCTCACTTGCACTATCTCAACCTCCCAGGAGTTCAAAAGGAGAGGAGAAATAAAGGGAGACAGAGCAGGGAAGTCCTTTTCAATTTAGAAACCATCTGGGCATCACAGCTCTATCAGGAAAAGCTCCAAATAAGATCCACGAGAAGGGAATCTTCACACTGACGTAAACAGTTGAATATCCATGTGGAGTTTGTCACTTGAACTGAAGAAGCTTTTGGATTGATCTGCACTCAGAGCTTGCCAAGGCCATGGGGGAAAGGAAAGCTTGGGAAAAAGCTTGTTTGAGTTTGTTTGCTAACAGCACTTCAGAACTAATGGGCTGTGAGGGATGCAGGAGGTTTGACCAGGGCTGTGGACAGTCAGTGCTCTGATGTGTGGAGTCGTGATGTGCTCAAGGTCAGGTTAACACGGAGCCAAGATGAAATGGGAAAAGTGCTGAATGTGCTTTAGTGACCCCAGAAAACTTCTCCGGGTTAACTGGGTTAATTAAATTCTCTTTTGAAGGCACTTTGTCTGACTGGGACTTGAGTCATAACAACAGAACTGGCCTCTTGTAAAAGTGCTTATAAACTTATCAGGTACACAGAATAAAGTCTGTTGGAGTTTGTGGACAACAAAAGTCAGCTTTGAAAATGCAGAAAAACACTCCACTCCCTGAATTTTTAAAGTATAATACTTCACTACAAGTTTTATAATCTTCTTTTCTTGTTTTTTAACTATAAACCCAACATATTAAGTGGATCCACCGCAGCACTTGACATTTTAACAAACTGATTGACTTAACACAGTCAGGCTTTTTCAGGCTGCAAATTCCAAACACTAATTAGGATTTGTACTTTTCTAATTGCCAATACGAAGATCATGAAATTTATTTAATGTTTTGAACAAACAGTAAGGAGAGATCAGGGCAGAAAGGCAGATTTTCTCATTCATTTCTGGAAAGAGAAAAATAATCAGACAGGTCTGCTCTGGCAGCAAAGCTCATGGAAGAGAATCCAAATTCAGGAACACTGAGGCAACTGTCCACACGTGGTTCTGAACGGGAATGCTGAAGGAATCTTGCCTAAAAATAACTTATTTTAGTTTCAAGAGCTTTTAGCCAGGTCAGTGTGTGGCTTCAGAAGGCCACAAGGGATGGGAATGGGATGGGGCAGCAGCAGGAGCAGGCTGGGGGAACACAAGACCTTCCAAAGTGTCCAGAAAAAAACACATTATCAGACAGCACTGGAAACTTCTAATTCATAGGCAGAGCAAGTGATTTCTCAGAAACTTTTCATAACACAGTGAACCACATTTCATGTTTGTAGTGGTGATATCTTCATTTTTCTTACCCTGGAAAGTTCTGCCTTTAAGGTTGGAGGAGTAGATTCAGTTATATCTCCAGTGTGAGACCTCAGGATGGGATTCTGATTTCTTTATACATGTTCAGTAGTGTTTAATTAAAATTAACCAATAAACCACCCCCTTGAAAAGGCAAAATATATTCATGGAGTGCTACAGCATTAAGGAGAAGTATCAGCTTGTCCTAGAGGGTGGAAGATCACTAGGAACAATCTGAGCCAACATCCTCGGATAATCTGCTTTGTGAGCCCTGGTTGCAAATATCCTGCCTTTGTGGCCTTCCTGTTTTGTTTTAGGAGTCATCTTTAAACCATCTAAATGTTCATTTTGGGGTTTTTAAGAATGCAAAGAGTTAATGAAGTATTTTGCTCCAGAGGGAAACCCATGAGTGAATTACAGCATCCTAGACACGAGTTATTTGGGAGAACAGAAAAACAGTGGGAATACTCACTGGCTGAGAATGCTGCTGCTGTCATCTCACATAATTTGTTAATGTTTGGAGCCCTCGAAAAAGCACGAGGGAATTAAGCCCCTAAGTTCCACTGGGACTTGGTTATGCTGCTTCCATGGGCTGTTTTGTAAACAAGCCCCATCAGAGTCACCTCTGCTCTTCAGCACATGTTCACTGCTGAGGAAACCTCATCTTGGACAGATGTGGGTTCTCAAGATCTGCTCTGGCACAGCACGAGGGGTTGGTGTGTTGTCCTTAGTATATGAATTGGGTAGTAACACGTTATCAATATACAAACCTGCAATAATTTTGGGTTATTTCTCAACCCAACTAAGCAAAGCTACCCTGGGGTGCTCCTGTCACATCGCTGAACCTCCTCACTGAACCTCCCTGCTTTCCCCCAGTGCCCAGCCCAGCAGTGATGCTGCAGCAAGAGCGCCCAGGGTGTCCTGCAGTCATCCTGGGCAGCCCTGTGACCTCCTCCCTGAGCAGAGTAACTCAGCAACCCTACAGAGAGAGACTCAGGAGACTCCATGGCCTGTCCTATTCTTGAACTAAGAGATCTCACAGCCTGGGACTGGGCTGCCTTGAAGGCTGGGACAGCCCAGCAGACCCAGCTGGGATCCACTGCTGAGCTTTGAATCAAGCCCTGGAGCCCAGGGAGCCAAGTGCTGTGGTGCCAGGTCAGCAGCACGGAGGGGATTCCCTGCAGACATCACCTGGTGACTTCTTTTGGCTCCTTTCAGCTCCACCCACCAGTGCGAGAAGATCTCCCCAGAGCCGTATCCCCCTCAGATTCACTGGGGAGCAGCCCAGCAAAAGAGAGAGAAAAAAAAAAAAGGCAGGGAAATCAAGAGGAAGAAATGTGAGTGTGAATTGTGAGGGTGTGGGAACCCTGAGGACATTAACAGCTTAAATGCCCTGACCAGCCTCACCTGAGGTCTCCACCCTGCCCATGGGTTTAGGAGGTGATTTAAGCTCAGTCCTGGGAGTTGGCTCCCATTCCAAGCTGTGCTGTAGGATTGTTGGTCTTTGTCTCAGCTATGCAGAGCCAGGGATCTCACTGATTTGGACCCCAACCTGTGAATTGACTTCTTGGCTTGACATCAGATCTTCCTTGTCACCATGGACCTGCCTGTGACCACTGGGCTGGGGGTGACCCTGTTCACCCCCAGTGACCCTAAAGCTGCCTTGTTTTGCTCCTGCCTTGGCTTTAAACAGGATTCCTCACTGTGGATTTGTGGTGATTGGGACTCTTGATTGAACCTGGTCTGTCCTGCTCACTTTGCTCAGGATGGGGAGGTTCCTGCTCTTCCTACCTCAGGATCATTCCTGGCTTCCCATCCCTTTGGAAGCAGCAGAACTGTGCCCTGACAGAGAGGACTACAAAAGCATTTGGATACCTATGTCAGGAGCTTGCTGGACACAAGGGAAGAGCCTCCACTACAGGTTTGTTTGCAGTAGGGGGGAACCAGCTTTGATATCCCAGATGACTCCTCCCAGTGGATGCACGTGAGGAGAATGCAGATGTATTTTAGGTAAATCCTGAATTACCTGAAGCTTCATAAAAGGGTTTGGCGAAATGAACACCTGAAGAAAAGTACCAAGATCAGTGTTTACAGAGCCATAGTGCCGTCTACTCTCTTATACGGATCTGAATCATGGGTCATCTGCCGCCACCACCTGCGTCTCCTAGAACACTTCCATCAACGTACAATCCTAAACATCCACTGGTCAGATTATGTGACCAATACATCTGTTCTAGAACAAGCAGCAATCACAAGTATTGAGGCCATGTTACAGAGAACACAGCTGTGCTGGGCAGGGCACGTCTCGAGGATGAAGGACCAACCACCACCTCCCTCAGATCCTGCTTTATGGTGAACTTGCCACCGGCTGCCACAAGAGAGGAGCCCCGAAGAAAAGATACAAGGACTCCTTGAAACAACATCTCAGCCTTGGCCATATTGATCAACATAACTGGTCTACTCTGGCCTCCAATCGGGCCAGAGACACACCATCTATAACGCTGCTGATGCCTTTGAGAAGGCACCAGGATCACCCTGAGGAGAAAAAACGCAGAAAGAGTCATGCCTTGCCGAATTTACTATCTAAGGAGTCTTTCTGCTGTACCTTTTGCAACCGGACGTGCCTGTCTCGTATTGGCCTTTTTAGCCACCAACGTGCTTGTAACAAACGTGGGTAGAGCCCTCCCCAAATCTTCATTCGCAAAGCCCGGCCTTGATGAATTACCTGAAACATTCTAGAGAAATGCCCAGTGAAGTGAGGGGACTGACTATATTGAGAAGTGCCCTTTGAAAGTGTGATTGATGAATTCCTGTGAGATTATGGAGTATTTGGGAGCTACTCCTCTGGCTTGCTCGGAGAGTAAAACCTCTGGCGAGCGCACTGGTGGGAGCTGTTTTTCCTGTTAACCTCAGTCAGGTTTCTAAGCTGATTAAACCAGGCTTTGGGTAACGTGTGTCATGTCTCAACACCGGCAGGATGAAGTGTTTCATGAGCTCCAGGAGCCAGAGCAGACTTTTAGTTACATCATTAGTGCTCTGGTTACACTTGAAAGCAGCTCTGCCTCCTGCTCCTTGTTCCTGCCAGCTCTGCCCTTGAAGTTATTTCTGGTGGTAGGTCCTGTGGTCCGAGTTCCAGAAGGGACTGGGGATGAAGAGTTAAGGTCTGTTATTCTCTATCTACAGTGCATGGAAAGGCTTTGATGTTTCAGAGTTAAGAACTGGGGGGGAAAAGCTCCAAGCAGGAAGTTATCACCTCCAATAATTCAGGGAACACTGGGGACAGGCTGTGTTTTACACCTTGTTCCCTTCAGTATCTTGAAAAAAGTTTCTTTCCAGGAAAAATGAGCTGTCGTATTTTTTTAATTTTATTTTGTTTTCTTCTTAAAGTGCCCTCACATTAGACAGGGCAATCAAGATCTGATTTCTTTCTCTAGCCACAAGGCAACAGCTCATCCTCATCCCCTCATTCATCTAAATATCATCTGCAAAGGGAAACACCTTCAAGCAGAAGGAATATAAAAATTCCTTGCCTCTCCACTGTGGAGAAGCCTCCTGTTTCAGGCACTGCCCTAAAAGGGTACAGCTCTGGTGTTCAGACTGCTGAAGTGAAATGAAAAATAAAGATAAATACAATTTGGGAACAGAAGTGAGATTCAAGTCACTAAGTTTTCTCCTTTCCCTACAGAATAGCTCAAGGCTTCATTATTTAGCACAGAGGAAAGAAGGAGGCAAAGAATAGATTAGAAATGAAAAACCATGATGTGTTGTCTTCCCCCCAAAAAGAATAATTATTTTAGATAAGGTGCTTGGCAGAAAGACAATGCATGGCCTAATCTAGGGGGCATGTCATTATTTAGCCACAGTTATCTCCCAAATGCTATTTAAAAATATTACCCCCTAGTAAATTAGGAATAAAGACCAGTTAGCCCAGTGCTGAAGGTCACTTAGTGACACACTGTTGGCCTGTGGGAGAGTCACAGGACTCTCTGTGCAAGAAATCCATTTCTGCTAAACAGTTTTTTATACAGAATGGGTTGTTTTTGCCAAACTGGACTGGATTTCAGGATCACAACCAAAATGAAAAGAAAAATCCTGGAGTTATGGGCTTGCACCCCTTTCTGTATGAGTATTTTGCACATAATTAATGTGGACACTTTATCTACTTAGAAAATGGAGTGAAACCAACAGTTCATTTCAAACAGGCCACCAAAGAGTTGTTGGCTCTTCTCAACCTTCATATGTTGTTTGCCTGTAACAAATTCACTGAGAATGTGCCTCCTTTTGTTAATGCTTCTGCTGTGATGTGTTCACAGAGCTCTCTAGCTGGACAGAAAGATTGATATAAGGTCAAATGGACATATTTCTCTTTTAGTGAAAAAGTTGGGGGCTGATTTTTCTGCTCATTAATCATTTAAAATGAAAAGAGGCTTTTCTGGTCCAGGAGTGTATCACAAGCACTTTGTATTTCTGATGGGAAAGGCAGGTTCAAAACTCATCACTGTGTTTTGAGCCCTGAGAGTGGCTGAAGTTAGAGATTTCACCAGGATTATTCCTGATTTATCCTTCTCTTTCTGAGGGAAGAATCAGGATGGTTGATGTTCAGCTAAATAGACACCCATGGAGGGAGAGAGAGGCACAAAGATACATTTACAGGAAGGTGGAAGCAAATATTCTCTTATATACTTGTGATATATACTTAGATCCTCACCTGCCAGTGCATCAAAACCCTTGTCAGTCAGCACAAATAACCCTAAAATAAGATTATAATACTCTGAAATCTTTCATCCCAGAAATGAGAAGCTGAAGGAATTCTTTGCTGGAAGACTCGTAATCCCCGGAGTGATTTGCATTGTGTGTATTTCCCCACAATCACTTTCATATGAGTATTGGAATGCTTCATAAAATCCCTTTATTTGCCTTTGGGGATGCTCCAAAACTCTTCCAGAAAGTCTGAAGTTTCAGGGATTTTTTTTTTCTGGGATTATTTTGACTTCAAGTGGAACGTGCCTCGCTTCACTCCAGACAGAGGAGGAATAAAGTCAGCGTGTTCCTGGGGAAGCTGAGCCCGTGTGGGTAAACACAGCACTTCCACTGGGAACTCCACGCTGGAGGAGACTCTGAGGGTGTGTTTGTGCTCAAAAGAGGCCCCTTTGTCGCTCAGGTCAGCAAATCATTATCCTGATCTGGAAAAATTAATAAAGCCCAAGGAAACGAGTTTGGGGAGTGAAGAATTTTCAGTCCGAGGGCGGGTCAGGGGCCGGTTGTTTTCCTGCAAACAAATGTGGGCCTTGTCAGAGCTGGGTTACAAAATGGAAAAAAAATATGGGAAAGGGGAAAAATGTGTGGGAGGACTAACATAAAACTGAAAGTTTCAGTGGTGATGAAGTTTGGGACGATGGATGTGGCAGTTGGGGAAAGCTTGTCCTTGAGTGCCAAGAGCCAGCTGGGAAAGACCCATGCCTGGGAGATGATGTGGATCCAGTGTCATTAAGCCAAGTAACAAAGCTCTTGTTTTACCAAAGTCTGCCTCTAGAACAAGATGATATCGGGGTTGAGCCCCAATCAATGAGCAGGAGGGAGGGGATGGATTTTCACATCAACCTGAGTGTTCTAAAGGAGAAGTTTTCCTTTGTGAAGACACTTCAGCAAGGGGTGTGAACATTGATTTGTTGGAGTGAGTGCAGAGGAGGCCCCAAGATGATCAGAGGGCTGGAGCAGCTCTGCTGGGAGAGTTGGGATTGTTCAGCCTGGAAAACAGGAGGCTTCGGGGTGACCTAACTGAGGCCTTTTAATACCTGAAGGTGCCACTAAGAAAGATAGAGAGAGACTGTTTCCAAGGGCATGGAGTGACAGGACAAGGGGGAATGGCTTCCCACTGCCAGAAGACAGGCTTAGGTGGGATATTGGGAAGAAATTCTTCCCTGTGAGGGTGGTGAGGCCCTGGCACAGGTTGCCCAGAGAAGCTGTGGCTGCCCCATCCCTGGAAGTGTCCAAGGCCAGGTTGGACAGGGCTTGGAGCAGCCTGGGCTAGTGGAAGGTGTCTCTAGCAGGGAGGTTGGAATTAGACAATCTTTAAGGTCCTTTGCAACCCAAACCATCCTGTGATTCTATAATCTAAAGGGTTTTTTTTCAGCTGCAACCTTCCAAGTCATTAAGTATTTACCCAGAAATTCTTTATGGCTTCCATTTAAAAATGAATATTCTTCAAGGTAAAAGCTAATGAAATTCTTTTTTAAAGTATCCTTTTTTTCTATTGAAAAATTGTAAACAACTTTGTATACAGAAATGGCACTTGTTCACTGCAGCAAGGTCTGAAACTCATTGAGCAGATGCTAAAACTTAGTACTGTGATCAGCACAAGAAGAGAAATATCCAGTATTGGCTCCCCAGAGCAAATGTGTGGCCCTGCTTAATTCACTAAAGAGCTCTCTAACACTGTGCAAATTGCTTGAAGGGTGAAGTGGGAAGCATCTTAAAATCCTTCCTCACAGGAATAGCTAGGACAAATTATAAAAGCTTAATAAAAAGACTTTTCAGTCATATATTAAAAAATGGCAATTGAAGCTTTCTGAAGGAGATGAAAGCCTCTGTTTAAAATCTTACTCCTGCAGAATTCCCTGGTCTCGAAAAAAATGAGGAAAGGAAATATAGACCTGAAGAAAAAAAATCTCTTTCTTTATCAGTGGGTTGTTAGGAGATAAATTTTGCCAAGCTGTTCATATTTCACCTGAATGGCTGCAGTTTTCACCTCTTATCCCAAAATAAATGTAAGAGGATTTCAAAGCTTCAGTACTCTATCTGAGCTACCCTTTTTTCCTTTTATCATACGACAAAATACTGAGTAAGCTCCTCTCTCTGTGGCTTTGGTGGTGGGGAAGGTCACTGGAAAGATATCACTGCAATTTTGCAGTTATCTGGAAATCTGAGAGTGTCACATTTTCTGGGGGCTCACAGCAATTGCTTCACATTGCAGGGAGTCACTGAGCAAATCAAGTGTCTGTTCCCTCCCCCACAATATTCTATAGGATATAGTAGGACTGAAAGGATTTTAGGATGACCTTTGTGCTGCACTGAGTTCTGGCGTTCACCCACACGGAGGTTTGGCTACCACAGGTTGTGTCACCCTTTCTTTAAGGTCCTTTGTCATATTTAATACTTTGAAAAAGCTGTGATGCCACAAAACATTGAATCAAAGTGGTTCCTAACTCAGAGCTGCTCGTTCGGCAGCGTGATTGTTAATGGGTGGTGCTGAACTCCTGCCAAAGGGGAGTGGTTTGGTTATTTATTTCAATTGGATCTTTGGCATTTTACAGATTATGTACCAAATATCTGATATGAGGAAGGGCTTTGAATTCATCCAATGCCAATTGCTTGAGGCACAGCTGAAGCTGAGCTGGGTGAGTTCAAGAAAACTTCATTGCAGGTCATACACCATCCGAGGACAGGGGGACATATGAAAGGTGGCTTTGAAGAAAAGCATAAAATAGGATTACGAAGGTCTCATGTGGAAATATTTCACTGTATTTCTTGATTCCACTCGTGTAAGGATGATATTTTCTGCTCTGGATAACTGGGAATAGCCCAACCTGCAGTAAAGGCTGAGGGAGAGGTACTGACCAAGAGGCAGATGCCAATCCCTGGGAGCAGCAGCCCTCCCAGGGACATCCATGGGGATGGAGAGAGTCTGTTTATAGAGAAACCTTCAGCTGCAGCCTCTGAACATTCCACTAGCCCTGGAATCTTCTTGGAACAAGGCCAGTGGGATAAAACTTGTTGCACTTTCCTGTTAGACTCATTGGTCATCTCAAGCTGAAACTAAAGATGTGGGGGAAACAAAACCAACTAACTTTGTTTGTCTTACTGAACCAACAGCACGAAGTCTGGCACGAGTAAGAGTTTCCTGGAGGTTCTTTTGCCAAGTTTTAAATCCTCTTCCTGGATGCACCATGTTTCCAGTGCCTTTCAGAGGGCATTCCTTCCTCCCAACCCTTTTAATAATATTTACCCAGAGGAAGCAGTCTGTTTTCCACAGAATGATCCTAATTCATGCCTGTATAAATCCATGGAAGTCAGTGAAATTATTGTGTCAACAAAGAAAATGGTCTCTTTGTTATTTACAAGGCTGAGAGAAAATTGCCCACAAATAGGAGAGTGTATGAGAAAGATCAGGATGTGACCATTATAGAAGACTCCACTTGACAGATTGGTCCAATTTTTTATTCCCTAAGTTTCTTTCTAAGCGCTACTTACCAAGTTATTAATCATGTTGTCTTTCTACATCTTCATTTGCTCCTCATTAGTTAATATTTATCTTATCCTGTAATTTTCTGAAGGATGGGAAGGTGTTTTTTTCATAGATGTGGCAGTTCTTAAAATTGTTCTATTCAAAGTTTAGGATTTGGAGTATTTTAAAGCACCTACGAGGACTGCAGGGATTCTGCAAATGTGGGAGGGGAGAAATGTAGCAGTTAAGCTGGCTGCACTTTGTGGAAGTACTTCCCAAACAGTACTGGGTGTGGCTGAAAGGTGTATTTCTTGCTCTTTTAAGCTAAAATTGGGCACCCTCTGGAACGAGGGAGAAGACTTTGGATTGGCAACCACTGTGAAGATGTGATTCCTGCTGGAGTGAAGCTGCAGGTCTTTTCTGAGATCAGCTTTCTAAATTAACAGTAACAGATAATCAGGAAGAACAGAGAATGGGTTGGGAGGGACCAGAGTGGTGCCTCTTGGGGATGGTCCTTTGTAGGGTTAAGGGTTGGACTTGATGGTCCTTGTGGGTCACTTCCAACTCAGGACATTCTGTGATTCTGTGGGGCATCTGGTGCCACCTCCCTGCTCCAGCAGGACCATCCCAGAGCACGTGGCACAGGACTGTGTCCAGATGGGTCTGGGAATCTCCAGTGATGGAGACTCCACCCCCTCTCTGGTCTCTGTTCAGTCACTGCACAGCAAAGAAGTTCTTCCTCATGTCCAGGTGGAACTTCCTGGGCATCAGTTCCTGCCCATTCGTCCTGTGCCATTGCTGGGCCCCCCCCGAGCAGAGCCTGGTCCATCCTCTGCCCCCTCCCTGCAGACACTGATGGACACGGATGGGATCCCCTCTCAGAGTCTCCTCTGGAAGCTCAGCAGCCCCAACTCCCTCAGCCTTTCCTGCTTCCAGAGATGCTCCATCCCTTCGGCATCTCCGTAGCTTCTGTTGGACCCACTCCAGGAGCCCCACATCCCTCCTGTCCTGGGCAGCCCAGAGCTGGACTCAGCACTCCAGATGTGCCTCACAGGGCTGAGCAGAGGGGCAGGATCCCCTCCCTGACCTGCTGGAAATGCAGATCTGGTTAAAGGGGCACATTTACCTTCCCAGACACACCTTCTGAACTCAGGCTCTGCTCTGTCACCTGCCACTTGCCTTTAACTGTTTCCAAATCCCTGCTGTTCCCAGGTAACCCAGGTTAAGTCATTTATTCAGCCAATCCCCCTCTCTAAACAGTGCTGCCATCCAGTTGTGCCTCCTACCACAGAGGCAGAGACACAAGCAAATAAAAGTAGGTCACTCAGCTGTCACAAGCATAAGAAAATAATTCTGCCAGCACAGAAAAGGAGTGTGTTTGGAGCTGGGTTTTTTTTTTCCTGTTTGGAGTTGGGTTTTTATACTTTGTTATGTTTTTGCACACAAAGCAAAAATTTAAAAAACAAACAAACAAAAAAACCCACCAAACAACAAAACCCAACAAACTGGTAAGTAATGTGACCAACAGACTTCTTGAGCTTCCTTTAATATTTTAATGAGCTTTCTTAACTCTAAGAGAGAAAGAGAAAAAGCAAAGACATTTCCCTAAATCTTTAGAGAAAACACAGAGTACTTCCAATGGAAAGTACCAATCTAGGAATTGTTCCCTGGAGCCCACTTAAGAAGACTGACATCATGGAATTTGTCTGAGGATGCAGAGATCTGAGGTCACAGGGGCTGATTTTGGTAAGGAAGTGTTTTGGAATTCTGCTTTTGCTAAGTTAAGTAGAGCTGGTAAAGTATTAACATCTCTTTCAAATGAGAGTATAATCAGAAATAATTAGAATTAATTTGCTTGTCTTCAGGCCATTGCCTTATCTCTTACTGGTGGTTATTTCAGATGCTGGAATTGAAGTGATTTGTTAAATAGACTTTACTAAACAGGAAATAATTTATAAATGTGTTATGAAGGCAGGCCAGGAGAACATGCGCTGTGTGAGTATGGGGATTGTATTGGCTCTGTTGTGCTAAAGGTCCATATTTCAGACACTGAAAAGATTAAAGGTCCTCAAATTTGCTTCAGCTCTTTATTGAGTGTGTGGCAAGGTGTCAGTGCAGGTTCCAGATGGACCAGAAAGGGAGGAGAGCAGGACAAGCTTTTTTAAATGTGGCTGTTTATTGAGCTCCCCTGTGTCCCTGACACTGAGGTTGGAGTCTTTGCAGAGCCATGGGAAACGTGGCCTTGACACTGTCCAGGCACAGCCCCGAGCTCTTGGTCAGCTTGGAGCTCTCTGACCACTGACCAGAAACCATCAAATCCTCTGTGCTTCAAAAACATCCATGGAGGGGTTCCTTGCCTTGGTTTGTCCTGGATGCAGATGGATTTCCAAAGATGCAGACCAGCCTGAGACCTCAGGAGAGGAACAGTCTGAGTGCACCTCCAGCTTGGTCCTTTAAATCCCTTCTGTGCTTTTGATATTCTGGTTTTCAGAGCACTGAATCAAACCACCCTCCTGGCTTAAAATGTACTTAGCTCCCCTCCCTCCCAGGTCAGCATCTTTCTCTTCTTTCCACTGTGCCTGAAGAAATGTATTTCTTAATGAAAAACTTTATTTTCAAAGCCACAAAAGACAGTTGAGATGCATTTCCTTGTTTCTGTAAATGTTAAAACCAGAAGCTTTCAGAGCTCTCTAAGAGATTCAGCTACACTGGAGCTACTGTAGCCATTAACTGGAATGGTAAAGTGCTCTGCCAGCACAGGTATTTCTGGAGTTATTTTTATCTAAGTGTGTTAAAAGTTGCAAGGCCAAACTTTCTGAAGTCGGCAGAACATGGAATCATAGTTTCTAAGTAATCTGAATTTCCTCTCTTTATGTACATTAGGGTATAGTTTCCAAAAATATGATTAATTACTTTTTTTTCCATATGACTCAGTACTTCTCATGAAGAGAATGAGCAACTAATCTTCTTATCATTTAGATCATATAATCACAGAATATCCTGAGTTGGAAGGGCCCACAAGGATCATCCAGTCCAACCCTGAGCCCTGCAAAGGCCCCTCCCCAGGAGTCACACCCTGTGCCCAGAGGATCATCCAAACCCTCCTGGAGCTCTGGCAGCCTTGGGGCTGTGCCCACTGCCCTGGGGAGCCTGGTCAGTGCCAACCACCATCTGGGGGAAGAACCTTTTCCTGAGATCCAACCTGACCCTGCCCTGACACAGTTCCAGCCATATGGCCCCTCCAGGCCCTTCACCATCTTTGTGACCCTCCTTTGGATGCTTTCCTGCAGCTTTTTATCTTTCTTATATCTTACCTTTCTTTGCACCTATATCTTTATTTATATATTTATTTTTATCTTTATGTATTTATAAGTCAGATACTTTATTTACTCAATCATATTCGAGTGCATTCTGAGTTTTTCTGTTGATTTTTTTTCCCTGCTGTGCCCATTATAATATATATACATATATATACATAAACAAACCCCTCTCATTCCTTTCCCTTCTGCCTGAATACAATGGCACAGGTGGGGAGCCACAGACACAGGATGGGAGTGTTTTGGGTGTTTATTGAGAGATCCCCCATGGCAGTTGGGTTGTTTTTTTTTTTCAGAGACTCAGCAGTGCAGAGAACTCTATTTATTGCCAGCTCCCACTGAGTTCAGCTGCAGCTTGAGGCCTTATGACCAGGAACACCCAAAAAGTGTCACCCTGGCTGAAATGACTGAGTGTGGTGGGTTCCTGGTGGTAAAAGCTGATATCCAGCCTGAGTCTGTATCCAATCACCAGAGCTGTGAGATCATCTTTTCTTTCCCAGCAAGTCCTTCCTCATGTAGCACATGAGTCTTCCTAGAAATGAAGTGGGAGCCTGGAAGTTTCTATTGTTCCACAGCACTAATTCAGTGCAGGACGCATCTGGGGTGGGTTTTTTAACCCAAATTAAATAACTTGGAGTAGGGATGGACAGTGTGTGGTCATGGCAGAGCTAGAGGAGAATCAGCAGCTCTGAAGAAGGGCTAAGGACAGGAATTGGATAGACACATGGTTTAGGTAGGATTTGCTGAGGGGAAGGAAGGAAAGATGTCCTGAGCTTGTATTTATGGGACCTTTCCAGCTCAGGATATTCTGTGATATCTGCCTTGTTAATGCTGGTTTTCTTCTAGCATGTCTTCATTAGAAATATATTACTTAGTCCTAACCTTTTTGTTTCCTGAGGGGTGGAAACTAAAAAAGAATATTTTTAGTCACCTCTGATGCACAAGAAGGTCTATTATGGATCCTACTGTCCTGCTCTGTGTTTGCCTTGGACTCCAGAGACATCCCTGGCACCTTTGCCTGGTGGTTTCTGTCCTGCAGGATCTGCTTTTCCCCCTGTGCTCTTTGAAAAAGGCTTTGAGAGACCCCCACTTGCAGTCTTTCCTCTCCAGGAGCAATGAGAGATCTTCCCTTTTTTTGGGCAGGGTTCATGGATGCTCAGAGCTGGAGGGTTCTGGAGAATTTACTGGAACTGTGATCCTCTTCCCAGAGAGAGAAAAGCCAAGGCCAGTGTATGTGAGCTTTGGAAATTCTCTGTTTTCTTGGCTACACGTGCAGCTGGTTCCCACCACCAACTGCTGATGTAAAAGAGATGGAAATGTTTCACTGAGGAGAGGGAAACCTTCAAGTGACACTGAGAATATTCACAATGACACCCAGCTCTTCATGTCCAGAAGCTCTCTCACAGGAGGTATTTTGCTCAATCCCTCTGTAGTAGTTTTAAAAAGATGTTACTCTAGAAAGGGAGAGTCAAAGGATGGGTAAAAGGAGGGGAAGCAACTCCCTTTCTATGCAAAGAAAGGTCTCTATAAAATTTCTTGTAGCTGCCTGTTTTCTCATGGCTTAATCTTTTAACCTTTAATATTTATTATTTTCCTCACCTTTTAATCTATAGTCTTAAGCCTGGGGCATAGTAATGATACACAAATGAGCTGAGAAGGCTCTTTTTTGTTTAAGATGGCTTAAAAATACACTTTCTAATCACCAGGCTCAGATACAGTTGTTGTAAGAAATCAGATCTGCAGGCTTTGCTTCAAGTATTGCTGATGGATCCCAAATATTCCTCCTTCTGCAAAGATATCAGTAAAACAAAGTAAGTGTGATGCTTCCTGAGCAAGGACTGGATGTACTGAAAGGGTTGTGTTGGTCACCCACTTCAAGAATATTCTCAGAAGTTTGAACTAATAATCATTCAAGTGTCTACTTTTGAGTGGGACATGAATAAGATGCTTCGAGTTCTCTGCCCAGTAAGGGGCACTCTGAGTCACCTCATATTCAGTTTGCAGGCTTTGGATACCAAAACAAACAGGCAGAAAGGTGAAAACTCTGTCTCTGGTTCCGTGCCTTGAACTGTCTGGTTCCATATCTCTGATTTGAGTCACAGTGCTCACCTTTGATAACACCCTCCTGTAATTTTTCTGTCTGTTCCTTGGGTTCTTTTATTCCTAAGCCTCTAAGCCGATGACTAACCCACCTCTAGTGTTTGTCTCCTGGAGTTTTGGCTCCTGTCTGGGGGAGCACTGATGAATCACAATTATTTTAAGAGATGGTGGTGGCCATGGAAACCGATTGAGATGAGAACACTTGAAAGGTGGGAGTGCAGAGCCTGAAAAGCTCTTCAGGAAAACTTATTTGTTGTTGGGTTTAAAACGCCCTCTCAATAGGAATAAGAGGCAAGACTAAATGTGCTGTGCAGTGTTCTAACAATGAAGCAATTAATCTGTTTCTGTTGATTCTGATGTTCAGTTAATCCGTTCACTCTGGTTGATTGTTTCACTGATAACCTTAAATCAAACTCAAGCTTGCTGCTAATCTGCTTTAACTAAAACAACAATTAAGTTGTGGGCAAACAAGAGGTGACAGTCAGTGCTTTCAGCCACAGCTGTGGTTCAGCATTCAGTAACCTCAGACACTCCCTTGTTCAAAGGCAACAGTGGCAAATCCAGGAAGGTATTTTGTTGGCTTTGACCTCAAAGGTGTTGGACTAGTCCTGGAGACCAAAAGCTTTGCCTGTTTACAGAAAGGGTAGATTACAAGGGAATAACAAAATATTAATTTTTTTAATAGACCCACCCCAAGAGGCTCAGCTGCTAGAGGTAATCACTATTCTGCAGTGATTAATAACAAATAACACTCTTTTCTGAGACTGTTACTAAGGTGTTTGAGCTGATGTGAACATTTTCCCACAAGCAGAGCTTTGGTTCATTCCTGTTTAGCAAAGAAATTGCTTTCAAATACATAGGGTGTGCAGATAACTAGAAGTGAAAATTGTGTCTTAATACCCATCTCCTGCAATCTATCCCTTCCACAGACAATATGTATTTGTGGGAGATAATATTCCCCTGGAGATTTTTGTCACTTTAACCAGGACGTCCTGATTTCCAAATCCCAGCCGTGATGTTTGCACAGCTGTTTTTATAACCAGGTATTCCAACCACATTTAGATGCAAAAATCTTTCTAGTTTGCTTATGCTTGTATTTCAATGTTCAAAATACCCCAACTGGCCAAGTGGTTTGACCTGTGGTGAAACCTGGAACTCCTGGATGCTGATTCAGGGTAGAAGATGGTGTGGTCTGGTGGAATGTTTGCTGGGTCCAGCTTAGTGAGTCTGACAATACCCATGACTTAGACAAGGCTTTGTTGTACGGGTCAATTAGTTCATCTCCATCTTTCCATGCAAAATTGTGCTCCATGAAAATGGGGGTAGGGTAGACTCAGGGTGAAGACTAAATGAAAGCTCCTCTCCTTTGTACCTTTGGGGAAATTTCCTTTGTACCTTTGGGAAAATGATTCTATCTCAGCTTCATTTGTCTTTCATTCCTTTCTTTACTCTTTCTTTTCTTGTCTTTTCTTTGTTTTTTGTTTGTTTGTGGATTTTTTGTTTGTTTGTTTTTTAATGTTCAGATTATTAGATGTTTAAAAGCAGGTATTTGATGCCATGTCTTTATATGCCATCTACCATAGTGAGGCTTGGTCTTAATTCAGGTTTTGACTCCTGCTGAATATGGTGAATCACAGAATCATGGAATGGTTTGGGTTGGAAGGGACCTTAAAGATCATCCAGTTCCACCCCCTGCCACGGGCAGGGACACCTTCCACTAGCCCAGGTTGCTCCAAGCCCTGTCCAACCTGGCCTTGGACACTTCCAGGGATGGGGCAGCCACAGCTTCTCTGGGCAACCTGTGCCAGGGCCTCCCCACCCTCCTGGGGAAGAATTGCTTCCTAATATCCCATCTAAACCATTCCTCCTTGTCCTGTCACTTCAGGTCCTTGGGAATAGTCTCTCTCCATCTTTCTTGCAGGCTCCTTTCAGATCCTGGAAGGCCACAATTGGGTCACTCCAAAGCTTCTCTTCTCCAGGCTGAACAATCCCAACTCTCCCAGCCCTTCCTCCCAGCAGAGCTGCTCCATCCCTCTGATCATCTTGGGGCCTCCTCTGGACTCTCTCCAGCAGCTCCATGTCCTTGCTGTGCTGTTCCCCAGGGCTGGAGCAGCTCTGCAGGGGGGTCTCACCTGAGGGGGCAGAGGGGCAGAATCCCCCCCTGCCCTGCTGCCCACACTGGGGGATCAGCCCAGGGCACGGGGGGTTCTGGGCTGGGCCATGTCCAGCCTGTCCCCCACCAGCACCCTCAGGTCCTTCTCCCAGGGCTGCTCTATCTGCTCATCCCCAGCCTGGATCGATCCTGGGGTTTCCCTGCCCTGGGAGCAGCACCTTGGGCTTGGTCTTGTTAAACCTCACGAGATTCCCAAGGTCCCACTGCTCGAGCTTGTCCAGGCCCCTCTGGATGGTCCCATCCTTCCTGTGTGTCACCTGCACCCTCAGCTTGGTGTCATTTGCAGATTTGCTGAGGGTGCCCCCGATCCCTTCAGATCTGGAGTCTACAAAGGCTGAGCCTGTAAATTCTGAGCAGCTGACGGGGCAAATGTGACTCCCCAGAGACAGTTTTGATGTTTGTCCTTTGACTGTTTGCAAGATTTCTGACCTATTCCATTTTCTTCAGTACCCAAGGATGAGAATAGCTTGAAAAATCAGAATAAAACTCATTTCTAGTCAGAACCAAGTCCCAGGGAGATCTTACCCAACATGTTCCTTTGCGTAGGTGCTTGAATCCATTCCATGATTTTAGTCAGCCAATATTTATGGTCTTCCAACCTCTTCCCATGGCAGCAGGCTGGAGTTTGAAAGCAATTACAAGTCTGGACTGATGTTTGTCTGTTTGTAGGAGGGAGTAACTAAGTGCTGACATTCAAAAACAATTCACTTGCTCTGCCTTAAGGAGTCTGTTGGGAGAAGCCCCTTTTCTCTGGGCTAAATTGTTCACACCCTGCAAGTGCCAGAATCAGTCTGGGTGCAGTTCTGAGATGGAAAGAACCTCTTTTGCCCAGCTTGTGTCTCATGTTTTCTTCTTCTATAGTCTTCCATGGAGGATCCAGCTCTTCCCTGTAAATCCTTAGATACGCCCTTTTCTGGAACAGCAATCACATTCTTTGCCCAAGATGTCTCACCACTGACCTCCTCAATGGGCAGACAGCAGGATTTCTAAATCTATAGCTGGGCTGCAAGTTGGGGAAAAAAGAATATATTATGCCCCCTTTACATTAAGGGTCCTTTGGGTAATCTGTTTGACAGCCATAGTTGGGTTTGGACACCTAGACAGGCTGAAAATGTTTAAGAAACAACTCATAACTTTTATTCTACTCACCTTCCCATGTCACTTCTTGAGGTCACCTTTTCTTTATCTCAATATTTCTTCTCCATGAGCAGACCCTCCCATGTAACAGGAAGGAGCTGTTGCTGCTTCATTCTACAAAGCAACATTGAGCAATTCATGCCAGAAATGCCTCATTTCAGCACATTTGGAGGCTGAAGCCCTCTCCTTTCCAAAGCACATGTCCAGCTCACATCCTGACACCAAAACAGCTTTTGTTTCTCCCTCGTGGCTCTTTGTTTTTGAAATCAATATGAAATCAATAAGCAAATCATTCTCTCCCCTGTTCTACTTCCCCGTGACATTCACTGCTCGTTTCTCACAGGCTTTGGAGGGACTTCTGGGATGGAAACGGTTCTAGGTTGGGGCTCTGCAGTCAGGATTCCATCCTGATCTAGTTTTTAGTGCCTCTTTCCTACAGTCTGGAATGGTGGCAGTGGGAGAGCTGGAAGGTACCACTGCCTGCCCTTGGGAATCAGAAATTACTCCTTTCTCTGACATCACTGTCATGGTCCTGGGAAAGAAGCTCAACATGATTGCAGGGTAGGCAAAAAGCCTGAAAAAAAAGACAAATTACATTGGCTTGAGGTTAAATGAGCCCTAGGACTGGCTGTCCTTCATAGCAAGAGGTTGAGGAGAACAGTCACGCAGAAATCTGGCAGAAAGAGGGACCTTGAGATAGCCTGTGATAACCAGACTGAAAAATTAAGGAGGGGAGCCCATGGAAGTTGGCCTGGAAACACACAA
Organism: Neopelma chrysocephalum; assembly: GCF_003984885.1. NCBI lineage: Eukaryota > Metazoa > Chordata > Aves > Passeriformes > Pipridae > Neopelma > Neopelma chrysocephalum. The sequence continues at coordinate 2,048,446 of NW_020897735.1, forward strand.
CCTAAAAATTCCATGTGATATCAATAAGGTACTTCTCCTGGCTGCATTCCTTCAATGCCTATTTATTCAGAGCTGTATACAGTGCTCCACATGCTGTACATAACTTATGCTGCAGCCTGAAATAATCCTGCAAGGAGAAAATAAGCCCCAAAAAACACTTACAGATGCAAAGCTTAAGTCTGGGGATTAAGGGCTTAGCACCAAACTGCTGGGCCAGACCACCTTGCCTGGAAGCTGGGAAGCATTTTGTGATGTTTCATGTTATGTGCTTCTCTCTTCCCCTGTTATATCACCCCTTTAGCTTCACATCTGGACCCCAGAGCACCTCTGGTGGCCTTTTTGTGAACCCCATTTTTAATAGCTTTATTAAGAACTCCTGTAGGAGACTGAAAGTGAGGAGCTGGGATTTTATGGTGGAGCTGACAAGAACGTCACACTTTTATTCCAATTCTTAATCACAGAATATTCTGATTTAGAAGGAATCCATAAGGATCATTGAGTCTAATTATTAAGTGAATGGCCCACACAGGGATTGAACCCCCAGCCTTGGTGTTATCAGCACCATAATCTAACAACTGAGCTAATTTTGGAGTTGTTTTTATCTCAAGCAATCTTTTTTTGGCTGGTGACTCCTGAATGCTGCAGGGTCTGTGCTGAGCATAAAGAACTACAGTCCCACAGCACAAACAAAGAATGGAAATCCTTGTCTGCGAGCCCAAAACTTGTCCTCTTAAAGGCTGATCCCCCCAGCCAGTGTGTGTTTCAGGTAGGGAATAACATGAACAAGAGATGATGTCATGGGTTTCAATCCTTCCTGGAGCTTTACAAAGGCTGGAGGACTCTCTGAGTAATGACTGTTAAAAATTCTTGATGTCAAGAGGTCACTGCTGCTGCTGCAGGATGTGCCAGTGACTCAAAGAAAAGGCAGAAGGCTGATTTCTCTGAGCTGTGACTCACTGACATCTGCCTTTTGCTATTTATCCCCGTGAATTCTCTCATTGACTTGCAGATTTTCCTTTCCATTCTCTTTTACAGTAAGACTGTTACCATGTCAGGCTATTTTTGGTCCTTCTATAGGCCACTTTTTCCACTGCCCTCTTCCACTTTTTCCCTGGGAAGGAGCTGCTGCTGAAACTCCCTTTCAGAAGGACTGGGAGGTGGGTCTGTCTGGAAGTGGTGGTGTTGTGAGACCCTTCAGAGCCAAAGTATTTCACAGAAAGCTCTTCTTAGAGGCTTTTGGAATGGGGAACTTCTGAGAGAAGTAGGTCTGAAGGGGCTGAGCTCCCCTTCTCTTTGGAAAGAAGTTTCCCCACCATTCCAGCCACGTGCTGCTGATGTTGCCAGTTTGCTCAGGTCTATCTTTAGCCTCCACCTCTGCAGAAATCACTTGGTTTTCATGTGTTATCAAACCACTCTGAATCAAACTCAAGCCTGTGATTTTGGGTTTGTGTTCTTAGCTGCCCAGCAGGATTTCTTTAATGACAGTCTTGGGTACATTGGTGTTCTCTGCTTCCAAGAAATGCTGTGTGGAGGTGCTGGCAACATCCCAGGGGTGAGGGGATGCTGACAAGGCAGTGTCTCTCCTCATCCTCTGTGCCACTGTGGCCCAAATTATGGTGGGCAGTTCTCAGACATCAATCAGCTCAAAGCCTGGGCACTGATGGGGGTCACAGTCCTCAGGGCAGCTTCAAAAGAAACAGTTCATTTAGACTTTAGTGCTGGTATTTGTGGTGAAATGGGCAAAAAGGGTTTAAAGGATAAAATTGAAGCTTTAACCATCAACTTTCTACAGGATAAATGATCCCAGCCTGCATCCCCAGCACTTGCTGGACTCTGAGCTTCATGCAACTAAACTTTTCCAGACTCTTTTACATTCCTTCCCTCCCTCTTGTCTTGGTTGACTTTGGCCAGGTCCTCTCTGTGCCTCCAGTTCATTCATCTCAGCCCCAAAGCCTCAGCCAGAGCTTTAAATGTTTTCTTAGAGATCCTTATATTTGTGGCCACAACAGGGAAATCGTGGCCTCCATTGGAAGAAAAAGAATCTTACTATTCACCTCTATATTTTTAGACACCACAATATAGCAGAGTCTTGTGTGGATGGTGGGCAGGGAGGGATTGTTGAGAAATGGAGGGCACAGAATTCACCCCGAGAGAAGAATTTAAGCACATCCCACCCAGCAGCTTTTTGGTTGTTTTCCCATTAAAAGGAGAGATTGGTTCATTTTTGATCATGATTTGGGAATCATTATTCAGTGCAGTTTACCCTCAAAACTGATGTCAAAGGTGACTAGAGCATCTTCATTTTTTTTTCATTTTGGTTCAGAAAGTGAAGAATACAGCGATTAATTTAGATTTGAACAACACAGTGTCAAAACCCAAATAAAATACTTTTCTTAGAAACACTTTATCACATTTTAGCAAATTCAAAGAACATTCGTCTTCATTAAATTTTTCTTTTAACCACTTACTCTGTGTGATTTCAAAATTACATTGTAATTCCACTTTTCCTTACATGACAAAAGGAAAATGCCTCAGGAAAGTAGATGTTCCTGCTGAAGAGCTGCCCTTTGAGTTAAAATAAATACAATTATTGTACAAAGGGGATGAAATTCTTTTGCTTTTTCTGCTTTTTATACCACAGCCCTGTAGCAGTGAAAACTGATAACACAAATCACATGGGCTGTCAGGTGATACACCAGGAAAAGCTCCCAAATGATGCCTTTTCCTCTTCCTCTCCTTTCTGGATTATCCCAGGGACACTCTCCTACAGGAGCAGATAGGAAACAGCTTTACCTGTGAATCAACAGTCTCTGGTGATCTTATATTGATGCATGAAAGTGCAAATTTCAGCATTTTTCAAACCTCAGGTTGGTTCAGCTCTGACAAAAGGGCTTCAACCACCCACAATGGAGGAGGCAAAGAAAATTTTCCATGTGATCTCTGCAACCAAGGAGCTCTTGGCTCTGCTCCACAGAGCAGAAGTCTCCATTTGTCTTCTAAACAGAACATTTGCAATGGACTACATAGTTAAAGGGCAGATGATTTGTTAAAAATTGCTTTCACACATGTTGTGCTTCTCCCCTGTCTGGAGGACCATGGGGTGGTTTTGTGAAGAGCAGGACAGCAAGTGGACAATTTACACCAGGATCTGACCCAGAATTTCCAGGGAAAAGGAGCACCTCAAACTGTGGTTCATCCTGCCATGAGACTTTCTTTCCTCTTACACCACGTTCTAGGCTTGTTAAAAATCGTTTTGGAGACGTCACTTGGTGACTCAACACACTTGCAGTTGAACCCAGAAAAGAGAAATGAGAGCAGGGCATGGCAAAGCCAGGGGATATAAAAAGGCATGTTTTTCAAACACAGAACCATAGAATTGTTTAGTTTGGAAAAGATCTAAAGTCCAACCATTAACCCAACCCTGCCAAGTCCACCACTAACCCCCGTCCCCAAGTGCAACATCTACATGGCTTTTAAGCACCTCCAGGGATGGTGACTCAAACACTTCCCTGGGCAGCCTCTTCCAGTGCTTGACACTCCTTTTGGTGCAGAAATTTTTCCCTAATCTCACCTCTGAAGCAGTGATTGGCTGTTGCTCAGGGAGATTTTGGCCTAATTATGGTATTTGGTTGCATCTCCACAGCAGCACCCACGGTCTGAGGGTGGAGACCTCCAGGAAATGCCTCCAGTTATCCCAGCAACACATCAGTGGGAACACAGAGGCTGCTGGTCAGGGTGACTCTTTTTATCAAAGCCTAATTAAGCTTGGTGCTGCTCACCCACATTAACCTGCTAATGAAGATCTGTCTGTACAGATGAGAATAATTTCATATTCCTGATTCTAAATCCTTCTGTAAGATCCTCAAAGGTCACATGGTGACCTGGAGGATTTTTCACAGTCTTTACAGCCTTTTCCTGTCACCACTGTCTGGCAGCCTGATGTTCTACTGTGCCAAGCTCGTCCTGGAACGAGGTGTCCATAACAAACCATCTCTGTTGAAAATGGCAGATTCCCATGGGATATACCTGGCACTGCAGCCCTGGGGCACCTCCTGTTTGTAAAATAGAGCTTCATAGACTTTGTTGCCAGGAAATTTTGATCAGCAAGGACTTCTACTTTTGTTTCTGGGTTGCATGCAAGGAAAGCACCCTCACCATCCAGCACAGGGTCTTGAACACTGACCATTCCTGACATCTCCCACTGCAAAACTGTTGGAAATGCTTGAGGGTGTTGTGTCTTCAGGACAGCTCCAGGTCTTTTTTAAGTCCACATTTTCACCTAATGATATTCCCACAGGGTGCCATCCCTATCCCAAAGTTTTACGAAGGTCCATAGGTGCTCCTGCTGTGCTCTGGACCAGCTGAGCCACTGCTCACAGCACGGAGGAGCACCAGGAAAGATTTGAAGGGTCTGTTTTGGTGACCAGCCATGGGAGCAGAGCAGGGAGCACTCCAGCTGTTTTCAGGAATATGGGGAGATCTTTTTTGAGCCAGTTCTTGATGGGTGGATGTCAAAGTCTGTCCTACTCTTTTCATCCTCCTCTACCCGAGACGTGAAAAAAGAGAATTTTCCCCCTGCAAGTCACGTCTCTGGGATGGAAGATGGAATGTGCTCTTTGAAGCCTTTAGCAGCACACACAGCTTGAAACAATGACCAAACAGATTATCCCACACAGCCAGGCATTCATAGAAGGTTAAAAGGGACAGAAATCTCACATTAGACTCAACCAACATCTCTGATTTCTGCTGGTGTTCTGGAACTCAATTCTGTGCACTCAAATAAATGTTTGGTCTTAGTGACACAGGGAAGTCAAAACCTCAGCTCCTAACACTCTGCAGGATCAGCAGATGGAGCACTCTTTTAGTTCCAGAGAGTGGTTATAATTTGCTTTAATGCTCCTGAAAAGAGACACACCTGGTTTTCCTGGACTGCTCCCAGGGACCCAGGACATATGTGAAAATACATCTTCCGTCTGCTGACTTCTGGTTGAAGTTTGTTTCTGCTCTTTAAGGTCTCTCTCTCAAACTCACAGATCCAGAGACAAAATTTTCATTAAGTGGTTCTGAGGAAGGAAAGTTAAAGAAATCCCAAAGAAATCACTCAGTTATTCCCAGCAAGGAATGCTGGATGCAGTCACTTAATCCTTGGGCTCACACTGGTGCTCGTTGCTGCGTGGAAATCAAGATTTTCTTCGACTTCCAAAGTGAATTAATTCATCTGCTGCTCTGAATGACTTGTTTTGCTTTAGGAAACAAGACAACAGTATCCAGAAATGTTCTCATCTGAGCTGCTCACAGGGACGAGTTGCTGGAAGGGATCAAACATTTACAGCCCCAAAGGGAGAGAGAGGTTTAGGCACAGTAAGAGCTGTAAAGGCCTCAGGAATTGCACACCTCTGACAGGGAGGGCAGGTGTTTATGGGGTATTAACAATTTAAACAAGAAATTTAAACAAGAAATCTGTGCAGGAAGGATATGATGGGCCAAGGCTTTGCCTGGTGTAAAGCAGAGCTGCTTTGCTGGACTTCCTCGAGCTGGTTCCTGAGGGCTGAGGGTCTGGCTCAAGGGTGATGGGTGAACAGACTGTACCAGGTACAGGGACTCGGTGTGGATAATCCAGCTCTCTGTTTATAGAAATCTTTTGCAAATGTTTTCAAATCTTTTTTGAGACAAAACATTGCTGAAAAACTCATTTTTTTTTATTATTATTATTTTTTATTTGTTTTTACATCTTGTGTTTTCCATATGTCCAAACAGGCTGACTGATCCTCAAATGTAACTTTAAATTTTCTAACTGTAGCAGCGGGAAGAGCCTGGAATGGCAGAGATACCCACGAGGGGACTAAAAGGGGCACATCAATCAACAGAGGCAGTTAATGCAAATTAAACACGGAAAAAACCAGCAGATTAATTTAAAAGTTGCTGGCCCTGATTTTGAGAATATTTTGTACTTCCCCAGTAAACACTCTGATATACTTGGATCTGAAGTGTTCCTAGATACTGGCCAAGCTGCCACAGTCCCTTCTAGTTTCCATGATCCATCTCCTTTGCAGCTAATCCAGCATGTACTGCTGACTTTCCTGACAGCTCCATCACCTTTGGACTGTGAGTCTGTGGTTACCATGTGTGCACATTTTTAACTTTCAGCAAAAGCACTGAGATTTGATATAATGCAGCAGGAGACACGTTTAATAAGATCCTTAATTGAGGTCTGTCCCTGGCAAGGCAACGTGAAAACAGATGCTCAGATTCCTCTGTTCCTTTCTAAAATCCTGAATCTTGTCATTTTAACCAGGAAATATTTTTGCTTCCAGTGGAAAAAAATATGACTCTGAAGTCAACTTGCTTAGATAATTGACTATGAAAATAGAGATAGAACCAAGTGATTAAACTTAGTGCAATCTTTCAAATATGAACCAAATATATAAAATAGGGGCTTTTCTTTCCAATAATCTAAACCCTGCAGCTTCCACTCTTCTGTGTTAATCTAGTTTGAGTTTAAAGGTAGCCAAGCTTAGTCTAGCTTATTACAGATAGTTTTCTAAAACTCAGCTAGACTGCAAATGCCATGTGCAGACAAATCAAGATCTGACAGCCAACTTAATATTATTGTCTTAATAAACTACTCTGCCTGTGTCACTTGTCTGTCCTCCTGTCCCTGGTGTAAATAACATTATATAACCTGCATTTTGTTACATGGTGTTGCTGGAATTCAGGCAATTAATGAAATCACATTGTGTTTGCACATGTTTCAAGTGTCCAGAGCATCTGAAAAACTCATTTTCCTCTTCTCTGTTTGGAAGGGTTTAAAATCCATTTGGCCTTTGTGTTTGGGAGGCTTTTAAGCCCCTGTGAACTCAGCACAGGCTGAGAGACATCTCTGCCCTGAGTCTTTCTGTCTCTTCTTGCTCAACCTGCCCATCTGGCTGTTCACCTGAGGTCAGGAGAGATGCTGGACAGGGGTGCTGGGGTTGGTCTGAAACCTGTAGTAGGACCCTCAGTGCATTAAGAGTAAATCAAATTATTTGCACCACTGATAACGTGGCCTTCTGCCCAGGAGTAGCTTTGCAAGTCTCTGTATTTAACTCTGTGTTTGCTCTTTTCTAGCAAAATATCACTGAAAAGTCAGGGGGGACTGTGAGGAAATGCATTTCCTTGCTAGAGTGGAACAGAAACTCAAGGTACAGTTCCCTTGTCTCTGGGGAGGGCAGGTCAAAATCCAGATTCTCCTCCATTGCTCCCAGCCAATGTATCATAGAATCATTTAGGTTGGAAAGGACCTTTAAAATCATCAGGTCCAGCTTTTAAGGCTCAGCTTAACTCTTACAATCTACTCTCTCACAGTCTGGCAAGGCACAGGACTGGCAAGGACTGAGTCTGTGTAAACTCTAGTCTTCGAGTCTGCAGAAACCACAAATTATCTCCCAAAGCCATGAAACACAAACCACACAGTTAAAGTCCAACAGTCATAACCAGACCTCGATTATGACTATTGAAGGGCTGAAGTGGGAGGTTCAAACTGCACAAACCACTGGGTTACAAACAGATCTCACCCCCTTGGAATTCTACAACTTACGTTGAGCTCACGTAGGAGCTGAGGCAGCATCAAAGTTCAGGTCTGGAGCTGAAATCCCACCCAGCCTTTCAACATACTCTGAAATCCCTGTAGCACTTGGTGCTTTGGGGCTGGATTTAGGCAACTCTTGGAGAAAAATGGACCAGACCCCAGACTCTGGTCCCTGTAAGTCACTGGGCACAGCTCCTTGTGCTGTGACAGCCCATCCTTCAGCTGCCACGTAGGTCTCTCCTTCAGCACAGTGGTTTCAGTTCACACTCCTGGCGCTGCAGAAAGTGCATTCAAACCTCGCCACAATGCCTTGTTTTCCCTCATTCAGTTTTGTTTTCACCAGTTTTGTTGGTGCCAAGCAGGACCAGCCCTTTGAACGCTTCCCTTCAAATCCTTTTGGTTGTGAGTGTTGGGTGTCCCCTCCAGGGCTGACCACCGAGCCCCTCACCCCGCCAGACCTGCCAAAACCCTCTGAGAAACTGCTCTTCCCTTCCCTCGCTCCCCACTCTGCCTTTTGTGGTTCTCTATTTAGAGCTCTGGAGGGAAGAACAGATGGAATAAATTGTCTGGTGGGAGCCAAGTGACTGAACCACTTCTGGGAAATGCTACATCTCTCCCTCTGTTGGGTTTGTGTGTGAGATACCCAGAAGTCACTCTCGTGTCAGGGGTGTCAGGAGCAATTTGCTTTGCAGAGGGGCTGTAAATCTCCAGGTCTGTCGTGCTTCCGGGAGGGCTCCCCAGCAGAGACGCCTCTGGAGCCCCCTCACAGGGATTTTCCAGCCAGCTTTCCTAAAAAAAACAGCATCTGTGTTGTCAGAGCACACAGGAACGAGGCCAAACCCCCCATCTATACATCACCCCTGCGGATGTGGCAAACGAGCAGGGGAAAAGGGGGAGGCACATTAAATCTTACAAGTACCATTTTGTTTCCCCTTCCTCCTTCCCTTCCACCCTCCTCCCCTCTCCTCCTTCCAACCCCCTGCTTTTTTTCAGTAGCTGATGGGGGTGGTAAAATTCCAGGGGGCCAAGACAAACTGTTAAACATTGTGATTTCTAATGGTTCCTCTTGGAAATTGCTGACAGATGCTGGTCCTGAGCTCAGAACAGCAGAGGCTGCCAGTGTGAGGCTTGGGGCCAGCCATTGATTCCCTGTTTTAATAGTGAAACCCAAATCTATGGTAACTCTCCAGGCAGACACCGTGTGCCACTTTTCTCAAAGTTTCTCCTTGTCTTCCCTCTTGTTTTCTTATTCCCTTCTCTCCTTCACCAGAATTTACCCTTTAGTCTCCATTTCATAATTTTAGTTCATAGCTTTTCTCTGTGTGTCCTCCCCTGGCCCCTTCCTTCCTTTCCTGCTCCTTTTTGCTGTCTGCTGGACTCTGTGGATGCTTGCCCAGCTACAACTTAGAAAACTGCAGGAATTTCACTGATGCAGCAAGTTTCTCTTCGTTTTTGGAACCTCCAGCTCACAAGACAGCTTATTTGTGTCTCAAAATAATAGATGGATAAAGGCAAGGAGGGAGATGGGATGGGGGCTCGAGGTCAGGCAGGGTCTTGCAGAAGGAGACAGAGGTAAAGCTGCCAGCTCAGGGGAGGAATGTGCTTTGATTCCAGCCAGACAAGTAGCTGTGTTTGTGCACTCTGTGCCTGAACTACTGTTGCATCCACAATGTGCCCCAGCACCTGACAGAGCAGTCTGGGCTTTTTCCTCACTCCAGACGACCTCCTTGTCACAGAATATCCCTGAGTGGAGGTTTTGCAAAGGAAGAGATTAGCCACGGTTTCAGTTTTGCTGGTGGGGCTTGGAAAAGCTCTGACACAGCCCCAGACACTGCCATGAGTTTGAGAAACAATCACAGGCCCTGGGCTGTGGAGGAGGGGAGGTGTTTGTCCCTAGGAAGGTTCATGGCATTTGGATGGAATTGGAAGCTGCTGTTGTCCAAGGCATTGGCAGAGCTGTGTGTCCAATCTACCTTCCTTTTGCTGTGGCTGGGGAAGCACTGGAGGTGCAGGGATGAGTCCCTGGGGGCTGGATCTGAGCTTCTTAATTTCAAGGAAATGCACATGCACAGTTGTGGCACCAAATCTGCTTCCTTCAGTCCCTTCTTTGTGAGTGTTCTCCTGGCACAGGTCGTGGTGTGGGGTGTTTGTGTTGGGTGTGGGGTGAACACCCTCATTGGGAGCTGGAGCAGCACTGAGCAGGTCACAGGGGTTGTGTCCTGGGGCTCCCAGCCTTGGCTACCTTCATCCAGGACTGGCAATAGTCCAATAGCTGAATGGGATACTGGATTAGGAACCTTCCCAAATCCTTCCCAGCCACCACTCGAGTGATGTTCAGGTGCCAGTTGGCAGGGCAGGGTGTAAACACCAGCGGGCAAAGCTCCTTCCCTGAAAACTGAGTGTCACTGCTGAGATACCCAACTGGGGCATATCCCTGTTCCAACAGATCACAAAAACAGAGATGATACTCCTCACCTTTGATCTTCAACAACACTAATAGGCCTCCAGACAGAATCCCACAGTTGCTTTGTGCTAGAAAATGTGACCTGTTCAGAGCTGTGCTGCTTATCTGAGCCTTCCTCTCACCAGTGGAGGAGTTAATGCATGGAAAGCCATTCCATCGCTTTTCCTGCCTCAAGGGACTCCAGTGTCTCCCCTCCTGCTTATCCAACAAAGAAATGTTGGAGACCCAGATGTGCCAGGGCTGTGAATCCCCAGCTTCTTGGCTGGCAGCAGTAATGGTCATGCTCGGAGCGATTTGCTGTCTCCTCAAGAGCTGTCAGCACCACTGAGGGAATGCCTCTCACTCTGACCAGCAGGAGATTAATGTGTGTGATCCTAAAGGAATTGTTTCTTCTGGCTGCTGATGTGCCACAATTAGCACCTTCCTCTCCAAGCTGGTTCTTGCTTCCTTGTTAATAAAGCGATTGTCGAGGATTTCCTCCCGGAGAGTTGGGAGGGAGCCACGTCAGCCAGGCAGTGCTGATGGATCAGCCTGGGAGCCCTGCAGATATTGCACTGCTCCTGTCACCACTTCATTACTGTTGTTGGGGTTTATGGCACCATAAACATGGGGCTGCAGACAGTGGAACAAGGGAGCTCTCGACACCTCTGAGGAGGCTCTCAGGGGATGCAGGAATGAGTTCAGTGCCTATACAAAGCATCCCATAAAACCAGACAAGAAGTTTGAGCACAGACATCCATAGGCTGGGCTCTGCATCCTCTCTCCAGGCTGAGGATTATAACCAAGTTTCAAAAGAAAAGCTCATCACCAAAATGGGGATGTACAGCACTAATGTCCTCCTGCCTCAGGGTTCCAAAGCATAAGAGATGCTGTGAAATGCATAATTCTCTCATCTTCCTCTTGCCCATCCCTAAGAGTGTTCAAGGCCAGGCTGGATGGGGCCCTGAGCAACCTGATCTAGTGAGTGGCCTCCCTGCCCATGGCGGAGGGTTGGAACAAGATGAGCTTTAAGGTTCCTTCCAACTCAAACCATTGTGTGATTCTGTGATTCACAGTTGCATCTACACCACCACCACTGTGGAAGGCAAGCTCTTCTGCATTTTTGGCAGGGAAAGTCTGAAAGGTGAAGGAGCTACATATGAGCACCCCCATAAGTGGTTAAACAATGAAATTCAAGCAAGTGACTCACAGACTTCAGTTTGTGTTCACTGGTCTTCAAGCACTGGGGAGCAGAGCAGGGACTGCTCGAAGCTGCAGCCATTCTGAACTGTGAGGCATCTCCAGTGAAACACAGTCCTCTCCCAGCTTCATGGGGATCATGTTCATCCATAGTCCTTTTCCAGCATCAAGGGGACCATGTTCATCCTGTCACATAATGCCAAAAAGCAGGAACCCCAGTGTAAGCTCTAGGTGAGTGTTGTTCAGTGTTCCTCTTGCTGTAGCAGGTGTTGGTTTGGTGCTGTTCTCTCCCTTCTGTAGGAGATACAACTATCCAAGGTCACAGTGCAGATTGTGGCAGTGACAGACATTTCACTCAAAACCAGAAGGAGTTCTGTTGCTTCAACTCACAGGCACTCAACCACAGATGGACAGCTAATACCTAATGACAGGAACATGATTTGAGTCTCCCAGCTCTTAAAATCCAAGTGCTACTCAGAGACTGACAGCACTTGTCTTGCCTGTAAGACATGGTGAAAAAATTATCAGTGGAGTAATTTAATTCACTAAGAAACAGCAGTGAAATAGCACATATACACAAAGAAACTCATTGCACTCTGATATTTTTGGCAAAATCCAGGGCGTGTGTAATTGTGTTTTTCACTGCTGAGTTCACTGCCTGATCATAATGAATAAATAATGTAAAAGCAAGTGAACTGTATGGGTATATATTTCTATAATTGTCTCTGTTGCACTTGCTATTTATTATTTATAGTGTAGTAGCACCTAAATCCCATCAGAAATTGCAGCTCTGTTGTTTCAGGCACTGTACCCACCCAAAGTGTGTAACACAGCCTTTGTCTTAACACCTCAAATAAGCCTTAAGCCTGCTTGGACTCAGAGAATGAGTATCATCCCTTCACCTTAAATATTAGGGCAGTGATCTGCTGGGAATGGTTCTTGTGAGGGCACCAAGCTGCCTGCTCTGCAGGGATCTTATTGTCTGGCTGTGGGGGGTTTGGATATGCACAGTGGCCAGAAAGTGCTTTATTTCCTACAGCAGCAACAGATGACACAAGGTTCAGATCCTCTTCTAAGGCCGAATTCTCCGTGTCCAAAATATAAAGAGAAAATATAACCCCAAAAAACAGCTCTTTTCATGTCACACAGTTGTAGTAGATGTGAAGCCAGGGAGGTTTTTACTTTCCTACTGATCTGGTTCTTTGCCAAGAGCTGTACAGACTTCACAAAGTCCACCCAAGAGCTCCTGCAGGAGGAGGAGGAGGAAGATAATAGTGTCTTTTCTTTGAAGTGTTTTGTTTTCTGCCTGGAGATCCTCCCATGCCCAACCAAGCTGGGATGGGAGAGAGATGGGGAACAAACAGAGGTCCAGAACACATAAATAACCACAACAGGGCCTCTGCAGAGCCAAATTACTTTGCACATGGAAAGAACTAAGTGGGGTGAAAAAAACCCTACAGGTTAAAACCCAGGAGATTGTCTGTGCTAAAAGATGACTCGTTATTAACAACACTTGTCAAAAATAAGGCCCTTCCCCCTCACACAGGATTGGAAACACACTGGCTGCTAAAATAGACAGAGCCAAAGTGTTTTCAGTACCTATTATAGAAAATGGATGAGACCCCCAAGTGAGAGATTTCTGTAAGAGAAGGTGGGAAAGGCTTGGCTTTTGCTCCCCCAGCACTCAGGTAATTCTGCAGGCAGAGGGTACCAAGCAGGAACTCCTCGCTTGAGCCTGTTGTCAGCCACAAATTGGAGGCATTGATGACTCCAGAGCTAAAATTCCTGTTGTTCACCAAACCAGGACCTGCACAGAGATCCCTGCTGGTTTGGGTGAGAATTGCCCCGAGGGAGATCAGGGATATCTTCCTTGTCTCCCCTTTTTTCTGCAGCCGTAGGAAAGGACATAAAAGTCCGAGCCCCTGAGGTAGAGCCATGAGCATGTGCTAATGTGTGTCTAGACAGCCTGCCCTCCCCTGTCCCCCGGGTTTTCCTGCTGCTCTCCTGCTCAGTTCCAGATGGAAGAGGAAGTGTTGAAATGCAGACACGAGGAAAGGGTGTTGATGTCACTCATACCCCGATTATGTCACTGTGTGGCTGCTTCTGGTTGGTGCCCTGCAGTAAATCACATTTCTTGTCCTCCTCAGGGGCCTGTTGGGCACAACCCAGAGCATTCCCAGCTTCAGGCTTGGGTTTCCTGGCATGGAAACTGAGGTGCAGGATGGGCTGAGCAGAGTCGAGGCTCGGTCCTGTCACAGAGTTGGAGCTTTGCCAGTAGTTACACTCAGAGCCAGGAAGCATTCCTGGGTCCTGCAGTATTCCCTGGCTTCTTAATCACGGCCTCATAAACCTGGCTACATCAAACACCTTCTTATTCACACCTGCATCGTGGTGAGAGGATTAAAAATCAAGTGTAGGGCTGTGAGAGGGGTTCGTCAGCCCTCTGGATTGCAGAAGGCTTTGTTGGAAGCCTGCAGAGATGCACCCTGTGTGGTCCAACTTGGCTTTGGCCTCACTTCCATTTTTAAGATTGGAAATAATAAAATTAGCAACGAAAAACTAACATTTCAAAGGCAAACAAAATAAACCCAGGGGGAAAAAAAAATTAAATAAAACATTCTATTTTCTTCTTTTTAGCAAGCTCCTTTAAGCTGCCTCACATAAGGACTGGCTCATAACTTGCACTTAATTTATCACTTAATTTTGATTAGTTACCTTCACACGAGCATCCTCAGATTGTTTCCTTTCTATTTTAGAGCTGTTTCACAGGTCGTGGTGCTTGCAAAGAGCCTGTTCAAGTCTAGATTTATCTGGAGACTTTGGTGACTTCAGTAAGTGCTCAGAGTGTTTCAGTGCTGATTTCCATGGGAATGAGGTGTCTAAATTCCTTGCAAGGGAGCAAATGGCAGGATAGTGACTGACCTCTACATGCTGTAATGTGAGAGTGGGCTGAGGAAACCTTGGTGGGTCACCTTTCACTGAGGGGCACAAATCAGCCAACACAGCAACTTCTTGATGTGTCTGAGCCCTTACATTGATTATTTCTGTTTCCTACCAGCAAAGATTTCAGTATTATTTCCTCAGAATTAAGATGAATACATCTGTGTTCATAAGTTTGACCCACATTAGAAACATAGTGGAATATGTAAAAGTGCCAGTAATTCAACACTAAAGGGGATGTGTGACTGTTAATTTGTGGGACTTGCTGGTAACAGGGTGTTAAAAGCAGAGCCCACATGTTCACCTGGAGAGAAAAGTGTTCCTTGTTCATTATTAGTACTTTTCTGAAGATGATCAGAGGTGCCTGGTACATTTTGGAGATCTATGAATGATTCCCTCATATGATGAGAAGACAAGTGATTTCTTATGTTTGCTGTTTTCCTTCTACATCTTGTTGGTAAAGATTTTATAAAAGTGAGTGATGTCCTCAGGAATCAGCTACAACTGCAGGAAAGGCTCAGGTTTGGGTAGTTCAGCTTTTCCCAAATTCCTGGTTTCAAAGGGCCCTTTGGGAAGGAAGCAGCTGTGGGGGACCCAGACCTTCCAGAAAGGTCTTTGGGGTCCCTCACTAGCGCAGACAGGGAAGATAAAACCAAGAAATAACTCAATGCAGAGCTCAGAGGAGCAGAAAGTGAGTGTGGGGTAAAACCAGGCAGTGGAGGAGATTTGCTTGGGGTTTATGGGGCAACACAGCTCAGACTGGAAAGAAATCTGAGAGGTGCATCAGGTGGAGCAGGCGGTGGTGAAATGTTCCATGGCACAGGCACAGGGGTAGAGCAGGTGGGTGAATGGATATTTTCAGATTTAGGGACAGTTTGTGTCCTTCTTGCAGCACAGGCAGGGCTCAGGTCTGTCTGAAACAGGCCCTACTTTGCTGAATCACTGAAGAAACTGCCTTAAAATCTTGTGATTCTCTGTGGTAGATGCAGCTGGGAGCTGCTGCCCCGTCCCTGGAAGTGTCCAAGGCCAGGTTGGATGGGGCTTGGAGCAGCCTGGGTTAGTGGAAGGTGTCCCTGCCCATGGGAGAGGGGTGAAACTAGTTATCTTTAATGTCCCTCCCAACCCAAACCATTCTGTGATGCTGATTCAGAGCCTTTAAATGACAACAAGAGCCCGTCTGACCCTTCTATTCCGGCACAATTCACTCATCCATCAGGATTCTCTCTTTTATTATTCCCCTTAAAAAACATTGCACTGTTCCCGGCGTATCTCTGAGACAGGGCTGGGGAGCAGCACACGTTGTGATGGCTGTGGGGACCACGCCAGCTAGTGACAGCTACACGAAGTGCACTCACTCCTTCCCTGACAGCTGGATCCCTTTTCCTTCCCTGCTCCTCTTTTTCCAGTTCCCCTCGCTGACGTTTGTGTGCAATTAGAGAAGAGAATATTAACGAGTAAATCATAGGAATTAAAAATGTCTCCGAAGCAGATGGATCCTGTTAGCTCCACTTTCTGAGCCTGCAGTAGTTTTCCAGTGCTTGGGACAAAGTTTGGGAGCAGTTGGATTTGCAGACATGTGGCAATTACACACAGTATGGCAAGTGTCAGAGAAGATACATCCAAGGTAGCCCAGGAGAGAGTGAAAATATTTTATTTCACTTCAGAATTAGGAATAAATCAACAAGTTCAGACAGATCAGAAAAATTACCCCTCAACTGAGAGCACAACAAACCAAACCTGACAAAAGCCCAAACTCATCCTTTTTTCTGTCTCTACAGCTTTTTACATTCTCTGTAAGAAAAATACTTCCTCCAAATCTATACAGTCAGATGTTTGCCAAAGTGCTGGATGCCTCTGGGGTGATTCCTGTGAGGTTCCTTAGTTTTACAGTTGCCAATCGTTTCTCTGAGTGTCAGAGAGGGCTCAGAGTTCTGAGTCAGTTTGTTACCTTGAACACGGTGCTGTGATGTTCACACACAGTTATATCAGTTTATGTCAGTTTTATAACAGTGGATGAATTAAAAAAAAAAGAAACAAACTATTAATAGGATTCAAAATGTTAATCAAGTGGGGGGATTCCTTAGTTCCACTCTGTGGTTCTTAATTGAGGAAAACTCTCCTTAAGCAAATACCCTAAAAGTAACTGGAAGTTGTTCCTGCACATGGCAGATTTTTAAAGTCCTTTCCAACCCAAACCATTCCAAGATCTTAGGAAGTATCCACTCTGCAATGCAAGGTCATGGAGAAAGCACAGAGGGCTTTGGCCATGGCTGATGGATGTGTGTGCTCCCAACATCCCTGTTTGCTTCCTTGTTTGTTTGGATGTCTCAAACCAACACTTGGACTTGCTCAGCCTTTCTCAGCAGCTCATCCCATGCAAAGCACAACCATTTTTAGCCTCAGCTAGAAGCCAAATCCAAGAGCAGAATCAGAAGGAGAAAAGTAACGTTCAGACAATAACCCCAGGGAATACTGGACATGCCAGAGATTAGGATGTGTTTCAGGGAGCTCCAGAAGGGTTTAAGGAGCACATATTTCATATAACCTGTCTGGCAAAAACCAACTGTCAAAAATCCTCAGCACACATTTTAGAATCTTTCACACAAATCTCACTTTTCTGCTGAGACAAACTTTCTCCCTTTGAAAAGCAGGAGGAGTTTTGAAAGAGCCTTTCTGCCATCATTTTATGATTAGGATTGATTTGCACCTCACTCAGGACACCGTGCCCTTGGCTTTTGTTGTATGAACAGTGCCAGGCAGAGCAGATAAGGCAGCCAGAGGATCTGTCAGGTGTTTCCCAGTGGGACAAAGTTAATCCTGTTGGTTGTGCAGAAGTGGAGTGACAGCAGGACTAACAGGATGATTCAGTTCCTCTGCATGGCCCTACTCAGGAACTTAAAAATAATAATTAAAAAAAAAGCATCTTAATGGAACCTTTTCCTTCTAATCCATCACTTTATCTCATAAATCATATGATTTCTCCCCACAAAATTTGCCTCACTGATGTCTTGGGCTTTACTCCTGCTTGACTCCTGTGTTACTCTGACATGTGATTCTGGCACTGTAGGAATGTGAAAACTTGTCAGGGAAGGGACAGAAGTCACCTGAAGGCTGAGAAGATGCTTAAGAACAGGAACACATATTGGTTATACATGTTTGATTGGTAAAAGAAAATATAGAGGAGTGAAGTAAATATGTAAACACATTTCTGGGGAAGAAAATTAAAATACTGGGCTCTGTTGAGCTCCTCGGTTATCCAGCAAAGAAACAGCAGATAGGTCTGAAGCTGAATAAAGTCATGTGAGAAATCCTGTCTTGCTGGATGTTTTCATACCAAGCCTTTATGGAAGAGGCATTTTAGGCAAACACAAATCCTTAGATTCAGAATAATTGGGTGAAATGCAACGCCTGAGTCACATGAAGTGTTGGATGTGGTGATTCCCCCTGACCACACTGTCCCTGAGGGGGCTGCCCACGCCACCAGGAGCTGTCCCAGAGCTGAGCAGCGGGGGTGGGAGTGGAGGCAGAGGTTCAGTGGCTTTCCTGAGGTCATGTGGTGGGGCAGGAAAGCAGGAGCCCTGTCTGCTGCCTGCCCTGGCTCCCCTGGGGACTGTCCTGCTCTGCCATTCCAAGCCCTGTCTGCTCCTCCACACATCCTGCTGGGACACTAAGAAAAGAAAGGGCGGCGAAGGAGCTGAGCCAGAAGGGCTGAGGCAGTTTCCTGTTCACATGACGATTTTTTTGAGCTAGTGGGGCTGTCATCTCATCCTTATAATGGTAAGGAATGGAAAATACTGAGTATTAATGTCCTGATCATCAATTCATCTGTGAATTGGAAGTTTTGGGAAGATCCCTGCGGGTCAGTGGCCAGGTTTGCACCCCAGCAGCTCTCCCTGACCCTCTGAGAGGTTGGACTCCCCCTGGCTTTGACAGAACATGTGTCAGACCAACACATGCTGCTTGCAGAGGTACCTGTGTGTCTTTATTGCCACTCAACCAACAGGGAAGCTGAGGCACGGGGTGGCAATGGCCTTTTCTGAGAGGTCACAGCAAGTCCCCAGCAGATCTGCAAACGGCAGCTCTGCTCCTGGCAAATGGGCCTTTTTGTAATGTTTTCTAGCTCCTGATCCTGACAGGAAATCTGGGACTTCCCCAACACAGAAAAGGAATGAAGCTGAGGACGGAATAGTCAGATTTTTGCAAGACATCATGATTGAGGACTTGGGATTAGTTTGCAACTAGTTTGTGGATGACTTAAGCCATTTCTATTTTCTTTGTAGCTATTCCCCATATCTTACAAATGAAAGCTGCCAGATTTGTCTGATAAATGAAGTGCCAGTGCCAAATAATATGCAGTAAATAATCAGCTCAGGATAAATCCTTCTTTGTTCCATCCAGCTGAAAGGCACTTTTCTTTTCCTTGCTTTAAAACTATTGATGCTTAAAATTTTGTGTATTTCAACTTTCCAGAGGACCAGTGTTTTTGAGGCCACACCCCACAGAATCATAGAATAGAATCCCAGACTGGTTTGGGCTGGGAGGGACCCTAAAGATCATCTTTTTCCACCCCCTGCCATGGGCAGGGACACCTTCCACTAGCCCAGGTTGGTCCAAGCCCCGTCCAACCTGGCCTTGGACACTTCCAGGGATGGGGCAGCCACAGCTTCTCTGGGCAACCTGTGCCAGGGCCTCACCTGGAGGAATTTCTTCCTAATCTCTGATCTAACCCTGCCCTCTGGCAGTTTGAAGCCATTCCCCCTTGTCCTGTCACTCCAGTTCCTGATGAAGATCCCTCTCCATTTTCCTTGTAGCCCCTTCAGACACTGGAAGGTTCTCTGAGGTCTCCACACAACCTTTTCTTCTCCAGGCTGAACAGCCCCAGCTCTCCCAGCCTGTCTCCATTTGGAAGGTGCTCCAGTCCCCTTATCATCTTCATGACTTGCTCCAACAGGTCCATGTCCTTCTTATGCTGAGGGCACCGGGACAGTGCACAGTGCTTCAGGGGGGGTGATTCCACCTGGAATAATGAGAATAAATGGTGGCAGTGTGGGGCAGGCAGCACATCTGCAGTCTGGCAGCTGCTGAATTTAGGGGACCTGTTGCCTCCTGCTGAGAACTGTGGCTTATTTGCCCTGGAGACTGCACAGGATCTTCTGGCTGCTCATCCCAGGGAAAGAGACTGTTGTGAGAATGAAGGTGAGAGTTCAGGGAGAAGTCTCACTATTTGAGTGAAATGAAGACCCAGCAGTGGAAAGTGTGAGAAACTGGGCAGCTCTGAGAGGCAGAGAGAGTAAGAATTATAATTGTTATTATTTGTTTTCCCCAAAGGAGAGGAAGGAACACGACGTGCTGGAAAGGTTGTGCACTGCACAGCTTGAGGGGACAAAGTGGCTTTTGAAAAGCTGCTCAATAGGTCAGGGGTGAGGAAGGAGATGGAAAAAGTCACACAAAGTATCTGCAGGGAGGGGGCAGAGGATGGACCAGGCTCTGCTCAGGGAGCCCAGCAATGGCACAGGAGGAACGGGCAGGAACTGATGCCCAGGAAGTTCCACCTGGACATGAGGAAGAACTTCTTTGCTGTGCAGTGACTGAACAGAGACCAGAGAGGGGGTGGAGTCTCCCTCACTGCAGATATCCCAGACCCATCTGGACACAATCCTGTGCCATTTGCTCTGGGATGGCCCTGCTGGAGCAGGGAGGTGGCATCAGATGTCCCACTATGATTC
The DNA here is from genome assembly GCF_003984885.1 of Neopelma chrysocephalum. Lineage (NCBI taxonomy): Eukaryota > Metazoa > Chordata > Aves > Passeriformes > Pipridae > Neopelma > Neopelma chrysocephalum. The sequence continues at coordinate 2,068,322 of NW_020897735.1, forward strand.
CTTCCAACCTGACCCATCCTGTGATGCTGTGAAACCCATGGAAAACTGCTTATTCAGGCTCAGCCACCTCCTTCCCTCCAAGAACAGTGGCTGTCTGAAATCCAAGCCCACAGAAGCCAAAGTAAGGATGTCTAAGCACCAAGGAAGGTCCTTCCATATTTATTTCCAGGTCTCTTCATGCCATTTCACATCACTGAGCTCCCAGAGATGGTGTTAGGACATGGGAACTGCAGGACTGGATGTGGGGTGTTCTCAGAGGGACTGGAGGCAAAGATTTATGTGGGTGTTCATCCCCTCAGGCATCCCCCCAGTTTGCCCCATATTTCCACTCTCAGCCTCCACAAATGCCCAAGCAAAGCCCAGGATTCCGCTCTGGGAAGTGGGAACACTCCCAGAACTGCTCTGAACATTCATCCTCTCGTGGGGATTTGTACAAATGCTGTTGCTGCCTGTGATGGGAAGGGCTGAGCACTCCCAGCAGGAGCTGGGCTCCACAGGGTCCTTCTCCTGAATCCCTCAAATCAGACCATTAATAATGAATAGTTTTGACTTCGTGTCCTGCACAATGATACTCACCAAACAGTTGCTCAAAAGATGCTTCAAAGCCTGACAGGCGTCACTGGAGCTGCTGTTTTCTTTTCATTTCGTTTTGTAAACTGACTTAAAGCCAATATCAATATTTATCTGCAGTGAGGGAAGTGCTTTGCTGCCAGGAATTTGACTGTACTGTTTTCTTCCGACTATAAATGGGGCAATTACTAATGAGAATATTTCTCAAATGAATGAGTGGAACATTAATTTCCCCTTAGCCCCAGTGCCTGGTCATCCCACAAATAACCCTTTATATGTTTTTAAGCATTATCTGATGGTTAAGCTGCAGGTTCCATAACAAAATATGATTTTATGAGGATATTTTGGGTGTTGCTGTCCCTCAGACTTTAGTTGCTTTGTCCATGTTAACTGTTGTTGCTGGGTATGTTCTTTCTGTGTCCTTCACCTGGAGAGATAAAATAATTATTTTTTTAATCATAGATCACAGAAAAAGTCTGACAGGTACTTTAAGAAATATTTTAGCCAGTCCCATGCCCAGGGCTGGATCAGCTAAACCTGAACTGTTCTCTACACACAGCAGCACAACCTGCAACCTTGGCAAGTCTACAGCTTCCCTAAATTATCCAGTAAGTGGTTTATTCCCTTCCTTTTTGCAATCCCTTCCACATATTTGAGCACTGTTATCACGTCTTTCCTTTGCCTTTTCTTCTCCAGGCTTAAATGGACCGAGTCTCTTCAATCTTTCATCACAGGTCACATTCTCCTGAGCTCAGATCATTCCTCTGGCTTTTCGTTGGACTTTTTCCGACTGATCTTCATTTTTTTCTTGATGTGTGGTGCTTCAAGCTGGAGGCTCTGCCAGCTGGAGCCTCTGGGGTGAGCAGGCTGGCAGGTGATCTGTCAGCTCACACAGAGCAACGAGGAGATAGAAAATAGAAGCTGATGACTCCGTGTCATCACTCCCGGCACATCTCCTATCTGTTAATGTCCTCCTAAGCTGTGTTGTGTCCTGGTGTCCCAGCAGACACCAACAGACCCCTGATGGCCCTTTCTACCTTTAGCCAGCTGGGCTGGGATTAATTTTCTATGGTGGGAGGTGAGTGGGAGCAAACCTGCTCCTCTGAAACCATTCATCATTATTAACCTACTAAGCCGAAGAAAAATGTTCTTTGATGAGAGCTCACGGCCCTGGGGAGGAAAAGACTGGAAGAAAAAAAGTGGAGAGAATGAGACATTTCATTAATTACCCCATAGCAACTTAGTGGGAGGCTGGATATTTTCCTCAACTCCCAGGCTGTTTGCTGCACACATCCTCCCCCACATTTTTGTCTACTTGGTACATAATTTCCATCTCTCTGCTAAACTCCTGGTGCTGCCACTTGCCAAGCTCCCATCCAGCAAATTCCCTCTTGCTGTTGAAATCAGAGTAATTTCTGTGAATCACTCGGGCTGAGAGGAGTCACCACGTGCCAAGATGCTCGTGATGGATAGAGTTTAATGGAAGCTGTGACTTCACATATTTATATGTATAGATCAGCCTCCAGCTGGGGAAGGATTCCCTCTCCTCTATCGCTTCAGCCTGGGATGTGAGTTCACCACATTTTGCTTTCTCATGGAAGACCTCCAAGCAAAGCCTGGTTTACTGGGGCAAGCTGTGCTCCAGGCTGAGCTTTTGCCCTCCTCCATCCCAGCTGCTGAGCCAGTCCCTTCCTGTAAAGTTTGCACTGTGTCCATATAAACCACCGTGCTCCTGGCAGGGGATTGGAGCCAAGTCCCTCCACACCAGTATCCCAGATCCCTGTAACTCCTGCCTGTAAAGCAGCAATTAAACCCAGCAGTTCCACTTCTCTCTCCAAAACACCGACCTGAGCTGCTAAATTAGTTCCTGATTTGCTTTAAAAGTTGCTGCATTAGGAGAAAAGCTGGAGCAGCCAAAGCCTAAGGAGGCAATGCCAGACTTTCTAACTAAAGCTCACACATAAATCCCTCTTGGAATGACACCCCTAAAGGATGGGAATGATCCAAGTTCTCTCTTCTCTGCCCTTTGTTGCCCCTGAGCTGCTGTTGGATGTGAAGCTCTTCCTTCCACTCCTCCTTGAGCAGTTTACCAGGCATTTAAAACAGGGAAAAGATGTTGTTGTTTAGCATTTTGTTTCTTTAGGATCTCACCTTTATTATGATGTACAGGGTAGGTACTATAGAATTGTCTTTGAATATGGAATTTGCACAGCTTGAAGTTTAAAGACCTGCTCTTAAAACAATTGAGATTAAGACTGAAAGGAAAGTCAAACACCAACATTTGCTATTTGTAAGATTTTATCAATGTACATTTTTTGACTAACAGTTAATTAAAAAAACCAAAACACCTCTGATGTTCTTATTTATTCAAGTAGACTGTGGGCAAGAGGGGAGATTCAAAAATAACCTGTCAATAATTCAATATTGATTTCCATATCAGACAGGGGGGAAATTTAGCTTAGAAATTAGGAAGCAATTCTTCCCTGTGAGGGTGGGGAGGCCCTGGCACAGGTTGCTCAGAGAAGCTGTGGCTGCCCCATCCCTGGAAGTGTCCAAGGCCAGGTTGGACAGGGCTTGGAGCAACCTGGGCTAGTGGAAGGTGTCCCTGCCCATGGCAGGGGGTGGAATGAGATTATCTTTAAGGTCCCTTCCAACCCAAACCATTCTGTGATTCTATGAAAACATCTCTGTTATTCGGTGTATTTGTCAAAAGGCTGAAAGTTAATGCTTTCTCCACACTGGAGGCAATTTATGTGTATCTGGAATAGTCTTGACTTCCCTTGGCTGTAAAATACAATATCTTTCCCTGGATCCTTCATGCCATGTCTGGTGTCTGGCTCTGAACCACTCAGGGCAGCTGCTGTGTGCTCTGGGAGGCCAGAGGCATTTGTTGGCATTCCCAGGGATTATCACCAAGGCAGACACACACACTGAGGAATAACTGAGGCCTGGTTCAGGCAGCCATGACTTCTTTATTTGATACAAATTTGATCTCAAGCCCAGAACCTTCTCTGAACCCACCAGAGGTGAAAATGTCACAGAGTCGAAGAAATATTTGAAAACACGCATAGTTAAGTTTTCCCACCCTGTTAAAATCAGCTGCAGAAGTTGCTCTGCCATCACCAGGAGCATGAACAAGCCCTGGCAGAGGTGAGGGAGGGCTGCCCCCTCCTCTGGAAAAGCAACACTACAGAAAACAAGGCAGAAGGATGTGATTGACCCTCTGAGCTCCCCAGGGTCACCCAGGCCTGAATCACTGCATGTGCAGAGGCAGATTAATTGGAACATTTTATTAATAATTTAAGAAAAGGCTGGCCTTTGGCTGTGTGCTCACCCCTGGCAGGTTTCTCACAGCACCTTTTCAGCCAAGCCAGTTCCAACATGGGACATCACCCAGAGGGACTTCCCTGCTTCCAGAGGGGGAAATAATGCAGAGAAATACACGGGCCTGGGGTGACAAAAATGCAAAGCACATACATTTACACTGTCACTTTGAGGCTGAGCCTGTTCCTAAATCCTCACATGCTTTCCTGAGGATCAAGCTGGAGCATGGTCCACGTTTTAGCACATCCCATGTACTCATTCGTGGAAGTGGGTGAACAGTCAAATATGTTGTGTTCCAGCCTGCCAGCAACTATCCCCCAGCATGCTCATCTCCTTTTTGTGATTCCTCTCTCCCCATCACAAACCCAGGCCATTGGACAACTGGGAAGTGGGAATTTGTTGCAAAAAGCAGCAGAGCATCCTCTGTGTTTTCCTATGGAAACTGCACTCAGCAGGAAGACTGACTGCTTTAAAAACTGGGTTAAACTGGAGCTGAGCGTTGTCCATCAAACTTAAGCCGCACTTTCAAGGGTGGGGTTTTTTTTCCCAAATTGAGGTTTGGATGCATCTCATGGTGTCCTGGAGATTTTGAGATTGTAGAATCATGAAATCATGGAGTGGGTTGGGTTGGAATCAGCTTAGAGATGATCTTGTTCCACCCCCTGCCATGGGCCGGGACACTGTCCATAGACCAGGTTGCTCCAAACTGGCCTTGGACAGATAAATATGATGAAAGTATCACAGCAGGGAGTGAGCTGCAGACTTCCCTCAGAGTCAGGTAGAAGCAGTTTGCAGGTTTGGAGGTCTCTTCAAGGACTCAGATGACACCTGTCTCTTGGCCTTTCCCACAAATCCCTGTGTCCTGGGATTTGTGCCCATCCTCAGTCCCAACTTCCCAGTGATTATTAGTGGTGTCAATCCCCTAATAATGACTTTAGTTCTAACAGTCTCCCAATACATTCAGTTTATTTTCAGAGCTTTTTGTTTTGAAATACCAAAATGAATCGGAGAGATCCCCTACACAGCATTAGACATGTAAAAAGGGAGTGGATTAGTGGATTTCAGTGAATATTCCAAGACACTCGGACATGTAAATGCCTTTACTTGGACATTTAGAGCTGTAAGATGAATTTGAAGACCTTGGCAATGAGTTCAAAGGACACCTGGCTTTCTTAATATGAGGCTTTCTCTCCTGCTCTGCACTGCAAATGCCGGCCCCCCTCCCCAAAACCGATACAAATGAAGATTCCTCCCAGGGAAAAGGGGCCACCACAGAAATCTCTTGCTGCCCACGGCGTGCCCAGGCTGCCCCACCAACTGCACCTGAAAGGCAAAGCTTTTTCCCTTTTTGATGTTGTAGAGATGGAACTTTCAGCAAGAGTGAGCTGTTTGAAAATTGGGGCTGTAGGTTTACCCCATCATGCAGCCACACCAAAGGCAGCATTATTGTAGGTATAACACTGTCCATGGCAGATAAGTCTGTGTTCACCAAGGCAGCTTCACAGCCCCAGGAAATGCCAGCAGGTACCTGTTATTCCAGCTCATGCTCTGGTTGGTACAAATGATTGGGCAGAAGCAACAGTGCAGCAGCCTCAGATGTGTTTCCAGTCAGCTGCTCAGAAATGTGCATTAACTTGGAACTCCAAGCACAGTGACTGCTCCTTTTCTGTCAGGAAAGGCATTAAATGATACATAAACTTCCTCACAGACAGGAAATTTGCATCTTTTTAACTGGCTTAATTACCTTGAGCATATTATCAGTGGATAGAATACACCAGCCCATCTTGCACTGCTGTGTCACTGAGCTTTCAGCTCTTCCTCCTCCTCCTCTGGGTAAACTCATTGTAAAAGAACAGATCAACACCAGTCCCAGTCCCACAGGTCAGAGCAGAAGTGACCTCTCCCTGTTGGCAGAGAATGGGCTAAACCTAAATTTAACCTAACTTTAAATTTAAACCTAAATTTAAACCACACTGATACTCTTTCTGCTTTCTATTCTTACCAGTTTTTGAATGGTCAAAAATAGGTAAAGGTACATGTTTTCTAAATGCTTGTTGCACTTATAGCTTTAGAGAGGAAGGGGTTTACAGGGTCAGCTTAGAACCTGGTTCAGAGCAGTGTTAAGAATTGTTTCCGAGTTTAAAAAAAAATATTATTGTCTCTCACTCCAAGTGATCGATGAAGAAAAAGACAAAACATTCCCTATCACACAACAATCACTTTCAAACACTGTTTTCTTAACGGTGTTTTGTTTAACTGGAGACTCTCCCATTTCCATCTCCTCCACTTGGCACATATTTCTGCCTTTCCAGTGCCTCAGGGACTGTGTTATCAGGATCAAGGGAGGAGGAAATTACAAAACTGGCATCCTGTAATATTTCATGCAGGAATCAAGTGCTGCTCTAGCATGAAGTCATTGGTTTTAGTCTATAAAATTCAGTGCACTTAGTTTTAGTTACTGGATAAAACTTTTTAGACTGGCAGACAAAGGCACATGAGCTGAAGTGGATCAGATCTCATTTTGAAGGGAACTCCATGTTTATGTGTCACAGCTGCCAGAAATCCAAATGCCTCCAGGGACTTGGGGTCTTTCTTTCACTCCAAGCAGTGACAGATGTCAGGATTTGCCCTCCCAGTCCCTATATCCCTGGGAATGTGGGTCCAGCAACATGCAGTAAAATGCTGACAGCAATCCCTGCTTGTGGTAAGGTGTTCTTGGAATTTTAACTAAATCCTCTTTGTTGAACAGGGAAGTTCCCAGCTGTGACTTGAATGCAGGATGGGAAACAGATGCCTGCACCCTGGATCTCCATTGCCAAAGGAATGAGGCAGTGGGGACACCAACTAATTCCCATTGGGATGTCCAGGCAGATTGAGCTGAGTAACACATCCCAAGTGAGCTCAGCGAGCACAGAGCAGGGATCTCCCCTGACCAGGCACTGGGAATGTTTCTCCAGGATTCCCAGACCCTCACAGGCTGGGAGTTGTGTAGAAATGCTGGAAAGTCAGTCAGTGCCACTGGGCCTGGGCAGATGCTGAGGCAGAGAAAGCAAATGCATCCGGGATTCCCAGGCACAGGGGAACTTTTCCGCTGGCGTGTTTGAGCCACACAGTCAAAGTTCTCTGTTGGGGTCTGTCCAGATTTTTCATTCTCTATAAATAGGCAGCACTGGCTTCCCTTGGCCAGCCTGGCTGGACTGTTTTCTCAGTGAGGACGATGAATTCCGAGGGCAGTCACATCTGCTGATATCCCTGACGAGCCTGTCAGGAGTCGGTGCTGGTACTTGGATCCATTCCATGTCTATTAGGAAAAAACTCCAAGTTTGTTTCCTGCAGGCAAAGAGCCAGATCTAATGACAGATAGAAGTGCAGACACTCTCAGGCAACACCAGGCCAGAGTTCCACCAGCCCCATTCCTTCAGATCCATCCTAAATTCCCAGTATTTGCAGTCAAAAGGCACGTTCAGCACCCTGTGTTCGGTGTCAGCTGCTAGAGGAGCTCCAGCCCTGCTGCCAAGCTTTACCTTGGAATGCAGATGGAAAAGGGCAGGTGATGTGCTTTAATTCTCTGCTGACTCACAGGGAAGAGCAGATTTTTCAGCAGAGGTTCAAGCCCAGGCCAGGCAGTCAGACCCCAGCAGCTCCATCTGTAACATCTCATGGGCAGCATCTGAATTAATTAAAAATCTGACTTTGATACAGCTGAGAGGCCAAAATGACAAATAAACTTTTGGAAAATCTTTACTCCCTTTGCAACTAAAATTTGAAATTTGCAGCCTGGCCCTTCCTGATAAGCTCAGAGGTGAGTTTGTTCAGAGCTGGACTCACTGTGGGGGTAGCAGAGGGTTTTCTGCTGTTGGTTTTGCTTCTTTCTCACAGGATTAGGGAAGAGACAAAATCCTCCTTCCAGCTACACTTGGGAGGTGGACTTACCTTTGTTCAAATGAAATCTTATAGCTGAAATAACCTCCTCTCCTCTCCCCTCCTCCAGGAATGGATCTGACCCACCCCTTTATGCAAAATTCTGTAGAAAAAACCCAATATATTCAGACAGCTTTTGAAAATGCTGCAGCTTTGGTTTCTCTGTACCTGGTGTATCCCAGTGCTTTGCTCTGCAGGGTGACAAACCCAATGGCTGTGGCAGGACAGTGTCACTGACCCTGCAGATAAATCCCGGGCAGTTCTCCCTCAGCCTCACACTCGCTCCCAAGCTTTCACCCCATGAACTAACAGGGCTCTCCAGTCCTTTGCTTCCCGTATGTTCTTTGCTTTGGGAAAGCGAGTGGAAAGACAAGAGCGATGTGAATTGAAAGGTTGCCACCTCCTGGATACTGAGGAGCAGCGTCTGCCACTGGAAAAGGGAACTCCAGCTGCAACGGGGAAGTGCCTGTGTAGGAACTTCGGGGGTGAAAAAAGCTGGATGAGGAAGGAATTGGAGTTGCACGGTGCAGCACTCAAACCCACCCTCACAAAGGCTGGAGTGCTCATTTTATCTCTCTTCTTGTGGATGCTGCTGAGCTTGTGAAAATAAGGGATGCCAGGATACCTCTGTTTATCCATCCAGTAAATATATATCTTCAATTTGCTCAGCCCCACCTGCACATCCACACAACCCTGGTGTTGTGCTGGCACCCTCAGCTCTCCCTCTGTACAATTCTCAGCCGTGGATTTTATCCCTGGGGAAAAATGGACCCGGCCTGGTGATCCCAGACTGAGGTCTTGATTTTTAATAGATTTAAATTGAAATAAATTGAATAAAATTCAATAAACAAATTTAATAAAATTATATAAATTTCATAAAACCAAATCCCATGGTAATAACAATAGACTCTAACCACGGGCACCCCTGGCATCATGGGCACATGTGCTACAGTTAGAGGAGGGTCTCTGCCTGCTCAGAGCTTTCCCTCTGGACTAACCCATACCCATGAACAAATCCTTCTCCTAGTGGTGAATAATCCTGCTGAGATGGTGGGAACCTGCCAGTTTTTAAACCTGAAATTAAAGCAAAACAACACCCAAATTAAAATATTTTTCATTTTCTTTATTTCATCTGGGGTTTTTTTTAGGTAAATCCCATCCCTTGTGATGGGCACCTGAACAGACACTGGTGCAGTGTCAGTACAGCTTTACTGGACTGACAAGAGCACTCAAAGTCCCCGACATCCAAGCTCTCCAATGCTGCCCTTCCATGGAAATTCCACGGAGCTCACCAGTAACTCAGCTCTCAACACACAGCAAGGCCTGCAGGCAGCAGGTTTAGGTTTGTAGCTCTGTCAGGCGGCAGGTTTAGGGTTGTAGCTCTGTCAGGCGGCAGGTTTAGGGTTGTAGCTCTGTCAGGTGGCAGGTTTAGGGTTGTAGCTCTGTCAGGCAGCAGTGACACCCTGTGCACATGCACTGGATGTTTCCAGTCTGGGGAGCAGTGACGTGGCCACAGCAGAGACGCTGCTCTCAGAGGCACCACAGCAAGCCCAAGGCTCAGTTTAAAGGTCAGTGTATCACTGGGGAGGAAACCATGGCTGTTCTTTCTGTGACAGCAGCTCTAAACATGGATTTAATTCTAAAATAAGGTCAGTTGTTACATACTCCTGCAAACTTCAAAGAGATTTCAAATCCTACTGGAAACGACAACTGCATGAGAAAGGGATCAAGAAGCCAAGGAGGTGGTGGTGTGTTTGCCAAAAAATACTCCTTTTGCTTTCTTGCTGGAGCACATTTGAGCCAGAAATTACAAAACCCCTTAGATGTTGCATCCAGCATCTCCCCAAATATTGGTGCCCAGACCTTCATTTAAAAAACATGTATTACATAGGATATGCATTATATAAAATATGCATTATATAGGATGCAATATCATCCCAAATACATCATGATGTAATTCCTCTGAACATTACAATTCACTTATTTTCTGGTCCTGTTAAGCCTGACCTGCCTGAACCTCAGATCAGGGATCTCAGATTAATTCAGTTCCCCCTCCACCACCTTCCCAGCCCACTGGAGTAGCAGAAAATGCTTTCAGATCATTCAGATCCTGGGATGGTACATTTGTCCTCAAGAGCAAAATGTCAGAAAGACATTTCACCCCTCTCCTGTCTGCAGTGCTGCTGCTTTGCTCTGGGCTTTGCACTTGTAAGAGCCACATCTTGGTGTGAGCAGGGCAAAAAAAGCACCAACCACAAATTTACCTTCGAGACAACAGAAGATAAATTTTATACAAATACTTTGGGTCCCCGGGGACATGCAACCCTGCACCACCTTTGGAATTCTCATGTCTTTCTGCAGCCTTCAAGTGCTGCCTGTGTGCAGATGTGAGGTGTCCCTGAGGGGGGACATTGCACAAACTGCCATCAAACCTCCTCAGCAAGACCAGGACTCCCCACCCCTTCCAGGACAGATCAGCAACAGCAAAGGTTTCCCATCAGCTTCAGCAGCAAATGCTGTTACAGCAAAGATGATGATTGTAACAGGTCGTAAAGTCATTTAATTCGGGCTGGCATCATCTTAATTAGCGGCGCAATCAACCTTCTTGACGGCACAAATTGCCAACCAAACACGCAGCAGAAATCTGGAGGGCACATCAGAGCTCAGAGAGGGAACTCCAAGGGCAATGGGAAGGTGTGAGGTGGCATCAGACTCCAAATATTGAGTCCCCAGGCCAGAGGGTGATTTGAGCAGCCCCCTCCTTGCTGAGGACTCACATTAACCCACAGGCACCATCCCTGTCCGTGGCACAGGGATTGGAACAAAGTCATCTTTGGGTGTCCCTTCCAACCTGCTGCAGGGCTCTGAGACCAGCTGGAATCAGGTGTGGGGGATCTGGTTACAACTCATCTCAGACTCACAGGGCACCCTGAATTAGGGAGGAGTATCCAACTGCTGTCACTGTGCACTGTTACATCAGGTCTGGATTGTTTTTCCTTTTTGAAGGATTCAGGAATTGAATATCTGTCTTCCAGAGCTGTTCTCAGACTCTGACAGTGATCACAAAGCTGTTCTGTGCTGTCTGCACAGGCAGTGTCTGCTATCACTCACTCCGCAGCAGCAAGTGTGAGGTAAGATGAAACCTCAGGCAAAAGACTGACAGCACTTGGGGTTTATCCCCCAAAATACACTTCAACCCCAGGACACAACCCATGCAAATGCAGCAGTGGGACCACCTGGAGCAACAGCAGCCCTTCAACTCATAATTTCAGTGTCTGCAGTGGCCTGGGACCAAGGTGCCCCTTTGGCTTGTCGGGCCACCACAGCACGAACCTGAAACCAACTTCACACTGGGCTAAACCAGGGCCACTCAAGACAATAGACCTGCTGGCACTGCTCCTCAAGCTCCAGCACACAGGTCCAAGGAAAAAGAGCCCCCCTTGCCCTGCAATATTGCAATGGTGTCTGCAGCAAAACCACCAGGAGAGCCACATGAGCCCACGTCAGACCATGGCAGGGCAACCTCCTGGTTTTCAGGTGTTCCCTCATTAGATAATCCCCTGAATGTGCAGCACCTGTGTCCCAGCAGGAGCTGTGGGTGTGTGACTGGGCACTCTGGCCCAGGTGCTGTCTGGCCTGTTCAAGGCTTTGATTTGGAGACACTAAACAGAACTGAAGATCTCCTGGAATTTTCCACTGGCTGCAGAAGAGACTTCAGTGCAAATCCTTGTAGTTCCTTTCATGTCTCTCTTCAGAAGACACCATAAAGTGACCAATATTAATCCTGTTGGAAATACTTTCATTCCCAGCAATACCAGCTACTGAATTTTGTGACTTGCAGCTAATGCTCTGTACCTGGAACGAATCCCTTCCTCATTCTCAGGATAAGAAATAAAATCTCCAAAGCCCTTGGAATAAGCCCTTGCTGTGCAGGTTTCATGGAAAGGCACACACAGGAGCCCTTGCAGACATACACAGTACAAAACTGCAGACAATGGCTGTTGTCTGAAACACCACGTGCTTTTGTAGCAGAAGTTACATATTTACACTGTATAAGTCTTGCACATTTATCTTTGATCTTTGACATTCCCTTTGCTGTGTCCACACAGCTCTCTCCAAAACCCTACTACCAAGCACAGCCTTTTAATTGCATTCATTTTCTCATGGCATCAGCCTTTCTTTTACGTTTCCATGTGTAGACTTGGCACCTCCTTTTGCCTTCTGTCTCTCCCCTTAGTGAGGACACACAGCTGGAGTCAGCCAGAGTTTGGGCTCTTCTGGTGGTATCAGTCAGTCTGGGGGGTCATAAAATCCTGAAATGGATGGAACAGTTGGAAGGGACCTAAAAGACCATCTCATTCCACACCCCTGCCATGGGCAGGGACACCTTCCACTAGCCCAGGTTGCTCCAAGCCCTGTCCAACCTGGCCTTGGACACTTCCAGGGATCCAGGGGCAGCCACAGCTTCTCTGGGCAACCTGTGCCAGGGCCTCACCACCCTCACAGGGAAGAATTTCTTCCTAATCTCTAATCTAACCCTCCCCTGTGTCAGTTTGAAGCCACTCCCCCTTGTCCTGTCACTCCAGGCCCTTGTAAACACTCTCTCCATCGTTCTTGTAGGCTACCTTCAGGTACTGGAAGGCATCCTGTATTGTCCCACATTTTAGAAGTAACACAATTATCTCACTTAACCATTTTCTAAGATACATCTTTTCTTCTTGCACCTTCTCCTCAAGCCATCAGCCTGTGAACACAAATAGCACTTAATCCTGAAACAGGAAAGAAGAGTAACCACCACCTTCCTCAGCCCCTACAGAAAGTCTCTCCCCCAGTATTTTCTCACTACCACCCTCAGACCCTGCCCCTGACCCCACAAAACCCTACACCCCACCAAGGAAAGTGGGGGTTTGCCCCTTTAAGGATCAGGATTGGGGAGATGCCGGGCCAGCCCAGCTGTGCCCAGTGAGGGTTTAAGGTGGGCGTGGGGCTGTGCTGGGTTTCACCTGTGCGGCTGGAGGGGATAAAAGACCCAGCGGGGTGAACCCCCTCCTCAGTCTGTCCCTCGCTGCTGGAAAGGGAGGTTGTTCAGGATAAGGCTGGAGCGGAGCAGCGCTGGACCCTCAGGTAGGACACTCGGGGGACTCTCGGCCGGGCTAGGGGCGATTAAACCCACTAGATGGCGGCAGCTCCTTAAATTTGTGTGTTTGGCGTGGAAAAAGCGCAGGATGAGGTTTCCCGCGTGGAAGCTGCGGAAGGAGCTGGGAGCATCAGCTCCCGCGGGCGCCCGCACCCCGAGGCTGCGACCTGGGGCAGCCCCGCAGCCTCTGCCCGGGGTGTCGGGGCGGGTAAACAAAGGTGTTTGGGGGGGTCCTCTCTGGGCAGGGGGAGACTGAAGGCGTCGAATGTGTAATTCCTCAAACAAACGCTGCAAACCTGTGACCCACCGAGCGTGTACTCAACGTCCCCCCTCCCCTTCTCCAGACTGGGCTGCGCTGGGGGGTCTGGGGTGTGTGCGCTCCCCGAGGTGGTCGGTGGGCATTAACTGAGCTCAAAGCCTACGAAAAAGGATCTAACGTGCGTAAATGTTGCGTGTAAACCCGAAAACGCCAGGGTTCTGTGCGGAGCTGGAGCAGCTCTGGGGTCGCAGCTCGCAGCCAAAATGTTTCAGTAGCTCTGGCTGTGGCTCTTGCTGCGTTCAGGGTCAGCCTTTGAGATGTCAGCGATACCCACAGCTGGCGTGGGGAGGAGATTTGAGGGCTAATTCCTGGTTTGCGGCAGTGTAATTGGCTCCCATCCGTTCAGGACAAGGAATATTGTTACATCCTAACCCTACACGGGCTGGGGGATTCCTATCCCTTGCATTTTGTCCTGCAGATCCGCTATTTAGGACTAAGAGCCCTTTCCTGGGAGGATTGCTGGAACTGTTAGTGCCTCATTCGACCAAGAGAATAAGGAGAATAGAATTCCAGCACCTAAAGGAGCTTCAAAGGAGCTGGAGAGGGGCTTTTGACGAGGGCATGAAATGGTGGGACAAGGGGGAATGGCTTCACAGCGACAGAAGGCAGGGTTAGGTGGGATACTGGGATTCTTTGTGAGGGTGGTGAGGCCCTGGTACAGGTTGCCCAGAGAAGCTGTGGCTGCCCCATCCCTGGGAGTGTCAAAGGCCAGGCTGGAGCAACCTGGGCTAGTGGAAGGTGTCCCTGCCCACGGCAGGGGCGTGGAATGAGATGAGCTTTAAGGTCCCTTCCAACCCAAACCGGTCCGTGATTTATGAGTTCATTTGAAAGGAGTTTGTGTTTGTGTAGCCACCAGAAAATCCTCTGCTGTGTAACAGGCTACTCCAGGGTTAACTCCGTCCTAATTATGCTGCTTGATAAATGGGATCACTTATATATGCAAATTTACTGGCTTTGCCTCCAGCCCTTCCCTGGAGTGGCACCTCCTTGTGGGGTGTGTCCTGATACCGCTCCAAGCAAACGCAGCCCGACCTGTGCCTTGTGTGAACCCAGGACTTGTTCACTGTGTGAAATCGGTCCTGCCGAAGCCTCCCCTCTGCAGATGCAGCAGAATTGTCACGGAATGCTATTTATAGACGAGGTATAAATGACTGATGAAGGTCAGGTGAGAAAGTCGTGGCAGAGCTGTGAGGTAAATAAGCACTTGGTTCATGGTGATGGCAGGGAGGGGGAGGACAGTAATGTTGGCTCAGATGTCTTAATTCCCTTTTCACAGCTGTTACCATTGGATTAGTCCCTCCCTTTCGCACGGCTGTAGCTCAGGTGTGCAGTGCACTCCTCTCCTTTCCCAGGCTGCAGAGCTCATCCCTTTCCCATTGCAGCCATGTTCCTTCCAGGGGAGGAAGCGTTCTGAGTGCCTGCCTGCTGAGCTGCTCTGCTCGGCTGCAGTGCTGGGAAAAGACCAGCACCCAAATCTTTCACTTCTCTTTGGTTACAGGTTTGCTGGGAAGCTTTAAGAACTGGGGAGATCTAGGGCCTGTTGTTTCAGACTCGCAGTGTAGCTTTGTAGCAGAGTGTGCAGCCACCTGGGCATCTCTAGGAGTTGTATTGGGTGACACAGTTCCTGCTGTTGTTATTCCTAAGAGATGGAATGTGCTTCATCCCAGGTCTATTAGGCAGAAACTCGTTTTGCTCTAATGCTCTCCTGGTGTTAAAGGTGGCAGACTGTGTCCTACTGAGCCCACAAACATGACAACACAACTTGCAAAGCCACATCCAAGGTGTGCAATCTGCCATTGGATTCTCTTCCTGTAGCTCACCAGAGGGAATCTCTTCTATGCTGCTCGAGTGCTCACCCAACCGTGGTGGGGGGGCTTGTTCATCCACATTCTGCTTTTCATGGAACAGTCCTGCAGAATCGGGGACAGCTATTCCCTGGAGTTCATTTGTGCTCAACCTCTTTTCCACCTATGTTGCTGTGCGGTTTAACTGGGATGTGAATTTAAACCTTTTCCTGAAGGGCCATTTTCTTCCTGCTTCCCTCCTATTGCACACAGAAATGTTGCTGTCCTCTGGCTGCACTTACCTGGAGCCAGCTCCTTTGCACAAGGCAAAAGGGAGCTTGTTAACAGCTGCCTCCGTGCTTAATTAATGATCCAACTTGATGGGGAGGGAATGGCTCCCTCCTGCCCAGCACGGCTCTGGCACCGCGCTTGTCACTGTGTCCCCAAATCTGCACTAAAACGGTCACTGTGCCCGATACCGACAGAAATGGGTTTTGGTGGTTTCCATGTAGCTCCCGGTTCCCTTCATGTGTCTGTTCCGTGCAGTGTTTGGGGGCTGAGTGAAGGAAGGGAATAGGACAGTGAATTTGAGGTCTTTTTTTTTTTCCCCATTTGCTGAAGCCGAGTGAGTGGAATTAAATGTGACCTGTCTGAAAGCCAACCTTGTTTCCAAAAAGTGCACGGGGAGCTGAGATCAGAAGACACATTACAAACATCGCAGTAGCATAACTTGAGGCAAGTGCAATCATTTACTTGACTAATGAATCCCCTGGGCCGCTAGCAAGAGAGCAAATCTCTCATTCATCTTCTTAATTTAATAAGCAGAGGGGTTGGCCTTAAGGGTAAATGAAATGCGTAGCGATCCCGTGAACGTTTCAGCAAATTGATGTACAATAAGATAAGGGAGATCCAGCAAATGGCTTTCCTTTATTCCGAGAGACTGTCACCAGGGCTTAGGGGAAAGGGAGAGAAGCTGGAGCTCAGGGCTCTGTGGAGCTTCTCCCCCCAATCTCTGCCATCTGCACAGGCTGGAACACAGGAATTTTGTTAGGATGCCATCCAGAGCAGTCAGGGCTGTTGTGCTCGGTGTTGCATGTAAGGCAGCCATCGGAGAGAGCCTGGGAAAGGCTGAGCAGGGAATGCTGCTTCCCGTGCCTGTGGGTACCTCCCGCGAGTTGTTGCACCTTGGAAAGGTTCATGGGAGAGCTGGAGGATGCCTGTACTTGCGGGAGCTAATGAGGCTCATTCCTGTCTTTCACGCTCTTAATTACTTCGGAGGAGAAATCAATGGGGTGAAACAATGAGATGCTTTAACGGCAAGAAAAGGGGGATTGTTGGTTCTGCCATCACAACAATTACTGTGTCATCACCTGAGTGAACGTTGTGCGTGAGGGAAGCTGAGGCAGAGGTGAAATCATAACATTGCTACATATAATAAACTTTTTAGTGTGGAAATAAAAACAGGGTAAGGAAGCTTCAGACACAGGCAATAAATTTGGGAGGTTTTTTTAATAAAACCCCAGAAGAGAATGCTTCTTAAACTTCTGTTAAACCATGAACCATATAAAGTGACTTTTGGGAGGCTGAGTAAAGCATAAAGAAGTTGAAAATGGGAAGCTTGTTCTTGGCTTTTGTTCGAGAGAGGATTTTAGGATTAGCTGGTTCATTACTACTGAATGTAGCTCGTTAAGTACAATCTTCCAAGGCCCTTTATGAGGAACACACAATATAGAGCAGAACACTGAGCTGAGTGATCAAAAAAATTAGTGGCTTCTGGCAGTCATGAATTTCAGAGTTCTTGAGATCAAACTGGATGGTCAGAGGTTCTCTTACTGGAGGCAAAACATAGAGATACAAGGAAGATCATGTATTGCATTGGAATCTGAAATAATTGCATTTGTCAACTCTGCCTAATTTGATAGGATGGAAGCAAAAGAATATGGATTTAAGTCTTGAACCTTCATGCATATGCATTAGTCTAGGTCTGTATTAGAGTAAGATTGTTTATAACAGAGTGCTTTTGGATTCTGGCCAGTATTTGCAGGGCTGCTCTCCTGGAGCTTGGTGTCTTTAAGAACAATGTGCAGAAAATTGCTCCTTTTAATGGAGGTAAATAGCTGTCATATGCTAAACAAGACGCTGGCATAATGTGAGCAGTATCTATTTTGGGGTTCAAATTGCAGTTTTGAGCACTTCAAGGATTGAAGACCTTTAAAAATCTGAGTATTGCAGCATTTCTACCAGCACAGAGCAAAATTCCTCAGGAACACCACGCTGGTAACTGTGTTTGTTGTGAACACACAAGGGTCCTTTTCACTTGGAAGCCAAGCCAAGAGCCAGTTTTCATGTCCTGAACTTAATGTAACAATGAAAATCTGACTGAATTGGGCTGCTGATGTTTTGTGCCCTTTCCAGTCTTGTAGCTGTAAGAGATGGATGTTGTAGGAAACATTTTCATTCACAGGAGAGAAAACAATAACCAGGTGTTTGGGTTTCAATGAGCTGGGGTGGGGAGGAAGCCCCCAAAGGGGAACAGGCTCATTTCTACCGTGATTAAATAAGAAGCTTGACATTAAATGGTCTATTCTGTCAGGGAGCTAAGAGGGTTAGGCAGATATGGTGGAGTCAGAGCTTCTGCTCACAGAAGTACCAGAGCATGAAACAACCATTTCCAGGTGTGTGGTGTCACTCCCTTACTTGTAGGGTGACTTTGAACTGATCAGTAAACACCAGTCCCATCCCCAAATCAGGTTGAATTCTGAGCACTGTTGGCACAGGAAGAGGAAAAGAGGTGTCTTGGTCCTGTGGTGGGGGATCCATGTCCCTGCCAGCTGCTAATCCAGTTTAGCTGCTGTTTCTTCATCCCTTCTTGACAGAGTTTTACACTTGGAGGGAAGAAAGGGATTTGCAGTGGCTGAGCCTGAAGGACACCTCATTCCCTCAGGAAGAGTGTAGGTGTGATCTGCTCTTGCTCCTGGTTGTAAAGTCTCCCCCTCCCCTTCCTTGCAGAGCTCATCAGGTGCATTGGGCTGATACAGTTTGAACAAACAGAATTATCCCTCTTGGGGCAGCCCCTTAGACATCCTAGTTCTGGGTGTGAGCCCCTGGATAAGAGACTTAATTCCTTGACCCCTCCTTTTCTTGCTTCTCTGAGTATTCCAAAGCTGCTTGCTGCTTTTAGGCCAGACTGACCCTTTGATGCTTTAACCTGTTCTCACTTAAGAGCGATTTTTGTGCCGGTGTATGAGAAAAATGAATTTTTTTTGGCTGCAGTGCTGCCTGTCATTTCCTTCCCCAGAAGGACATTGAGCTCTGTTAGACGGGGAGAACAAACAGTGGAATGATCAGGCTGATGGAGCCCTGTGCTCACCTCTGCACACCAGTGCTCAGATAATGCTGCAGTTTGTGTGTGAGCCTGGAGAGCACTGGGGTGATTTTGAGCTCAGTTTGGTGTGAACAGCTCAGCCCAAACCGGGAGTTTGTTATCAAACTGGTGTCAGCCTTACAAGACATAAACCTTTTTGGCTGGCAGATCCCAGGCTATCAGGAAACCCCAGGCATTGGTCCCCAGGTGTCCCATCTCCCAGACACCTCTTTGCATCTTTGAGGAGCACCTGGGGTAGTGCCCTGTGCTGTCCTGTGTATCCTGGGAGCTCCAGGGAAGCTTGTCCTGCAGTGGAAGAGCTGAGTGAGGGGCATATGGAAGTGCTGTAACACCAGCCAGGGCCTCAGTTCCCATATTTTGATGTCTCTGAGGGTGGCCAGTGCCAGATGTGTCAGAGAGGTGCCAGAAACTCCTCGGTGTGCTCTTTTAAAATGTCAAGCTCTTCTGTCTGTTCCACGGAGTGATGAGATCCTTTATGTCTTCAGCTGAGCCTCCATAATAAAAATGGTAGTTCTGTGCCTCATTCCAGAACTCTCTGGGTTTCACTTGGCCAGAAGTCCAAACCTCTCCTGTATTCCTGCCCCGGGAGGTTTAACATTAATGCATTTATCTGTGTGTACAAGGAGAAGGGAACATTTCTGTTTTTACAGATGGCGTAGATTCAGGAAATCCAGTCAGCTGGTGTGGGTCTGGAAACCATTCTGCCCTTATTAACACCCTCCAATGATATAAACAGAGAATCCCCTAAGCAAGGAACAGTCTAAATAAAACTTCAGGCCAAACCAGAACATCCAAGGTGTGCCAGATCTTGCCTTGAGGGGAGAGAGAGAGAGAGAGGATGGGAAGTGCCAGGAAAAGGGAGATCTTAATTTCTTAAAGAACGACCCCATGATTAAGCAAAGTCTGTATTTTTGCTTCTCCCAGAAGGGGGAGAGGAGAGCCAAGGAAGGGATATCCTAGGGAAAGGGCTTTTCTCTGCCACTGCCTTGTCTCTTCTCTTGGAAGTGACTGGTGAGATCTAAGCCAGGGATTGTCTAAAGACAGAGGTTGGAGGCCAGAAAGCCTTTATAGATCTGGGCCTGTGCTTGCTGTCTGCCTCAGTTTCCTGTCTGCAGCACAGGAAGAGCAACTAAAAATATCCATCTGCAGAGCAGTATCTGTGCCTGGGGTGGAGGCCCTGAGGTCTTGCTGTGTGGCAGGTCCTCCCAGGGTTCTGCAGGGGGGTTAACAGGGCTTGGGGATGTGCCACTTGCCACCAGGGAGGGTGTTCCAGCTCAGGATACATCTCTACCCTGTGCTCTCACCCTGACCTGTGTTGGTCAGTGAATTGTGGGGCAAAGTGATAGTGAAGGGGGTGTTTAAGAGGCTGTTCCTATTTCCTGCCAAATGGACCAGGGCAGTTCTTCCAGGGCTGACATCTCTGATCAAGACAGATGGTGATTTCTTTCACAAAGAAAATGCTTTACGATTCAAATTTGAGAGCTGAATTTAAGGGCTTTTCCTCCTTTTCTTCTACTGTCTTATCTCTTTCTGCTTTCCTTTTATCTTTCCTCCCTTTTCGTTTGTGTCTGTTCTTTCCTTGTAATTCCTAATGTAAGTAAGAAAGAATTTAATATGCTGAGACGGGAGAGAAGTTGTTCCATGCGTTGCAGATGCACAACATGTCTTCATTAACTCCCCATGACATTCAAAATAGCTGGAGATAAAGACAAACTAAATCTGGGAAGACAAATATAAATGCTGTTCCCCCCTCCCTCCCTCCGGCCCCTGCGCAGCGCTCCCCCCCCCCAGGGCACGCATTCAATTACCGGAGATGAATGGAGCAAAGCAGAGCAGCGTTCGGGATGCTTTGCCTGGCGCTGCCATCAGGTGGCCCCACACTTCATGGAATGCGCTCCCGGCCCCGGGTCCAGCCCGGGAAGATGCTCCATGGGGTCTCCAATCCCTCCTTTCCCTGCTGAGGCAGCCAGGGAATGTCAGCAAAGCCCTGAGCGGGGAGTGCTGCGTTTTCCTCATCTTGGGGGGGTCTCTTCTTGCCTTTCAAGGGTGGAAAGGAAGATTTTGGTGTTTAAGGCACCAGATGGGGAGCAAAGAGTCAGGATTGCTCTCCTCCATGGAATCAGAGAATATCCTGAGTGGGAAGGGACCCCCAAAGATCATCCAGTCCAACCTCTGGCCCTACACAGGACACCCCAACAATCCCACTCTGTCCCTTAGAGCATTGTCCAAATGCTCCTGGAGCTCTGGCAGCCTTGGGGCTGTGCCCACTGCCCTGGGGAGCCTGGTCAGTGCCAGACACCCTCTCCCAACCCCTTTTTCTTGCTGTGTAGCTCTGAGACAATGATGTGGTGTCTCCCCTGGGGTGTGGACACAGGTTGGCAGCAGTGGGGAGCAGGAGCACTGGCTGGGAGAGGTTGCATCTGTGGTTGCTTCTCTCCAGCAAATCTAGATAGGATTATAGAGAGCTCAAGGTTAAGGTTGGCTTTTGTTTTGTGAAGTGTAGCTGCAGGAGCTGTTCAGTGTGCCCAGGGCCACCCTGGCCTGTGTCCCCAGCATGTGGAGTGTTTGGGTCTTGGACATGGGCTGTTGTGTAAGGAGAGGATTAGGGTTGTGGCTGCCCATCGCTGGAGGTGTCCAAGGCCAGGTTGGATGGGGTTTGGAGCAACCTGGGCTAGTGGAAGGTGTCCTTGCCCATGGCAGGGGGTGGATCTGGATGATCTTAAAGGTCCCTTCCAACCCAAACCATTCAGGGACTGTGTGAGGGCAGTGCAGGTGCAGAGGGTCTCACTGGGGAATCTGTTTGGCACAGGATCCTACCTGTGGAATGGTTTTAGTCATTATGGGTCCTGCTTACCAGCAGTGAATGTGTCTGTGTAGGACTCGAGCTCCCAGAGATCTGGACTAAAACTTGAAGTGCTCTGGGGGGAGAAGTCTCTCTGCCCTGGGGTTTGCAGTTGGGTACCCCAGACCCCACGTGCTCTGACTCAGAGGTGCACAAAGAGCTGCTCCTCCCTGGATCCTTTCCCATACCTCCACCAGCCTCCAACTCCATTCTTGTGTGGAATTCCACTTGTGTGGAAGTGTCTGTGATCTCTCAGAGCTTTGCTGCTGCTGCAGTGCTGCAAGAGTTGGGGTGAGCTCAGATCACTGTGAGCTGGGCTGAGCAGCTTCCCAAGGAAGGACTTGCCATCTCTTTCCATTATAGTCTGTTCAGTTCCCTGCCTCTCTGTGCACAGCAGATGATTATCTTGCAAAAGCATTTTGGGTTCTTTATTTTTCTCTGTGTAGTTCAAATTATCCTTTCCTAAGTGCATTACCTGGCATTTGTGTGCACTGAACTTCATCTGACTTCACGCTGTCCATCCACCCAGCTTTGTGAAATGTAATTGAAATGGAGTTTGGGCTGGGGGAGGCCTGGGGTTGATGTGGCAGAAAAGCAGAGGTTTGTGCTTCCAGGGCTAGAGAAATACTGTGAGCTATTGCAGTTGTTGAGTCCTGTTAAATCCAGTTGTGTTCGTGTTACAGTGAATTAAGTGAACATCAGAAAGGAAAAGGCAGGGCAGAACCTCTTCTGTGCTATACCAGGCTTAAAACTAGAATAACTGAATAGCCTTCCTTGTGTGGGTTCATGTTTTATGTAAGGTCAGAATCTGTCCCTTAGAACTTGTCTAGAAATGGCAGCTTTTTTTTATGTAGTAGAGGCAGGCTGAGAGTGCAGAATGGGGATTGTTATCTCCTGTCAGAGGACACAACCCCTGAGGGTTCAGTACAGCCCAAGCAGGGATGTGGACACAGTTTTCTCATTAAGAACAGTATCTGCTTCCAAGGACTTGAGCAAGTTCATCCACACAAAGGAGCTGGTGAATAGTCTTACAATTTGCTCTGGTTGTTTCATTGTTTAAATTACTCCAAGTAACAGGCTAATCATAAGAACTTAAGCTTTTTATAGGAATAGTGGGGGTAAAACCACAAACTACTGTTAAAATGAAGCTGCTTCTTGGGACTAGAATGGTACAGTCCAGTCAGCTACAACAGTGGGGGGCTGTACTTGGAAATCCAGGCAACACTTTTCCATCCCTGGCTATTAAAGGCTTTTGTGGTATAAAAACATACATATGAAATGTATGAATGTGTGTTGAGAAGGACCCAGACCTTAATTTGGGGAAGTGAACTCAGCACTGTTGCCTTGGCTTGCACAGGGTGGCTGAGATGATGTGTCCACATTTTGGCTTGGGTTTTTGTTGTCAAGGATTCCATCAGAAACGAATGCAGAGTTTCAAATGCTCCCCACTGCAGTCAGCAGAGGAAGGCATTTCAAAGGGTGGCCCTCTGATCCCATACAGGAACAGCAGCCATAAATCACCTGCTCACGTGCTGCAAGTGCTGGAATTTGGGCAGTGGGATGTTGAACCCCCTTGGAACTCCTTCAGTCTGGGATTTTTGCAGCCCCACTGTGAGGAAGGAGTTGTGTCCTTGTGCTGTATTTGCAGAGCAGACACCTGAAGTGGGGCGAGGTTCTGGTTGGATCAGCTCTCCAGCACCAACAGAGATGAAACAGGGGAGGCTGGGGGTGCTGTGGGTTGCAAATACTCTGCTTGTTTTGCAGCAATGACCAGCCAAGTCCTGCTGGAGATCTCTTGCTGTCCCTGTATTGCCTCACCTTCCCCTGTGTTGATGCCTTGTGGATCTGTCCCTCTCTCCTCTCTGTGCCCCTTTTAATGGTTTATTTTGACCTTCATGGGGTTTTTCCCTCCTTCAGTTCCTGTGACTCTCCCAGTGAACAGCTCCAGCATCCCTGTACACAACCAGCAGCTTCAGGTAATGTTTAGTGGCAATTAAATGAGATTCTCCTCCCCCACCCTGCCCCTTTGCCACATGAATCTAAAAAGGCTTTTATGGGGGGTGAAATGCAGGGGGGAAATTAAAAGCCTTCATAAAAGTGAATTTTAAGAAAAGCCTAATGAAGGAAATGAACCTCCTGAGAGATCAAAGCTGAACCTGCTGTGCCTGTGCAGAGAGTTTAGGCTTTTTCTTATGTTTCCACTGGCATGAAAGCAACATGCACAAACATTTCTTCCAACAGCTTTAACTCTTCAGGTCCTGTGGGATTGGCATTAATGGCCTGTTTCTGCCTTGTCCAGTTCTAGGGCTCAACTGTTTCATTGGCATTTTCTTTTGTGAAGCCTCATCTCTTCTGGAGAGGGCTGAGCAACCCCATGATCCATCAGACCCAACAGTACCAGGATGCCAAATCTTCTCTGAGGCCAACTCTGGCTTTGTGGCATTGCCCTTATGGCACTATAAAGAAAATCAGAGAATCCTTCAGGTTGAAAAGCACCTCAATGCTGTCCCAGGTAGGAGATGTGAAGGCAATACCCCTCCATTCCCCTGCTCTGCCTCACGAGGGGGATGGTATTTGAGGGGGGAAACGGCTGATCACCTGGTCACAGCAAGTTATGGAAACCTTACAAAGCCTTAAAATTCCATTTTCCTTAAATTAAAAAAATAGGGGGCTCTCAGTAGGCTCTGAGGGAGATGGAAATGTTGACTGAGTTGCATGTAGGGGAAGTTCCATTAATCATGGAAAGCAAACTGAAGGCTCTTAATATTAACCAATTTTTGTAAGCCAGACTCCCCATACCCGTAATTTTTCCATTACACATGTAATCTCTTTTCAGAAAAAGACTAGGTTTGTTTAGCATCAATTTTGGGGGGTTGTTGTGGATTAAAGACTGGATGGTTCAAATTTGTCAGGGCCTGGCTCTGGTCTCCTCTCCTCATCTCGTCACTTGTCACCCTTGCGCAGGTCCCAAGGCTCTTACTTTTAAAGTGTTTCCATGTGTTGGAGGATAGAATAAAACTGGGGCTGCACAGAGAGCCTTGTGCACTCACAGCTTCCCAGAGTGCTAATGAGGAACAGATTGGCAGTAAGTGCCTGAGTGGAGCAGTGGAGCAGGAACAACAACTTGCACGCAGCCTTATTTATTGCAGGCCTGTTTCTCAGAGAGAGGGAATGTCAACCTGGATTTGGACTTTCACCTAATCTTCTCTGAAAGTACCTGGAGATATTAAGTGGCCACCTACTCTGCTGCTGGACTTCAGTTTAAAAGCAGATCCTGCTCCTAGGAAAGCAAATTGCTCCCAGGCACGGTGGTGGCTGGAGGTCATGGCCGTGAGCCTTGGGCTGGGTATAAAACCTTAGAACCCAATCAGTGTGTGTGGAAACCAAGGGGATTTTACCCAGGCTGGAGTGCTGCTGGTGTTGGATTGATGGCAAGGGCAGCAGGAATCGTGTCCCTTGCCTCCAATGGGAGCTGATCCTAAAGCAACCACAAGAGAGTTGGATAGAGGATGGTTTTCCCAGAACCCAGCTTAGGAGGAAACTGGGCTTTCCAGGGTCTGCAAGTCAGGAAACAACCCTTCTGGCTTCCATAGCAGCCTGTCTGAACAAGGAGGTGGGGAAGGAAACAATAGGGACAAAATCCAGATCCAGTGATGCGCACCCAGACTGGGGGAACTTGGTGGTCTTGCACACACCCGTGAGCAGAGCTTGATTTCTCAGGTTGGCCTGTTGCCTTTTAATAGGAGTAATTCTGCCTGAATGGACAAAAGGGAGGATTTATTTGTGGACCAGCACATGTGTTGCATTGCTCAGTCTCTGCCATGGTTTAACCCCAGTCAGCAGCTCACCTCCACACTGCCACTCCCTCTCCTCCCCATGGGATGAGGGAGAGCATCAGAAGAGTAAAAATAAGAAAACTTGTGGGTTGAGTCAGAGGCAGCTTAATAAATAAAGCAAAAACCATGCAGGCAAGAAAGCAAACCAAGGAGTTCATTCCCATCACAGGCAGGTGCTCAGCCATCCCTGGGACAATGGGGCTCCATCGTGCACCACAGTGGCTTGGGAAGACAAATCTCCACTTCCTCCTTCTCCCCCAGCTTTACTTGCTGAGCATGAAGCCATATGGAGTGGGATATCCCTGGGGTCAGCTGTCCCAGCTGTCCCCCCCCCAAGTCCTTTTGCTCCCCTCAGCCTCTGTACTGGGGGATGAGAAGCAGAAGAGTCCTTGACTCTGTATTAGCACTGCTCAGCTATAACAAAACATCCCGGAATTATCAACACTGTTCCCACCACAAATCCAAACACAGCCCCATGCCAGCTACTAGGAAGAAAATTAACTGTGTCCCAGCCCAAACCAGCACATTTTCCTTCATCTCTGCTGGTTTTGAGTGCAGTGTCCAAGGCCTGGTCTGCTGTGGTTCTGACAGCAGTGCTCTGTTCTCCAGCAAGTCCTCGCTTAATGCAGACACCAAGGATCAGTGTTCCTGCCTGCTGTTAAGTCTCTGTTTGTGGGAAAAGCTGGAGGTGTCTGACAGACCATCTCCCCTCTGCCACTGGGGTGCTTCCAGGAATCTACAGCAGTATTGAATTTGTCCCAATGAACTTTGTAACACTTTAAAAAGCTGGTTATTGAATCAGTTTTCTAATTAGCTGCCTGATGGGAGTCACGATTATCCACGTGCATCCTAATGGATTAAAATATCTTTGCACTGTGCTTTCTCTGCTTTTTGCCATTTGCCCAGATCCAATCAGAGCCATGATGGAGAACACTTTGGCTGTTACAGCACTGACCAGGTAGCAATTAGCTGACAGTTACTGCAACCTAAAAACAGCCTGTCGTTTTAAAGGAGTCTTTTCTTCAAGGTGAACAGAAGAAATTCTTGAAAAGAGTTCAGTTCTTTATTAACAGGCTGACCCAGCTGCTTCAACAGTGCACAATTGACATTGCTCTGATTTACCCTGGCTGAGAACTTCACCCTCTGCATTAAATTACAGAAATTACTCTGAATATTGCAAACTACAGTCAATCCCTTCCTGCCAAGGGATGAGCTCATGGTTCCTCACTTGTCTTGTGAGGGTTACAATGACCTAACCAGGACTGAAGATGCAAGTTCTTGCAGCATCTTTGGAGTGCTGTTCACAGCAGGAATGGTGACTTCCCTGCAAACCACCCCTTTATCAGCAGTGCTGTGGGAATGACAATTCCTTTGTTCTTCCTGGAGGAATCTTAGAGTGTGAGAGAGCAGGATGGGGTCTAAAGGCAAGTCCATGAGTGTCTGCTCAGGTTACCTGGTTGGTGGAAGGTTATTTCTGATTCTCTCCTTAGCCTGTTACTTGTTATTGCTGCCCCTGGAGATGGTGGTTCCCACTCTAACAGGGCAGGAGTTTTGGCCCTGCACAAACTTGTTTATTTGCTTCTCAGACTCTTTACTGCTTATGCAGGGAATGAGGGAGCCAGAGCAAAGCCATCACCTCACTTATGCTGAAAAACCTCACAGTGAAGGAGGAAACAGGCTCAAATTGAAGCAGATGCTATGGTGGGAACAATTACCTGAGAGAAACTCTGGGAGGGAGTGGAAGAGATAATGAAACACCTAGGGATTTGGGAGTCAGCTTTCCAAGAAGCAAAGGGGTTAGCAGTTTAGAGCTGGAGCTTGCAGCTGCAGTGAGAGTCAGCTTCCCTTTCTCTCTGCTCCTCCTTTCCCCCACTTTCCTCCCCCTCTGCTCAGGGAATGGGGCAGAAAGGGATGTTGGGAGCATGAGTCCCATTGCCAGTGCAGAGCCTGGTGCTGTGCTCAGAGTGCAGCTTGCTGAGCTCAGCTGGTCCCTGTGCCCTGGCCAGGACCAACAGCCGTGAGGGGAGGATTTCCCTGGCTCCTGACCCCATGGATTGTCTGCAGAGGAGCTCCCTCCCTGCTGGAAGGGGTGTCACTGTCACCACATCCAAAACAGGGTGAGCCCCACATGGGTGTGAACTTCATGCCCCAGGACTCCAGGAGAACAAGAGCAGGAGAGGTGCCCAGAAATCATCCAGCTGTGGATTCCCTGGAGCCTGAGGCTTGGCTTGTTCCCCTCCCTTTCCATTCCCCTGCACTACTATTCCATCAGCTCATCAGAAAGGGTCAGCTTTGTTTTGGGTTTACCTGCATGGCTTCCAGTGCTGTTGGGAGGGGACTTAGCATATGTGTTAATAACAGGCTGAGCTGGGAGGACCAGGGGTTGAATAACTCACTGACTTTCTGTACCTCTCCTGCCAAAAGCCCACTGTTAGTCAGGGTGGTTTCCATTCAGTCCAGTAACAAAACCAGAGTTTGGACAAATGTCCATTTCTGCAAACTCCCCTGCACTGCTCCAAGTGAGTTGCTCTGTGGGGTTAGGCAGCATCAGGAGCTCAGTGGTGCAATGCATTTGAAAGTAAAAGGAGGGACAATTTTTGGCAGCTGAAGGCCCTCAAGAACTCCACTCACCTCTTGGAACCTTCTTCCCAGTTTGATTTTAGACTTGTTCTTCACCCATCCCTCTGTGCCTCAGTTCCTGTCTGTGTCTGAGGGGAGAGATGCTGATTGCCAGGGAATGGGATGCTTTAGCTTCTCCTTGAGGTTCAATTTAGAGCTTAGTTTGAGGCTTTACTGCTAATATTGAAAGACCTCCATGAGGGTTGACCTCTTCTCCCAGGGATCTAAGGATAGGACAAGTGAAAATGGTCTCAAGTTGTGCCAGGAGAGGTTTGTATTGGATATTAGGAAAAATTCTTCACTGAAAGAGTGGTTGAGCGTTGGAACAGGCTGCCCAGGGAACTGGTGGAGTCACCATCCCTGGAAGTGCTCAAGAAATAAGTGGATGTGGCACTCAGTGATGTGGGTTAGTGGGGGGTACTCAGCCAAAGGTTGGACTCTGATCTTGGAGATCTTTTCCAGCCTTAATGATCCCATTATTCTGTGGTGCTGCCTGCAGGTAACACATCTTCCTTCTGAGCTGTGGATCTTTTGAGCTGCCAAGAGAAACTTTGAGTGTTAAATATGGATGATTTGTGAGAGATGGGCTATGCCCAGAGCTGGATGGATTGAGAGACAAAGGAAAGCAGACCAGGAAACTACAGAAACCTCTGGTTTTCAGCCTGTGGTCCGTGATCACTTCTCAGGAGTTGCTGTAGAATTTTTAGGGGAACCTGTCATCAGCATGCAGAGATCTGCCCTGTAGGGGAGAAACCTGTGATTTAGCAACTTGAATAATAATACAAAAAGCCAGTTCAATGATCCAGGTCTTTATTATGAATTTTTCTGTAAACCTAGTCGAAGCTGTTAAGGCTTTAATGCAGAGAGCTTCATCTTGTGCACTATAAACCCACACAGAGAGGTGTGTGTGGTTTGCTGCTGCCTGTGAGTGTTTTTAATCCACACTGAGAGGTTCTGGAGGCTGCACTGCCTCCAAGCCAACGTGCAGTTGGGCCCAACCCACACGTGCCTCCTCTTCTCCCACTTCAAATCCGAGCAAAGATCATAAAAGCTACCCCTGGGAGCTTGCTGGAGGTTTCAAATACTGCTTTACAATCCCGGAGATTACACTCTCATTTTTCTCGGCTCTGATTAACTGGGGCTATCACAGACAATCCCCTCGGCTCGGGGTAAAATGTGTCCAGTGAGCAGTTTCTGCAGCAGGCACGGGCAGTGCATCAGCAAAGGCTTCAAGCATCTCTTTGTTCATTATTTGTTATTGTTTCACCTGCCTTGCAACAGTAATTGCAAGCTCTTTGATTCATGGATTAGGATGCAATTTAGTTTCAATTGTTCCGGGCCCATCCTACCAGGCTTTGGAAACTTCCCCATCAGCACTTGGCAAATCCAAGCAGATTCCCTCAGTCCTGCTGCAGCCACGTGCCTTCACGAGGAAAAGATGTGGGGAACATTATCCCTGTTAAACCAAGGCGTTGGTGTGATCTTGTCCCATTTTTCTCTCTCCCTTTTTTTTCTTTTTTTTTAACTTTGTTATTTAGTATTTTTTCTTCATGCTCAGCAAGGAAAGGGATGTTTTGAGGGAAGGTTTGGCACTGTGCTGGGAGGAGCAGCTGAGGATCCTGCTTGCTGTTTAACCTACTGATTTAGGTACTTTTCCATCCCTGAAATACTTTTTTTTTTTTTTTTTTTTTTTTTTATGCTGCAGCAGAAGCAGCTTTGACTTGGACTAAAATTTGCAGTTAAGACAGTGAAATGTTTAGAAATGCTTTGTTTTCATAGTGATCAGGAGCTGCAAATTAACGTTACCACTGGTGTTCCCAGCAGGAGAAGGAAAGGGCTGGGATTGAGGATGTGATTGCCAGACAACAACCTTTTTTATTTAGCTGTTGGACAAGCTTGTGTGTGATCCCCTGAAAACAAACCTCGGTGTTAATCAGAGAGGAACAATTCCAGAGCCGAACACAATAGTAACAAGCCTGGAAAGGGATTTTGAGAAATCCTGTTATTCTGCAGCTTGGAGGCAGGATCTGTTCTACCTGGGTTATTCCTGACATACCTGCCTAATCTGCTTTTAATTTGCAGCCAGGGAGTGCTTCAAGAGACTGATTGAGGAGATTTTTCTGTCTTCCTAATATTTCACCTTAATCTCCCATGGATCAAATTAGCCTTGTTATTCCTTGTCCCATCAACCAGGAGCAGAGAGGAAAAATTGTTTCTGTTCCCTCTTGCCTAATTGAGGACTGAGGGGAACTCGTCCATCTTTCCTAGGCAGGACACTCCCTGGTGGCTCTGCCTGGTGTCTCAGTCAGTGTTTTCTACACTCCTTATTCTTACTCATTTCCTGCAAACTTGCTCCTGTTCTGTGCTTTGCTTAAAATGCAGCACAGACACTGGATGTGGTCCCCTTAACTGAGGTGAAGAAATATTCTTCTGCCTTTGCCTCCCCGACCAGGAGGAGAAATATTCATGTTTTTACAGGGTTCCTCTTTGTGTTTATGGGTGTTTAGCTCTTTTCCCTCCTAGGAAACCCAGAAAAGGGGCAGTTCAGCTCTGTCTGGCCAGGCAGTTTTGTGGGATGCTGTATCTACCAAGTGATTCTATAAAGTTGCTGGTGTCATGGAATATCCTGAGTTGCAAGGGATCCAAAAGGATCATCCAGTCCAACTCCTGGCCCTGCACAGACACCTCAACAATCCCACCCTGGCCCTGAGACTTTGTCCAAACACTCCTGGAGCTCTGGCAGCCTTGGTGCTGTGCCCACTGCCCTGGGGAGCCTGGTCAGTGCCAACCACCCTCTGGGGGAAGAACCTTTTCCTGAGATCCAACCTGACCCTGCCCTGGCACAACTCCAGACCATTCCCTGGGTGCTGTCACAGGGAGCAGAGACTGGAGCCGCAGACCCCGGTGAGATCTGCCCTCAGTCTCCTCCTCTCCAGCTGAACAAACCAATTGCCCTCAGCTACTCCTTGTGTGACTTCCTTTTTAGACCCTTCACCATTTCTGTGTCCCTCCTTTGGACACTCTCCAACACCTTTAGGTCTTTGTTATATTGTGGCTCCCAAAACTGCCCCCAGAACTCGAGGTGAGGCCGCCCCAGTGCAGAGCAGGGTGGGACAACCCCTTCCCTCACCTGGCCAGTGACTATGGGACTGGTACCCCAGGGCACTACTGGCCCTTTGGGGTGTCAGGGCACTGCTGGCTCATATTCAACTCCTCACTCATCAAAATGCTGAGGTCACATATGCAAAATAAAGATCGAGGGGATCCACAGGAGCTCCTAAGTCAGCAATGCCCAGTCTGGCACACAAGATCACTTTATCACGTAGCAGCCCTCGCACAGATTTCCTGCTTTGCCGTAGCTCCACTGCAGGAGGGAGGATTTGAAGGTCAAGTGCTGCAGAGCAATTAGTTTCCAGCCAGCCAAGCCAAAGTAATTCTGACACCGCGGCACAAGAGGGTGCAATAGGTTTGTGATAAAGCCCAGACACGAGGTGGGTTTGCTCCTTCTGCTGCAATGGTGTCGGTGGAGAAGTTTCTCTTTGCTGAGACTTGTCTGACAAACTGAATATCTTGTTAATTGGTGGAGTTTGAGCTGGGCGAGTTTTGCCTCATTTTCATGTCCTTTTCACTCCGAGTACTTTCCACAAATATGGTAATTAAACTCGGTGGGGTTTTAATTATTATTTTTTAAAAATAATCAGAACTACAGTTGAATTATGAGAGTGCCAAAATGAGCCTGGCAAATCGTAATTTTAGTTTGCTGCATTATAAATCAAAAGCAGGCTTGATTCCCCAGCTTGCTGGATGTTTTGTTAACCAGATCACTCCAGCTCTCCTGAGGCCTCCTATGCCAAGAGCTGTCCCTGAACGAGCAATCAGGCTTTATAAATAGCAGCCTTAACAAGAGCATCACGGCCAGATGCTGCTGGAATAACTCAGGGAGTCGTGCACGAGGGAAACTCCCTCCTGTGGGGGCAGCTGGGCTCCCATCCATCACCTGGGACATCCCCCTGCTTGGGATGTTCTGGAGAAGCTGGTAGGATGCCTGCAGATGGGGTCACAAGCACATTCCCGTGTTTCTCAGACCTTGGGCTTGCCAATAGCTCCCCCTGATGCTTTGTGTTTACTGCAGGAGTTCAGGAGCTGGGGTTGATCTCTTGCTTGCTCTCAGGTCTCCTGCAGGAGCAGCAGTGACTCCCCTCTGCCTAATGAACTGGTGGAGTTGTGTATCCCCTGGCACTGCAAGGACTGAGCTGCCTTTGAAGGATCCCTCAATGCTCAGCTACAATTACAAGGGGTGGTCCAGGCTCTTGCCTTCCCTGAGGGATTTTGAGGCAGTAACTTGATTCTTTCTGTTGCCAGTTCTCTTGGCTGGTAACACCAACCTTTCTAAGCAACTGGAGTGAGTGGCAGACAGCACACTCCAGATTTTAGGTAAACACTGATTTTTAAAGTGTGAGATACATCTGCAAGTCTCCAAACCAGTGTTATTTAAGAAGAACTTCGTGCCAAGATCTGTATCATAACATAGTCAGAAATTAGTCTTGGTTATTTAGGGTCAGTTTTATCTGGGAACTGAGGTGTGGTTAAATACTCTGGGTAAGTTCTTTACTCAGGATCTGAGTCTGTGTCCTTTCCCACATGTGAGATGGTCACCCCTTGCCTGAGGAAATACTTTGGAGCACTGGATGGAAAGGAAGGTCACCATATTGCTGTGGAACAAAGTGTCTTCATAGCACAAGAGTGTTCTTCCCAAAATACCTTCTCCCTTGTGTGTTGGTCTCCCATAAGCCCTAATGTACAAGCTGAATGTCTCTTGCTCTGTCTCACCAAGGTCTTAGAAATACAGGGGTTGGGATGACAAAACCAATGTAAAGGGACACACTTTCACCTCTGGGCATCCCTGTGTATTAGGGATGTGTTGTTTCATCCCCATGCTCTGAAAAAAATAAGCCCTTTTCTTTCCAGAGACCTGAAAATTTTGTATTTATTTTGGTAGTTTTTTCTGATTTATTTGAATGTATTCCATATTGGGCAAGCTTTCATTTCTTCTGTTTGCTGACCGTCCCACTGCTAACTTGAGTTTTCAGATTTCTAGGTAGGGGGAAAAAGGAATCATGGGGAAATTAATCTCTAGAAAGGGAAGATAACTCTTTCACATCTGGAGCAGTGTTTCTGAGTGAAGTCAAACAGTTTGAGTGTACCTGATTCCCATCCAAACATCAGAGACACAGTATATCCCACGTAACTGCTGATCATGGGCCACAGGGTGTGTAAACACATCACCCCATGGGTGGAAATATTTGGCTAAGGAAACAGTTATTTGTAACCTTTAAATACCTGCAATAAGCTCACCTTGTGCTCAGCAGCTTCTGTGCTCTGGTCTACAGGAGGTTATCAAAAGGCTGAGGAAAAGAGATCTCATTTCAGGCTTTCATCTGAAATAAGACTTATAAATATATGTGGATAACATATTTGGAAAGCTCCCAAGTCCTTATGTGGGGTTCTGTGATGATTTCTGGGAAGATGCTGTCACCAGCAGCACATCCACACTGGCTTACTCATAACCACTGTGAGCTGGGCATGCTCTGCTGCTCAGACAAACAAGAGCAGGGATGGCCAGCTGGGTCACCACAGGGCTCTCAGAGCATCTTGAATTAACAATCAAATAATTCTCTCCCTTAACTTTGATGTCTCCTGACCAGGCAGTGCTTGCTCTGAGAGCTGGGTCTGTTCCGAAATGGTGGCACCGAACTTGGTCCTTGGGATGAGATTTGTCACGTTGTGCACTCAGTTACACAGGGCACTTCTGCTGTCGTGCTTGAAGTGTTTCCTTCTAATGAAAGTGATTTTCTAAACTCCAGGGCTGGAAGATCAGGTCATGTGAATTTGACTCCTCTCTTTCTGTTCATTTTTCCTAGTGCTTTTGCCTGTGAGGTTTGTCCACTGCAATGATCTGCTGTGAAGTGAAATTCCTGATTGTAGTGCACAGGGGAGAGGTATTCCACAGGAGGATCCAAGGAAATTAGTACAGGGAGTTGGGAGGTGCTGGGGTTTCCCAGTAGGAGTTGCACTGAGGAGAGGGAGAAAAAGAGACTCTCTGAACTTGTAGTTGCCACAGGCTGACTTGGGCATTCCTAACCATGCAGGTATCCCTGGTCAGCACTTCTGCTCTTGGAAAACTGAACAGAGCAACTCCTTGGCTTAGTTGGGAGCAAAGGACAGCCCAGCCTGCCTGTCTGCACTCTGGAAGCTTTGCCTGAGTGAGTTTTGCAGGGAGTGCACTCAGATGTGAGTGAGAAATAGGGAGAAATGTGTTGGCACTCCTTAATTTCTTATCATTAAGAGTTATAAATTCAATTAATGACATCAAACTCTTCTGCCTTTGCCTCTGTCTTCACAGTGCTGGGTTTCTTAAGTGATACTAGCTGGGAAGTTGCTCATTGTGTCCCACAGTTCTCCAGAATTGTTGTCATGGTCCAGGAGGTGTAACTGCTTTGAAATTCTCCTTATGTTCTACTTTGTCCTTGCCTGCTCTTCCTTCAGGCACTCATTTGCTCTGTCTCTTTGATTTAGGTGTGATGTTAAGCCTATCTAGTCTAGTCTGAGCTGGCACTTTTGTGATGGGAAGCAAATGTGGGTGACTGCAAGTATGGACTGGCTCTGGGTCCCATCTGTCTTTTGTGTGGAAGTCCAGGGTGTTTTTATAGAATGACATCCTAGATTGTGGTACAAGATGCCCCTTTAATCTGCTCTCAAGCAGCTTCTGAGGTGCTGAGACCAAATTCAGTGGTGGGAGCAGCTCTGTGAAGACATGGACCTTGTACTTGCCCCTTGAGGCATGTTGGTCATCACACTTAACCAGGGATATGGAAGGATAACGAGTGCCCTTAGCACTCAGACTGGGATAATTCACTCTAATCCTTCCCTTCCCAATGAAATAAATCTCTGAGTCAAGCTGCTTACACAAAGAAGAGGTCTCAGCAAATCCTGCTCCACAGCTCTGTGGGCACCTCAGCCTGTGCACCCCATCCCTGCCAAAGGTCTCCCAGGGCAGCTGCATTGCCTGTTTGCCTTCCTAATGCTCTTTTCAGCATCACTAATTCCTGTGACACTTGTTCTCCTGCCACCTACCTTCCTTTTGGGTGCAGGATTCATGTCACCTGAAGAAGGGGAACGCTGGGTGAGGGAGCTCATCCTGGTTCAGGGCTCAGATCCAGCTGCTCCTCCAACCTGCCTGTGCAGCTGCAGATCCCACTGTGGCCACTTGCTCTGTGCTTTCTGTGTCTTAGGAGCAGAAGGGGATGCTTGGGAGAAGAAATTTGTTTACTATTGCAACCCCAAGCTCTGCTTTTAAAGGATAAGGAGATGGCAATAAAAGGGTGATGGAAGCTGAGATCAGCTCATGGTGGTTATTTCCTGCTTCAAGCCATCCACCTACTACTTCTGCTGCCCTTTAACCCAAAGCCTGGACTTGCAAAGCTCCACAAAATCCCTCAAGTGTTGCTGCATGCAGCATTCTTTAGTATACAAAATATTCTTAGCTAAAAATATACTGTGAATGCTAAAATTATACAGCTCTTTTCCAGAGAATCTTTCTAATTTCTGTAGATTTAGTACATGTCAAGAAGCGATTTAAAGGTCATCTCATTTCCTCATGTTTGTTTAAAGAGAAGTGCTGAAGGCTAACATTTTGGCAAGTGCTTGCTATGAATTGAACAATTTGTACTTGTTTTTTTTAGATAATGGTGGGTTTCATCTTATGGAAGGAATCAAAATGGAGCTTGATTTGAAAAATAAGGGGTATTGCAAGTCTGGTGTGTGTAAGTAAACATAACTCCTGAAAAGGCAAAGATGTGTTTTGTCAAAGCCTTGGACAAGTTGGAAAATATTATCTTTAGTAATTTTCATCTCCCAGCTTTCTTTTTTTAAGCATGGAGATTCCAAAATGTCTTTCTAATGGCTTGAATTACTGCTGTGTGACATCTGGCTGCACAGGTGTGGGAGCAGAATAGCTGACTCCTGATGGAAAGAAATGTCCAGGGAAGTCATACGAGGGCATTCCTGAAGAGCAGGATCTTGCCTTGAGCTCCTCTTTACCCTCCTCTGTTCCCGAGGCACAGATGTTCCACCTGAGCAGCTCAGGTGAGAAGGGAGGATCTGCCACTGCTATTTTTGGATGGCAAGAGGGATAATCAGGGAATTTATGAAGTGATCAAACCCTTGGCAGTGGGGAAGGAGCTGTAGAAGGGAAGGAGAAAAAGCCTCTGTTGAACAGAGGCCTTTGCTGCAACTTCCCTGTGCCAAAGCTGGCAGTGGAACAGGCTCATGGGCAGCAGGCTGGGGCAATGGTAACACATTTCTCAATGCTTGAATTCGGTGTTTTGCAGTGTATGAAGCCAAATTCTCCTCTCATGGTGGATCTGGAGATTAATTCTATTTGTCTTAATGGAGATGGATTCCAGATTTATAGCGGTGGTGGGGAGAAGAGGGAAAAGATTATGCATAGAATGGGGTGGGTGGTGGAAAAAAAAACCCCACACCTTTTTTTTTTTCTTCTCCTACCACAGTTTTCAGTGAGAAATCATGTAGACAGCAGCTTCTAGTCTGCCAATGCAAATTGAGACAAATTAGAGGGTAGATTAACTAATTATTGTAATGTCATGGTAGCAGTGCTCCAGCTCAGGTTGCAGAAGGCTTTCTATTACCAGCTCTATTCTTCACAGTTACCTTTTAATTGGTAATGTATTTGTATATAAATTAAGGCAAGAGAGCCTGTAGCCTTTTGTTTTATGGCCATTAAAGAAATGCTTCAATAGGTTTTGGACTGGAAGGAGAGAGGGACCCTTTACAGTGATGGGAACAGACGGTAATGCCTCACCAGGGGCACATTTGTAAGGCTGGAAATTCCTTTTTAGCCCTCACAGTGGAATACGAGTTAGATACACATCTGATAAACAGGCTATTTGAAATCTCTGCTTGGGGAGATGGGAGAGGGAAATGTGCAGCTGGCAAGTTTAAATCTCCTCGTGTTTCACTCCTTAGAAGTAGAGGGACGCCAAACAAAAGGCTTTATTACAGTTATTTTAGTAATAACTAATACACATACCTGGATGTGTGTGTAGATCTCCCCTCAGACTGCAGCTGCAGGAAGAAGCTGTGCAAAAAAGATAATTTTGCAGCGTTTGGGACATGACTAAATTTCTCCACGTCTCTGAAAACTTTTGATGTGAGCTTCAGGTGTAAACCGAGCTTCAACTCATAAAACAAAAATTCCCCTGTAAATTACTAATCTATGTTTTAATGTTCTATTTGAGAGGTGTAAAGGCCTCAAATATAGAAATTTTAATTTGAAATGTAGAAAGTCTCTGCTGCAGTTTTGATACTCTTTGTGTGTTGGGTTGTCTTACCTGCGTTTCATTTCCAGGCTTTTAGAAATGAAATTATTAAGACAAGTAGGATCTTTAGAACATCACCAGTGTGTGTGTACGTGTATATATATATATATGTATGTATGTAAAATCTTGTAATAGTCATCCTGGGACCATTAGGTTTTTCTGGAAGGTGGGTTAAATAACAGCAGGATGGGAGAAACTTGGGTGGAAAATGAAATTTCCCTTCCAAGTGGAACCTCAGTGTTTTGCTTGACTATTCCAAGAGGTTTGGAGGGGCTCGTACGTCCTGCCTATGTGAGGAGAGCCTGGTGGCTTGGGCTGCCTTGGTGACACACCCCTGGGCCATCCATGAGGTGAATTATTTCGGGGATGGAGCACTGGGGGCTTTCTGGAGGTAAATCAGATTATAGGAGTTGGAACCTCCGTAATTCCGCAGGATTCCTTCTCGCTTTCAGCCCCTCACACTTATTTTCAAGGCCTTGGGATCTGGCCATCCTACCAAGGTGGGAATTGTCAGTGGACTCAGAGCTGCTGGCCCAGGTGGCCCTGAGGCTGCTCTGGGTGGCCACATTCCTGCAGTGCCCTGATGAATCATTGCTTTTCCTCAGGAGAAAAACAAAAAGACTCTCAGCTCCATCCAGACTGAACTAAAAGCATGGAGACCCTTTCCTGCTCCTGGGAGCTTTACATTTGCTTCAGTAGGAAGGGCTGTTAATTTAAGGATGCAATCGATGTGTGTCATCCAAATCAAAACATCTCGCACGAATGTGATTAAATGGAATTCCTCGAGTATGTTCTTCCCATCTGGAACAACTTTTCCATATTTCGTTGTCTCATTGACTTTTTGAAATTTAACAGAAAATGTATTTTCACTTTTTTTTTTTCCCCTTTGGTAATGCTTAGTTTTCCTCTCCACTGCACTTCCATAGAAATCTGCAAATCATTTTGGAATAAGCATTAAGGGGAGGGAGCCCTTTAAAGTCAGAGCACGATCCTGTGGGGTATTGGAGGTTTCCACTGCACTGTGACCCCACCACATTCCATCTCTGTCTCTGGGGGACCTGGCATCCCTCTGATTTTTAACCCAGGAGTCCTATCCAACAAATTATCCTCAGATTTAGATGGGAAGGGTGTGTGGCTGATGAGGTACCCACAGCCTGGCCAGATGATGCCACTTCAGCCTTAGAGGGGCCAGCCTGACTTTGTCAGGTAAATGCAGTCCCTGAAGAAGCAGGAGATAAAGTCCCCATTTGGGATCTGAATTGTCCCCTCCTGATGTTGGACCAGCCTTCCCAGGTCTGCTCCTGCAGAAATCGGGGTCAAAACACTGTGTATGAATTCAGAACACGGAATAAAAACGAATTCTTACATCCATGGTCAACTTCAGGCTTATTAAGATTTGCTGTGAACAAGCTACACATGAGATCAAGGCTCAGCTCAGCAGAGGTGAAATTCCAAAGCAGGATTTCTGGGGTGCAAAGGTGCAGATCACCTGTTCTTTTCAGTGATCCATGTGAGCATAGAAAAATTGTTATACACACACTGCTGTAAATGAGCTGTAAATGTGCTGAATGTGCTTCTTCTCAGGCACCCACGTGAGATTTTCAAGTTTCCCTGTATTGTTTCCTTCCCACTTTATTTCTTTAATGGCATTTTATTATCTGACTGACTTGAGACAATGCAAAATAACAGATTATCATCTTTTGTTTCTTTTTACTAAGTTTTGGGTTGGGTTATTTTCAGTAAAAACCAATGCCCTCCCCCTTGGTTTTCCTTGGATGCTGGGTGAGTGCACTCTGGAAATAACAAACAGAGAGACACAGCAATCAGTCATTTAGCAGATTAAAAATACTGAGGGATTCTGTCCTGTAACATAAGTAGCTATTTAAATACTTCTTTTGTGACTCGCTGCTTCTCATGTGAATAATTTAGAAATAGTAATGAGGGAAGACTAAATAAGGCAAAGTACAAGAATTGAAAAGGAAGAAGCCAAAACTTGGGGTCAACTGGAACTGTTTGCAATTTGCAATGTCTATGGGTTTAGGCAACTAAACATTTAAACCACAAAGTGATGAACAACTGGCTTGAGAGTACTTTGAACCTAATGTGGCCTAATTAACTCTTGTTTGAATTCTAGTCTTGGCCTAAATCTGATCCTACTGAAGGCAGTAGCAACATCCCCATTGCTTTATGCCTGACCATGTAAAATTGGCCCAGTGGTTCCAAGATCCTGCTGATAATGTAGATTCAGAGGGAGCAAATGCTTCCATATCTGCATTAATTTAATTTTAACTTCTGGCACTTCACTGACCTGGGTGACAGTTGCCTTGGTGTCCTGTGATAGACAAAAGCCACACAGGTGCGTGTGCACATCCTGGCACTGGGGAATATCTTTTTTGGAAAGAGGTTTTGCCTGGCAAATGAAGGGGTTTAAGGTGTGCACGGCTCTGTCTGGCACCACAAGATGAATTCAGACCTGTGCCAGCGTGGTCAGAAGCTGAAGGAGGGTCTGCAGCCCATCACCACCCTGGCTGGGCAGGAGAGAGGGGGTTTTCTAGCAGAGCCTCAGTTGCCCGGTGAGGAGACATCCCTTGATCACTTCCCAGTCTCCCAACTCCTGACATTGATACAAATAAGGCAAAATTTTTGTGTGAGTCTTGGCCCACTCTCCCTCCTCTGACCCCGGTGGGTGTGGGGTGAGCACTTCTGACATTCCCACTCCAAGTTCAAGCCATTTCCTTTCTCGTCCCCTGAGCCCTCACCACGGATCTGTTGTGAGGAAAATGATGAGAAAATGTTGCTGCTCCCAACTTCTTGTTGATGGTGGCAGTGCTGGAGCCCTGGGTAGGTCCCACCTTGCATCTGCAAACTCACCTACCAGGAAAACCAGTTGTGTTCCTCAAATGGAGATGGCCAAGAATGGTTTGGTTAAGAGTTCATTTACTGCTTGAAGGTTCCCATTTGTGGAGAGCATTAAGCAAGTTGGAGTAATAATAATTCCTGAAATACTCATCAGGAAGTTTCCTCAGCTTTGGGGCAACTCCATGACAGAGTTGTTGGCTTGGGAAGATGGATAAGGTGCAATTGCTTTTCTGATGAAAGCAGATTGAAGTCTTTGTTCTCAACCTTCTCAGTCACTCTCTTGTTTCTCCTTAAATCTCCTGTAGAACTGCTCTCCTGGTGCTGCACCAGTGATGTGGAATGAAGCTGAACTTCAAAGTGCTGGAGGGTTTAGTGGAGCAGAATTGTTGTCCTCTACTCAGTCCTGATATGCAAGTGGGCAAAGCCTGAGAGACAATAAATTTAGATAGAACAATGTCCCCCTTCTCTACCTTCTCCTCGAGTCCCTTACTGAAGAAACCATGGAATAGGAAAACACTATTTGGAGAGTGGAGCATAAAGTACATAACCTGTTTTTTAAAAACTTTTAAATAAGTATTAAAGTTCCTAAATTTAGCTTTAGGTGGCTTTGAAATCTTTGAAATCGCTGGCCTCAATGGACAAGATGTAGGTTGGGTTTGGTTTCTTTGTTTTTGAGCTGCAGACAGATTAAATGGAATTCTGTTTACCTGCCTGGCAACCTTGCAGAAACGGGATGGGAAAGCCTCAAGAGGAAAAATGTTCCACCACTTGAAAGGTGACGTGACTTGCAAGCCAATGAATGATCTTCCATTTAGGAATGTGCAGAAATGGCTGTTAATGGTTGTTTTGCAGCCCCTGTCGAGTAGGTTCTGGATTATTGTTCTGGTCATTGTTCTAGATTTATTTTTCCCTTTTTTAAAAAAGAATTCTCTTCTATATTCAAATGGAGCAGAGGCAATATTTGTAGTGTGAAGTGCTGACTTTTAAGGTCAGTGTCAGGCACTGAAATCACCATCCTCTTGTGGTTCTCTTTATTGCAAAAAGGGGGTTTATCTGAATTGCGTTTTTTTGAACCTTTAACCACTCTTAGACATTTTAGTTATTTATTTCTGTAAGATTTACACTTCTACCTGGACCAAGCTGACCTTCTTTATCCAAGTTCCCTGAAAACTTGGGGAAGTTCTAGTCCAGAACTGGGGCTCAGCTTTGTGTCTTCATCCCGTTGCCAGATAATGTTAAGGTTTATAAGCAGCACAAGTAGCTAGAATTTTCCTGTCAGTTCCTATTATAAAAACCTGATTTTTAGTTGATTATAACTTTGCCAGACTTGTACTGTGGAGCTGATGTTTTCCATACTTGATTTTTTTTTTTTAATTTTGAAAGTTATAGTTAATGTGGCTCATCTGTCTCGTTACAAGGGAGGGAGCTGGAAAATACAATGTATTGCTTATATGCTCCTTTTTGAACCAGCAGTTTTAGACCTAGGAATTTTCCTGGTGTAAGGAATCAGTTCAGATTTCAGCTTTCTCATTTTATGTGGCACTGATGATTTCACCAAGAGCAACTGGAAGTTGGGGCTCTGTGTATGTTTTTACATATATATATATTTATAGCTGGTGTACAGCCTTAGCCAGTTTGAGGGCAATACATGAGGGGGTCAAACTCTGGTAATACAACTATTGCTGTTCTAGAATATCAAGTTTTTGTCATGCTTAAATAAAGAATTTTAGCCTTCCTTATTTGCAGTTTTCACTTGAACTCTGGATTCTAAAGGTTTGCATAGGAATCTTCTCTCTTGTTTATTGGGTGTAAAACATGAAAGCTGGATTTTTTTTTTGTGTGTGTGTTGATGGAGGACAGTAATAAAGAGTTTTACAGCTATAATGAGCATTTTGCTTATAAAAAGAGTGTGCATTTAAATCCTGTTTTGTTCTGGCATATTTTTTTGTCCTGACTACGTGTTTTGGTGGTGGATGAACCCATTTTACATGTCTAGTAAAAACTTGAGAACAGCACCCTGCCTGGAACAATTCTGCAATGGATTTGAACCATATTGTGTTTACTTCTGTCTCTAGGTTATATTGCTGAACGTGAACACTTGTGAGAATGCAAAGAAACGATGGAAATAAGAGGGGAGTGAACTCATTTGAACTTTGAGGGAAGAGCTTAAACCCCTTTTAAACTTATTGAAAACGTGAGGTGACCGCCCAGGTCTGTTCTTATGCACTTGGGATAAATGTTCCTCTCCTCAATCACAGCAGAGATCAGCCACCAGTTCTTTGTGTGTAAACTGTGTGCACAAGGGCTTACTTTGAGGGGGAACTGGGGGGAATGATGTTCCTGCTCCTAAAGCAATTGAGCTAATATGTTCTGGAAGAGGATAGAAGGGAAGAGGGATGGCCTTTGGCTGGCAGCTCCCATTCCAGCTCTGTACATTGTATGAAATGCTGGCTTTGCACCACACAGCTTTTCTCTTCCACTGTCATTTCTCTGCAGTCCTCTTGAAAAGCTGAGAATAATTTATCTTAGCATATGGAAGTTTGTTTTTTATGTAATTACATATGTACCATCATGTTAACTTTTTGAAAAGGTTGTGCCTATTGTCCTTAGAAAACCAAAGTGATTATCGTGGGTTTGTTTTGTTACACAATTGTTTAAATTATAATAAGTTACCATCATTGTTTCTTGAGTCCAGCTGTGTTTATGGATTAAGATCTACTGACTCAAATATTTACAGTGTTCCAAAAATTATGAGAACATGCAGTGCTGGGGGTTTTCCATATGCTGCTTTATTTGACTTAAAGAGCTCTCCATCACCACTGGAAAAGGAGTCTTGGTCCAGAATAGTTTTGTAAGAGTCTGGTACCTCTTATATCTGCTTGGACCAGTGCTGTCCACTGTTCTGTGATGTGTAGAGGCACTTCAAGGTTTCCAGGAGGGACCAGATCTCTGTAGGTAAAGGGTGTTGAATCCTTTGGAAAACGTGCCCCACTTGGGGGCACAGACTGAGCCCTTGAAATCTGGCTAAAGCCAGTGATGGCCACATCAAATTCTGCCCTGAGGTTTAGTTATCTTCTTGATGTGGGTTACTTGCTCCTGCAAGGAGTGTATTTGCAGGGACATTCAGTCAGGGTCTGGACTGGGGTGTCTGTGGGTCTTTCCAGAGCAGATGTGTGTCTCTAAATCAGACCAAGAGCTGCCTTTGTATTTGTGTTGTCCTCATGTGCCAGGAACTGGTGTTACTCACACAAAAGCCCCTGTTTCTCGCAGGGAAAGACCAAGCCCTCATGATTGGAGCCCATGGCTCTGTGCAGGGAAACACTCTGCCCACTGAAGTCTCTCAGACCTGAGCGTGTGCCCACAAGCCCACATTTAATGCCATGTTTGTGCTCAAATCCTTCCTCGTGTAGAGTCTGGTCCTGCTGCTCCTGAAGCCATAAGCCAATATCAAATGGCACAGGGATTAGGGGGAAACTTTCCCTCTGGACTGGCTGTTCTGGAAGTGCCTGGGCAGAGCTGCTTTATTTTGCCTTTGTAGCACCGAGTACCAGCTACTGCTGACAGCAGGTTATTGGATTTGTTGGGCCACTCATCAATCACCATGGAAATTCCTGAGCTTCCAGGAGGGGAGGGGAACGGGAGAGGTTGTACTTCCCTGTGCTCTGCTGTAAATAGAGCAGACTTTGGGCAAAGAGTTGACTCACAGATCTTGTCCTGTGCCTGGAATATGCCCTGTTAGGGCCATGGCTGCTCAGACTGGGGGCTCCTGCTACTTGTGTTGCACACAACAGATCTCCTGTTGGTTTTGACACTCCTTTTGTATTTTTTTTTTTGCCCTAACAGTAATAAATTTGCCATCATGCTCCTGTCCTTCAAAAAAACACAAGCTGTTAAAGGGCAAAAATGTCATGGAAAGCAGATGAGATGCATTCCTGGCTTACCAAGGCACAGTGTGCAGACTGATGGCACTGGAGTCTTGTAGACCCTTTCACAGTTTGCTTTTCTATGTTCTGGTTACACATCAGTCTCTAAATTGAGTACAAGTGACCAGGGTGGTCACTCTTATGCAGCTTTTGTGTGTACCACATCTCTTGAATGAGGTCATACAAGCATGTGTGCTTTACCTTCAGGTCTGGAACTACAAATATATTCATTACCGTGGGAAATGTGTTGGGTTTTTTCCCCTGTTTGTTTGTTTGTTTTCTGTTTGTTTAAGGTGTTTTGTTTTGCTGGGTATGTAACTTAGTTTCAAGTGTTTTGCCAGAAGCCAGTTCTTTTTGACCCATTCATGTGACAGCACCTCAGTCACAAGCAAACCCACAAAAGCAAAATGCTCTCAAGGTGTTGATAGCCATCCTGTTCTATTCATGGTCTGGGAATATCAGCAGGTCAGCCCCTGGATTGTGCCTTTTTTGAAGGTCCTTGTGCCTTTCCTGGAGCTCTGTGCTGTTTGTTTGCCATGTGATTACCTACAAGTCTGTCAGTGGATGTCATGACATGAGTGGTGTCCTCTGCTCCATGTGCCCGGGCTCACTGTGGGTGTGGATGGAGTCAGTGCTGCTCATCCAGTGGCACAAAACTTTCATGAAAGTATGTTAAAGTCTGATTAAAACCTGACCTCTGGCAACTTTTTTTACCCAAACCATTTAAAGAGAGCAAGTCCATTGTTATTTCCAGCATTGCAATTATAGGATGT
Source organism: Neopelma chrysocephalum (assembly GCF_003984885.1). Lineage (NCBI taxonomy): Eukaryota > Metazoa > Chordata > Aves > Passeriformes > Pipridae > Neopelma > Neopelma chrysocephalum. The sequence goes on from NW_020897735.1 coordinate 2,113,012, forward strand.
TGCCCATTTCTTCATTCTCAAGTGATCAGATATATAAGCTTGTGCTTGAAGTTAAGGAAGAGTTAAGTCTTGTCCTGAAAGAAGGCAGTTTGTCTCATAAATAACACTAAACTCTGGGTTTGTGTCTGAGGGTTTTTTAAATTCTCATCTCTGTTGCCTGCACTGGTATAAAAGTTATTCCCCTGTGCATTGGAAATATCACTAATGGAGCTACAGCCGCTTTATTTTGCTCTGTACCGTGCTGAGAACTCACCTCATTGTGTCTGCCTAATTATGGAGTGAAATACAACCCTCCTTCTGTCTCTTTATTGTTAATCACTGAGTTTGGATTAAAATATTAACCCAAAGCATGAAGTAGTACAACTATGAAAGCAGTCAGAAGACAAAGCAAGAAAGCCATCTGTTCTCTCCTTTTCTTCCTTTGGCATATGGAGGCATGTTCTAAAACCCACATATTCCTCCTGAGATGTTTGGTTTTGTTTCACTTATACTTAATTTTTTTCATCACAAGTGTTTGTGTGGCTGTGTAGGTGTGAATATCAATGTAATGATACAATGGGAGGTTGGTTTTGCTGAACAGCTGCGCTCAAACTTTTTTTGATAACTCCAGGACGAAGCATCCAAAATGTTTTCACTACTTCTGGGGCTTTGTTTTTAGTGAGGTTTTTGAAACTGCAAGGTTAAACTGAGTAAAAATAACAACATCACCTTCTTTTAAAGTTGTTCAATACTGTTAGTAATGGTCTCTTTTGCTTGGAGGTGAATAAATTGACCAAAGTGGTAGGTAAATGATATTTTTCTGGAATTCTGAGATAACTGATCTGCCTGACAAAGGGATGAAGATGAATATTTTGCTCATACTTAAAATATATTTTTAATTTTGGGGGTTTACAGTGCTTGAAACAAGAGGAAGGTCCTGGCAATGGGTCATGGGTTCTGTCCTGCAGGTGTACAAACTTCAGCCTCATCAGGGCACGTCTAAAGCCACTTGCACAATTTCTTCCTCCAATTTAACTTAGTGGAGCCTGCTCCCAGTGATGGGTATGATTTTCCATCCTAGTGCCACTGCCCTTTTCCAGAGGTGCAGGTCCCTGCTATTTGTGAACTTTTACTTGGTAAAATGCTGATTTCCAGCAGCAAAGGCCGTGATGGAACGAGGGAACAGAGGTCGAGGAGTGTGGAATAGATAAATGGTGAGGGAGAGTCGAGTGATTGGGGAGGGGGAGAGGAATATGTGAATACTGCTAACCCTGAGCCTGGTGACAGCCACTCTGGTCATGGAGGAGAAGGGTTTCACAGGGCTGAAGGTGTGAACAGCGCAGTGTTCATTAACATCTCAATGTTCACCTTCCATCAGTTGCTATAATGTCTATTTTTGCACATGGTATTAAAAATAAAGGCTGTCCTCCTGAAACGCAGTTCTTTCATCTGGGGGATTAGAGATAAATATCAGCTTAACACCCCAGTAATTAGCACACTTTTATTTTGCTGATTAGAGCTTGTGAAACTTGTGAAAGTTTGCATCAAATTTGACTTGTTCATTAAATCTCTGTTGGAACTGTGGCACAAGTCTGAAGGTATCAGATCCAGCAGCTCAGCTGTGCCTGCGTAGAACTTGTTTGGCTCACCTGGATGGCGTCTGAGTGTATGTATTTATTAAAAACAAGGATATTTTTAACCCTGATGAATGTGTGAGAAACAAACAGCTTTAAAAAAAAGCTATTTTGGATGATTCACTTAAACCTGAACACTAATGAGCATTATCTTGCCAACTGTGCAGACGAGATAAAAGAGAGAAAAGAAAATAAGCTATAAATATCTGGGATAATTCTTTTAAAGCCTGTTTTTTACCAAGTTGTAGTGGATGAACGTTTGACCAGCAGTCACTGTGAACATAAGACAGAAATAGCATTCATAGAAATCTTAGATGATAACACATCACTGGTTTCATTGTATATTTTCCGTTTCATGGTGACTACAGAGGACCAGAGTCCACAAAACAGTCTGTGCTCATACAAAAGGCACCCCTGTATAGCAAATGAACAAAATGTTCTTGGATCAAACTCCCAGTTTTTATTTTATTCCTTTTTTAGGCCAGAAAAAGTTATTTGAATGCTCCCACAGCTTTCCTCTTCACCTCTTGTACTGTTACATCCTCTGACATCATACTGTGCTTCCAAGGAGAAGTTTATGGTGTCACGAAAAGGGTCTCAGAAGTTCAAGACGCTGTGACACTGAGAGAAAGTGTCTGTATGTTTTCAAACATTATGGAAATTGTAAGCATGCTTTCCAAAGCTGTCAGAAATCTCTGCTTTGAAAAGATGAATGCCTGTGTGGGATTAACTCCTCATGTTACACATGTACTCTGGAGTGTGTTGTTTTCTCCCACTGGTCTCTGGAGCCCAGTATCTCAAATGGAATCTGACACACCACACCAGATGCTAAACGAGGCCTTTCCAAATTGAGGTGTGTGTTTTCTGTGCTTTCCAGACCTATTTTGTGCAAGTCTGATGGGAGTTGTCCTGCTGTTTTGGAACAATACACCTGGCTCAGCCACAACCCATCTTGGTGTTTGTTGGTATTAAATACTTGGGGATGGGTCCCTCCTCCCACTGCTTCCCAGTTGCCCCCAGTTAAATTGTCTTGCTGGTGGAGCTGGTGCAGTAACTGGTGTGCACGTGGAGAGTATTTCTAGGAAATGTTATGTAAACCAGTTCCAAAAAAGAGACAAGCATAGGAAAATGATATTAATACTATCCCTAACACAGATAAAATCCATTGCACATGTTATTCCCCTTCTTTTTAAGAAAGGAGAAGGAAATAATTCTCACAGCTGTTTGTGCTATAACCAACTGGCTCTGGGTATTCCTGGTTAACACTGAACAGCTGATCTCTTGCAGATCCCAAGACTCTTCATAATAAGATCTTGAAAGACAGGTTTGCCTGGACATGAGACAAGAAATGCTCCACTTAAAACTGGCACTCAGAGTATGAATGGCAAGTCAGAATGAGCACAACCAGCCATGACAAATCTGGCTTAGGAGATGGCCCATCCAGAAGGAGGAAGGCCATGAGATGGTCCAAGCTTGTCTGGTTTAAATTACTGGCCTAGTGGATGGCACGATGCTGTCAAACTCCCCTCTTCACACCTGACACAAACACTCTGAGAAGCAAGTGCCCTCTGGCTCCCCTGTGGAGGTTGTCCAGAGTTTGCAGGATGAGAAGGCAGGAGGATGGATGATGGTGATCTTCTTCAGTGTTTTTAGACTAGTGATTAGGGTTCTCATAAAGCTGAGCTGAGACCTGTCTCAGACTCCAGTCTCTGCCCCCCAGGAACTCCTAAATACTTACAAGCTCACTAATCTTTGAGCAGTGCAGTGTTTCTGCCATGTTCAGTGTGGCACTGCATGAATCTGTCATCTGATGATGTTGATCTGTCTGTTAGGCTGTCTCCCAGATAAAGTGCTGTTAACACATCATCCCTTAAAACATGAGACTCTCACATGGCACTGACAGGTAATATATACTTCTTTCCCTGGAAAAAAAAAATTCCTTTCCGTTAGCAATGACTTGCTGATTGCCTATTTATTTTCACAAATCTTCTCATGTCAAAATATTTTGATAAAAGTCTGGCCCACATTAAATAATCAAGAAAATAATTACTACTTCCCATTTTGTTTAATTTTTGACTGTCAAATAATCTACCAAGCTTATTTTTAGATCTCAAGAACGCATCTCGTAAGGTGCTGCAGTGAGTGAGCAAAGATGGTTTGTACTCAGGGAATGGAGGGAAGTGGCTGATTTCAAAGCCTGGAATCCACGAGGATTGAAAGGGAGAGAGTGCAGGGAAGGAAGGAACACTTTGTGTGCAATCTTGACCCAGCAACATCGGGTTAATGATCATAAAGTGGCAGCCAAATTGGTTAATTAGAGAATAAGTGCCTGCTGTTTGCATCTGTCTCATTAAGTCTGAAGAATAAAGCTGCTGAGGAGAGGTGCTGAGGTACTGAGCAGTGCTGAGTGCAGGGACAGGGCTGGGGGTGCTCTGGGTACTGGGCTACTGGAATTGTTCCTTGAATTGTTGACTGACTTCTGAGGTGGTTTGTGTCATGTGTACTGGATCAATCACTGACCTGTAAAATGTATTTATTCTTAGTTTAATACACTGGTCTGAACCATCACTGCAAAACCTCTTCATTTTAACAAGCAGCAGGAATTTCCTGTGTTCATGCCAATAATGCTGAAAATGTCATTGCAGGGACAAGGTAGGGAGAGCAGGAGGGAGTTAGGGCAGGGTGGGAGAGTGGGATTGCAGGTTAAGAGGGGGATTTTTAGAGAATATTGGCTGTTTGAACCAGTCTTTTGGGGCTGTCCCAAAACATCTGGCTCCTTGAACACCACTGTGGCACTTCTGGGACTGGTGGGAGGAATTGTGTGAAGTAGCCAGGATGAGATTTACAGAAACATGACAAGGCCTGAGTGGATGGGACTTGAGAAACCCAAGTGCTTGGGATGCCTTTTGGCTTATTAGTGTCTTGTTTGTCTGGATGTTTTTTTGGAAGAAGAAGAAAGCCAGTGAGAAGATAATGACTCTGCCCAGACTGGTGATCCCCTGTTGCCCTGGCAGGTGACAGAGTGGGACAGAAAGGTGAGGAAGGTGTGGGATGGTGCAGGTAGGGCAGGTCAGGAAAAAAATTCTGGGGAGTGATTATCAGTTTTTTCCTGCACAGGATTCAGGCAGTTATTAGATAGTCAGTCTGGAAAGGTGACATGGCACAGGGGAATCCAAACTGGCTTTGGTAACAGGGAACTGAGGAAAACCAGCCCTGCTGCCCATTAACAGGGAGCTGTAATGTGAGACCATCCTCTTGTGACCCTTCTCCTTCCAAAGGCTGAGCATTAACTGCTTTTGGAGGCCTGATATGGGCAGAATCATACTCTGCTTTGAGCAAGATGGGAATTCAAGGCATTTTCCAGAGCGTTCTGAGGCCATTAAAGGACCAAATCTAAATAACCATCTTTGTCCACTGACTTGGAGTCAGGTTGTTGCATCCTACAGCTGAAATTTCCAGCCCCCTCACAAGGATTTTGGACACTTAGTCCCCCATGGAAGATTAAAATGAGATTAGAAAAGCTCAGCCTGCTGCTCTAAGTGGATTGACTCAAAAGTAGGGGCTTGGAGTCTTGTTAACAATCCCTTTCAGCATCCACAGGGAGGGAATGCAATATCTCTGGAAAAAGGCAGTATTGTATGTCACAGAATAGAATATTCTGCGTGGAATATTTATTGGAAAATGATTTACATTCCCTTAATTTTCCCCTAGAACCGTCTGCTCTTTTCTGGCTGGAATCGTCTTCATAACCACATTTCTGTTTTTAAAACTGTTAATAGAGCTGATTAAATTTGTTCCTGGGAAATGCTTTTTGTGGAGGAAAAGGATTGTTCTTAAAGTGCATCTGATTAAAATATGCCAAACTTATTAGCACTTCACTTTTGCAAATGAATTCATATCTTATTTAAAATTTTAATTGAGTATGTATGGCTTGCTTTTTTAATAACTTGCCTGAAAAATATGATTCTCTGCCCAATAAAAACCAAACCGTGTTCACTACAGAAAAAGCTAAGGAAAATTTGAGCTAAATTACCCTTTTCACGCAAAAAAAAGATGTTTGAAGAAATAAAATAGAAATATAGGTCTCTTTGGGCCCTTTCAAAATGCAAATATCTCTTAATGGGCAGGTTTTGCTTGGCTGTTAAATAATTGTAGCTGGTTTTGCTTCATTTGGTTTGCACAACCATGGCCTAATTCAAAACTCTTTATCCCTAATGAACCCTTTTGTTGCTCCTTCTGTGCTCACATGTTGGCATTTACCTGTTTCCTGGATGTTTTCGTGTCTCCTTTCTCCCTGAGCTTCCTGTGGTGTGGATGGCAGGGATGTTTGTGCCTGAGCTGGGTCTGTCATGGAATCCTGGAATGGTTTGGGTCAGGAGGGACCTTAAAGATCAGAGGATTTCTACTCTCCTGCTGTGGACAGAGACACCTTTTCCCTAGAGCAGAGCTCAGAGCTCCATCCAGCATATTCCCCTCTGTCAGAAAGTTATTTAGGTTGGAAAAGACCTCTGAGATCAAACCCACCACTAAACCATGGCCCTCAATGCCACGTCTGCACAAAGGTGTTGTCCCTGTAAGGATGAGGGATGTGGGGAACAGTGGATCAGGTGCCTTCTCTGTGGCCAAAGGGGTGGTGGAAGGGGAAGAGGGGCAGGAGTGGGGTCGTGTGCTGGACTCTGGGGCAGGGAGATGAACACAGTGGACACAGTGACCAGGAATGGTCATGCTCTTGCTTTTGTGTCCACCCTTGTTCAGCTCTTCTAGCACAGGACAGTGGTGGTTGAAGTCCAGCTTTACAAGGCATGACCAGACAATCCATCCCCTCTCAAGAACCAGGGAAAGCCCAAGGAACTTAGTCTTGCCCTCCCAAGTATGAAATTTCCAGCACATGCTTGTCCTGGATTTAATTCTCACCATACACAAAGAAGGGCTCCACCAGCTGTACTTTGGAATTAATTTGATTTGAAATCAGCCAGAGCACTTCCATCCTGCCAATGGATCACTTTTATGTCGTGTGTGGTTCCATTAGGAGAGATTTGATGTCACTGTCAAGGTAAAATTGCTGATTTTCATCTTGTCTGGTTTCCCTCTTTGTGCTTTGGCAAGTAAGGGAATATTTTGCTTTTTTGTCCAGCTTTCCAGTGAATAACTAAGGCATCTCAGTAGTATCTTGAAAAGAAAAGGCTGCCAGCTGCCATCTTCATGTTCTCAAAGTAAAGTATCACAAAGTTTTTCCCCTCTGCTGACTTGCAGCTCCTGTGTTCATTTATCATGATGGGAGTTTGTGGGATTGAGTCTTTAATTAAGTTTTGAGAAGTCTGTAGCATGGGTGTTGGGTGCTGGATGTTTTACCAGGGTGCACAAACCCTTGTATTTCTGGGTTTTAATTCCAGCTCTTTGTATCTGTAAACGTTAGTTACTCAGCTCTTATTACTCAATATTCCAGAAAAGGGCAAACTTTCCACCCCTGGCCCAGGTTTGACTGAAAAATGTGCAGAAGGGGTAAAGAGCAGCAAGGGAATGTGGAGAAAGGTGGTGTGATATCATTGAAGTGTGATCCCAGCTCAGCATCTTCCTTTAGCAGCACCAGAAACTGCCTGTTAAGCAACCCCTCCTTCCTGGGGTGTTGCAGGGCAACATCCATCTTCCCACTGGTTTCTTTTCTCCCTCACATTTTAAAAGGGATGTAATAAATGCAAGATCCTCATTCCTGTGGCATTTGACCACTGCACTGTTGTGAGAATGCTGGCCTGTCTTCTCTGAATAACCACAACTACAGTTCCTACCCTGTGCCAAAATTAACTCTGCATCCCAGGTGAGATCCAACCACCTTTCCCCCAACTCCCAGGCACGAGAGGATCTCTGGAAGAGTTTGAGAGGGGTCCTGTCAAGGGAGGCAATGTCCTGAGTGAAATATTCCGGTGTTGACAAGATCTTTGTTAAAATTCCTCAGACAAATCTATGTGGAATATAATTGGTTTGGATTTTACATTTAAAACACAAAACTAAGTTGAACTCAGAATTTCTAATCATCTTCCAGGCACTGATACTTTTTGACTCAGCTCTTACGTGTCCCATTATCAGTGATATGTTCAAACACTGCGGCCAAGCACCATATTCCCTGTGATACTGAAATACATGACATACTTGGAGTTCTTTGCTTTTACTTTCTAATCTTTCAGCAACATAATACTTTCTGACTTCCCTCTCAGAGCGGGGACAGCCTTTTTCCTTCGGCAGGGAATTCTGGTTTCAATCAGGAGGTGTCAGCAGCTCAGGCTTTGGGGATGCAGTCAAGTAGTGGGAGATTATTGATAATTTTGCAGGGATGACCACAGCAAAACACTGTAAATGGTTGCAGATACTCTGAGCCTGTGGCAGGCATAGGAATGAGCTTTAACATGCCATGAGGTACATATGGGAGATGTTTTTACTTAACAAAAAGTAAAGGAAACTAGAAGCCACAAGACAAGCCTTTTCTCTAAACTTTTCTTTAGTTTCTTAAAGCCAAGTGTAATGTTGTGAGGTTTGGACCTGATAGAGACCCCAAATCTTTGTAAATAGGATGGAAGACTTGGAGTTGAGTACCTGGTGGAAGCTCATTTCAAGTTCTTAGACAAATGTGCAGCTCCTGCAGCCACTTGTGGTGCACAGAACCCTTTTTGGGAAATACTGTATTATTTTTCAATGCAGGAGCTCAAGACCTATTTTACACCTGTTCCTTACTGCATTTGTGCTTCCAGGATCCTCATCCAATAGGCATAATTTATACTGCCAGAAATACTTTTGCTGATGTCGATAAGAATTCAGGGTATGAAAAGGGAGATGATAAATGTGCTTTTCTGTGCCTGCAGGGAAAAGCTTTTACTGCCACACATCACAAAAGCTGACCCTGTTCCTCACTGGGCTTGACATTGATGGCCAGACTGGCAATTTCCTTGTGTAGATTTAGGATCTGTGCTGGAGTCCAGCACCTCCCAGACTTTCACCAGGGCTCCAGCTCTTCATAATTTGGTGGGTTTTTTTCCTAGAAAGCCAGAATTGAGTCATGGTGTATGTGTAGCAGAGCATGGTAATCCCTTTTGCTTGTGCCCAGCAGGTTGGCCCCGGCTCTGCACCTCCCTGGAGTAGCTTTGGTGGGTTTGAATTTACCTCTTGGAAAATGTTGTGCCGGGAATTGGAAGAAAAGGAGTTGGGCCTTGAAAACAAAACGCTCCTTTTCACGGGAGGGTTTTAGGATTGGTTTTGGGGAGGGCAGTGAGGAGCTTGTTGAGAGGTAAAGGGAACATCTCATTAATGATTTACTAATGAGCTGTAAAAGTTCTGACTCTTTATAAGTTCTGAGGATGGAAAATGTTTCTTGGAATGCTGCAGCCCCACAAAGGCTGGGGCAGATCCTGGCTGCCTCTGTGTAGGGTCTTTGATACAGCCTGACTTACCTCTTTACTCCAGTCCCTTAGGCCTTAGAAAAGATTAATCACAGTGTGGTGGGAAGCACATGGAAATAGCAAAGAGATGAGAAATGAGAGTGGGAGAGAGGAGGAAAAAAGCCCCAACATGAAACACTGTTTTCTTTCTGGTAGGGCTCAGGCAGGAATAAATTGCCAATGATCTCACTTTGGAGCAATGTCAGTTTATTTGGACTGACTCTGAGCTGACCATTTAGCAGGGGCTTCTCAGCTCTGGTTTACAAGGGAAGAGCCTTGTAATGACACGGATTTTCTGTGTAACAGGCACAGGGATCTGGTTTGGGGAGGTCCAGCCAGAGCCCAGCTGATGAAAAGGACACTGGACTCAGCCTGGGAGTGCTGTCCCTGGAAATCAGCCTGGACTTAGAGGTGATGCTGCTTCTCTGCAGTCCATAGGTGGCACAACACACTGCTGTGGGTTCTGCAGGAGAAATAAGGCAGATCAGAGCCTAACAAAATAGAGATAATTAATTGAAACTTGTCAACTCTGAAATCAAAGTCCCCGGAGTGTTTAACAGCAAGGACTTGGAGAGGGTCCAGGAAGGACCAGGGTATGGTATAGATTTGCCTTTCCTGCAGTTCTAGTGCTTTCCTCTCTGTTATGTCTCCAGCTTGGAAGAATTCAAGTGTTTTAGAATTTGAGTGTTTTTCTGCAGCCAATTCTTGAGGCTTTAATTTCTCCGGCACTAACTAAGGATAGTGCTGGAGAGAAGGCATGGATCTTGAAATTGGTGTGCCAGGTTCAAACCCTGGTGCTGCCAGTGACTTGTATAGCCATCAGCAAGTCACTTATTCCCTCTGGGTTTCCACTCTCCCCCTGTGGAATGTGGCTAATGGAGCTTTTCTTCGGTGTGTTGTCAGCACAGCTCTTTGGGATGGGGCCACTCGTGGCACGTGAAGCCCCCCACAGAACCAGGCTGGTGCTTTGTTCAGGCCTGGGGGTGTTTCACCATGAAATATTAACAACAACACAAGTGGAAACTCCTGTTGGGCTTAGCTGGGAAATCCCTGTGGCTTCCAGTTCGTGAGCAACCTTTGTCAAGTCAGCAGAGCACGCAGAGGCTGTGACCTCCCCAAAGCCCTGTGTGCACCTTTCCTTGCAGGGAATTTTGCCTGGGAATGGCTCTGACACTGTAAATCCTCCTGCACAGGCAGCACTCCCACACCCTTGCACTGTAAGGGAGAGCAGAGACTCTATGAAGGTGCTGCACGTTCACAGCCTTGTCTTGCTAAGAGCTGGAAGGTGCCCAAACATCTACCTAAGCAGAGTTAGCACTTTGTGTTTTCTTGGTTGTAAAGCTCAAGTGTTTAGTTAATGTCTGCACAGGTGGTTAAATACAATAGCTCCCTCTGCCAAGTTACAAATCTGAAAGTTACTGGAAAGAAACAAAAATATCATAAAGCCCGAGTTTATTCATGGCTTTTGCAGGTTGTAAATGTAAGGAAATGAGACCACTCATGCAGATGGGCATAACACATGCCTGGTGTGACATCAAAGGTGCCACTCAGTAACTACAGGCCTTGGGAGCCAGAGCAGTGGGCAGAAGTGCCCTGTAACAGTGTGGTTTGACACAGTTTGTGTTTTTACAAACTCTGCTCACTCAGTGTGACTCTTGCCAGCATTGCTGCAGAAAGGCTTGTGTGTAAGAGCAAAGCATGTGTATCTTAAAATAAGCTCAAATATCCTTCTGAAAAGAGCTGTCATGCAGAGGGTCTGAGATTGGTGGGAGAGGATTCTGTGCTTGGTTCATAATGGGCTGGGAAGTGACACCCCAAGTAACAGTGCAAGGGACAAGAACCCAATTTGATGTACTCCCAGTTTCATGGCTCTGTCATCTTTGTGAGAAGACCTAAGTGACAAAGAAAAATCTAAATATTCTTCAAGCTACAGACAAATTTTTGTCTATTTCTGGGTGCAAGGATATAAATAGAGTTTACCATGGGCGACCTGGACCATCTTTTCCATATTGATCATTCTAGGGGGAAGTTTCCTCCCCAGGAATAAAGGACATAAAGGCTTGTAGGTAACAAAGTCCTGCCCTACGTTCTGGGAAACACTGGTGGGATGTTTTCAGGAACTCTGCAGGTGCTGGGGCAGCAGAGTTGTCACAGGGTGCTGCAGATGCCCCTTGTGGAGGTGGCAGGAGAGGGGCAGTCAATGTGTGTGCCAGGCAGATCTGTTCATCTTCCTCGGTTTAGCACCATGGAAAGAGGAACATGAGGGTGCAGGGGCTGTGTCCTCTCAGGAAATAGTCTGAAAATCACTCATCTGAATCCTCGCTGGTATTCCTGCTTCCAGGTCTAGTAGTAGATCACTCCTCTAGATTTCTAGGCAGAAAAACATTGGTTTGGTGTTCTCCTGCATCTTAGTTTTCATGTCATCCTCAGTGCAGGCTGTTAGGAAAGGGAACATTTGTATTCTGTTCCTGCAAGCTCTGTATGTACATAACCTTCCTGCAGTAGAAGTGCACTTGTATATTCATGAGTAACAGGCAGTGCCACACGTGGCTGTCAAACCTTGGAAACTAAGACTGAATTTGGAAATACCTGAGGATGTGCTGAATGTGAACAGAACAAATTGACAGGCTGAGCTACTTGAGGGGCTGAAGGGACATGATATTGTTGTATTACTAATATCTCTTCTGAGGATATAGTTCCAGTGGCTCTGTGCCCTCCCACCCCCTAAATGCCCAGTGAGGAGAGTGCTGGGCCAGCTCCTGTGCTCAGACAGTAACCAGGACTGGTTTAATGATCAACCTGTTCTCTGGAACCAAGTTGGGAGGCGAGGAGGTACCTTCCCTGTCCTGGTGAACTTGTGTCTGTTAACCATCAGGATCTATTTGAACCACCCCCAAGGAAATGATGACTAAAACAGCCCCCAAGTGACACATGTTCCTCTCTGCTGCTTCACAGTGGAAGGCTCCAAGGTCTGTTGGTGAGATGGAGCTTCCTGCTGAGAAGACAACTCAAGTTGGCAAGAGATAAAACAGCACTTTTAACTGCCTGACACTGTGAAGCTTAAAAGAATTAAAAAAGACATGCAGTGTCACCTAGGGAGTAAACCAAAGCTTGCTGAAGCCCATTGAAAGGTTTCCCTTGAATTCAGCAGGTATTGGAACGAGCTGCCAGCACCATGCTGGTGTGACCTCAGGTTACAGCTGTGCCACTGCCACTAAAGGAGGCTGTTCAGGTTTGGAGCTCAGCATCCATCCCAGCACAGGCAACTGGAACAGAAAGAACAGGGGTGGGATTGAATGTGGAGCTCATTTCTGTTCCTTTCAGTTTATGGAGTGGATTTATCACCCCGAGCTGAAATGATTTCTCAGTGTTAGACACCTGCCCTTCCCCACGGCCAGCTCATAAATGACACTGCTCTTTAATATAATGGTTCTGAAGGTACAAAGGGTAAGTTCCAGCTGAAGCAATGTTTAATTTGGCTTTTGTGGCTCAGACAGCTAAGGAGCTGTGGGCATGTCAGTTTGAATTTCAGCTCTGTCAGGCACCCAAACCCAGCTTTAACATGTACCACTGTGCCCCCAGACAGGGCCTCGCGCTTCAGGCAGCCCTGGACTTCAGGGAGCACTTAACATATGAAAGAATTTATTCCTGGTTTGAATTTGAGCAGCACTACAGTGCATTGTACTTTATTACAATGCTTCTGAATTGCTTTCATAATTTCCCCTGTGCCACCACCCGACTGTAATTCCTCTCCCGTGCAGCTCCAGCTCCAGCACACGGCTCAGCCTGCAGGCTCCTCTGGATGCTTTACATTCCCCCATCATCTCTCAGCCAGCCTGAATGAATTTCAATTCACAGTAATCCTGTATGGGAACCAAGTGTGATTATGTCCTGTAAGGGAGGGAAAACAAGGGGGAGAGGGATGAACACTGGGCGTGAAGACACTGGCACTCCATGGCAGGAGGGGAAGCTGTGGAGCCTCCAGCTGCCTGCTTTGTTTGTGCTACTGGGTTTTGGGTTGGTCCGTGCTTTGTTAACTGGATTTTAGGGGGAAAAAACATCTTTTGATTGACTAAAGCTCGTGGCCAGCCTGGCAGAGGCAATGGACAGCCTTCAACACTCACATGTGATCCAGTTTTAATTACACATTTTTCGAGTTGAAGAGTTTCCCTTGAGATGTGAACATTCTGTTTGAACTTCTGGAAACTGAGGTCAAATGAGAAGATGGGGTTTTCTTTGAAATAAATATCCTTCTGGAGCTGCAGAGCCCTTCAAGGTGTTAAACAAAGCTGTCAACAATGTTGATGTTCAGTCACATCTTAGTCCCATGAAAAAGTCAGGATTATTGCATTAGAAAGGTGCTCAGCATCCAGATCCCTCATCCTCTGCTGTCATTTCAGAGAAGAAAAGTGGATGCAAAGTTCCCTTTTAATAAATGTGTCCTCATTTATCATCACTTACTGTCTTTGGGAAATGAGAGATTGTTTTTCCAAGTGATCTTGCAGCATTGGGAAGCCTTCTGCAGCTTTGACTCATTGTGATTATTCCCAAGTGTTGTCATCAGTTCTTCCTGTATTTATGTGAAATTGCTCTTAGCCCGTGCTTAGCTCCCAAAGCTGATCAGAGTGTTTTGAAGAGGAAAAAACCCACATCCCCACCCCCTGCTTAGGGTCTAAAATATGATTTGTTTCATTCAATCTCCTGCTTCTGGGAGGTGTCAGAATGAACCTTCTACAGAGCCCCGATATTCTATTTTTTAATTTGTCAGGCTATTGCTCATGGTATAGGTTACATACATTGGTTATAAATAAGGAGAGGCTGAAAGAATGCAATAGAGATCACTAGACAATAATCATTAAACCTGTTCCATGCTCTTCTGTTCTCTGAATGTCTAAACATGCTTTAGGCAGGATTTTCTGCTGCACTGAATGTTGTAGTTGCATCTCAAAGCAGAAGTCTAACGTGTTTCTAAATTGGACTGGGGATAATTAAACTCATTTCCATGCAAAAACCTGTGATCCAGATCCTAGTGGGAAGATGTGTCACTTATGGTCCCTACAAAAATTAGGGAGAATCAGTCTCATGTAACAGGTACTGATGCAACTCCTACACTCCCAGACTTGAAGTTAGGGATTATTAAGTAAAAATGCAACTGCTTGTTATTAAAATTCAGAAAGGATTCCTGATTTGGGCACACTAAGTAGTCCAAAGGCCAAGGTGGTCAGAGGGCTGGAGCAGCTCTGCCATGAGGAAGGGCTGAGAGAATTGGGATTGTTCACCCTGGAGAAGAGAAGCTTTGGGGTGACCTGATTGTGGCCTTCCAGGACCTGAAGGGAGACTTAAAGACAGATGGAGAGACTATTTACAAGGGCCTGGAATGACAGGATAACTGATAACTAGAGCAGGAAATGTGCTGGGTGCCTATCTGGGCTTTCTCACCCTCTGCTTCATTTACCTGCAAGGCTCAAATGTGGATGTTTAGACCCAGAGCTGCCTCCTCATCCTCTGTTTCTGCTGGAGTGAGTCCAGAGGAAGCCACAAAGGTGCTCCCAGGGCTGGAACCCCTCTGCTCTGGAGCCAGGCTGGGAGAGCTGGGAGTGTTCACCTGGAGAAGGCTCCAGGGAGACCTGAGAGCCCCTCCCAGTGCCTAAAGGGGCTCCAGGAGAGCTGGAGAGGGACTGGGGATGAGGGATGGAGGGACAGGACAAGGGGAAATGGCTTCACACTGACACAGGGCAGGGCTAGATTAGATATTGGGAAGGAATTCTTGGTTATGAGGGTGGGGAGGCCCTGGCACAGGTTGCCCAGAGAAGCTGTGGCTGCCCCATCCCTGGAAGTGTCCAAGCCCAGCTTGGATGGGACTTGGAGCAGCCTGGGCTACTGGAAGGTGTCCCTGCCCATGGCAGGGGGTTGGAACTGGACAGGCTTTAAGATCCCTTCCAACCCAAACCATTCTGTGGCAATTGAGGCTGTTTAACCCACAACCTCCCCTTTTTTTCTCCTGCTGACAGGTGACAGTGCTGAAGTTCCAGCAGATCCCTGAGCACAATCCCTGTGCTGAGGCAACAGTCAGAGCACTGCAAAGCCACACATGAAAAGCCAAGTTTATTTCTGTCAACTCAGTTTAGTTTGGAGCTTGAGTGTATCTGCCTGGGGCAGCCATAATGTGGGGATGGGAATAATGACTTTCTGTTTGAACAGGGCATAAAAACTCACTGTATTCTCTTTAGCAAGTAAACACTCTCATTTTACACCAGGGCTTGTCATAAAGGCTCCTTTCTCTGATTCCTTCTCCATCCAGATGTTTCTCCGTTACCAGAAACATCTTCAGCTCTTATGGCCACCACCAAAATATTCCCTGCACCCCAGTTTTAATGTCATCTTTTCTGTGCTATTCATTCTATTCCAAGCATGTATTTTTTCTTTTTTAGAAAAAGAGTGCAGCTACTTCTAAGAAACTTTCTCCCACACTGAATCTCTTTCCCAAGCATGAGAACATTCTACCCTTTCATTTGCTCACCAGACATCGCATGATTTGCAATGGAAACTGGCAAGAACGTTTAAAATAATAAAAATAAAAATTGGGATCATCTCAGAGCTGGGAGATGAGTGCATTTGCTGAGAGATGCAGGGGTTTGGAGCACTGTGATTGAAGTCTCCAGGAATGTTAACTGAATTTTAATTTGTCTTTTACAAAACAATATGTATGGAGAGAGTGCATGAGAGGTCAAAAGAAGGCAAGAGAGACTGAGCCTTGCTGGGGAAATGTGTTGTTTAGTGCACACTGAACAGGTTTGTGTTAGTGCAGTTTTCAGATTTGGGCTCTAATCTTCATTGATTTAACAGGGGCTCTCAGGTGGTAATTAGTGTGGCATTAATTGTCCATGGTACTCTTGGAAAAGCTGTGTATTAACATTGCTCCTGCCAGGACTGCTGGGGCTGGGATGGGCAAAAGTGTGTGTGGATCCTTGGACTAGAGTATAAACAGTGGATGGCTGGGGGTGAGATTAAAGGGGTGCTTGTTTCCCCAACTGTCTGCTTTTCTTGTGTGCTTTGGGGGTGAATCTTTGGGCATTTATTTTTTTGGAATAGCTGTTGACTTACCTCAGTTTTTCAGGAATCCATATCAGACCATTGGCCTGGCTTTGTGCAGGAATTTGTTTCCCTAAGATCTCATGAATTCTGCTTTAAGAGCAGTACTTAAATTAGCTCCACTCAAATGAAAATAATTAATTCAAAGGAAGATTTGGAGACAGCCCCAAAACTGAGGATTCCTTTTAAACAATAATAGAAAAGGCTTGATTCCTCTCTGTTACTTCCTCGGGCCCCAGGACTGAGCAGGTAACTCCAAACCTATTTTCAAGTGCTGAAAACTTTCCATGAAAACATTTTATGTGTTTACTGGTATAATCAGCATCAATGGCTGTGTGTGAGACTGTTCAAACCAGTATGGAGCTGGTCTTTACTGGAATTAGCTCTGCCATAAGCATGAAGCTGAGTTTAAACTTGTTCTAACTCTAGTTATTTAACAATAATATATATCTAAAATAATTATTCTGCATGCATATATAAAAATATACATCAGATAATTATTTTATAAAAATAATTTGTTCTGAGCTGATCTTGCAGGAGTTTTTCAGTTTATACCAGGGTGAGGAGGTTGGCAATCAACCCCAAGAGAAGTTATAGCTGAGATCACCACGCTGCATCAAGCAGTGGTACTCGAGTTTTGTGGGCTTTTTTTCTTGAATGAAGTTGCCAGAGGTTATTTTGGATGATATGAGTAGCTAGAAAACCAGCAGAGCTCTACATTGTTTGTTGTAGGTGGGTCAAGGTGAATTCCTCCTCGAGCTTTTGTGCACAGCATCCTCTATAAATGACATCATCCCCTCCATTTTCACCTCGAAGTACATGGAGTTGTTATCCAGCTTAGGAATTTCTCCTGCTGTTTGGTGCCCCCGTGGTGCCTCCTGCCACAGATGAAGCAGGGAGGAGGAAGGGTCATGTAGCAAGTGTGGGTCTGAACTGATGGCACAGAGATCGAGGGGAGCAAAGCTTTGGCTTCACCAGCATTGTCAGACCTTGTTGACATCTCTCACTCAACCCTCAATCCATAAAGTGAGATTAAAAAACCTCCCTAAATGCTGGCAGGGTGATTTCAGCATCATTTGTGAGGTATTCAAGCCCAGATCCTTGAAGAATTTCAGCATCTTTTTCCTATTTTCGAGCCGCTGAACGAAGCATCGAAATAAATCAATCTCATGGTTTTGGGCTGGCTTTATTCATGAGTTTTGAGCCTTTTGCTTTGGCAAAACCATGATAAACTCTTTCTGGACGGGGGCCAGGTTTCTCTTTGAAGTCCTGTGAAGCAGCACACGAAGCTCTGAGTCTCTCTCCATGTTTCACAGAAACAAGGGAGTGATGGGCTGGGAGCTGAGCACAGTGGTCCAGCTGTTCCCACACAAATCCTTCATTTGGATGAAAGGAGGATGGAGCTGCTAAAATGATAGCAGTGAATGGCATCAGAAATACAACAGACAGATGGATGTAAATGTAACAGCTGTAAAAGGCCCATATGAGAAAACTGGGAGAAAGGCTAATTTATTCCACTTCAGCTGTATTGCATTGTCTTTTCTGAATGGATTGGGTACTTGGTGATCCAATGGCAACATAATTCCAATTGTAAAATGATAATGCTCAATTACCAAAGCTGTCAGGTACAGCCAGCTGGAGGATTGGCTGCTGGGATCCTCCATTTGCCCAGATTAAAAAGTGGGAAACTTGTTAGTAAGACAAAGCCTTGGGACATGGGCGCCTGTTGAAGTGAAAAAAGTGTTGTTTCCTTTCTTTTCAAGAATGAAAGTGTTGTTTCCTGTTCTCCTGCAGTCCTTGGGCACTGAAAAGGGGGAGTTTTCCATTCCCCAGGTGTAAGGGAGAAGATCCAGAATAAAGCCAGCAAGATTATTGGGAGACAACAGTGTCTGACTGAGCTGGGCTGGTTTAGCTGAGCCAGGAGGGGATGGAGCAGCTCCCTATGAGCAACCTGAGATCCCTTGGAGGGGTGTAATCCAGACAAGGGAGATTTAGCGATGCTAGAGAGTAAAACAAGAGGGCAGTGGCTGTAAAACAGCTGTTTGGAAGCTGCAAGTCGAATATTAGGAAAATAGTTTTCCCTAGGAAGGAAGTGCAGGCCTGGGATGGGTTGTCTAGACAGGCTGTGGAATCGCCATCCTCGGACTTGTGGAACCTTGGCTGGATGAAGTCCTGACCTGAGCCAGCCTTGGCCACGGTTCCGTGTTGAGCAGGAGGCCGAGAGGGTTCTCCCAGCCAATATTCCTGTGATAAGAGACACTGGAAAGGAAAAGCTGCATTGCAAAAAAACACATTTATTTAATACTCCACATCAGGCAAAATTAGCTGAGGGAGGGCAATCCCATTTCTTAAATATGTGGGGAGAAAAGAACAGCTTAAAAATGTAATAAAAGGGGAAAAAGTCCAGACGCTGTTTTGTACTTCTTAAAACAACATTCTGCAGCATCTCAAGTGATAGCCATCCATTTGTGTACATGTCAAACCATACAGCAATGCATCTGTCATAGCTTTTCTTCACTTTGAGACAATTAGGCATAGATTCCGTGGGTTTCTTATTTCCAGCCCTGTATAAACAAAATTTGGTTTATTATGTTTACTCATTTGGGAAACAGCTGAGACTTTGGGTGTGTATTCTAAGATATTTTTTTTTTTTTTAACTCCCTTCAATATTTTTTCCTGTGTCATAATAGTTGGCTTGTAACAGCAAAGTGGAGTAATCAGTGGGTTGTGGCTGAAATCAGAACCATGTAGTGGGTTGATCTTTTATGTCAGTTATGGATTCTAAAGAAACAAAAAAGACTACTTGGTTGAATTTGAAGATAAGAGAAATTCTCCTGAGGAAAAAATTAAAGTGAATACTTGGAATCAATTGTAGTTATTTGGCTTTCAAATGTTCAGGGTTTTCCAAAGATTGTCTCTCTTCTCCCTGAAAAGTGTGAGCTGGCCATGGTTTTGTAGAGCTGTGGGAGGAACAGGTGGGCAAGGATGGGTTGTTTCCATGCAATGACACTTCAGTGCTGGGAGCATCCCCAGAAGGGAGATGATCTGTGCAAGATAAACTCTGTCCAAGCTCGGTGCTGATGCTGTGGAGGTGATATTCTTCTGCACATAGACTTCCTAAACCCTTCTGTTGGATCTTCCCAAGCTGCAGAGTGGGGAATAGGATTTCAAGAGCCATGTGAAATGGCAAAACTCCTGAGGCTTTTGGATCAAGGTTTCAGCTGTATTTTCAATTAATACTGTTCTCTCTCTGATTTTCTTTCCACAAGATCCTACCTCTTGAGGGCATGACTGTCACGCCTGCCATGGGGAAATTACCTTACCTTGAAGGTGTTCAGCCAGAAACTTAATTCTGGGCCAGTTCCAGTTTGCTTCCTAATGGATAAAGGGTTGAGTTATCGTGGGAGCTTAGTCACATCAAGATATTGCTCATCCCAAGCCCTGATTCATTTAGTTGCACAGGAGGTTTTTGAGATGATGGCTTCATCATGAGTCAGTTCTTCATTACCACATCCCTGCACGGCAATATTGGAGCTGCCACCAGAAAACAGATGAATGATACAGGATGAGATGGACCCTGTCTCTGATAATGGTGAACGTGTCACGCCTCAGACACACACCAATGCCTTGCATCAGGCTGCTCATGTGAGGGAGGCAGAAGCCTTTTCTCAGCCCTGCCCGTGCTCAGATTAAATATAGAAATGGGAAAGTGACTTTGCAGCTTGATTTCAGCTATTCCTATTCCTAACCATGTCTAATCACTCCTTTTGAAAATCTTGTTAAGGTATTCTCGTCAATTAGCACTTGTTTCAGTGAGCTTCATGGATTAATTAGATGTTGCATTACAAAAATAATTATGCCTTTTAACCATTTTCGGTTATTTACTTCTCTAAATGTTAGTTTTGTGAGGCAGACTGGCTTGGTGCCACAGTCATTTGGGTAGAATCTAACACAGATTAATGAGCAAACTTGAAAAGCAAGCAGTGAGTCCCCCAGTGTTTTGTAATTAAGCAGTTTGATTAAAAACAACTGGAACAACTCTGTGCGCCGAGAAACAAAGTGGAACAGCTCTCTCTGCACTGAGAGACCTCGGGAACAACAAATATCAAACCCAGGTCTGAAAGTAATTTAGGGAGCTTGAAGTTTTTCTTGGCTACCTGATAGTTTCCTAGGAGAGGTTTTTTTGAGGAGCAGGCACTGAGGCAGTGTAGATGTTATTCTCCAGCAAATGGAATGACAGAGAAACACAGAATGACAGAGGGATGCAGCAGGATTTCTGAGGAAGGAACTCAAATGCTTGTGCTGCTCTAGGACACAGATCACAGAGTTCAGAGGAGCAGGGAATTTGTGCCATCAGCTTTAATGGAGCTGCTTGTGCCTCGCTGTGAGACCTCAGCTGAGCCCTCTAAAAGTGCCTGTGCACAAATGGCCTGTGGCTCTGGAGAGCTCTGTTACCTGTGTTGGACCAAAGGCTGGGGTAAAATTCCAGCCCCAATTTTGAGGGAGCTTGGCTAATTTCCACCAGTTAACAGGCTCCAAGTAAAACCAGACTTAAGTGACCTGATTGAGCATCCTGGGGCTTCATCAGGCAGGTTTCTGTGCATGTGTGGGCAGTTGGTGTGAACAAGGCTGGAAAAGCTGATGCTGCAGCTGAAGTGTGAGGCAGAGCTAAATGTTACTCCCCTTGCATTAAGGGCAAGTCAGGTAGAGAGAAAAATGCACATGTTCTTCTTTTTCTCTCCCAGCATTACCTGCCTGAGCTACATTTCTGTGGAAATATGCCTCAGACATCAATTTTCTCTTATTTTCTAACCCATTTAGCTCCCTTTCACAGGCAGATCTTGTTTAGAATCAATAGCTCCCCACCATCAGCCCCATTTAGTGCGTATTCATTTATCGGATTTTGAAAATGGAAAGGAAGAAGACTTAAAAGAAAAAATATGAGGTTTTTCATTGAAGTACCGTATTTGAAATGCAGACCCTTTCTCATGGCTTTAAGTATCACTACGTTACAAAACACAGTTGAAATGATTCATGCTCCAGCTTGGCTTATAAAATCCATAAGCAGACTACAAAGACCTCTTCTTCCAAACCTGAGACATCAAATGCTGCTTAGATCATTTTAGTCAGCTCTTTACTCAGATTTTCCCTAAATTTGTGGCAGGTCACAAAGTCTTTCAGCTCTGGCCTCTACCAAGAATGAATTCCTCTCCATGGAATGAATTCTTGGAGACCTCTGGCAGTGACCTGTTCCTTCATTCTGCTGTTGCTCTGCAGAAGGTTGGTCACCTCATCTACTCAATGCAGCTTTGATGGCATTTGTAGGGACAACCATGGGCTGTCTGGGTTGTAGATTTGTCAGTCATTCCTGCAGATGAATATTCTGTGTCCTAGAGGGTCTGTTTATAATTGGGATAGGTGGAAAAAAAGAACTTTTAGGGAAAATTGCTCAGAGTCCTGTCCTTACATGTTGATCTCGCCCTTCCCACCACTGCTGTGCCCCTCACCACAATAAATTGGAGCATAAAACTCTCACACCTTCCAAGAAACTTGATTAAGTGAAGCATTTCTTTTATCAATAAGGAAAGTTGTATTTCTTTATCAACAATGACGGTGCCCCCTGGAAATGGGCAGAGGAAGAACATTAAGGTGAGATGGGCATTGGGTCACATTACTCCTCTTTGTAGCTTAATGTGCTTTTGCAAGAAAAGATCAAAACAACCTGTTTTAGTTTTTTTAATATATATATATATATATATATAAAGTATATAAACCTGTGTGGAAGCTTTCCCTCTCTTCACAGTCTTGTCAAACACCCAGCTCAATGCAGGTTGAATGTTCCCTTTTCCCACATTCTCTGCCTCATTCAGGATTGTTTGTGCCTTCCTCTCCCTCAGGACAGTGAGCACAGGAAGAAATTCAGGGAAGAAAATGTGTTCATTTTCTGTCTGTTCACTTGGCAAAGTGCTTGAGGGAGTTTTGTGGGGATGGGGGTAAGTAGGGTGTATTTAACCTCTCCAAATGCATGGAATGACCTTTGCATGGAAGTAATTCCTTGTATATATGATATATATATATATTAATATTGCATATGAATACATGGAATAGATGTATTTTGCAAAACAGCTTTTCTGAGTCAACCCCAGCCCACAGGAAAATGCTTTGTCAGGCAAAAGGGTAACCAGGGAACTGATCTCTGCTGTAAAACAAACAAACAGCATGTGGAGCTGTACAACCTGATTTGGGGACTGTTACTCCTGATTTGCCTGAATAGAGGCAGAACAGGGGCAGGTCAGAGGATGCTCCTGCTCTGGGAATGTTGGCAGACTCCACACTGGAGATCCAGTGAAGTTGGTATTGTTTGAGAAGGTCCAGCAACATGGGGGAGGTTGTGTACAAAAAGTAACTTCCATCACATGTGGCTCCTTTAAAGCCTCTGCCATGAGAGAGTTCAAGAAATAATATTAATAATGGCACTGTCTTAGACCTCTGGGGGCAAATGTGTGCCCATTTGTGCATAAAGGATCCCAGGAAGGATCCAGTGGGAACAAACAGTAAAAGAAGCCCCTGGTACCTGGATGCAGTGCAGAGCCTTCCCCAGGAACCAGGCCAAAGCTTTTATTGTGATATCCATTATCAAAAAGTGCCAGCACAGCCTTTCTCCTCTTGGTGAGGAGGGTATTTTCAGGATCCAGGGAAAAGAGATCCTTCTGAACCTCAAACACATCAAGAACCAGAGGGAAAACCCCTTCTGTTGAGAAGTGTCCAGCCCAACTGCTGGGCAGGTGTTTGGTGATGCTGGAGGCTCCCTGTGTGTCAGAGTAGGTAGTAAAAGGCAGTTTGTGTTTGGGGAGAGAAGTATAGACTCCAAAATAAGTTAATTGAAGGTTAGCTAAACTGAGCTTCCAAATAGGCTCAGTTTATTTTCTATAAGTCCTCTCTTTCATTGGTGCTGAAAGGGACTCAGGTGTGGGAGCAAACATGCAGCACAGCTTTACTCCAGGTAGCTCAAGGGCTGATAAATCTGTGTCTTAGTAGTCCAAGGTTCAGTGCAAGGTGCACAAAGGGAATCTGAGAGGATTTGTGCATGTGCAGGATTAATTTTGGCAGCTCCTGCTTCACTGCTTCCAGTATTCAAACAAACCAGATTAAATATACCTTGTGTATCTTTGCTCTAACACCTTCCCTTGACATTATAACATAGAGACTTAGTGGTGATTGCTGTGAAGCACCTGTATCACCTTTTCTTCCTCTTCTGTCTATGTTTGCTTATCTATTGTTTAACTGAATTTCTTAGAGCAGGGCTTAATCTCCTTAAATTCTTGGAAAACCTCTGGCAAATAATGAATGCAAGTGTGTACAAACAGTGATAAACTCCACCTGGCAGAGGCTGCTCTTCTCTCTGTGCTTTCTACTCAGGATGGGAGTCAAAACTGGAAAACTTCCCAAAGCACATTTTCTTTCCAAACTTTCGGGAACAGTGGCCCTGAACTCGTGGCTCTCAAACCTAAAGCCCTGAGAGTGCTGAGGCCGACCAGAAATGCTGAGTTGCATCATGTCTTGTGCTTCAGTGCTGCTGCTTGTGACCCCCATAGGTTAAGGGTCAATGTATGTGTGTCAAGTCTGACCCTGCAGTTGGGTGAAGCCTTGCACTGGGGTTATGCACGAGCTATCCTGGTTAGTGTATTATTTTTATTTTGTCCATGATCTGACTTTTCTGCTTTATTTCTGCCTTTCTAATGGGTAACATGAATTATGTCTGACTGTTTTTCTACACTAATGTGCAGCAGAGGTGTGAAAAATATTGTAAGCGTGGCCATAACAAAGCTTCTCCCTAAACAGTAGAGTCTGCCTAGACCAGCAAAAAAGTTCACCTTATTGCTCAGCAGATGAAGCTGCTAAATGTGCAAAGGCTCTGCCCTTAAGCTTTCCCTTAAGACTGAACAGCCCATCCTGGGGAGGTTAAAATAATGATACATACAGGCTTTTATTCAGAGTTTAAATTTCACCTACATCTCTCTGCCTGAGCCATATCAAAATCCAGGCACTACTGAAATCCTCAGGAGAGCCAAAGGAAGATCTGAAGACCTGAATCTGGAGGCAGCCAAGAGGCAAAGGGACTCGGGAGAAATCCAGGCAGGCTGAATATGCTCTTTAGTGCCTATTCACATCTCATGTGTTGTTTAGCCAACAACTTACTTCCAAGAATGTAATATCCTCCTCCACTCTTCCCCCTCTGGCCATCCAGTCCTACAGCCCTTACATGAACTTCGAGTAATTCCCATCAAAGTCAGCTGGTTTGCTGAGTGAAGCTCAAATCTCCCTTGGCTCTGTGTTTGCAGCTTTAAGTCCTGGTAATAAAAAGGATTGGGGAATCTGCAGAGAATTGACAAACCACAGGCCAGCTCCATATCCCGCTCCCTGCCTCATCAGCCCTTTTCTGAAGGAAAGGGAACTCGCTGTCCAGCCTTCCCGAGCCCAGCAGAGAGACCTTAAACTCTGCTACCTTTCAGCTAAAGATCTGTCTTGAGATCCCCTTCCTTGCAGTCTCAGAATAAATTCTGTTGTTCCAGTCCAAGCAGGGCAGTTAATGAGATTCGTTCTCATGATCGACAGCCTTTCTTGACAGTCTTCATCACATCCCTCTGATGATCTCCTGACAACAGTTTCCAAGGCAGTAAATTAGAACTGGACATAAAGCCTTCCCTGGGAAGTGAAGGCATTGCTTTGTGCTTACCAACTCTAAATGCACAAAGAGGCAGTTTTAAGCCATACACTTATCAGGCTTAGCCTGAGCAATGATTCAGACTTCCAAGAAAGATACTGCTTAAGTGGTTTTATTGCTCTAAATGGGACTAAAATTCACTTTTTATCAAAGTATTGACATTTCTAAACATATCCTAAACATACACTTCATCAAGGGTATTAGACTGTAGCCTCCATTGTTCCATTCCTAAGTTCAGTACAGAGCTTAAGGTGTGTGCTAAACCCAAAGGGCCAATGCTTTGGAAGCACATTAGCAATTGTAGTTGCTTCCTGTGTCCTGAGCTGCTTTAATATTGTAGCTGGGCCTTTTCTCCCTGGAATGTTGGTGCTTTGGGGGTTCAAAATCGCTGAATTTTTGGTTGTCCAAGTCTGACAGTGTGTGTTGATGTGGTGCATTAGAGATGAACCCAACTGGAGCAGGTGAGAAAGCCCATTTCCCAAATTTTGGGGCCTGGCCAGACAAGCCTGAGGCAAAGCACCGTACTTCAGGCTTCTATTGATGTGCTTGAACTGCATCACTTATCCTGAGCAGCTTCAAGCTCTGGGAATTGATAGCAGTGTGAATCCATGTCTGGATCCAATAAGGCTTAAGATCAGCCTTAAATACAGGCATTTCTGAGAGATCTCATTGCAAGGGATGGGAATAGGAAATGCCAGCTCTAATGCAGCTTTCTCTTCTCCTTACTAATTGTTTTAGCTAATGAGGGAGATGGAAGCACTCATGGTGTTTAAGCCTAGAGGGCTGAATCCCAGCAGAGTTGACTCAGCTATTCATCTTTGCAAAGCAGAGAAGCTTGGTCGTGTGTGTAGTAGGAAATGGAACAAAAAAAAGAGGCTTTCTATGATGAAAAAAACCTGCATTTGAACAATAAATATAAAAATCTCCTTCCCCCATCACCCGCCTCAACAAAAAGGGGGCAAAAATATTGTTAGAAATGTTGTGTGTGTTTGGAATTCCTATTTTAACCGTTTTGACCAAGCTAAAATAACATGGTAATATCCAGAGAATAAAAGAATCCCCAAAAGCAGGAGGGGAAGGTGCTGAGTGGTGCCTGTGCTGCAGCCCCACTGCAGAGCCAGGGGTGCTCTGGGTGCCCCGCTGTTGCCTCTGTAACAGCTCCCACTGCAGCTTTTTTATTTCCTATAGCTGGAGCTGCTGCAGGGGATTATCTGGCATCTTTCATCCATGCTGCTTTTATTTACTTCTCTAAAACACTTATCTACATGTAGCAGCCTCTGGTTTTCTGGCCCCGTGACAAATATCCTTGTGGAGACACAGAGGGAGCTGCTCGTGGGGTGGGGCAGAGGAAGGTGCTGTTTGTGGAGCTGGATGAGAGGAGCATGGCCCAGTTGGGATACACCCATGTGATCTGTCATGCCAAGAATGAGCTTTTTTAGACTACGGAGGGGTTGTACCAACATTGCCATGTTCAAAAACCCTGAGATCAGCTAATAATGCCAAGGTCATGGGATTGATCCCCCTGTGGGTCCTTCACTTGAGAGTTGGCTTTGATGATCCTTGTGGGCCCCTTCCAACTCACAATATTCTGTGGTTCTGGGAAGTCATTGGTGAATATGTAAAAGCCTGTGAAATATGTGAAATTGGTGTTAATATGTAAAAGCCTGTGAGTAACAATCATCTGAGCCACCAGATGTGATGGTGCATGGTGAGCACTGGCAGCCTGATGCTTTACATCCTCACCATGGTCTCATGCTGGTGCTGAGCAGTAATTTCAACATCTGAGCAAACTGGAATACTTAAATATGGAATATATATGGCTGGATTAAGAGGTTACTGCTTGAGAAACCAAATTATGCTTGGCTGTGCTGGCTCAAAGTTGTTTTGTGATGCTCTCCCTGGTTTGGGAGGGCAGAGGTGCCTCCTCCTTGCCCATGGGTTTGGATGTGGCTTGTAGCAGCTCTGTCAAGCCTGCAGGGCCTGTGCATCAGCAGCATCAGGATGGCACCTGGATGTAGTGGAAAAATGAGTTCTTTTTTCTAGTTTTTCATGCACACCTCTGCACAGAACTGGGCAAAGCCTGGAGCTTTCTCCAGGCACCTGGGGGTTATTTTGATATTTTTTCTTGAAGATTTTTTTTTTAACCTTGTATTTCATGTGTGTTTTGTAGTTGTAACTCCGTTATAGGAAGACTGGGGGACTTCTCTAGCAGGCATTTTTCTGGATGGGATGCTGTAGGTCAGAGGCAAAGCCCTTTTCCCTATATATTTTTCTTTACAAATATCCCATTCTGGTTATATCCCCTTTGCCCCTCAGTGCTGACGTCTCACACGTGTTTATTTTCCTCCTTTTCCTTCAGGGACTCCCAGGAATGTGTCTATTTTCAGCAGGGAGAGGTGCCATTGTAGCAAGTGTCATGTTTACCCTGTGACTCTTGTTTCTGAAAATGGAAGAATTTCCAAGGAAGAGCAGGGATGTCTTTAGGGGAATCCACTTGATCTGTCCCCATAGTTTTCATATTTTCTTACCCTCTGGGAGGGGGGTTCTCCCTCTAGTCAGAATTGTGGATTGACAGAGCTATTTTTTATTCTTAGCTGGTTTTGAGAGAAGCCAAAAATGGTGGTTTCCATTAGTCATTTCCCATGTTGTCCATGTAAAGGCCATGGCAGGGCAGGAATCTGGCCCTCAGCCCATTGCCAGGATCCAGAAATCTGGGAGGGGGACTCTCCCTACAGACTGTACATTAAGGGGAATTCCTTTTCAGGGCTGAGGGGTCACATTTTTCCTTTGGGGCTGGGGAATCATCCTGTCCCTTCATCCAGAGACTAAACTATTCTAAGCAGCTTCCTCAAGTTTGCCATGTCAGGGGCTCCCAGAATTTCATTTACTTTGTACAAAGTAAAGGAATCCTCATGGGCATAACCAACACAGAGTAAGGCTACTCCAGAATGTGGATCTCTTCCTCTTTTGATTTCTGTTCTGATTGTTTGATGTTCACAAAACTGTGGTTAATTATTTATTTTTTTTCCCCCTTTTCTCTGTTGCTTTTCAGTTTCCTGGTGCAAGAGGAGGGTCAGGCATCAAAAAGCAGCTTAAAGGCTGTTTGTCAAAGTCTTGCAGGCCAAGTTGGCAGACAGGAGTGGCATAAGGGTAGGAGGAACATTCAAGAGTTTTAATTCTGTGAGCCTAATGATCAGAGCTGTGTCATTGAATCATAAACTGCATGGAACATCCATCTGAGCAAAGACTTTATTTGTTCTCTGAAATGCTTTGCATGTTCTAAAGTGATAATGGCATTAATAGCAATAAAAAGGTATATTAAGTTATGAAGATGGTCTCTTTAGAGCAGAGAATACACTGACTGTGGGAGAGAGAACACTGTTGCCAAGTGTTAACTTGGTATTGTATGTTCTTGTATTACTATCTATACTTTATGGCTTTGGGTGTATTTTTCTTGCTTATTTATTGCTGCTTGAACATTTTTTGTCCAGAATATGCCAGGAGACATTGGGCAAATCATATTTATTCATAACTTAGCAGAATCCTCACACTCACCTCTTATTTCTTGACATCATCCAAGCCTATTGGAGCTGAATAGGCAGAAATTCTTGGTGACACAGAACAGATTCAAGTCACTTGTGTGTTAGAATTGGCTGTGAAGTGGTTCCAGACTCCCCTGAGCAGAGCAGACCTACCTGTGCTGCTGCCTCAGGGTTGTTGCCTGGCAGGAGAAGGGGAATCTCTCCCTCAGTCTCAGCATTACCAGCAAATTCCTGATTCTGTTCTACCAACTTGCATGTTTGGAGCTCTGGAGCGTTTTCTTTCTCTTTGCCCACTTTAAATGTGTGATGTTACAGTTTAAGGGTGGATATCAAGCCTTTCTTTGTACTGAAAGACAAGCATATAAAGCTCTAGGATACTGGAAGGCATAAAGGGTGTACAGTTCTCCTCTACCAGCAGTACCTTAACATTGTGTGTGCAAGGAAGATTTCTTCACTAATTCTTCATTCTACAGAAATTGTGAGGCGTTTTCAAGAAAGATACAAAAAAAAACCCCAGCTTGCCAAAAAAGCCCCATACTGAAATAGGTATTTTTGAGTGCTTAGGAAAGGGAAGAAATTCACTGAGAAATTACCACAAAGTCTCTGGAGTCAAATATATGATTCCTACTTCCCCTACTGCCCATCCAGGTCTTTCTTCCTATTAATTTCATTCTTTCATGCTCCTTCTAATTCCTTTTAATGACATTGTTTACCTGGCCCTGTGGCTTCTTAACAACTCAAAGCCACAGAAACTGTTGCTCTGCTATTTTCCAGGCTTCAGCTGAAGCGGAGTGAAAGCTGATCCTCCTTGTAGAAGTGAGAGCGCCGTGAGTTTTTCAGCCTGTGTGGTTCCAAGTCACTGCTGTGGTGAGCACAGCACATGTTCCAGCTCCACTGGGCTGTGAATAAGGATATCCAAGGGAAAAAAAAAAAAAAAAAGTGGGACGTGAGCTTTAGCTCAGTGAAAATGCCTCAAATTTTCTGGAAGTGCAGAATAAAAGAAGTGATACATATTTTATGTTTTAAGAAAGCCAGCATTGGTTCTCTTAATTTAAGTAATTTTTCATGTAGTTAAAATTTATCACAGAGAAAGCAAAGACTTCAGCTGGTAAAAATTAGTGTATTTCCACAGAAGAACGAATCTGCTCTGGCTTATTCCAGCTCAGGCTTTTGACTTCCTACAAATAATGGAATTGTGAGGTGGGGATGGAAGGAAGGAATTAGCCGAGCTGCAGCTTGGCAGAGCCCACTGTGGTGTTTTCAAGAATCCTGAATGCTCGAGCCCAGAATGGGCCAAAACACTCATTTACAACCAGGATTAACAACTTAATGCCTCTCTAGTTGTTACGAGGTTGCAAATCACCCCTGCTTTGCTCTCAGAGCTTGGTTGTTCTGCAGTTCCTGGAGGCAGCTCCGAGGGGTCGTGTTGGGGCTCCAGCCCCAAATGTGTTTCCCATTCCCGGTGCCCGTGGTGTCCTCAGTCACCCAAGTGACATGGGACACTTTCTGCTCCCCCTTTGGGCAACCAAAGAATTTTAAGCATGAGATTAATTAGTGCCCCACTGCCTAATTATGCTAATGGAGCCGCAGGTGCTTGACGTGGGTAAAACCTGGACTTCTCCAGGGCGTGAACATTTATTAAGGTTGTTTTGCCATGGACAGGACCCCTGTTGTGGTTGGCACTGAAGAGACACATCCCCTGCTCCAAAGCATTTACGATCCCAGGGATTTGGAATCCCATTGTTAACAACCACAAGGCATTGTGCCCTAGAACTGTAACACAATGTTCACGAGGCAGAAACAAAGATGGGCTGAGAGAGACAGTGAAAATCCTGCATCTGTGGGGAACGCTCGGCCTGCTTTGCACAAACGACCTTGGGAGGTGCTGGCATGGAGAGAGGTTTGGAAGGGGTAGGGAAAGGATGTTGCCTTTTTAGTTTGCCCGTGTTCTGTCTCTCAGTTTTACATCAGAGCTCTTCGCTTCCCACCCTCACGTCCATCCAGGAAAATCACTAGCAGTGAACTCGGCATGATGCATCTTTCCAAGCCTGATGTGATATAAACTGTGACTCCTGCTCGTGTGGATTTGTCTGTGAGCACATCAAATTGGATTGACTTTGAGTTTCCATAAGAATTTCCAATTTATTGCTTTTTTTCCCCAGTTATCATTCACAGTTTTCTATATATTTAGGAGTCATTGTGACAAATACATTGGTTTTTTGTGTTGAGTAGACATGGGGATCTCAGATTTTCTAAAGGAAACCTGCTGCTTAGTTGCCTTGGAGAAGCTGCATGGATAAATCACATCCTCACCTCTCTATTTCCTACAAGTCTGATATATCTAGTTGCAGTTTGCACTAAGTGGTACAACCTCAATTTTCCCCTCCCTGAGACAGAAGCAAACAACCCCCAACAGAAAAGAAAAAGGTAATTGCAGAAAGATTTCATCTTAGATGGTTTTAATTAAAAGACAGACTTAAAGGAGTGTGTGTGGAAGGACTCACTTCTGGTCATCACAATCCTCTGTAGCAAAGAAACAGGAGTCCTGCTTGTTTAATTTCCAGAAGATTCTTGGCCTTTGTATTTTTCACAAAGATGTAAATAATTTCTTTTTTTTTTTTTTACTCCATAGTTCTGAAAAACGCTCTGAATGTCTTCCAGAGCTGTGTTTTAGGGACCAGAAAAGTGAGGATTGAGACTCTTGAGAGTAACCTGTAGCTGGGAAACTCAAAAGCATCCTTTGAGAAATGTAGGTGCTCTGCTTCATTTAATTAAATGCAGTACTTAAAGTGAGGGAACCGGCTCTGTGAAGTATCATTTATCTGTCATGGTTTTGTAAAGAAATGAGACAATTTAAAGGTATGCTAATCTTCCCCATTATTCTGAAGCTAAGCTTTCAGTAAGAAAAACTGCCCTTCAAAGGCAAGTGTCATAGTTAACACCTCTTTATAAAAGATAAATGATAATGGAAGAGGAAAACAATTACCATAGTACTTTCAGCCACCAGGAAAGCCCTTGTGGATGAGGCAGAGGTTCTTAGTGGAAGATCATAACAGACAATGCATCATAAAACAAACAACCAGGAATGAGGAAAAGCTGAATTTAACAGAAAATTATTTCCTTTTATTTTCATTTCACTTGACTTATTTTCCTGTGGCAATCAAAATTGATGTCTCTGGCGGAATTAGCATGTTTGTGACTATCTTTTGCCGTCGTAAATGTACTTTTAAAAAGAGATTTAAGGGCCCACCAGAGCTCTGAATCACCCTGTGGACAATCTTTTCTCTTGCACTATTGACTCTTAGGCAGAGAAACTTTCTCTGGTCCAGGCTGGTTTGATGCCTCTATTGTGTCCTGCTGCGCAATCTTTGAGCTGAAATTTTCAAGAGACCCAGTGGGGATTCCACATTTTTGGCAAGGATTGGCCATAAAAATACCTTAGACCCATTTGATGTTTCCATCCTTTATGTGTTTCGTTCTCTGTTATCTCAGCACGAGCTGGCAATGGCAGGGGTCAGTCAGAAGACCCGGATCCAACAAAGTGCTCTGGCATGTGATTGCATTTAAACAGAGAATAGGAGTGGCTTCAAATCCTGTGAATTAGGAAAAGGGAGGATGTTGGTCAAAGCAATGAACCCCAGAGCCTTGGATATGGATGGTGGGTCTGCCACAGCATCCCCGTGTGACCTTGCAGAACACCGGACCTTGCTGTGCATGCCTGGTAATCAATATTTTCTTTATATCTTAGTTTCTGAGGGATTCAAAAGCAAGTGTTTAGTGTCCTGTGAGCTTTATCAAATTAAATGTTTCAAATTGCAATAAAGAACATGGTTGTTGGGAAGTGTCTGCAAGCAATAAATCTTGGCAGCTCAGAAACCACCCCCCCCGTGCCCTGGGCTGATCCCCCAGCGTGGGCAGCAGGGCAGGGGGGGATTCTGCCCCTCTGCCCCCTCAGGTGAGACCCCCCCTGCAGAGCTGCTCCAGCCCTGGGGAACAGCACAGCAAGGACATGGAGCTGCTGGAGAGAGTCCAGAGGAGGCCCCAAGATGATCAGAGGGCTGGAGTAGCTCTGCTGGGAGGAAAGGCTGGGAAAGCTGGGATTGTTCAGCCTGGAGAAGTCTTTAGGGTGACCCTAATTGTGGCCTTCCAGGATGTGAAGGGAACCCACAAGAGAGATGGAGAGAGACTATTTGCAAGGGCCTGGAGTGACAGGACAAGGGGGAATGGCTTCAAACTGACACAGGGGAGGGTTAGATGGGATATTGGGAAGAAATCTTTCCCTGTGAGGGTGGTGAGGACCTGGCACAGGTTGCCCAGAGAAGCTGTGGCTGCCCCATCCCTTGATTTGCTCAAGGCCAGGTTGGATGGGGCTTGGAGCAACATTGGCTAGTGGAAGGTGTCCCTGCCCATGGCATTGGGGTTGAAACAAGATGATCTTTAATTTTCCTTCCAACCCAGGCTATTCTATGATTCCTCAACCCCTCCAGTTTTCCAGACAGATTAGTGATGTGTGGAAGTTGGTCTCTATGGTAAAATACAGACCTGTGGAAGCTGTGGCACAGGCAGGGCTGGCACTCCCTCACAGAGAGTGCTGGAAGTGGTGGGATGTTGAGCTGCATCTGGAGATCTTGCCCAGCAAGCTCATCTGGGGGCAAACTAGGTGTGCTCTTCGCAAAACTATGGACCATGTTTGCTTGGATACACCCACCTGCTTAAGTCTCTGCCAGATGTGGAGTGTTGTCCCCAGAGAAACAGTCTGGAGGGAATCCCAACCCTCACAGGGTACATTCTAGCTGCTGCTGTCTCTGCCCACCAACCACAGCCATAGCTGGGATCTTTCCTCCTCCTTAAGCTCCTGCAAAACTCCTGCCTTTGCTTTGTGCCCAGCCAAGAGGTACAATACAAATAATGTAACAGATTATGGAAATGTGTAAACACTTGTGATTTCCCCTGAGATTTTGCTCAGTGCAGTTTGATGGAGTGACTGAAATGAAGGAATATTGCTCAGCACCCTTAAGCATGTGAGATCTGACCACTAATACATTACCAAGATAATACTTTCTTATCTCATACGTATGCTGGGAAGATTGATTAGTCTTTGCCTGTAAAATGCCGGGAAACTGGGAAATGTTATTTGCTATAAATGCTAAGTACAGCTCTTACTGTGGCATCTGTGACTCAGTTCCTTGGTTTTAAATAAATAAAAGCCTATGTCATTAACAACAACAACAATATAAATGCATAAGGGCTTAGTCAACTGCAGATCTGTAGTTGACAAATTTGACTTGACAAAGCTCAAGTAATTAAAAGCATGAGCTGGAATCCTTGGATCCTCAAACTTCTGAATAGGTCTGAGACCTGGAACTCTGCAATGCTGAGGACTTTTAGCTTTCTATCTCACTGTATGTTTTTCCTCCCATTTCTTTGCAGCCAGGATTAGTATCATGGCTTTCATCTGACTGCTTATCTAAACATAAGGATATCCCAAATATGTGAACATTGAGGGTTTCTAAAGATCCCAAAGCAATAAGCAGTAGAAGTCTGTATGTCATCTCATATACAGAGCTTAAATTTGGAGCAGTGTTGTGTTGCACCCCTTCCCAGCATAAGTAGCCTGAAGGGGGAATGGGATGGGCTGGGAAGGTAGATAACTTTGTTTGATTCGTGAAGCTTTGGTGAACACTGAGAGAAATGCCCCCAGGAATGTTTCTCAGGTGGGGAAAGCTGGTGAAAAACCTCTCCATGGAACTTCTCTCTCTATCTAAGCTGAGTTTTGCAGAGAAGGAAAAATCCAGGTGGTCAAACTTCAGTGCAGATCCTGAAGGTCTTATTCTCTGAGATACTGAGCAGCTGGAAAGGACTTTAATCCCTGTGTTCATTCTGAAACGTGCATGTACCACCAACCACTTACTGCTTTCTGTTGGCTTCGTGGAGTTTTGCACTTCTTTGTGTCCTTTACTACCACATCAAACTGTTAAGATCTAGTGTATTGTTTTTCCATTTTAATTCCACAAATGAATCGACAGATTCTACAGACTCCCTCACGAGGAGATAAGCCCAGCATCTTAATGTGGTATTGATCTGAGCCCTCTGGAATTTGAATTTGCTTGACTTTGTAAAGTTTGCATAGGTAGGATATCTGAACATCAGATGCCTGTCAAGCTGGCGACTGGCCTGTTTGATCTGGCTAACTCATAATTAATTGAGCTGTTAATGTGAGTATTTGATAAGAACACCTGGGGGTGTTTGGCACAAAAGTTGCTGCCGATGTGGAGCTTGACAGATGGATGCTTTCCAAATTTAAATCAGGTAGGTCTTAAACAATGATTTATAGCTGGGGAGAGTGGAATGTAAAGTGATGTGATATTTTCCAAGTGAAGCAGTCTGGTCTTTCTTGAAATCAGGATACAGGGTGGAAATGATCTGTCTGTTCACAGCCTTCATTTCGGCTGGAACTGGCCTTTCTATTGTGCTTTTAGTGCTGAGTCTCCCTAAGCACTTTGCCATGACAAGCCACAAAATAGTTCAGATTATGGAGGCAACAGAGCAGTAATGATGCATGTGGCACCTCAGCACTGATTTAGGGGCACACTCAGACTTGCCAGCAAACTTCACACCCCAGGAAAACTGACTGCAAACTCACAAGGATTTAATCTCCAGGGATAGAAGGAGGGAATATGAAGTGTTCTTATTCTCCCTGAGTTGCATCCACAGGGATCATCCCTCAGGCACTGTTAGGATTTCTGTAGCAGCTCTAGAAATGTGTCTTGCAGCACACTGGCATGTTAAGTGAGCAGGGAAGTGAGCAGCACCTCTTCTCTGCAGCATAACAAGTGGGACTGGAGAAAGAGCATCAGTTTTCATCTAAGGAGCATGGATGGCTGGTGAAACTAAAACATACAGGGCTGGAAATGCATGGCATGGTGTGTTTGGTTGCCTCCTTATTGCCTGCCAATGAAGCAACTTTCCATCTCCAAATGCTGATTTGGTTATTGATGATTTCTTTTGGTGTGAACACCCAGCACAGGAGCGGGCCCAAACAGTGCTGTGTTATCTCAAAGTTCCTTCTTCCTTCAAAGTCTGGACTTGCTGTTGATTCCTCATCAGCCTGGGCAGGTCTGGCCTAATATGGCAAAACTCAGAGCTGACTCTGGCCCTTGAACCTGAGCTTGTACTTAATGAAAAGAGAGACCTGACAAGCTCCACACAGACAGTCTTACTCTGTGGGTGGAGGGGAATACACACCAAGAACTTATTATCTTTATATTACATCATTCCCAAACATTTTTAACCTCAGTTGTACTAAGATTGTACGCAGAGCTGATTGAAACACCTGTTTTAACACATTCTTGGCTTGTTTTGCTCCTCAGACTGGAAAATTCCTCTGGGGAATGAATGCCTTGCTTGAGGAGGAGGGTGTAGGGAGCAGGGGTTGTGCAATGCACAGGGAGCACCACATTCCTTTCTGCACAGGACGTTATATATAACATCACAGCTCCATGGCAGAGCTCACTGTAGGCCAGCCTTGAGGACAGAGGCTTTACTGTTTGCTTTCTGATCAAACTCATCAGATGCTGAGCCACCAGAAACGTTCATTTACTCAGTAAACGTCCTCCCTTTGTGGCTGATTGCAGCTGAAGTTAAGCCAGTGCCTGCCCATGCAGTTTTGGACTTTGTGCTGCTGCTGTTCAGAGAGGATCTGAACTAACCACTGAGCCATTGTGAGGCACATGTGAAAGTTGAGTTTCTCTGCCAATCTCTTCTCAATTGCTTTTGTTCATCCTGCCCATATCAGCAAATCAAAGGCAGCAAATTCCACTAGAAAGAGTATTCTTATTTCACAGGAGGTTCTGTTCAGTGTACTCGCCATCAGAGGCACTGCTGTACACCAAGTGACATCAAAAGGGATTGGGGCTTTTGTACTGAATTGGGTTGTATTCAAGTCAAGGCATTTTTAAAATTCATTTCTGTTGCTAAAAGACTGACTCCCTCTTAAGAAAAACACTGCCTCGATAGAAGATGAAATACAGAATAACTAGGCTGGGTGTGAGGGGGAACATCTCGGTGTTTCTGGTCCAGCCCTCCTGCTCACAGCAGGGCTAAGCTTGGAGTTAGGTGGGATTGCTTAAGGTTTTTTACAGTTGGGGTTTAGTTAACTTTAAGGATGGAGGTCGAGGTCTCCCTGGGCAAATTTGTTCCAGTACTTCCCCTTTTCTAGCTGGAATTTCTCTGGCTGCAACCTGTGTGTTTCCTCTTGCTCTTTGTGCATCTCTAAGAGCTTGACTGTGTTTCTCATTTAGCCCCATTTTGGTGCTTGAAGGCTGACAAGATGTGCCTTTAACCCCCAGGCAGGGCAAACTGAGCCTTCCCCACTGCTCTTTGTACTTCATGTGCTCTGATGTGTGGTCTGTTACCATCCTGGTCCTTCTCCAAGCTTGGTCCAGCTCAGCCTTAATTTACTGACCTCTGTAGTTATGTCTGAGACACATTTTTAGGTTGATAGAACTTAAGGCTCTCATTCTTTCATTTTGCTAATGCTCAGCTCTACTCAGGTTATTTGAAACCAGCTGTTGCTGGGAGTAGAAATAGAGAAAAGAGTCGAGTATAGAGGAAAATGTACTCAAACTGTTTGTTCTCATAACTCAGTGCAGGCAGCCCAGGGAGGTGGGTATGAGCTTGCAGAAATACTCTGGGGTTTTGCACGTCTCCAAACACATACACTGTTCCAGCTTGCTTGTCAAATTCTTATGTTCAATATCCCAAATATCTCTTAATCTGATCAGATCTAGTCTGCAATGTTGACACTCTTATTTCCTCAGGCCCAAACGAGGTCAGTAGCCGTGTATCCTTCTCGGAGACAATCGGGAAATAATTAAAATCTGGAAATCATCATTCAGGCAAGGATGGAAAATATTTTCAATTTCCTAAGTAGCTGTGACAGTTTTCACATGAGTGCTCTCTTTCTTCTGAAACCCCTCGCTTTTCTCTTTGGCCTCTCAGTGTTCTTTGTTTCCCCACAAAAAAACTATATCCTGGTGGGAAGCAGAGGCAGGACTGGGGGGGAGCATATCAGTGAGGCAGGAAGGCAGCCACCTTCTGCCCTGGACATGCTTATCTGTTTTCACCTTCTTGCTTCCTGTAATATCAGTGCTGCAAAATCCTGAAGCTTTTCTCATCATTCCTTATCCACCTCCCACCTTTGGAACGTGGTGGGTTTTGCACTAAGCTGCTCTCAAGGGCTGGAGTCCAGAGGCTGAGGCTGAGTTTAACAGCAGACCAGGGGCTTGCACTGGGGCATAAATGTGGCAACATCCCAAATTCAGGTGTGCTCTGCCCCCTGAGGGGCTCAGCCTGGTCGATCCCACACCACCAGTGACCCACATTCCCATCAGATAACCTGGCACAGGAGACCTGAGTGCAGCAATTGGCCTCACTGGGGTCTCTGCGTGGCAGCCCCACCACAAGACCCACAGCCATGAGGATCCCACTGGAATCGCAGTATACAAACCCCTCAGACTCGATTTAGGGACCTGAACCAAATTTCTATATGTATAACCTTTACTTCTGGCTCTGCTTGCAAAGGGTGGTAGAAGGTGCTGTTATTTTTGGAAGTGACTTGGGCTGTGCAGTTCTCTGGTAGGACTGAAATCCAGATGTCCCTTATTTCAGCTGGAGGCATTTCCATAGAAAAGCTTCTTTAACTTGTCACTGTATTGTAAATTTATTTTAGGGGGTTTAATATTGAAGTCTGTCCAGTATTGGAGTATTGGCAAGAGTAAAATCACACGAATGTGAAATGGAGGAATTTAAACAGTCAAAGGGCACTAAATGAATTTGCTTTCCTTCTTCCACTGAAGGAGCTGTTCTCTGTGTTTCTCCCCAGCATTTTGTGCCACACATACATTATAACTTCAGACTCAAGCTACTTAATGCATTCAGGCACTATTTCTAGTTCCTCCTTTTCTTCAGGCTGCAGTGTCTTGCTTAGCTAAAAATCAATTTGTTATTACATGAATTGCTGCAGGACATAAAGCTGTCTATGTAACTAGCCCAATTAATTAATACTTTTGCACTCTACTTTAATCAAGCATAATAGCCAGGCTGTTAAATATGGCCACTCATCAGTATTTTCCAACAGAGCTTATTTTTTGTGATTAAATTATTGTCGCAATCTATCCTTGTGCCATTTCACTCCCTTCGTATTGAAATGAAATGTTCTCAGGGAGAGAGACAGGGAAGGGAGAACAGTGAGGAGATGGAGGGGAGTCTGCATAAATCTCCTTAATGAACAAACCAGTCCTCAGTGAATGTGCAGCCCAACAGGTGACCCTGAAC
This sequence comes from Neopelma chrysocephalum, assembly GCF_003984885.1. Lineage (NCBI taxonomy): Eukaryota > Metazoa > Chordata > Aves > Passeriformes > Pipridae > Neopelma > Neopelma chrysocephalum. The sequence continues at coordinate 2,151,746 of NW_020897735.1, forward strand.
ATGTCTGTGAGGATTTTGGTTCTGTTTGACTGTCAATCTCATACAGAAGATCACAGAGCTATGACATGGGCTCACTTGAAAGGTGTTTTAAGCGTGGTTTGTTCCTTGCAGGACAGATGGAAATACCTGGGCTCTCCATATTCCATAGGTGACTCTATTTTTGTAGACTCATGGAATTGTTTTGGTTGGGACTTTAAAGTTCATCTCAGTTCATCTCATTCTAACCCCCTGCCATGGGCAGGGACACCTTCCACTAGCCCAGGTTGCTGCAAGCTCCGTCCAGCCTGGCCTTGGACACTTCCAGGGATGGAGCAGCCACAGCTTCTCTGGGCAACCTGTGCCAGTGCCACCTCTTCCAGCTTTCTGGATGTGCTAAACCCATAGGTGTGTGTGTATGTGTGGCCAGTCAGAGAACTGCAGAAAACCAGGGCTGCAGAGAGCTTTGGTGGCCTTTGAGCCTGACAAATCAACCACTATTTTAACTCAAGGACTATCTGGAATTCTTAAAAATATAAAGTCTATCTTGATCAGCTTTGCCCCAGTTGTTTATTGCTTAAGTCAAGCAAATATTAGGCTAAACTGTAAATATTTATGTATTGCTATTTATTTGCATGCAGATGTGCATGTACAAGAGGTTCTTTACAACTGCTTTTACCTACAGTTTCCAACACTCTTGAGACATTGGCTAAGTTTGGACTCGAAGGATTTCTGTTTTGGTAGGCTCTGGTTTCTTATAGTCTTACTTTTTCAGTTCTCTGTCTCTATTTCTGCCATATTAGGACAAGAGAGAGATGGAAGAGATGCACTAGTAAAATAATAAAGGAGGAAGGATGGAAGGAGAAGAAATCTATGCCCAACTTAGTAACTGCCTAGAAAAGAAAACCCCAGTTCAACCAAATCCTCAGTGTGTCCAATGTCTCAATTCTCCTTTTGGAAACAAGAAGCAGTTTTGACTTTCAGGAAATTTGGCCTTGGTGCATCGAAACCCCAAATGAAAAAAAAATTGCCGTGAAGCATCATGTTTTAGTCTGAATGACCCTGTTCTGGGCTGAAAAATAATGCAATGGGGAAGAATTCACCTGCTGCAATCATTGGTGCATGGAGGTTCCCTGTCCGTGCATGGATCCCAGGTGCTCTGGGTTGGTGGTTGTTGCTCCTCACACCTTCCCCAAACGCAGCCTTAATTAAAAAAGTGGCCTTTTTACTTTCTCAAACGCAGCCTGAGGGGTGTATCTTTTTTTTCCCTCCCCTCTCCCAGCAAAGATTGCATAAGGATTGCTAGCACGTGGATGCAGTGCGTGGTGTGCGGCAGCCAAATAATCCTGGATTTAAGAGTCCCTCAGCTCTCATTCACACGCCAGACCGTAACCGCTCTGATTTTCCCCTTTCAGCAGCTGCAATACCCAGGCACAATGGGGTGACTTAAGGTTAAGGATGTCGTTTCAGCTCTGACTTGGAATGTCCTAGCTCGGATGGCCCCGAGCCAAATCCTTAACATTATTTTAATGTCGTTTTTCTTCTTCGTTTTTATGTTTGCATACGTTTAAAAACAGAGCAGGGGTTACTTATGTCACAGCTGTGCATACTTTCTAAGGCCAATGGATAAATACAGGCTTTATGCTCCAAGAGGAAATTTTTTGTAGGACCCAAAATACGAGTTGGTCAAGAGTCTGGTTGGTGGATGAGATTGGCAGCTGTGTCTCCCTCGATTTTGATGGGATTGGGCTGATTTATCTCTGCTGAGGATCTGGCCCTCTGTTCCTCTCTGAGCTCAGAGCTTTTTTTTCTGGCTACTTGACATATATTTTTGTTTGTATAGAATTATCTATCTCTTCCCACCCATTTCCTACTTCCTGTCTCTTCAAATTTGGGGTTGAATTTTGCACAGACTGTATCTACTTATCTGATTTTTCTTTCCTAAAGGAAAATATTTATTTATTTTTAAGCCAAACAAGTGCTGTGTGTTCTGACTTGGTACCCAAGTGGCTGAAATCTCAGCTGAGTGAAGCTTTTCAATTTGTTTACCGGAGTCTTCCCCAGAAACTTGCCTAATTTGTCTTTTTCTGATCAGGATTAATGATGTGCTAAAAGGTGTTTGAGTCTATTTTTCTGGAATTGAAGCACCGAGCCAATATCTATAGTATGAAGTGTCAAAGTATGAAAATGCTTTGGGAGAACCTTTGAAACAAATTGCTTTGCCAAATACCAGACAAAAATATTGGTTTGTTTTCTTTGGGTTTGTTGGTTTGGTTTGTTTTTTTTTTTCCCTGTTTCCTTTGTTAAAGAATGGGGATTTTTGGTATTAATGTCTAATTTTTTTCTTAGTTTTCTTGTTTTTATGCTGGATAAAAGTTTCAACTTTTTGTTTTTCCTACAATCAGACAGACTTTGAAAACCTGGGAACCATTTTTTCTACCAAGGCACTCTGGGATTTTGGTAGAGGAAGGTCACAAGAACCTAAAAAACTTCACTTCCAGTTATATACACTGAGTTGCAATGGCAAAAATAAATGATAATGAGGACAGTTGAAACTTTGTATGCCTGGACCAAAATTCAAGGAATCAGTGGAAGGTTTTCCACTGACCTTAATAAGCTTCAGGTCAAGCTTTAGATTGTAAGAGGAAATTCATTTCTTTGGCATCCCTCTCCGTGCTGAAGCCATCTCACAAGCTTAGGGGCTCAGCAACAGCACATTTCCTTGCTATTTTCCTACTCTGGTTTGCTGTGGATCCCTCTGGAGCAGGAGAGGGTTTGAACGTGCTGCTCATTTACAGATGCACAGCGCGATTCCTGCCCGGAGCTCCTACGTGTGGTTCCTCTCCTGCGGGGCCGGGGGGAGATGAAACATTCATGGCTCTGTGGCCCCCGAGCTCAGTTTGCTGCAGAAGTGGGTTTTTTCCCTGCAGTCACGCCATCCCTGCCGTGCCCAGACCTCTCAGGTGAGCACTAATGCTCAGCCCCAGGACATAATTGCAGCGTTTATGGTCAATGTAACTCTGATTTGCCTCTCCTGGCAGATGGATTTCAAAGGCGTCCTCCTTCGTGTTGCTGCATTCCCGAGGGGGGTTGGGGGGGGTGGGAGAAGAAATGTTGCATGCTCAGTTCTTTGGAAATCTGTGTTATTAAAAATACATATTCTGTGTTTCTGAAAGTAAGAAAGGCAGGAAGAGAGCACAAAGCAGCGAGAGGGAGAAAAGTCCTATTCGGAGCACCGGGAGGGTTTGTTCCTTTTGGATGTTTTGTTCACGATGAATTCTCCCTGAGCCCAGGGAAGCTGCAGTTCTGGGGGCTGGTAATGCCAAACCTCTTATTTTCTCAGGAGAAGGGGGTAAAGCTTTGAGGGGCTTTGTTGGAGAGAGCCAGACAGACATTCTGTATCCTGTCAGGCCACGTGCCTTTGCTCTTTGGAGTTTTACCCTCCCTGCTGCCTGAGCTGCTGCATCTGCTCACATGTGAGGGGCTGAAGCATCCCCAGGATCAGGGGCAGCAGGAGCCAGGCAGCCTTGCCCTGGCTGGTTAAACCCAGTCTGGTTTCACAGCTCTGGAGGGTGTTGTCAGTTAGAACATTCCCATTCCTCTCACGAGCTGTGCCCTGTTTTGCTGAGCAATTGTCCTGTGGAAGGGCTGGGGGCCGTGGGGCTGGGTGTGCTGCTGATCCAGCGATGTGCAAGAGCACTTGGCTCCTGCCAGCCTGTGTATCCAGAGCTGCTGGGACTCTCTGAGCTGACTGGCAGTTCTCACAGTAGCTTTCTTTCTCCACATGCTTTAGTAAAACGCACCAAAACTTGCATTTTGAGTGCTGAGCTGTGTGCTGAGAGCTGCACCGTTTACATGTGTGATGTGAAATTCTATAGTGGGGGTCCCTAACCTGAGGCTCCTGCTCTTTCTGGCAGACAGACTGGAATATCACTGCTTTTTTATGGATATATTGGTCATAGATGTGGCTCCTGTCCAGCACCCAGTAACTTCAGAGGAGGGGGCACCGAGTTGATCAGAGGAATGGAGCATCTTTCCTATGAGGAAAGGCTGAGAAAATTGGGATTGTACAGCCTGAAGAACAGAAGGCTTTGGGGTGACCTAATTGTGGCCTTCCACTGCCTCAAAGGACCCCACAAGAAAGATGCAGAGGGACCATTTACAAGGAGCTGGAGTGACAGGACAGGAGGGATTGGTTTCATGCTGACAGAGTACGTTTAGATTAGAGATTAGGAAGAAATCCTTGGCTGTGAGGGTGGGGAGGCCCTGACACAGTTTGCCCAGAGAAGCTGTGGCTGCCCCATACGTGGAAATGTCCAAGGCCAGGTTGGACGGGGCTTGGAGTGACCTGATCTAGTCTAGTGGAAGGTGTCCCTGCCCATGGCAGGGGGTGGGATTGGATGATCTTTAAGTTCCCTTCCAGCCCAGGCCATCCTATGGTTCTGTCTTGTGTAAAGCTTTCAGTGTCTTGACCCACCAAATGACTTGCGAGGTGTGTGAGAGCTGGATGTAGAGTTTTGTCTTTTCTACACACACCTGTATGTTCACACCTGTCCCTGGAGATCAATTCTAATCTCTTGTGCACCCACTTGTGCAGACACTTCAGCAGCTCTCAGCAGTGATCCCAGCTGGTGTGTGGATCTTGTATCACACTTGCCACAAAACCCAAGGAGGAGTCAAAGCAGGTAAAAGCAAAACAACCCAAAATGAGCATCATGAAACCTTTACAAAGATTTGCCCTTTGACTTCAAGGAGTTGAAGCTGCAGTTCTTCCCAATGAAAACATTCGACATTGTCAGCAATTTTTCCACAAAATGAAATGTTTGTGTTTGGAAAAGCGTTTTAGAATCACTGAGCTTGGAAAAGACCCTTAAGATCATCAAGTCCAACCATCAGCCCAGCACTATGACTCAAAAGAAAACTGTTTAATCCGAAAAATAATTTCAGCGATCTCTGGTATGATACAAACTTCACTCCGCAATAACCTGGAGTAACCTGAATACACTGGGAGCTAAGAATTCTTATTATTTGTTTCCCTGAGAATGCTGCATGTTTGTTGAAAAATAAACAGCAGTCTCTTATACCAATGCAGACAACAATCTTTGTCCAACCCTGCAGCAGGGGTGGGTTTGAATCCTGAAATATTGGTGCATTGTTGGTTTTTATCTGTTTCAGAGCCTTGCTCTTTAGTCTGAATAAACAAAGCCACTGGTGATGTGAGAATCAGACAGAAAAGCCATCAGTGATATGAGAATTTTGCTTGTGAATAGTGGGACCCAGGACCAAAATCTGTGTCATTGCATCCCACTTTAGGAGGGGACTTGAGCTGTTAGAACTGACTGGCTTTTTCCACACCATATGGTTTGTGGGGGTGGGAAAAAGTAAGTTACAGACATTGTCTGGAGAAATTATTGCTTCTCTTAGGCAAAAGAAATTAATCCTAATTTACTGAATTCCACAGCAGTTCTCTTGCTGAAACAGCCACACTTGTGATGGGCACAGTTTGAGCTGTTGGTAGAAATTGAAACTACGTCCAAAAGCTCGAGGCTGTAACTGCAAAGGAAAAATTAAAAACATGAATTACTTGGCTTAAACTAAAATCTTTTAGCAGAGAACAGTTATGGAGTTGCATTTGCTGTGGGACAGACAAGTTCCACTCAGGTAGCTCCTGGAGCAAAGGGGTTTGTGGTAGGAACAGTCAGGAATAAATCCTGTCCTCAAATGAACTAAAAAGCACCGTCCCAAATCAATCTCCAGTGTCATTTTTAACTCGAGGAAGCAGGACCCAAGGACACGCTGCAGATACTTCAAACAGGGCAATTTCAAATGTAAATTGTTTTAGTTGCAGTTCTTCAAGGCTGCTGAACTGTATCATGAATTAGGTCCAAGCCTGAACAAATGCTGGGAAAGAATAATATGAATATTTCTAAATATGAAGTAGTGTCATTATTCTCTTAAACAGTAGCAAACAAAAAGTATAATTACTGTGGCAATACATTTTTTTTTCTTAAATTCTTTTTTAGTAGTGGTGAAAAGTGCCAATCATCTGCTAAACTAGACAAGTCTTTTTCACAGAATCTGGTCAGATTTATGGCTATGGAGGGAATATTTGACTTGATGATTGAATAAATAACACCAGCAAACTTGCTGTCATTGTAGTCCTGATCAAAACCTCAGCATTTTCCAAGAAGGGAGGCAGATGGACTCACCCAGAGCTCCATCCATTTGCATCAGTGATGGAAATGTATCAGAGTCAGAAGTTCAGTGGATAGAGAAATAATTCACTTCTTTTTTTAACCAACAATAAAGTCATTCAGCTGAAGTGGAGACAAGTCATATCTGATATCATATTTTTATATCCTTTTTGCTTATTATAATTTATTTTTTTACAGATTGGTATTGCTCAGAGAAATATGATGCATTCTTCTGAAATTAAATTTGAATCTGTATCAAGGCAACTTAATCCCACTTGGAGCTGGTGGATAAAGGAGCAAACACAACCCTCCACAATTCCCTTGCTCATAGCTGGCTTTTCCTCACGCACAACAATTTGAAACAAAATCACTTTCTCTAATGAGAGACTATAAATTACTCCTTTAATGAGACATTTGAAGAGTTAAATTCCCATGTTTCTCTTATCTGTAAGCCCTGGTACCTCAAGGGATGGGGAAAGATCCATCGTGCTGAGTTTCTGCGTTAAAATATCTCTCAGTATTAAGATGATTATTACAATATCATTAAGTCCCAGATGGGAATCTGGCCTTTGGTATGCTGAGTATTGTTTTCATCTAACGTTGAGAGTCTTAAAATGCTTAGAATTGAAACAAAAATTGGGAGGGGAACTTGGAACTGCCCAAAACCAGAGAGCAATGTGGTGACATAGTTTCTCACAGTTCCTCCTACGCTGTTCCTGCAAGTGCACTGCTTTGTGTTGCAGTAAGTTATTTTTCATATAGATATTGACATCTGCATTCTCTCTTGGAAAAAAACCAACCAGCAACCAGCAAAAAAAGAAAAAGAATACTTGGAAAGCATCACTTATTTCCTTACATAACTAGCAGGTTGTAATGTGGTATAAAGAAGAAAGGATCAAAACCCCAAACGTCACAGAATCATGGAATGGTTTGGGTTGGAAGGGATCTGAAAGATCATCGAATTCAATGGGCAGGGACACCTTCCACTAGAACACGTTGCTCCAACCTGCCCTTGGACACTCCCAGGGATGGGGCAGCCACAGCTTCTCTGGGCAACCTGTGCCAGGGCCTCCCCACCCTCCCAGGAAAGGATTTCTTCCCAATATCCCATCTAATACTACTCTGTGTGAAGCCACTGCCCCTTGTCCTGTCACTCCAGGCCCTCAGAGAGGTTCTGGCCAGGGCAAACCTGGAGCTGTTGGGTGCTGGAATGTTGCTGTGCTGTGGTGAGCACATGGACAGCATTTGTCTACAAGATCTTTGTCAGATCCTTGAAGAGGGGCCACATGACACTTGGGGCCAGAGAGGCATCTGTAAGGAACCACTGTTTGGGCACAAGTATGTATTTGTATGTGTGTCTGTATGCAAAATACGTAGAACTCCATGTATTGATCCTGCAGATGCTCTACTGGCTGAGCCCAGTGTGTTCTCTGCTGTGACTCCTCGATGCAATGAGGGTTTGGGTGTGATGACTGGGTTATTCTTCTTAAGGAAGGCATTTTGTTTCATTTATTCTCTGTAAACTGTCCAGTCACCACTGTGACAGCAAGACAATTTAAGGTATCAGCATATTTACAAACCAGTGTTTGCTCTATGTATCATTTCTGGCTGGAGTCAAATTTAATACCAGTCCTTTGCCTCTGCCAAGACCAGCCCAAGGCAGAGCTGTCTCAGCAAACATTAAGTGTCTTCTTTTCAGGAGATGTGTTCTTTGTGAGGTGGACTTTGATTTATTATGTATTTATACAGCACTTAGCATCATGAAAATCCTGATCAGATTGATTTCTAGGACTGGGCTGAAAGAAATGTTATGCAATAACAGTCATTGTCCCTTGTTGCCTTTCAGAATTTAAGCAGACTACATTCTTAAAAGAGGACTAATTAAATAGAGTTGTTCTGCACAGAGAACCAGTGTTTCTCAAATGCTTTCAAAACCGTAAAACAATCTGTGAGTAGCCAACAAAAAAATATGTTAACAATGGCCAAATCAAACAGTGATTCAGAATTAGAATTAAAAGTCATAAAAACCATGTATGCATTAATCATAGAGCTCTGGTATGAATATTAATAGCAGCTGAGAGCTGTGAAATAACTGGTTTAGCTTAATTTTAAGCAGTAATTAAACATTTATTAGAACTTAACTCTATAAATACTTTATAGATAAAAAGCTGTAATAAGGGCTAAGCTGGATCAAAGTGGGGGCTATTAGTGCCAGTTCTTTTGAGTTAGATGTATCACCAGTAGGACTCAGATTGGTGTGAAAATATAATTTAGGAAACCATATTTGCAATATCTCAAAGAGTGCTGTATCTTGCAGTCAGGTCCTTGCAATGCCAGACTTGCAGACATTTGGGAGAAGGTTAAATTTTCAAACTATTGCTGCACTTACCTGAATGATTTCTGCACTCAGGTTATATCAGGACATTTTCTTTCTGCCCTAACCCAGCTCTCAAGAAATTATTTGTGGCCAGGATCTGGTGCAAGAGATAAATGATGGCTGCTCAGAATGGATGGTTTAATGGCTAATTTGCTCCTCACCTTCGAATCCATGAAAAATCCAAAAGAAATGCCAAAAAATGTGAGCCAAACATTGTCTAGTGTTGTTTAGGTTAATGAATCTACTGGAAACAGAATTTTAACTGGTTTTGCAGACACTGAATGCTTTTTACTCTGCAGAAAAACAGGCCTAAGCACTTCTACTGTGCCAAGTATAAATCATCATCTCTTTCTACTTCTGTTTATTGTTATGTTAAATAATTTTGCTTGATTTTATATTTTAACGTTGATATATCAGAAATAGGGACAGCAGCCTGGGGAATAGATGGAAATGACCTGTGAAGTTAAATAAAATTAAAGAGTGGAAAGATTTTAAGTGACTGGTAGAAAATACTGGCAGGGGGGCTGGTAGCCCTTCTCAGTGCACCTCTGATTGCAGCAGCAAAGGCCCTTTTCTAGCAATTGAACTCATCCAGGATAATGGTCAGATGAAATGACCTAATATTCCTTTTAACCTGAATTTCTGTACCATTTACCGACACATTGTAGGGTTCTTTATGCAATATTTCCTAATGAGCTGTGAGAATGCAAAGGGTGCAAATGATTCTTAGTCGACCTCGTTGGCCTGAATTCATGTTCTGTGGGGGTCAGGCCTCTGCTTCGTTTCAGGAACTGCTCAATAACAGTTTTAGTAATTCACTGCTGTGAAAAGATGATTTAGTGTTTCAGATAAAAACACCTTGTCCTTAAAATGCACTGGATACCTCTTTTTTTTTTTTTTTTTTGGACAGCATGTGATTGCAGGGCTCAAAGGCTTGCTTCAGGAAGCAAGGGATTTTGACATGAGGGATTGCATACCCAGAAGTTCTTCTGCATCTTGAAAATCTCAGCTTAAACATCTGCTGGCATATAGATGGAGCCAGGAGAAAATGTGTTTTGTTTTGCAGAGCTTGCACATGAGCCTGAACCATGGCCAGTGGAGAACTTGGACAGGGGATGTTTGCAGCATGAGCTTAGGGATGGGATGAGGGGAGCAGGAGTTTCTGAGGAGCAAAACAATTTTCCTTCGTGGTTTGACGCTTTATCAACAGAGAGATTGGATGGTGTGGGAGTTACCTTGGAAAATGTGTTAAATCCAAATTCTACCTCTATGTTGCAGAAGGGTCTTCAGAAATGTCAGACTTAGTCCCAGTGTCCCAGCTGAGCTCCAGAAGGCATAAACTGCATTTGTACCATGTGCAATTTCCAGTGGATGCGAAAAACTTAATCTGTTTTGCTGTGCCTGAGAAGCTGCTGCACTTGACCTTTGTGGCAACAACATTTTGATGGCAAAATGTTAAAGATGTTCCATGGGGGTCCTTCCAGATAAAAATGCCATGGAAATGTATTCTTTACATTAGATTTATATATAACCTGGCTGACATGATAGTAGAGGAGAAGTGGATCCTCAGGAGATGTAAATTAGTGAATGCCCATTTCTGTCTGCCAAGAATCTGTCCAGGATGTCTTCAGTTGTGTTGTTCAAGTTGTAATCAGACAGGAGCTTCCAAGGTCTCTTTGTCAAGCACTTGCTGCTTTGTTTAAACCATCTTCTGGACATAGAAGAGGTTTCCTTTGCTGGCCTCACCTTGAAAATTGTTCATTCCTCTCCCTCTGCCCTGTCAGGCTGTTCTTGTCCCCTGTGCTGCTCTGTCAAGCACAAAGCAGGTTCTGTTTTCTGAAGGATGCAACATCCTTGTCAGGAGACAGACAACCTGGCAACATCCTACAGCAAGGCTGGCTGTCATCCTCCCAGGACAGAGAGAGGAGAAATCAGAATCACAGAATCATTCAGGTTGGAAAAGACCTTCAAGGACGTGGAGTCCAACCTCTGACCAACCACCAGCCTGTGGCACCACAGCACCAAGGCTGCCAGAGCTCAAGAAGTGTTTAGACAATGCCCTCAGGCACATGGTGGGATTATTGGGGTGTCCTGTGGAGGACCAGGAGCTGGGCTTTGATGATCCTTGTGGGTCCTTTCCAGTTCTGTGATTCTGTGATGTCACTGAGTGCGACATCCAGCTTTTTCTTGAACATCTCCAGGGGTGGGGACTCCACCACCTCCCTGGGCAGCCCCTTCCAATGCCTGACCACCATTCCCAGGAAGAAATTCCTTCTGATGTCCAACCTGAACCTCCCCTTGAGGAGGCACAGCTTGAGGTTGTTTCCTTTCCTCCTGTCCCCCTCCTGTCAGGGAGTTACAGAGCCAGAAGGTCCCCCCTGAGCCTCCTTTTCTCCAGGCTGAGCCCCCCCAGCTGCTCCTCAGGGGACTGACTCTCCAGAGCCTTGTCCAGGGAAGTGCTGGCTGTCTGGAACTTCTCAAAATGTCTGGTGCAGGTCTCCTAAAAACCCTTCTGAGAGTGTTTTATTGATAAGCCACTGGTTTACGTTGTTTGAATAACTTATTGCAAATAAAAGCCAGCGAGAACTGAAAGGTCACATAGGCTGCAAAACCCAGCTTAGGAAGAGCTCTCCCTCTGCCTAAAGAGGCAGAGCTGGTTTGGAAAATTTTCAGTAAAAATATTAATATCTTCGTGGACAGGAATAATCTGGATTTTTCCAAATTTCTCATGAGAAGGGCTCTGTTTTTTATAGATATTCTTTTATCCAACAACAAAGAATTCTATATTATGTAATAGCTGAAATTAAACTAAATATAGAGAAAGAAACATCAAGTAAAAGCGATCTAAAGCAAAACAGGATATCTTTAAACTTTAAAAGGAGAGCATTCCACTTTACCCAAACTGCTGTTTCTCCCTTTCTTCATTAGCTTTTTGCTCCATAGGAACTTTCTGCAATTTCAACTTTTTTAATCAGGTTTGGGCATGGAGGTGGAAGAAATCCTTGAAATCTTTTCTGCTCAGAGCTTAAAGAGAGGAATCACTCTGGATTGCAGAAAGGAGGCAGGTAGGACATGTCCACTGCTAAAATACTGCACAAAGCCTGTCTTTATATCAATACAAAGAGAAATAACTTCCCTCTCGCCCCTGATGCTCGTTCATACTCTGTATTTCCACAACTGCAGTTTTATTTGCGTTTTAACTGGATGAACTGTCGTTACAATTAGTTCTTAAGGTTTCCTGTGGAAGTTCCTTCATTCTGAGGTCAGAAAAGCTTCTCTCTGCTGAAAAGTTTCTGAGGGAAGGGGAGGCAGCAAAGCAGGGAACTCGTTAGCAAAGCTGGTCTATGCTCTGGATTGATTTTGTTTTCTCTAATGGCTTGGTCATAACAGTTGCACTCTAATTTTTGCACAGGGTTGTGCACATTTCAGGCAATGTAAATATATACATTGGCATGCTTATTAGCTCTGCTGTTTAAGTTGGGGATATTTGATAGTGTATAATAAAACCAAGTGGTCCTGTATACCATTTGTCATGCTGAGCTTGGACTCATCTCTTTGTACTCCCACTCCACCCTTTCCAACTTCATTATATTCCAAATGCTCCTCCTTGCTTGGAGCAAAATCAATCCTCGTTCTGCATTGGGTGGAAGAGGAGAAATCTGTGCTGGGATTTTCCTCAATGCACAGAGCTGTGTGCAGACTTAATACTTGCTTAAATGATAAGTGTGGGGCTTCCCCAGGGTGGGAGCATTGGAAGACAGCTGAGGTCATGGTCACAGCCTCAGCCCCCGTATATTAAACTGCAGAAAGAAGGAGAAATATGAGAGGGCCCTTTTGCACTTATCAGGAAAGAATACTACTGTGAATGCTGCTTCCCCGAACCTCCATACACTGCAGGCAAAGGAGTAAATCCCTGCAGCTCTGAGAAGTGATTTTGGTTTTTTGTTTAATCATCCCTTCATTCCAAAGCACCAGTTTCTCCCCGTTGGCCCCATCTGTGTTTCCCTTGCTGAGGGCCTGGCCTGTGTCACTGGCTGAATGCATCAAGTCTGTGTTGGAGTGTAGAGGGTGTATTTTCTGAGGATTAAAGTCATTTTGTGGGGTTTAGGGATGGGATTTTATTCCACCACCTTCCTCAGTGGCATTGGAACAGGGTGCTCAGGACAGTACTGGAGTTGCTCGCCCAAGAAGTGTCCCAGGCCTGGGGATGTGGCCCTTGGAGACACACTTTGGTGATGATTACAGTGGTGTTGGGTTCACCCTTGGACTTGATGATCTTGGAGGTCTTTTCCAACCTAAATGAGTCCATGATTCACACCCACAGGACCTCAGAGAGGTTAAAAAATGTGGTTTTCTAATTCCACTGGGAGTCAGGTGTTGATTTACCTGTAGAACCTGCACAGATGCTGTGCCAGTGGTGGAGCAGAGATAGGAGAAGCCTCAATATAAATGTTGAAGGACTTTGGTCCCCAGACTGTCTGTCTGGCAGGAGTTTGTCCTGCACAGGAGAAAAGACACCCCAGAGATCATCTTCCTGCTGTTCTATTCCCAATGTGGGGAGATGATTGGGGTGTTCATTGTTCTCAGGGGTGTCCTTGGCCCTCCTCACCCCCTTCTCTCCCCCCAAAGACCAATGGCTCAAGCAAACCCTCAGCGTTTTCCTCTGAAGCTCTTGAAATTATCTCACATTGCCAAAAGAAAGGATTTGCTGACAGTCAGAATCCTATTGGCAAACCTAGGTGGATTTATGATCTTGGGTGGAAACCAATTTGAACTATAATTTTACATGAATCTGATCCCTCTCCTGAGCCAGGCAAAACTTCGTGATTTTGGCTGATTTTTCACACTCAGCTTTTGAGCACTTCTGTTCTCATTGGAGCTGAAGATGCAACTCTGGGCCTGTGATCCCAAGCAAACACTGTCATATTGTGACATTTGGAATAACACTGGATGGATGTTTAATGGGCAATTCATTACAATACCTTTTGCCACAAGGATTTAAAAAGAGGAGGAAAATCTGCTTCTTTCCCCAATTTTTCATCCTTCCTACTGCTGTAAAAAAGATGTAAAAACTTCAAGCTATAAAACTTCAAGCCTGTGCAAATAGATATACCTTTGTTCCCTATTTCTTGATGTCTTTATAGGTTGGATGTCTTGATGTCTCCTGCTTGGTTGCCTTTTCCCCACAGGAGCACCTCAAGGGTCACACATTTGCTCCACAATATAAACTGAGGAACATGTTTAAAGCATCTGCCACCATCTCATGTTATGATGACAATTGTTATAATGATTAAAAGCTTTGCAATGTTACCTCCCCTACTCCTCTTAGTAGGAGGAAAAACCTCATTTGAGGTTTTCTGGGTTCAATTTCTGTTGCCTCAGGAGTTTCAAGATGGAGCAGGCTCTGCTTGGGGGGCCCAGCAATGGGGCAAGAGGCAAAGGGGCAGGAACTGATGCCCAGGAAGTTCCACCTGAACATGAGGAAGAACATTTTTGCTGTGCAGTGACTGAACAGAGATCAGAGAGGGTGTGGAGTCTCCCTCCCTGCAGATATTCCACAACCATCTGGACACAATCCTGTGCCATGAGCTCTGGGATAACCCTGCTTTAGCAGGGAGGTGGGACCAGATGCCCCACTGTGATTCCTTCCAACCTGACCCATTTTGTGATTCTGCTGCTCCAGAGGCTCGGTGTCAACACGGAAAATCCCTCGGGGGTTGCCCACATGCAGGCAGAGGAGTTCAGTGGGTGCAGTGAAGTTGCCTGCAGATTATCTTCATGCTGCAGCCACTGTTTGTAAACAGGAATACACAGAATGGGCTGAGAAATCAGCTCCAAAACAACAGGCATTGTTTGTGTGCTGAGTAACTCTAGTGCTCCATTAGGATCTGGGAAAAAAAACATGTTGTGTCCAGATGAATGTAAAACCAGAGCCTGTCCTGCCAAAAACTCCAACTGATACCTTGGGAAGTTCTGGAAAGCTTAGTTAATTTTTTTCCCCTATATTTGATTTAACTTGTGAGAGAAGACTTTTTAATTTTTTTTTTTTTTTAATTTCAGCAAACTAATGAGAAAGGTTATAAAAAATAATGAAATATCAAGTGATTGCTGGCTGGGTGCAACTCTCACTGTCATGTCGGGGTGTGTTCACACTGCTCAGGGCTGAGCCCTGTTGCATTTTTAGTGGGCAAAGATGGGTTTAGGCTTGGTGTGCTGTGAAAGTGGTGCCATGAGCCACCAGAGTTTCTACCATCCCATCAGGGGCTGTGATGAGGATGCATAAAGTTCAGTGTCCCAGCATGTCCCCTCATCAGCAGGTGACACTTGTGGTCTGATTTGATAAGGTGTCAAGAAGTGAAAATAACCAGTGTGATGTCTGATGGTGCAATGGGAGCCCACTGGTACCTTGTGGGGTATTTTTTTATATATTCTATATATATATATATAGAGAGAGAGAGGGAGAGACTGATAGAAATTAGGCTTTGGTGCACCTGGCTGGGTCCAGAGGATCTGCAGATTCTTACAAGTCACTCAACTTTCACCTCCTCTACTCCCTATAACATGCTAAAACTTCTCTCAAAATTTCACCCCTATCCATAACTCCTGCAGGTATTTGGGCTCTGTCCCCACCTTGCTCCCACATTTCTGAATACCAGTTGTTTTCTGCCTGAGCTGCACCTACAAGAGCTCTTTCCTCAGCTGCCTTTGGGGGCTTCAGAGCCACTCAAGGTCAGTGACCAAGGCAAGGACAGCAGCAGCATTGTTTGTCATCTGAGGAAAGCACTTCAGTTGCTAAATGGATTTGAGTCGAGTTTGTTTTTTATCATCCTGAAATAACCACTGCTCAAACAATTGTAATTCTTCTGATGTCTTTCTGGAAAACATTTGGCTTGTTTGGCAGTGCAGCGTTGTGTAAATAAATATGTACCAAGCATCAAAGTCAAGGAGGGGAGGGCGAGTTCTCAAATAATTATGTAAATAAATCCACATAGCACGCTCTGATATTGGCTGCCACGTGCATTTATATTAATCAGTATGGACATTACTGACAAGTGAATCTATTCTGCCTCGTTCTCCTGAAGGTTTCCAAATTAATGCTTCGTTTTGCTCCGTGTTTTGCTGTAAGGGATGCAGCAGGAATCCAAGGCTGGCTTATCTCAGCATCCCCTTCAGGTGTCTCTGGGAGGCTGAGACCAATCAAACTCTGCATAAATAAGAGCACTCAGCATGAGAGAGTTTACAAGCTCGATCCAGCACTTAAAAAACCCACATTGGGAAAAAGTAAATACTCTCATTTGCTGGAATGGCCTTTATTTGTCGATCTCATCTTGACCTCTTTGGGGAGGCTAAAGGACGTTCAGTGACTCTAAAGTGCTGAGACTTTTTGTGTAGAGCCCCAGATGCACTTTTTCGATGCTCCATTGACAGCAGCTGCAATTGAGCCAACTTGAGTGGCTCTCCATTTTTCTTTATCCAAATAACTCATTTGTTTGTCCAGGGTTTGGCATCCAGGCTTAATCACAGAATAAGTGAGAAAAAACAGTTGCTCTTGGTGCTTCTGTGATCTTTTCCCTCTGAACCATTAAGCCATTGAAGTGTATTTTAAGGAGATGGTAAATCTTTCAGTTTGGTGGTGCACAGGCTGCCTAAATCGTGAGGTTGGATCCTCAGGGAGGGTCCCACCAAACCTGAGGCTCATCACCTCTGCCCCTTAGGAAGAGGAGGACATGAGCAATGTGACAGGAGTTGAAAGTGATAAGGAATAAGGTGTCAGGATGGTTTTTTAGAAAGCATGGAAATAATGAAAACAGCAGTTGGAGGTGATGGTTTACCTTTGTGAAGTTTGAATTATGTGGCAATGAGCCCACTTGTTAAAGCCATAAAGGTCAGAGCAGGAGCAGGAGATGGAGGAGGAAAGTATTGTTATTATCTTCTCACTCAGAGTACTGGAAGACAGAAGTTTAACTCATGTCTAGGGCACAAAATCACAGTAAATGAGAGTGAGATGAGCTCAGTATCTCATTGATCTTTAATTAGAGATGTTGCTCTCTTGGAGAGGCAAATTGCTGCAATCCCAATGAATGTCTGGGTGACTGCAGAGAACAGTGGGGCAGGAGGGGCCACTTTGGGACCACACTTTGCTGGAGTTTACCCATCTTTTCTTTTTTTTCTTTATGGCATGTTCCAGGTAACACATAGGCTTGCTGGTTACGTTACAGCTACTGAGATTATTTGCATTACAGTGGGGTAGGTGTAACAAGCCTTCAAACAGTAGTGTGGATCCCCATGGTTCAGTTCTTAATTGATACCGAATAGTTTGAGAAAGACCATGTGTTATTTTCAGTTCTGGGTGTGAGAATACACAGATTCCTTTCATTCATGCTCTTGGCTGTTCTCTTTGCTGTGGATGGGGATCTGTGTTTCCATTGTACCCTGGAGGTGAGCAAATTTCCTTCCAGTGTCTGAAGGGGCTACAGGGAAGCTGAAGAGCAGCTCTACATCAGGGAATGTAGTGACAGGAAAAGGAGTAGTGGATTAAAATAGAAAGAGGGGAAATTTAGGTTAGATATTAGGAAGAATTTGTTTACTAAGGGTGGGGAGGCCCTGGCACAGGTTGCCCAGAGAAGCTGTGGCTGCCTCATGCCTGGAAATGTCCAAGGCCAGGTTGGACGGGGCTTGGAGCAACCTGGGCTAGTGGAAGGTGTCCCTGTCCGTGGCGGGGGGTGGAACTTCAGGAATTTTAAGTTCCCTTCCAACCCAAACCATTCTGGGATTCTCTGATTTAAATGTGCACTGTGTGCATTGTTAACATTCCCTGCACCTCCATTTGTTCAGATGCTCAGCAGGAGTAACACTGGTAAATTGATTAATTACATCAATTATCTTAGGGGTTTTGTTTCCCCTCTCTGTGCTTGCACAATTTACTTCAAATACCAGTGTTCAGAATCACAGTGACTGAGTTAGAGGTAGGAATGATTCCTTCTTTGTAGAGGGATCTCCTCTGGCCAAAGTAGGACATGGCGTCAGTTTGAAGCTGTTCTGTGCCAAAAAAACGGCTTTATCAAATCCTGCACCTTTACAGTGCCATATATTGGTGAGCTGAACTGCTCAGGTGTTTTCAGAATTACCTTTTACTGCTTCTTTACTCCTGTTCTTTCACTACTCCTCCTCCTTGCTGCATTTCATGAAGCATGTATTACATGTAAATAAATGTGTTTATTGATTACGTGCCATTTGTGAAGGTGGTAAAGGGAAAATGGGTGCGTTTATCCGGTGAAAAAATCACAGCAAAACTTAAATAAGTAGCTTTCAGGAAAGCAAGGTAACAGACACACTGCAAGAATTGGGAGAAAATAACTCCTGAGAGGGTGAGCTGAGGGAAAAGTGAGTTAAGGAAAGCTGGCAGAGCCTTAGGGAGCCTTAAGGCCACAAGTTCAAACCATCCCATTCAGAAAGTGTAGTAGGGGACTAAATGGGTTTAATCGTGAGCTCATCGCTGACCTCAAATGCAAGAAAGAAATAGGCAATAAGAGGAAAGTGGGTCAGGCTCCCAGAATGGGAACAGAAGTGTAGAGGGAGCACAGACAGAATCAGAAAGGCCAAAGAACTAAATAAAGATACAACATTTAAGAGCCATTGGCAGTAAGTGGCTACGCTTCTGTATCTCCATTACAGGAGGCTGCTCTGCTGTACAGCAGGGAAAGGAACCCATCAACACATCAGCACCACAGATAATTGTCTAATGTCTTTTTTCATAGGAAGTTCAATGCTAATTAGATGATTTCTGTAATTAGGACTAGTTATAAAAGCACTAAGGTCCCAAGCTAGATGTGGGAAAATGGGTTAGGGCCGACCTGGGTAATTTAGGTGTTTTCAAATGGGTTGGAAATACGGATTTAATTTTAGAACACTTACCAAAAAAAAAAAAAGGTATTTCAGTGCTGCAAGTGGGGTTAACTTGCAAAGGAGAGAATCAGAAGCCTGTGAAAAGACTAGCACAGTGAGTGTTCCTAAAAAAAGAAGAAAGAAGAGGAGTTGGGGAGCTAGAGAGCCACCAACTTAACATCGATTTTGGAAAAAGTACATGAACAAGTAGTCCAGCAACCTTTTTAAAACACCTACAAGCTGACAGGGATAAGAATAACGTGCCAAAAATCTCATCAAAGCCATCTAACTTCCTCGTGCAGGGCAGCAATAGGTCTTGTGGACAGAGGAGCAGCAGCAGATTTATGTGTTGAGATTTCAGTTTGGGCTTTGGCAGCGTCTCAGTGACATCATAAGTTACAGAAACATTGTCTTAGTCTGTCTAAGATCTTAATTACTTTCAGGAGGGCCATTGTCTCTTTATTGATTAGAGTGGGGATCTAGAAGGCTTACCCTGGGCTTTGCCTCCTGGACTTTCTACTTAAAGGCTTCAGGAAGTGTATAAAGGAAGATGGGATGAATCTAGGCCAGTGTTTAGTGCTGTCACTTAAAAGAAATCCATGGAGTTTCCAGCAGAACCACGAGTGGAGATTTCTTCGTCTTCAGTCCTAGAGATAAGGTGCTGAATTCTCCCCAGAGGAGAGGGACCCCCTCTCTGGTTGATCTGTGCTTGTCTTGCTGACAGTGGGTTGGGAGAGTAGATGTTTATGTGTTAATATGAGTTGTCTGTACCAGCTTCTTTGGAGGTGCCAACAGCTCCACAGGATGCAAGGAACAGGGAATGAAGCCACTGTTGGATTAGGGATCTGGGATGACACCGAGCTGTGAGCTCCTCCATCCAACTTTTACAAATGCCCTGACTTGCACTCTTGCTGAATTCAGCCTTGTGCTGCCTCTTGTGCCCCAGCAACCCCGAGCAATAGCCTGCTTATTCAGTCTTACAATCAGGCCTAATTGCAAACCAGGCCCAGTGGTCAAAGGACAAGAGTATTACAAATGCCAAATATTTGTGAGAAGCCAGCCTGTCCCAGGGAGGGACAGCTGCTCCTAATTTTCCTGAGAGAATCATATTTTAAAGCTTAAAAATACAATAATTTTTGTGCATAGCAGGGCAGCTACTCCCTACCCAGAAGGGTTTAGTATTTGTGTGCCTTGGCCTGCCAGCCGTGAGAGGGGAAGAATACTTGTCTGCTCAAAAGGCAACTTTGAGACATGTTAAATTATTTCAAAATATGCCTTTGAGGCCTTCAGAAGAAAACTGCTGAATTGTGCTCAGCTTTTAGATGCTGGATGCTGTGACAGGTTAGCAGTGCCCAACTTGAATTAAGCCAGGTCTTACAGTGCACAGGGACCTCAGTGCACCTCCCAGCAAAACACAGGAAGGTGAAGACAGTGGATGTTCCACTCAATCTGGGGTTGAAGGAACCATTAAAGAAGGCACAAGTTCCTAAAAACTGAGGCTGCCTTCAGAGACAAGGGAAGAAGGAAGAGTCCAGCTGGGCTGATGGAACAGCCTGAATCCAGGAGGGTTGGGAAGGACTGGAGCTGTTGGTAACACAGCTAAAAGCCGTGGCTGTGATTGTTAAGGGGATATCCCTGGGCAGCAGGCAAGGGAGGGGATTCTGCCCCTCTGCCCCCTCAGGTGAGACCCCCCTGCAGAGCTGCTTCAGCCCTGGGGAACAGCACAGCAAGGACATGGAGCTGCTGGAGAGAGTCCAGAGGAGGCCCCAAGAGGATCCTCCTCTACTGGGAGGAAAGGCTGGGAGAGTTGGGATTGTTCAGCCTGGAGAAGAGAAGCTTTGGAGTGATCCAATTGTGGTCTTCCAGGACATGAAGGCAGCTGCAAGGAAAAATGAAGAGAGACTGTTTCCAAGAGCCTGGAGTGACAGGACAAGGGGGAATGGCTTCAAACTGACAGAGAATAGATTTAGGTTGGATATTGGGAAGAAATCTTTCCCTGTGAGGGTGGAGAGGCCCTGGCACAGGTTGCCCAGAGAAGTTGTGGCTGCCCCTGGATCCCTGGAAGTGTCCAAGACCAGATTGGACACAGCTTGGAGCAACCTGGGCTAGTGGAAGGTGTCCCTGCCTATGGCAGGGGGTGGAATGAGATGGTTTTTAAGTTCCCTTCCAACCTAAACCACTCTGTGATTCTATGGTTCTATGCAATGGAATTAGCCATCAATTAACTGCCAGAAGCTGCCTGTGCATTTGCTGCTATGAATTTGGGTCACTGAAACCCACCCAGAGCGAACACCAGCCTCGAGAAAACACAGCCATCCACAGATGCCATTTGTCCCCCTGCATCAGATGTTTCTCTTGCAGATGATGTACTTCTATCTCTGGTCAAAGTGACCTAGAATTTGGTTTTAAATGTTGATGTCTTCTCAATGTTCTCGTTGTTTATAGCCACAAGGTGGCATTGCAGATTAAAGGGAAAACAGCTCTTGTAGTTGAGGGAGAGAAGAGGGAGGTGGGAGACTTGGAAAAAATTGTACAGCCACGCTGAAATCCTTTCTAGGTCTTGGAGAGATGCAGGGCAGACTTGTCCTCTCAACTCTCAGGCCTCCAGTTTTGATGGCAGTGAGCACGATGTTTGCTGGGTTGTGATCATAAAGTGTTTCAACTGGTCGAGCATCTGCAAACACACTGGAGCTGTTCAGAGCTGCTGCTTCACTCCTGCCTCTGGGATGTGATGGAGTTTTAGAGCTGTGAGAAAGGTGATGGTGTCTCCTTGCAGGCTCTTTCATTTCCATTTCTGTGTTCAGATCCTGAAGAAAACTCGTTTATTCCTTTCCCCCAAACACGTTTCCCTTGGTTTCCGTGCAGGCTCAAATTTGGCTGAAATTGGGGCTCTCTGGAAGGCAAGTGAAGTCAAACCCTCAAACAAAGGTTTGAAGTAAACAAAGCTTTAAAGGCTGTTTATTTGTTTGCTTATGAAGAGGAAGGTGACCTGAGCTTACTGTAGCTGGACCTTGTCTGTACTTTTCAAGTCTTACTGTGATCCAGGGCTCTGCCTTTTCCGTTCAGGGTAAGAAGACTCGGAGCAGGATGTTCCAAGGTGTTTGCTCCTTGAAATAACAAGGCACTTAGGAGATCTGAGTGAATCCTTAGGAAGCCTGTTTTGCACCAAAAAAAATGATAACAAATTTCCTACTCTGGAAATACTGACTGCTCTACATCAGAATGGGTTTCACTGTTTTATTTCCCTGTAATTTTTTTTATTATAAGTTCCTGGCCTAGGGAAAGGACCTGATTTTTCCTCAATCCCCACTGTGTTGCTGTAATATAAATACTGTATTGCTGATAGATCCTTTCTGGTCCCAACTGTTTTTATCAGTGCTTGTTGCCTTTGTCTGTATATACTTTCCATGTAAACCAGGAAAAGTGGCTCTGCTGAAAGATGGATCTTCCCAGCAGTGGAAAAAAGTGCTAAACGGAGTGGGGGAGCATCCAGCCAGCAAAGGAAAATCTTACCTGTTTTGGAAAGAAAGTGAAAATAGTTTTATTTTTGCCTCTGCTTTGGGGAAGGAACGAAAGGCAGATGAAATAAAAAGAGCTTGCTCAAAACCCACCAGAAGTGTTTGTTAGGAATTTTGCAGATAAATGGAAGATAATTGACAGTGTTTCACCAGGCAAGAGGAATCCCCTTGTTCTAACTCTAACCAAAGCAGTGAAATTTTTTCATCAGCATTAACATGCACATGACAGCAGAGAAAAACATGGTGAAGTTTTGCTTGGACAGTTTTTACCTGGTTGAGAAAGCCAGGGCACATAAATACCTGTAGATCCACAGATCCAGGTATGCACAGATGTGTATGCACAGGAGTTTCTTGGTATACTGGACGTGTCTGATTCCTTTTGGGACCAGCTTTTTTCAGAAAAATATTCCCAGTGTCTTCAGCCATTTTGGTTTGCCAATTGTCCATAATTTTATCCTAGTTTTCCCCACCTTGAGGTTACTGCAGGGATTGGGAGGCTCTTGCACACACCAGCTGTCCCAAGGCTGGGAAACTGGTTTCCTCCATGGTCCCAAAGACTGTGGTGAGGTGGCCACAAACGTGTGCAAAAGTGTTGTTGGTTTAGATAGCGTGGGAAATGCTGTTCTTGACCAGTTCTTTGTTCTGGGACAGACCCCATAACTAATTTTGCCCCAAATATTCCCCTTTTCTCAACAGGCTCAGCAGTGCAGGCAGGACAGTTTATTCCTGCTTGAGCAGACACTGTCTCTCACTCTGTGCAGAGCGTGGTCAGACTTGGACTGGGAGGCCTTATGGAATATAAACATCAAGTGTTTATTAAATACTGTGAATATTCTGCCCTGACATGTAAATAAGCAGTTGGCATTTGGATTTACAGGATGGTTGACCACAGTAGAGATACGTAAGGCTAATGACGACATCAGGATAATTTAAAAAGGTGTATATACTCCTTCTGGGTGCTGGGTACTTCTGGGGGGAAGCCAACAAGTAAATGATAGAGGTTAGGATGAGATGAGAAAGAAACCTGCCCTCCCCAAGGTTATTCCATAAGTGCCTACTGCAGAGTTTCAGATGCACCACTGGAGCAGCTGGTGCTGGCTCACCTCATCTGTCAGGCAGGGTGCTGAAGGAGATGTATTGCTGGACTGACCCCAATAGTGAATCCGATGTTCTTGGCATTTTTTTCAGGCTCCCGACCTGAAGGGAGAAGTTGAACCTTTTGAAAAGAGAAAAGTTATCCGTAAAAAATTCTGCGCGGTGCACATTTCCGGATGAGTGTTCAGGCCAGCATTACTTAATGCTGAAATCAAAGCTTTGGGGATTCATGGACATTTCCAAGGCTGCTGTGATACTGCAACCCCTGTGCATAACCTCATGCTTAACACAGGGCTTTTATTCACCTTGAAATTCTCTTTTGTTCTTCAATCAGCTCCGTTCTGGAAGGAGAGAGGGGGGGAAGGAGTGGTAAGATTTAGCAGGATCTCTGGAGATGAGCAGATGCAAGCCCAGCTCTCCTGGAAGAGAGGCTTTGTTTGCGTTTCAGAGGAGGTGGTCAGAGAAAATTTGGGACAGTGTGAATGTTTTCTGGGGAAAAGATGCTGTTTAAAGCACCATCTGTGTGTAACGCACGTAATGTGCATCACAGCAGGAGAACAAAATTTGCTGCATCCAGGGGAAGACTGTGGGAACACGTTTGGTAGAAGGAGGCTGGTAGTGATGGGATCTCTCTTGTGCATTTTGCTGCTGCCTGGGAAGCACCTTGGGGCAGTCTCAGCCTCTCTGAATTCCCAGGGACTGCCCTATTAATGGGAAAGTTGTACTTCTGCTCCAGGGGTTTGCTGAACAACACATGGCCTGGCTTGATGTCACAGAGGTTCTGCTACCTCTGTGTCACAAAACAATTTTTTTTTGTTTTATTTTATTTTTTTTCCTTCCTTCTATTTCCAAAAGGGAATTTTGCTCTTTTTCCCCCCTACCCAACCCCATAAACTGTATAGTGGCTGTCAGGACATTCACACAACATGGTGAGTGCTTGAATTCAGGTGTTTTCTGTAAACTTGACAGATCTTTGACCAGCAAAAATTTGAGTATTGTAATCATTCAGCTTAATTTGAATGAGGGGACAGGAAGAAACATCTCTCTGCTCCTGCACAACCAACTGCACCTCAGGAAAACAGCTTTGTTTTTGACAAATCTGTGTTTTCTTTAAAATATTCCTAGAGAATATTGCAGAGTTCAAATGTTAAGGCCTTCCTCTGGAATGGCACTGAGTTTTGAAAGATTTACGTTGGTCTTCAAATCTGTAACCTGTTGACACACTACAAAGGCCTGAGATGGCTGCCAGTACCTCAGCACATTTTGAAAGCACAAACAGTGGCTTTAGTCATGGTTAAGTTGCATGAATCAGACCATTCTTCCTTGGACAGTCCTTCTGCAGATGAAGTCTGTTTAAATTTCTGTGCATCTGCTGTTCATGCTTTCATATGGGAGCAATTTTTTACATGTGCACCAGGGAGGGGTGAGTAAGGAAACAGCGACACGTTGACCTCAGAAGCTCTCAGGGAATTTTCTAGAGCCTTGGGCTGCCTGCCTGGGAGAGTTTTTTTAGTGTGCTTGTTCCTCTGGTTATCCTGTGCACACCTCTCACTGATCCACCGTCCCTGCCAGGGGCTATGGAGACAAAGACAGGCCTTACTCACACTCAAAAAGCCCACAGGCGTTTGAAGGTGAGGGCTGAGGAGAAGGGAGTCAATGGGGAGAAGTTTATCCTACTGCTGGTTTTGTTCTACCTGCTGTGGAGGTGCAGAGGAACATTCTCTCACCAACTGCCAGGTCGGCAACTTCTGTTCTTGGTGGATTCACTTCAAGGTTAAAGGCAGAGAAATCACAGCCTCTCCTTCCTTAGCAAGAAACTAAAAGTCTCAAAGGCCCTGATGATCCCACTTGAGGAGAAAGTTTCAGTTCCATGGCTTGGAATGAAGCCACCATCAACCCCAGGGGTGCTGAGCCTCCCTTGGTGTTTGAGGTGTCTCTGCTCACGAACTCTCTTGTCCCTCTTGGACACCTGTTTTAGCTCTGCTGTCCCTGAGCTCGTGCTCAGCCACTTTGGTGACCAGAATTCATTGCTCATAACTCATCTCTCAGCCTTTCTGGGACAAATTCAGCTGGCTGAAAAGGTCATTTATTCCTACATGTTCTTGGGGATAGCGGGGCACAAGCAGAGCAGAGTAGACCTGTATGTGCACACACAGCTGGGAATGGGGTTGGGAGGAGCACAGGTGAGCAGGTTCCGTTCAGGAACCTGAGAATAAGTGTTATGTGTAAGAGTTACTCTGAGGTTAATATTTATGCTATGTAGGAAAGCATTAGGGGGGAAAATCTGAATTTATTTTGGACTACGACTGTAAAAATTTGAAATTTTTTCATGGAAAATGATTGCTCCCATTTTAAATCCCCCATCCTCCGTGCATTTAAATATTGGAATGAAATGAAATAAAGTTAGACGGCTCCTGACTGGTCCTTCAAAAGCAAACCAGGAGCTGACAGCACAGAAATTGTGGGATTAGGGCTGAGCCAAAAACTAAAGCAGTTACTCCTGAGCTTAGAGATGGTGACCTGAGCTAAGGCGTGGGCTCAGCTGTGGAGGAGCATGAACTCTTTTTTTTTTTTTTATTTTGCCCATATAATTTTAGAATTACAGTTATGAAACACAACAACTATTCTTGCACGCTTAACTGAATACTTTCCACTGGTTCAATATCACTAATTTCTTCTGTATTTTATATCCACTCCCTTAGAGTGCCTTTCTGTGGGGACTTTGGGCTCCCTTCCTCTTTTCTCCCCTTGCTGGATTGTTCATGGCTCAGCTGGGACAGGCAGAACCCTGCAATTCGTAGTCTCAGCACCCAGAAGATGATTTTTTTGTGATCTAGTCACGACCACAAACCTTGAAGCCTCCAAATGACCCTATTTGTAATCCAGTGATGTGTTCTCAGAACTTCCTAGGCCACAAGGTCCATCCCTGAGCTGATGACTGCCCAGTCAGTGGACAGCCAAGTTCACCCTCACAGCTCTGCCCATGGGAATGTGGAATTGTTCATACACATGACTTGCTCTTGTGGTGAGCAAGGCTCTTTCTGGAATGACCAATGCACTAGAAGGTTTTCTCTTCCCTCCCTCCCCTCCCACTGACCTTCCCCAACGTGTCCTTGCCTAAATCTGTAGCGCTGCACACGAAAGGAAGGAATTCAGGAGTGTGTGAAGTACTTGCAATTAAATGTCACGCAAGCCACATGTGGTTTTGTTGCTCCAAATTCAGCTCAAAATAAATGGAAAGGATTACAAAATGAGGGAACAACTTGGGTCAACCTGGAGCATTAAACAAAACATGTTTTCCTTCAGTAGCACCCAGGAGTGTGTGATGGATTTTACCAAGTGGAGAACACAATGTGGAATCCAAGTCAGGGGCTCAGTAGTGGTGTCACAGGAGTCACAAAGTTGCTTGGTGAGCCTTGCAGGTTCTGTTGCTTGAAATAGTTGCTCCTTGCTTTGTTTGGCTTGTGCTGCTGTAGAGAAGGGAATGTTTTCCACGCCCACTGTGACAGGAGAAAGAGGAATGAAGGTAGGAGTTGGAAGTGAGATCGTGGCTCAGGCTCACTAATGGGAAATCAGGCAAAGGAGAGATGGGAACTGTTCATGTTGAGCCTCCAGTGAGCCAAGCTTAGAAGGCTCTCAGGTCTTTAAGAATATTTAAGATTATTTCCCCATGCTGGACCATGCAATGGGTGCCCCACGTGTGAGATTTTATTGCCCACCGCTCCTGGGGAGATGAGTGGAGTTTCTCCCTGAACTCAGTCAGATCTCTGACATTCCTGTGATCAGGAAATTAATTTAATCTCCCGCTTAGGAAATTTTCCACTGGTTTTAATTGAGAATTACTCTGTGCTGGTAGAACTGCTCCACTCTCTTCACAAGCCCAAAGGCTACAGCAAACCTGACACAGCCCTGTTGTCTTTGGCACGTTGAGCTCTGGAGTGTTTGGTGGCACGAATTGATGGAGGAAGGACGTGTGTCTTTTCCTGAAAAGCTCAGGAGAACGATTTGCTCTCTGTATCAGCAATGCCACTGCCTTTCCCAGTCAACCACTGCCAGCTGTGGAAGGCACGTTCCCTCCTGCCAGCCACTCATTGTGCTTTTGCAGTAGGAAGAGGGGGGATGGAAGAAGGGGGGATCTTAATTGAAAAAATAGGCCCAGGGCTTCAGGGACATAACAAAGTCAGTGGGAGTGTGTGAACAGCAATTTATTTTGTCAGTTCAAGTTACAGTCTTTCTGACATGTGAAAATTGCAGATGCCAGTTTCTCAATGTGTCACTGTGACACACAGCATCCCAAATAAATAATGAAACTCAGGGCTGGCTTTGCAGGGCTTCAGGAAGCCCAGGGAAATGGGATATAAAAATTGGCAGATAAACTGAGAGAGTTTTCTTTGACATAAAGGGCATGATCTTAGTTCAGCCTTTCACAAGATGATCTTCATACCTTTCATTGCTTCAGCAGAGTGTTCCTATCATCAGTGCAGTCTTCACAGAGTTTATGGCCTTCACAGCCTCTTTGGGCTTTGAAAATGGAGCTGTTTTCATGAAGAATGAAGCAAACTTTTCCCCTTGAAACTAAAGGATTGGATGGAGTGTGGCTGAAGTGTTGATCTGAGGCTGAGTAGACCTCAAAAGCAACTCGTTAAGGCCAGGATCCAATTAGGAACTTACCTGTTGCCCTGACTGCTTAAGAGCCTTTTAAATGTTCCACTTCTATATTGTTCTTCACCTGTTAAATTGGAGTGATGATGATATTTAAATCTCCTGTGTTTTCTGGCTTAGTTTAATCTTTTAGTAAGGAGCTCTCCTTTCCATGAATTTCTATAGCATTAATACAACTTGGCTCAGCCTTTATTATGGTGTCTATATATTATAGCAGTAATATTTCATTTTGGGCAAATCAAGAAGTTTCAATGAATTTTTGTTCACTGGGCTTACAGAAGTAGACAAATAGCCAGTAATGATCAGGGGGCCAAGTCAGAAACGTGAAGAGTTTATTAAAAGTTCAATTAGAAAGAAACTGTTCTGCACAGAGCTTTGGCAGGAGCCAGAGTGGCAGCAAAGACATTCATTGCCCTTAAAAGAGAAGTCCTTAATAATGTGGCAAAGCTGTGAATGGTTTCCTATCCCATTTCCCCAGTTAATCTGGGTTAGGAGTCAACAGGGTGGTCAAACACAATGTATGATTTCTGAGGAAATCCTGAAAAGCTACATTTGTTTAATCTAAGAATAGGAGAGAGAGAGAGAGAGGATATGACAAGTCTTCAAATGCATAAAAAGCCTGTGCATGCGAGAAAAAACGTGTTATCTTTGAAGAAGAATAGGTCAAGAAGCTGTAAATTTAAATTGCAAGGAGATCTGTGTCTAGCAGATAAAGAAAGCATCAACAGGGCCAGAGAGGGTGAAGAGCTGGTGCCATTACCTGCAGCCCATGGTCCTGGCAGGTGGGGATGGAAGGGAGTGAGGATACTGCCTAACCAACATCTAAAAGACAAGTGCTAATAATTTTGCTAAGTATTTCAGGAGGCTCAAAGCCGATGCAGACAGGAAGGTTTGTCTGGGTTCATGACTTTGGAGGGAGTGTTCAGCTGACACTTGTCACCAGCAGGTGGGTTGTGCCCAGGAGTGTCTGACTGGTGTGAGAGGATCCCCATGTTGGTAGGACACCACATCAGTTCTGGCTGCACTGTTGTCTCTTTCCATGCAAACTTAAAAAACAGGGCATGGATTCTCAGGAACTCAAAGCCAGATTGTCCTCCTGGTGCAGCCAGGGCCAAAAGGAATTTTGGTCACACAAGGCTGAAGGTAGAGATATGAAACAAGGCAGAGAGGGATCAGCTCCTGATGACACGTGAGCGAGCTCAGTCTGTGCCTTTACCAGGACACAGTTAAATATGAAGTTCTTCTTTCCCGTGGAAAAGCATCAGTTGACTTTGCACCAGTGCTGCATTGCCTTCCTTATGCTTTTGAAACCCTTTTTCCTTGGGAACTACGGAAAGAAAGTGAATTAGGCTGCAAATAAATCTCTTTTGCGGGATGTTGTTCATCCCCAGCTGCCCTGGTCACACTCTGTGAGAGCGTCCCTGGGTGTAGGGACTTGGAGAGAGCTGATGCAGTTACTTGAGAGCCCACTTACCCTGATCTCAGCTCTGTGCTTGTCTCTCCTCTCAGAACATGCGTCACTGTACACTGTAATTACGAGGAGAGCTCACTGGCAAGGAAGGATGATTGCATCATTAAGACACTGGAACAGGAATAACTAATTCTGCTCTTAACTCCTCGTGTAACCCCAGCTGTGACACTGGAGATCAGTTTTCTCATCTGAAAGGAAAAGAATTTTCCTACCTTAATAATGGTATTTTCTTGTGTTTTTTTTTAATGTTGCTGTGCCTACATTATAGTTTGAAGGGATAAAGACTTAAGGAGGTTGTGTCTATGGCACCAGCGACGATCAAATTCGAACTGGATTTGAACTAAAACTGTGTGTCCTGCAATAAGAATATTGATGTCAATAATAATATTTATAGTAAAAACATCTACAAGGGGATTGGAAGATAATTCATGACAGAAACTGCTGAAAGAAAAGTCTGTAGCATATAACAGGACCTGGTTCATTCTTTGTGTCAATTTGCAACCCTGACATCTCTCACCAAGTATTCTGGCAAGATCGTAGTGCTTTCAAGGAAAGATTTAACAGCCAAGTTACAGCACACATCTCATGTTGCTTTTAGTTTATTATTATTGCAAAATGCACCACTGAACACTTAGGAGTGCATCACAAAATAAAATGCTGTGGAATCACAAATGAATTTTGCTTGAGAGTTGAATGAGTCTGTGATTTAGAAGCTTTGATATCAATACCATTGATGTTTTCATAGTAAAGATGATGGCACTCACAAGGTTTTCTTTTGAATTTGGAAGTTTTGGCACAATTCTTAAAAAGTAAATTTTGGTGAGATTCTTATTAATTTTTCCCCAAAAGTTCAGCCAGCCATGAAATAAGAGTGGCTTTGTTGGTTTTTTTTTCCCCTGGTTTGCTGCTTTTTCCTCTTCTGGATCAAACATTTTTTATGAAGTCAACCTTTTTCTACCTCTGCTCCTCTCTCCCACACCTCTTCTCTCATGGAAAAAAATTCCACAGTCCTCTGGCTTTGTTACCCATTGATCTTGTTGCCAAGAAGCTCCTCTGTCCACGGAAGCTCCATTTTTGTGTGTGTCACATTATAAAAAAACTACTTTTATTATGCAAAACTATCACAGCCAAAGAGCCAAGTCATCACTTTGAGATTCACAGTGCAAAGCAAGAGGGTGGTGGTTTTCTTTAAATATTTCAGACAACGCTTTTATCAAAATGGGTCATTCCTCCGTCTAATCAGTGTGTGCTCCTGGCCATGAGCAGTTCTAGGTGCAAGAACTGCTGCAGTGGGCAGTAATGGATTAAATATGTCCACTGTGAAAGATTCTTCCTTAATTGCATTAGTTGGAGGTTTATTTTATGCTCTGATATGTGGCATTGAGCCAGAGAGACCACAATCCACCTCCCTTTCCAAGGTCCGAGCGCAGAAAGTATCCCTTTACAAGAAGGGTGCTTAAGTGCTTTTCTGAATCAAAGCCTGAGTCAGTGCTTTAATGTACTCTGTTCATGCTTGGAAATGGCTTATATTCCTCTGAGCAAATTTCCTCTAAAGAAGCTAAGCCTACTACAGTGTCTGAAGAATTCAATGTCACACTGAAAACTTATCCCCCAGATCTGTGTCCAACGAGATCCTGCTTAATGGATGCTGCCTATTACTTACTGCCAGGCAGCATTCCCCTCCCTAGCACTGAGACAGCCTGTTCTCTCTCCAGGCAATGTGTCACATTTTCATCTGGTCACCTTTGGTGTTTTCCATTTCCATTGAAGGTTCTAGAGAAGGTCACTTCAGTGCAGCATCAGTAGCACCTCCATACCCATGATCTCATACATGTATTTCAGGCTGGCTCGAGACAGGAGTGTGGTAGGACTCAGACTATCCAGCAGAAAGTTTAGGCAGCTGTCTCATATAGGAATCATGGAATAGGTGGAGTTGGAAGGGACTCATAAAGATCATTGAGTCCAACTTCCTGCTCCTTGCAGGATGGCCTAACACTAATCACAGAATCATAGAATGGTTTGGGTTAGAGATCATCTTGTTCCACCTCCCTGCCATGGGCAGGGACACCTTCCACCAGCCCAGGTTCCTCCAAGCCTCATCCAACCTGGCCTTGGACACCTCCAGGGATGGGGCAGCCACAGCTTCTCCCTGTGCCAGGGCCTCCCCACCCTCACAGGGAAGAATTTCTTCCTAATCTCTAACCTAAACCTACTCTCAGTTTGAAACCATCCCTGCCTGTCCTGTCACTCCAGGTCCTTTTCAGTAGTCTCCATCTTTCTTGTAGGCTCCCTTCAGGTATGACCATCATCCAGATGCTCCTTGAACTCTGGCAGGCTTAGTGTCAGAGCTTGTTCCAATGATTGACCACCCTCTCAGTGAAGAATCTTTCCCTCATGTCTAATCTGAACTTCTTCTTCAGCTCCATTCCCTTTCCTTGAGTTGTGGGTCACCAGAGAGAGGAGATCAGCAGCTCCTGCTCTGCTGCCCGTCCTGAGGAAGGTATGGACTGTTCTGAGGGCATCCCTCAGCCTTTGCCACTGCTGCTTTCAGTGCACTGGGTCACATTTTCCTTTCACAAAGTGTGAGGCTGGTGCCTGACCCGCCAGGAAAAGCTTTATTGTGGATCATTTCAAGCCTCACCACCAACTGCAGCTTCCTTGTCAGAGCTCAAGGAAAATTCATCCCAGTCTTGCTGGGCTATTTTAAGGCCAGGCTTCTATGGATCTGCACGAGCCCACGTGCTTCAATTAGCTTTTGTCTGGCCTGAGCTGTTTTTGTTATCACCCTCTTTTTGCTGATAAAGCAGGAACATTTTTAGAGGTGATTTTTCCCCCCCTGCAGGAGCGCTAGGATGGATGGGAATGAACTTTGTCAGGTGCTTAGAGTAAAAGGAATTGTCAGGATACCTGGCTCCCTGTCGGTCCTGACAAATCACCTGGGGGCCTTGTTGCCTCAGGTTGCTTGGGTCTGCAAAGCAAGGCTAATATTTATTTCCATTATATATATTAATAGCACTTAGTAACTTTGAACAAGGTCAGGACTTCACTGCATTACACACTGTGCTAAGACACGCATATATTAGTGGCTGTCTCATGCCTCCCGTGAAGAAGTGATGTCAGAATGCAGTGCCTGAGATCCAAGGAATGATCCATAATGCATGATGTATTCCAGGGTTCTGTCCTGTCACTCTGGCTCATCTGATGGAGTGCATCATGGGCAGGAGATAACTTGAGCTGGCCTTTCTTAACTTGATTATCCTATTTCAGTGTTAATACCTGAGATAAGGATCTGTGACTAAAGGGAGGCAATGTCTGAAAAACCTCTGCAAAGTTTTGCTGCTGGAGTCATAAACCAGGGAGGATAAAGCAGCACTTCCAAAGCATGTGCACCTCCAGCAAACCTGACCACATTTTGTCTGAATTTAAGCCTCTCATTTTCATCCGTGCCTTAGTCACAGAAGCCATTCTCCAGATGATCCCACGCTCCTTCAAGTTCAGACCAACGACTCCCTGAATTAATAGATCAGTAGACAACAACTCTGTGAACCTCCAGTATGAATTGATAAATAGTCTGTCTCCAATCAGTAATGCATCCCAGATTTAGGGCTGCCTGACAGGCAATGTTCTGCCATTGCCACCATGACTTTGTTCTACACTTTAAACTTGAAAACCGTGAAAAATAAAGAATAGTTTGGAGCCTCTGGTTGTTAAATCACCACAAGCTCCTACTGGGGATGCACAGTGACATTATGATTACCAATGTCTATAAATCTGCTTTACAGAACTTGGTTCTTCTGATGGGACCCACACTAGAGACAGGATAAGGGACCTGTGTGTGCAGAAGTGACATGTTGGGGTGGCATTGCTGAGGTTATGGAGATGTGAGTTGGAATCTGTGATGGGATGACTTTTTTGGGCTTGTTCTGTAAATGGACATTATTGAGAAGTGGTGTTTCCTCCTACTATCACGCCCATGTGTTCTGGTTTCATACTTGGAGTTAAGGGTAAGGGTGGGAGCAAACTGGGTGTGCTGGTGGTCACTTAACTGTTGGGCACAACCAGCCTGCACTTGGCCTGGGGTTGAATTGTACTGCAGTGGGTGCTTGTCTGAAATATGAAAGCAGGAGTTGTCAGCACTCGGGGAAAGATTGAAGGCCAAGGAAAACTGTAGTGAATTGCCATCCTCTGTAAAGGATAAAGATGGAGCTGCAGAACCAGTGCAGCAGCAGAGCTAAAGCTCTGTGTTAGCAGGAGCACAGTGAGGCTGGTGATGGACTGATACTGATGTCAACAGAAGGTTGTCTGTGGAACTGAAATCATGTGCAAAATCTAAAGTGGAATGAATCTGAGATTAGCAACCCTATGTGGAGAGTTACATCTTAATATTGTGTGAAAATATAAAATAATTCATGAAATGACAGCCCGGTTGTGAGATGGTGATCAGTTGCTGAACAGTGATATTCTGAAAGTTTGTTCAGTGCAGAATCAGTCAGAAATCTTTAAAACCAATGGTGATTAAAATACCCTTTTAGCTTTCTATGTATATATCTTTTTATAATAGAATCCCTTTCTAAAGTTTGAAAGTGAGATAGAAGTTTAGTGAAAGCACTGAGTGCAGTTTGAGAGAGGCTGGCTCATCACGCAGGGCAGTACTTGGGGGGAAAAAAGGAAAATCATCCAGAGCCTTCATTCCAAGAAAGAGTCTAGACATTAAGCCACTGCATAAAAAGCTGTTGGAAAGTCAAGGATTTCCTTACAAGTACTTGCAGCTTTCTTTCCTGGCTTCCTCTGGAAGTTGCAAAGAGGTCCATTGACTTCTTGGAGATTCACAGTACCACATAAATTAGGTGGAGAGACTCCATGGGAAGCAGGCCAAAGCGGAAGATAGTTCTTAAATACATTATCTATTTCATTCTTCTCCTTTATATACTTCTCTCCACAGCAACTGTACTCAGTAAAATATGCTTTGAAGAAAGTTGAATTGCCAAAAAAGTAAGATTAACTGCCAGAAAATAGTAAAGTTATATTTTCATTCTCCACTCTGCATGAAACAATCCAGCAGAACTAGTAAATATGGGTGTCACGTTATTTCCAGTGTTGTTGCCTTGGCTTCAAAAGTCACCTCAAATTGTTCTGTAAGTGATGAGGTGACGACAACCCCAAACAAGCAGCAAAGAAGGTAGAAGGTCCTAAGGAACAGTTTGAATACTGGGTCTATTTTAGAGCTGGTGGTTGTTTGGATAAAGGAACTCATGGAAATAAACCATGGCTGTACAGCTGGTACCCACTAATAGTCCTTTGGACGAGAAATAGGCTGCTCCCAAGTGAGGTGTCCACGGCTGGTGGCGAGCAGGGACTGTCCATTCCCGACAGAAATGTCACTGGAAAGGTAATTTTTCCCATCTCCCGTTCCAGGGTTTAGGTGTGTCGGGTTCTGTCTGATTGTTCGTGTTGGCCAGTTCCCAGCTTGCTTTCTGAAGATATTTATTTTTGTAACTGTTGCATTTATCAGGGTGGATTAGCCAAGTCTGTTGACTTCAGTGCTTTGGCACAGGCTGTCAGGAATTATTTTAGTAGTGCTCTGCCCTGGACCCAAGTGCATTTACTTTTCAACCTCTGCTCTCGCTTCCAAGCAATAACCTACTGTGGGTTTCACTTACAGGCAGACATTCAGTGGAGTTCCTCTGCCCAGCTCTTTGTTGTACATTGGATTTTTGTTTGCTGAAATCAAAGGGAAGGAGAAAGGACCATCTCCCCCTAATGGCTTCTGGCTACCAGTAAGTGGTGGCTATTCCACAAGGAGGTATAAAGCACAGGAGGATGTTTTCAGAGAAGTAATAAATCTGCTGGGATAGTCATGTGGAGTTCCAGCATCACTTGAGAGAGGGGAACTTGTGGCATTTCCTTTGTTCCATCTCAGGCATCATCTCCACAAAGTCTTGGATACATGAGCCAAATCCTCTGCCCAGCAGTTCCATCATTTTCCAGCACCAGAGGGTTGGGCCCTTCCTCTGCAGATTGTTTAGGGTGACACCATGCTTTATTTTCAGTGTTTTAGGGGTATCAAAAAGTCACCCCTCTTCTTGGTAAGCTGACTGAGCTTTGATAGTACCTTCAGGGCTGTGAAAAAGTGTTGATGGAGTGTATTGACCCTAATGTTTTTCAAGGTAAGGAAGAATTAAATCTGAATTAAAGGCTCATTGTTTCAGACTTTGACTGGGAACTGAATATCCTCTTTATACCATTATTTCCAGAAAAAGGTTCATTAAATTTCTGTCACACGACCCAAACTCACCTTTACGTTCACATGCACCTTTAAAGTAAATTCAATAACTGACTTCAGAAAGGGTTTTTTTTTTTTGCTCACACAAATTAGTTTGTTCATTCTCCTAATATCCCACTTGCCTTCCCTGCGGGTGAATGTCACCGCAACCTCTGTGCTTCCATCCCAAAACCTGAGCTCGTCACTCACTTCAAAGATGCAATTCGCTGCCAAATACCTCACCTTCATCCATCTCAATCTAAACTCAGCAAAATGACCTCTCAAAAAGTACTCTACTGAGGCACTCTTTAATCAACATCTGTTTAGAGCTTTCCCCGTTAACTTCACATAGGCAGATTGTTTTCCATAATTAGACACAGACAGGCTCTGATATAACCAGCTGACATATAGAATACATATTCATTTCTCCCCCTGACTTTTTGAAGGATCTGAGTAATGCAGAAGGAACACCTAGTGCATTTAATACTAGTCTCAAGAGCTTCAGACTTGTCTAAGAGAGTCGCTGAAGCACTTCAGGTAAAACTCATGTCTTGTGAAATGAGAGGCTTAGGACAGTGTGATGCTCTTGATGAACTAAGAGGCTGTATTTAGCTAAGACATGGAGAGGAACTTGGAGCTCGTGTCTCCTTGTTTTCCTTTGCTAGATGGGCTATAAGGGGCAGAAATGTTTTTTAGGGACGAGAAGATGATGACATTAATAGAACTATCACTGCAAAAGCTTTCTGGTTTTGCAATTACAGCCCTGAGCAACTACTTGGGGCTCACTGCTGTGGACTTTGCCTGATCTGTGTTGTCTTAGCCCATTTGTAAAGACTCTGGTTTAGATAAACACTTGAACACACGCCTAAACTTCTTCATTATGTAAAATACCCCTAAAGCTCTTTGTCTACTAAACTTGACCTTGATCTCTTGGTGCTGCAGCTCCCCAGTGAAAAATAGAAATGCGATAACAGCTTTATCAGCCTGAAAACTCCCAGCAGTCCCACGCTACTATTTCTCATGTAGCATAACAAAACATATCTATAAACGTGATAGTATTTACTGGCTTGATTCTGCCCTTTCCCTTCAGTGAAATTAAATAACAGCCGACTCCAGAGGCAGCCTGATTGATTTGAGTGAAACCAATGCTGCTGCTCAGCAGGAGTAAGGGCAGGAGGAGCCGAGTCAGGCACCGAGCAGGTTCTGTTATTCCCCTGTTACTGCCACAGAGCCCTGGTTCTTTTGAGAAAGCCTGTTCATATTTTCTCTTCCACTATCTCCTCCTGATCTTTTTGCCTTTTCTCAGCTTGGTGGAATAGCCTCAAATCTTATCTGTCAGCTTTAAAATCTCCTACTTCTGGAATTTTCAGGTTCCTCAAGTGAGCACTTAGAGCCCATTGTGTCTCCAAACCATCTGCTGTTATTGGGGGGAAAAAACACCACAAAACACTTTAAAAACTGACAGCTGACTTTCAGAAGTCTTTAGCAATTGCAGCCCCAGTTGACATTATTGAGAATAAATAGCCTGAAATATTTTGGAAAGTCAGGGCACGGACTGCATTCTGTTACCTCCAGCCCCATAATTTTCTGCTGTTTTTCAACTTGTTATTGTTGAAGGTATCAGAGTTTGAAGGTGATTAAAACTCAATAGTTCATTTGGTCTTTAGCATATTGTTTTCAAACATTTCCAACAGAAGTAAGTGCTTAAATCCCATTAAATTGGAGTCTAAATGCCTTAGGTTTCTTTACAAATCCTTCTGGTAGGCATCAGATATCAAACAGGCAAAACAAAAAAATTAAGCTGAAGCCAGGGTATTTTTCTTTCCCTGTGGGGAAAAGGGCATCCATTATGCAATGAATCTTCTTTTGTAATGGTTTGGTGGCTTTGACAAAATCCATTTTACTTCATTGTCCTTTTACTTTACATAATATCCATAAAATGGCAAAACAGAAGATGTTGTTGCTGATCAAAACAATTAGGATAAAGCTCTTGAGTTAAAATAATGTGGCACAAAAAGCGACCCTTTGGGGCCAGAGCAA
This sequence comes from Neopelma chrysocephalum, assembly GCF_003984885.1. Classification (NCBI taxonomy): domain Eukaryota; kingdom Metazoa; phylum Chordata; class Aves; order Passeriformes; family Pipridae; genus Neopelma; species Neopelma chrysocephalum. The sequence goes on from NW_020897735.1 coordinate 2,189,226, forward strand.
ATTTCTCAGGAGCTCTGTTCTGCGTGAAAGGGTTGGACTTGTCTTGCAGTCCCCCAAAGCATATTTTGTCTGTTGTCTTCATATCAGAAATAAAAGATAAATTTAAAAAAAAAAAAGGGAAAAAAGAAGGTGGCTTAGTTCCCCTCACATTGTAATACCCAGCACGTTGCAAGATAGCAGAATAAATGTTACAAGACAGGTAAAGCTCAATTCTACCATGATCACAGGGGATGCTGGAAACTCCTGTAAAATAAGATTCTATGAAATTGAAACAATTGAATAGGGGTTTTTTTTGACATTAGGCCAGGGAAGACCTGAAACAAGATCCATTTGGGACACCCTGCTCTCATATGGATGCCTCTGGATTTCAGAGAGCAGTTCCAGCCAGGTGTAGGGTTGTACCCACACATACTGAGTTACAAGGATCTCTCAGAATGCAGAAAAAACTAATAAACCCACAGTTCATATATTGTGGCTTTACCTTGTAGCACACAAGCCTTCCATAGGGTGCAGAGGACACATTTATGGATGGCTAGGCCAATACCCCAGTTCCCAGTGATTTTTACTGGGAGCTTGATGGTTGGTTTCCAGTGACTGTAACCCTGTTTCCATATAAACCCTGGGATGGTCACCTGAGGTGTGCCCTCCTCCCCTGCTCTGTGACCCCCATGGAAGGCTTTGAGGAGCTGTCCCAACACCCTGGGACAGCAATGACAGGGAGCAAGGAGCTTTGGCTGCCTTAATGTGGAAAACTCCGGGAGCACAGGCAGGAGATGCTAAAATTGTTCCGGGAGGCCTTGTAATTGGAATGCAGTTCTGTAGGTGGTTGTTCCATTGGAGAGTAGTCCTTAATTAATCCCAAGCCTCCAGAGCACACTTCCTCATCTCTTTCTCCCCATCCCTCCCCTCACGTGGATGTCTCTGCACATTAATCAAATCACTTTTCTGTTCCGGCCACGGGCTGAACACGGGGACTGAATTCCCTGCCAGAAGTGAGAGCCGAGGTGTTTGATCAGTGAGCGGGGCTTGGGCTCTGCAGGCTCCCCCCCTCTCCCTGTCCCTGATCCTTCATTTCCTCTGATGTCATCACTCCAATTTAAACAGAGGGGCCAGGCTAAGAAGGCAGAAATTTCTGTTTGGGTTTCAGCTCGGGCCTGCTCGGACATGTCCACGTCCAGAATCAGGAGTTCCTCTCTCAAACACGGAGCGTTCCTGCCCCCCTTCCCGGCACAAAACTCTTTGGCATGAGTTCACTGCTCAGAAACCTCAGTATTTACACAGGCTCTGTGACTGTGATTTACTCAGGGCCCAGCTGCTGATACTTATCTTCAGTTTGCTGAAGTCAAAGGTTGAAATCCAGAATTACAGGAGAGCCCTTCTGCTCATCATGCAACTCATGGTTCCGCCCCACATTAACCCAAATTGCATCTCCCTGAACCCAAAGTGTGAACAGGCCACTGTTGCCCTTAGAAAATCTGTGCAGATGATCCTTTGAACACTGATCTGAGATTCCTTCCCTTAGGATCACATGTTCTGCTGGGAAAAAGACACTGCAGTTGGCACGTGTGTCCCAGTGTTTGACAGGAGAAGATGCTTAGAACGTACAGAAGGAGGGCCCTGAAGAGCATCAAGTGCAGCTCTTCAGCACCAAAGGGCAGTGTGAAACTAGCAAATAATCTTCATTAATATTCCCAGCAGAAATAACAATATCTCTGTTCTAGGCCTGTAAAGTTTTTAAGTCGTCTTTCACTAACTTTCACCGAGTCTTTACCCTTGAATTTTTAAGGTTTTTGTGGTTTTTTTTCAGCTGAGGATGGAGAACAAGAATCATCCTCATCAGAGGTATAATTTTTAGGAGATAGAATTTCTTGAAAATGTTCAGTTTTAACCAAAATTAGTGAGGGCTTTCATCCAGGACAGGAACACCCTTTAATAATGCTAATCTTTCAGATAAAAAAGAAATCCTATTTTCAAGTAATACTCTGGAAAACCCCCACAATATTTTAATTAAATTAAAGCACAATGAAATGCAGAAGAATTAAATAGATTGGCTGTCTCATACAGCTGCTAATCTGTCTCATGTTGAGCTCACCCTGTATAATCATAATCTATTCTGTGTGTGTTGTTCCAGACTCATTCCATCCAAAAATATTTTGCAGAGTTAATCAAATGCAGCATGAAACTCAAAGAAAAGGAGAACACTTAGATCTACATGCAAGAGATAATTATCTTGATTTCAGGTACAGCTTGGAAACAGGGAAAAATCCTCAGATCCATAAGGGAACTTTCTCAGGGCTCCTGCAGCACGTTCAGTAGCTGCTGTAAGCTCAGTGATTCTGGAGGCTCCGCAGTTTGGTTGCTGTATCTGGGGTTTGTGAGTTAATAAAGAGGAGATGGATGATGGAGAGAAGATGTTCCATCATCCTGCTACAGGCAGGGATGATTTCTTTCATGCTTAGGATGCAGCCTGTCTGAAGGAATTAGCAAAGCTGCCTTGGAAATCAGCAGGGTCTCCGCTGCCTTCGTTCCAGCAACATCCATCTGCACCAGTTCAGAGTTTAGGCTGAAGATCCCCAAAGTGAGGCACCTCTCTTGCTTTGAGAATCTGGGATTTTTTCCCAGATGCTTTTCAGAGCTTTTGTGATTGCCTGACTCTTTCCATTTCTCAAATTCCACTGCTTTCCCCCTGGCCTCCTCTGACCCAGCTTTACCCTTCTTTCCTTTCTTGGGGCCTTTAACCTGCTTCTTGAACCACTTACCTGCTTTTCTGATCAAAGCATATTTCGGTGTGAGTTTGGGAAGAAATTCTTTTTAGTCAATTTGTATCAGAAACACTTGGCCTGTGCTACCAGACCACTTTGACATCATCACTCTTAGCCAGGTTTATCCAAATTTGCACATAAGTCTGTTTAAAGTAGGAAACCAGGCAGAAACAAGCCTTCTGCTTCCATCCAGACACGGCTTTCAGAAGTCCTCAGTTCAAATTTCAGCCATTTCTAATTAAGAGCTCATCAAACCTCATAAAACCCTCAGGGTTTCCAAGATCTCTTGCTAATGGCTGCACTTGGGAAAAAAAAAGAAAAGTACTTTGAGTTATTTTGCTTTCCAAGTGCACTGTGTACTTCTGTCGTCATCTTCCTTTTCTTTCTGTGACATCTGTGGACAAAATGTGTTTGGAGATGATTTGGTCAGTTAGATGAGAAATTATACATCGAGCACATTAGCATATAAATTTGCTTTTCAAAATGCTTTGGGTCATCAGCTCACACAGAGATGCAAACACGCACATGGGCTTGTGTATACTGGTTACAGCAGCATGATAAACTTTCTTAAAAGAAAGCAGAAACTTTTGCATATGTATTTATATTGTTTAGACTTCTGTTAATTTCTAGGGAAATGTCTTTTTTATTTAAATGGCTTTGAGTTAATTTTGAAGCCAAAACTTATGCATAAACTCATCTGCTCACACTATCTGAGTTTCAAGATAATACACATCCTGCTCTCGCATTACTTTACCCCCCATAAATCAGTCTCTGAGTCAAAACCCCTTAAAAACATAAATGCAAATAGAAAACCAGCAAGAGTTAGGAGAGTTAGTCCATTACTTAAAAAAGGAGGAGAGGAAATAACAAATGATACAGAGAATGAAGTATTCAGTGCCATTTTTGGTTGCTTCTCCGAAATAAAGGTTGATTGTGGCTGTATAATAATGCAGTAAGTTTTAACAAGGGGATCATCTGGAATAGCAAAAGCCTATGCTGGCTAAAATTGAGATAATTTAGATGTTCTGCAATTCAGCAGGACCTGATGAAATCGACCCTGGAGGACTTCAGGCTTTAGCTGAAACAATCCCAGAGCGATTAGAGATTATCTTTCAGAGTTCAGGATGACCAAGGTAGAGCCAGAGGCCCAGGGAAGGGTAAACACGAGGTCTATTTTTAAATAGGGGGAAAATGAGAACCAGGGGGATTATGGAACAGTAAAACTGACTTCAATACCCAAAAAGTTTCTAGAATTAGCTGTTACAAGCACTCAGAGAATAAGAAGTTAATAAGAAACAGCAAATACGGATTTGTCAAGAGCAAATCATGTCAAACCAGTACAATTTCTGTGCAGGGGAGATGAACTGGGAAATGAAAAACAAGAAGTGGATGTGATGTTTGTTGGTATTTTAGTGAGACTTTGAATTCATGGTATTCTCATAGTCAAAGTAGAGATATGTGCTCCATTTCAAATTGCCACATTTTGGGGGCATAATTAGTTGTAAATTAAGGGTCAAAAACTAGTTGTAGATCATTTTCTTTCAAGGTGGGAGGGTGTGGAAAAGGGGGTCCCTCGGGGATCTGCCCTGGGGTGGGAAGAGCTCAGTACTTTAATGACTGTCGTGCATGAAAATACAAAGTGCATGTTAATAAAATGATCAGAGTTCACATTGGGTGGGATGGCAGCAATTTGGAAAAGAGAAGCAAGGCTCTGAGTGATTTTTATACCTGCTTACATGAAATTTGCACCCTGAAATGTGCTAAAAGCAAATCATAATGGTAAATGAAATAAATACAAGTACAGAATAGAATGGAAAACAGAAAAGACTTTGCAAGAGAAGAAGTGTTTAAAAATCACTGTAATTAAGAAGGCAGAGTGATGGCAAATCCTAAAGTGAATACAAGACAACATCATAAAACTGCCTCAGAAAAGGCAACTCGTGTAGGGGAGAGTTTTAATGGGGCTTGTGGATAAAAGACAAGGGGTGAGTTTTACTTTTCAGGCGACCTTCGTGCAGCCTTGGCTGAGTCTCACTTTGGTTGTGCAGTTCAAGAAAAATCTTGACAAATTGGAGAGGGACTAAAGGAGAGCCATAGGAATGATAAGAGGTTTGGAAAATGCAACCTATGAGTAAAGATTGAAAGAATTGGATTTGTTTAGTCTAGGGAAGGGAAGACTGACAGGACGTGATAACATTCCCCCCAATCTGTAAAACATTGCTAGAAAGAGAATGGTGATGAATTGTTCTTCAGAGCAGCGGCGAGGAGGAGAGAAATAATTGGCGCGATTTTCAGCAGAAAGGATTTAGTTTAGATATTAGAAAAAGCTTTCTTAGCTTCAAGGCTATTCCAGTACTAAAACAAGCCATGTGAGGAGGTTACTGGAGCTGCTTCCTTGGAGGTCTTTAAAAACAAGTTAGTCATGTGTGAGGATTTGGATTGCCCTCTGTGTGAGGGAACAGGCCAGGCTGCAGCTTTGGCTATCTGCTGGCTCGTGTGTCTCAGTTTGGAAGCGCATTTAAAGATTAGATTGAACAGAAGATTAGTAACTGGCAGGTAGATGGAGTGTTGGTTGTTTGTCTCTCGTGTTTTCCAGAGGAATGATGCTGTAGATGCAGCTAAATCTGTGTAATAAAGAAAAGTTTTATTTGACTATGAGGTGAATTCTATTCTTCTTGCAGTAGGAGAGGAATAAGGCAGAGTAAGTGGTTTCATGCAGGTTATTCTCTGTTATATAAACTCACCAGTTTGTGTAACCAAGCCAGGTGCTGTTTAATCTAAATATCCTCAGGTTTGGTGAGAACTGCCTGTCTCACCTCTGGTTATTTGGACAGTAGACAATTGGGAACAGTTGTTCCCTACGATCACAATCTTCCTCGACAGTTGTGGTTTTCATATCTTTCTCTACCTTTGTTTTACTTTTCTCCTTCATGTCGCTGTGATTAGTAATTTACATGCTTATGTTTTTAAATGGCTTAATTTGTTATTTACAGTTGACTGTGAGATAACTGTGGAGAGTGGAAGTGGTGCAGTGACGCAAATACTTCCTGAGACTGCTGAACAGCTCGTTGCTGAAACAGGATAATTTAGGATGCAGTCCTGTCTTCCCTCTTTCTTTCTTTCTAGAACTGTGACTAGAAGAATCTCAGTGTAATTGGATAATATTTGCTTTTCATGCACGTGTCTGAAAGGGGCGTAAAGTGCAAGCAGTTGTTGCACACAGCTTTTGAGTCAGTGGAAGCAGCCTCTGGAAAAGGTCTAATACCCCAAACCATCAACATTTAAAATTTCATGATGCTGCTGAGAAAACAAACAAACACACATTTCTGCCCTTCCAGCCTTGTGGTATTTCCTCAGGGACTGGTCTGTGCTTCCATGGCAGGGAGGCTCTGCCAGGTGCTATCCCACTCCAAACTGCCTTTCCCGTGGGATCTCGTGGCCTCTGGGAAGCCCAGCTTGTGCAGTTATGGGAAGCTGAGACACAGCAAGGCTTCCACCACCACCAAATACCTGTGCCCATACTGACACAGCACTCTGAGGTTGCTGGGTTGCTGTACATTGGAGGTGAAGTTTTTTTGTGAAGAGATCACCCCAAGCACGGTTTGAGAGCAGAAGGGGAGGTTGGCAGCTCTTCTGCCCTCCCAGCACCCTGTCCTCCCCTACATGGTGCTGTTTGTGTGTCTGAGCAGCAGGAAGCAACTGCCCAAGCACCAAGGGCCGAGTCCTCAGCCCTGATGTGTGTGTTTGGCATTGGGATTGGTGTTTTCCATGCCTTGGGAGCTGGGATGCAGCATTAGGTGGCCTGATGGTAGGTTGGAGGGAGGTTGCACAGCTGCCCCAGCACATGACCCTCACTAGGGCTGGACCAGCACAGTCCAGGAGGGACATTTTCCAGCTGCACTGACCAGTTCCCAAATCCCAGTTTTAAACCTGGGACGAAACTAAATGATATCCAGAAGGTTTCCAGTTTGGAGGGGGTAGTGATGTGTGTTCATATGTGTTGTTTTGCTACCCAGCTGCATCATCCCAGGATAAACTACCCTAACTAGAGGCAGGGACTATGGACCAAGGAGATCTCTGTATCTCTCAATCACTGCTCACAAGCAGCAAGACTCCCTAAAATCCCACCTTCAAGCTTTGCCTGGGGAACACAAGAGGTTAAAAGCCCAAAGCTGTGTGTTACTTTCCTGCAGTGAATTTACTACTTTTCGGATAAAGATAACAGGAGAGATGTTCCCCCTCCCCACACACACCTTTTTTTCCCCCCTCCTCCTTGCTGATCCCTTCTCACCCCACCGCTGCACACATCACTTATTCTTGCTGCATGTTGTAAGTGGGGGAGATTTCTGGAACCAGGGGCCTCCTGCTTAATGCACTAAGGACTCGGCCAGGCCAAAAACGCCTGTAGCATATGGGGAAGGGAAGGGCCAGCAGTGAGCAAGCTTGGACAGATGTGCTATAGAGGGAGTGTGGTGTTAGTGGGGGTGGAGAAAGCTTCCCCCTCCCCAGCCAGTTAGGAGGGTGGCCAATCGGGAGAAATGGACCCTTTTTAGGACCCCAACAGTTAGGGAGAGCCCCTGAGGCATTTTTGGCCAGGAGGTTGTGTGCACACACACACACACTCACACACGGAACAGTTCAGCAGCAGTCCAATCCCCAGTGACATGGAGCTTTTTCTTAATTCAGAGCATATTTCAGGCTTCAGTTTAAAGGGAGGGGGTAGAAACACCACCAAAACCAACCCATAAACCATAAAGAATCTATTGAAACAATTGTAAAGGGAAAAAAACTAGAATGTGGCTGTAGCAGAGGTTGTTAGGGAGGAGATGTAGGGGAGAGATGAAAAATAAAAGAAGCAATTACCATGTTCCTCACTGGCCTTGGATCAACCTGGCAAAATACAGACCTGTGAGGGCACTTTCCAAAAAAACAGAGAGGTGGAGGTGTCTCCCCAGCAACATCAGGTGAGCTTCTGGTTGGACTGGGCTTGGTGGTGGTTGTGGCTCTGCTCATTCACTCTTTCTCACATGGCAGCATCTCCTGTGCTCCTCAGTGTTGGTTTTCAAACAGGAGGTTAAAGCTGGTGAGCAGTAATTTATCTTCTTGTTTGTTCACACTGAGCACCTTCATTTGGGGACCTCAAAGCACATTTGGAAGCAGAAAGCTCCCAAACCTTGTGATGAAGCGAGGCCATCTGATGAGACTCCACTCCACAGAGACAGCCTCTTACAAAGTGTTCAAGTGATTTTTAAAGGGTGCTTGGCAGGGCTGGGAATGGCACCTCCATAACCCCAACCCTCCTGCATAGAATCTCTACAATGGGATTTTTTTCTGACACCAATTTTTTTTGTTGTTTGTTTGCAATTAGGAATTAATGCAACATCCACATCCTTATACAAAGAGCCATTGAGTCAGTCCCTGCCCCAAATATCTTCCAGTCTTCACTCTCAGGGATAATTTTCCTCTAAAGGCAATTTAGATGCACAAGACTCTTAGCACAGCTTGTTCATTACTGCCAAGGACCTGCAGTGCAGGATGAGTCTCCTCAGTTAACATCTGTTTTTTTGACCAAATTGCCTTAGTTGCTGCATGGGCCCACAGCTGATATAAAATGCTGAGAAATTATGACTATTTTTGTTGTTTGGGTGTTTTGATTCTACTTATTTATTTCTTTTTCTAAACCTGCAGTTCATTTTGGCATACTGAGCAGGATTTACTTGCAATTGTACCCAGGCAATTATGATGTTAAAAAAAATAAAAAAAAAAATTACTCCCAGCTTAGCCCAGTGCAGGGAGGTGAAAAACAGGGGAGGAGTGTGTGTCTCCTGAGGGGATCTTTGGCATCAGACCAACAGGAACAATCGGCACTGGGAGTGAAAAGATGCATGTGCACATTAGGAGGCAACATCTGGTCCTAGGGCCACATGTTCCAAGTCCAAGCTGGCCTTGCCTCTGCTGCCACAGAGGGGAAATGCTGCCTCTGCACTGTCCTCCTGCACGTGGTCTGGGGTCTCTGTGTGCAGAGAGGTGTCTGTGGGGGGAGATTTAGGTACCCTGGCCCAGATTTTTAGTTGTTGTTCTCTGTCAAATAAGAGGAAAGAAAGCAGACAAACCAAGTGTAGTTCGGGAAGGGAACTGGGCACCTGAGATATTTGTGTCACCGTGTTTTTAAATGTTCCTTATGCACTTAAAAGCTTAAGGGACTGTGCAAGTGACTCTTTGACTGCTGTCTGGGCTCTGATTCCAATTCAAATCAGTGAGAAATCAATAGGAGTTTGATGCCTGGAAATTGCTCTCCTGCTGAGGGCTTGGAATGGCTTGTGTGCCATGGACAATGAAGAAGCCCTTTGTCACCCAGCATTAATTGTCCCATCAGCTCTGTCCCAAGGAGTTCCTGGTATGGCTGTTTCTGACCACATTTTACTGCTTTGCTGTTCTGGGTTTCTTTCTAATCCTCACCAGGGATGTCCAAGGAAGACTTTGAACTGAAAGCAGTAGCAGTAATTTCCTTGGCTTTAGTGGCAGCCTTTGGGGATTCTAGCATGGGTCGTTTCGTGTGCAGTTAAACTTTGGACCTGAAGGCCCTGATTTAGGAATCTTGGACTCAGCTTTGTGTCACCTAAGGCAATAAAATGCCTGGCAGCTTGGAAGACTAATTGTTGAGATTAAAAGGAGACAATGTGGCTTGCTGCCTTTTCCAGGGGAGGCAAGACATGCAACCTCAAACCAAAACATCATTTATTGTCAGAGTCTGTCCAGTAGACTTGGAAGACTTGAGCTCAGGACAGAAAGCAAGTAAAGTGCAAGAACAGGGGATCTTTTTTCCTTGCCCCTCATTTGATATTATAGAATGAGTTGTTAATTTTTATACTCTGCATTCCCTCACACCTTTGGGCATATTATGCTTTGTGTAATTCCCTTTGGACCAAATCTGAATTACCTGCCAGACCTCCTCAGTTTAGATTTAACTCTGTGTTGTATTTGCAGTATTATGCTGAACTTTAACTCTTGTTTTGCTTCAGCCCTACATTTTTTTTTTCACTGACAGTGTTGTCAGGCATTGGAAGGGGCTGCTGAGGGAGGTGATGGAGTCACCATGCCTGGAGGTGTTCAGGGAATGATGGGACATGGCACTTAGTGCTCTGGTCTGGGTGACAAGGCTGGGATCAATCAAAGGTTGGACTCAGTGATCGTGGAGGTCTTTTTTAAACCTTTTTGATTCTGTGATTCCACTCACGCCCAGAAATATGGATCATAAGGTGAGCAGGGCTGCAAGCTGGATCCATCTGGGCTGTGCCTGGACTGAAAGGTTGGATTTGTGCTGCAGGTAGAGGGGAAGCAACACAGTGGGGAAAAATCAAAGGAGAAGACTTCCAACATCTTCTCGTTCTGTCACTGTGGGTCAGTGGGATCTCGTGCAGTGCAGGATCCTCTCAGGAGGAGCAAAGCGTGACCTGACAGTGGTGGAGACTGGTTTGGAAGGAAATGGTGCTTCTCCTCTCCACCAGTCCACAGTTTGAGCTCCAGACCCTCGTTTCCTTTGGCAGGGAGAGGAGCCCAGTCCATGGTGCTGCCAGAGCACCTCGGGGCTGCAATCACTGAGCTCTTTACCAGAGCATCTCCATTCTCTTGGCCAAACGTCTCTGTGGGTAACTCCAGACTTCCTTGCTAAATTCCTCTTGGAGTTTTATTTTGATTTGTGTCTGTTCCTTGTGTGATATAAAGTTTTACTTTGTCTGGACTAGCACTTGCCATAAATGCATTTTTTTCCCCCCCAGTGTGGTAAAAGACTGAGTTTGGAAAGTGAGAGGTTTTGGGAAGGTGTTGCAGAATGTTACCTTGTCCCCTGTTTAATTTTCATTCACTGTCAGGGAAGGGGATGGTGAACAGACTAAACAGGCCCAGAGGAGTTTAGAAAATGCAAAAAGGAGTTAAAAAGCCAACGCTTGTGCAAGTTAAGGCATGAATTTGGGCATCCACATATCTGGATATGCTGGTGAAATCAAAGAGCTGTAAGTTAGAGTGAGTGTTTGCAGCTCCCAAATTCAGTTAATTTATGACATGTTTAATATGTTTTTACAAATGTTTGTTGTACTCAAGTAGTGATGATGCTTTATTTGGTCAGTAAAATTCCATCCTGCCTGAAGTACGCAAAGACCTGAATGTCACAAGGATGTTCTGTGTCTAAGGAAAAAAATGTTCACTTTCATTTTAAACAGTCCAAATTCTTCTTCTTTTTTTTTTTTTTTTAATAGAAACTTTAACCTGTCACTGAAACCACCAACAGGACTTTCCAATTCTCACCAACATTAAGGCATATTTCTGGTTTTTCTGGTTTGCATTCTTCCTCTTTTCCTTTTTTTTTCCTTTTTTCTTTCCTTCACCTTCTTTCTTCAGCATAACGAGATTGGAAATTAGTGCTGGCTTGAGGCCATGGCTGCATCTACAAGGCCATTTAAAGTTATTGCTCTGTACTCCCTCTGGGCCAGTAGGAAGTTCAGCTGTGATCACAGAGAAAGAAACCACCCCAAAATGCTAGAAATAATAATTCAAAAAGGAAAAAAAAATCAGAAGAATATGGAGTTTCTTTTATGCATTTCAAGTTTGGCGTGAAGAGAATTGTGAAAACAGGTAGAAATACTGAAAAGCAGCTTTTTGTGCCGAGGTGATGGGATTGCTCTGGTGAGATTTGTGGTCATGGCCAGGAAGGAAAGTCTGTTTTACTTTGTTCTGAGTTTGGGCTTCTGGCCTCGGGCTTTTTTATAGGTAAAATCAGGAACTGTCCTCCTGAAGCTGGAGGGGTTGGAATGATGATTGGAATAATGAAGCTGCTGTGCAGTTGGAGTGAGGGAAAGCTCCAAGTATCCGAGTAGTTGGGGAAGGATTTGCAGCATCATTCTCAATCCAGTTCTGAATTTTGCAAATCATTTTATGGATGAACCTGATCTGAAACAAACCTTCTAATGTAACAGCATGGCTTGGACTGGGATTCGGGAAGGTGGACATAAGATAGGTTCACATGGGCTAGAATTTTAGTGAAAGCACCTGCCTTCTTAGGAAATATCCTCTCTTGTAAACAGAAGACTTTTTGGCTGCAAACAGGGAGCTGAAGGTGAAGAAATGGCCTGTTTGTGTTCACACAGGTAACTTTGATTCGTGTTACAAGTTGGTGGCTTGTTGCCTGAAGTTGAATGACCTGGTCCTGTGAAATCTGTCCCCAAAATCTTTCTCTTCACTTTAGTACAGCAGAAGCTGCTGAGCCATATTTGGGTTGGTTCATCTTGGGAAACAAGGGGAGTTTTTGTATTTGCAGACAGAAGTAGTTCTCTAGGAAGGAATGAAGGGAAACCTGAAGCACATTCACTTTCAGTGGAAAGGTGAAGAAATGTTCAGATTCTCTGTATGAAGAGGGAGGGATGTTGTTTAATGGATTTAAATGCTCTCCAAGCACCAAACTTCACAAACTATGGTCCAGATCCATGAAATCAGTTGTGGGGCAGGGAAATGAGGAAGGTTTTAAAGAAATGAGCCACCAGAATGCTTTGGGACCTCCTGATGTTTTCTGACTTCTAGTAGCTCTGGGTTTTCATTCCTTTGGAAATGTCAACTTTCTGTTCAGTTCTAAAATAATTAAACCCAGTCCCTGATGGAGCTTTGATATTGCCTGTCCAAAAGGCTCCACACTTGAAAAGTAGATCAGGACAATGTGTTATGAGTTGGAATAATTTTGGTGTTACTTACATAACAGAACCCCCACAGACCCTGACCTTGGTGACAATCTCATTCTTGGTGCTGTGCACATAAAATCAATGTTCCTCCTTGCCCCTCAAATTTAGGGTCAATACAGATGAGACAAATTTACACATCCTTGGTTAATAGCAAATTCAAGCTGTTCTACAGTGAGACCACTTATCCTACAGCTCCATTCAGTGCCATACCCATTTCTCAGACTGTTTTAAATCAACGCAGACCTTCTCTTCACTCAGATATTAACATAAATATTAAAATTTAGGACAATTCTTTAAATTTCCACCCTTGGGTTTCCCTTTTTTCCTGTGGTCATCCATTGGCAGATCCTGCATAACAAACCCCTCGCTCTCCTGGTTTTCATGAAGGGTTAAGGCACAAACAGCGGTGCATGTTCTGGGGTGCCAAACTTTTTCTTGTGCTCTGTCTCCTTTTGATTTAAAAGCTTTGTTTATCTCTCTGTAAAGTCACTGGCAGGCCATAAAGAGATATATTGCCTTGGTGCAGACAGCACAGGCTCCGCTCCTGGGAAAGCAACGGACTGTGAAGTTGAGTGTGAGCGTGTGTGGGCCCGCTCATAATTCAGGAAGGGTTCTCTTTTGGGAAGCTCCCAATGGATTCTGCCTGCAGCCGCTTGTGGCTCCTTGTAGGAGCAGCATGCCTGTATCCTTGAGGGCTGCTCAGGCTCAGTGCTTTTGATGTTCTCATAAAGCCATCACTCCAAAGCTTGGAATCACAAGGCTATTGAGCTCAGTCATAATAGAGTGGATAAAGTACTCCCAGTGGTTCTGACTTTATTATATTTTTATTTTTTTGATAGACAAATAGTGTCATGTCAGAGCCCGGCTTGCCGGGGCACTCCCTGCTTAGCCAGCGTTGAGCAGTGAGATACATCAGAATTATTGCCTGGTTTTGCTGCCAAGGGTTGAACCTCTGAGTGAACATTCCTTGACAGAAGCTGTGCTCTGATGTGTGTTTGCAAACAGTGTGTTCCCCCTGCACGTCCCATGGGTGCTCCCAGAACTGTGGGGGAGCAGCGCTCCCGGCTGGGATGAAAGGTAGGGCCTTCCAGTGGAAGAGAGGGAATAGGTGAATTATTTCTGGCTGGCATTCAGACTGCAGAAACTGCTGATTTAGCTGAGCAGAGGGTGCTCGGGTTTAATCTTCGATGGAATTGACTTGTAATGTCCTTTTTGTTTATCATCAGAGGAGGAATCTACTGAAAAAGAGGGCAGAGCACCAAGTGCAGCTGAACCACTGCCAGCAGAAAGGTTATTGATTCCCTGCAAGGGGAGATAGAAAGCTGCTTCTTTCATAGAATCACAGAATGGTTTGGGTTGGAAGGGACCTGAATGATGATCTCATTCCACCCCCTGCCATAGGCAGGGACACTTCCCACTAGACCCGGTTACTCCAAGCCATGTCCAGCCTGGCTTTGAACACTTCCAGGGATGGAGCATCCGCAGCTTCTCTGGGCAACCTCTTCTAACAGCAAGTCATGGTTTGTGGGAATCCCCTACCTGAAACCGGGGATTTCCAGACATTTGACTCTAAACCTTGAGGAATGGAGCTGGGAAGAAGCAGACCCCTCTCTTGGAGAATTTCCTTGCCTGGAGGATTAGCATGAGAATGAGAGATCATTGCAATCCCACTGCTTCTCTCAACACATTAAGTGACACACAGCCTAGAGGAGGCCCCAGAGATTAATGTTTTCCATAGATTGAGTTTATCTTTGGAAACTCTACCAAAATATGTACAACATGGGCCCTCAGCCTGCCACCTCCTCATCCCTGGCAGGCCGTATCCACCCTGTTTTTCCTTGTGGATAGCACAAAGGGGTTCCAGACTCACTGTGTCCTCTGCAGCCCTGGGTGGCTGCACTGAAAAGGCTGTGAAGGACAGACCCTGTGGAAGTTTGTTTGCCTGGGGAGAAATCATTAGTACCTTTTATACAGCAAGGATAAATCTTCGAATGGCCTGAAAATCTGCAGGAAATTACTTTTCAAGTGACCGATGATCTGACCTCTGATTTCCTAATGATCGAGGAAGAGTTCAAGCCCAAGTGCTTGTATACTCAGAATGCCAAATTTATATATACAAAGCATCATAATTACTGCCATGGAGATTTACAGCGCTCTACAAATCATTAATAATCATAATAATAATATTTACCATAACTCTTTCTGGCAGATTAATTGCAATTCTCTTTGACCATCCTCAGACTACTTCTCTTACAACATCTTTCCCATTGGCATGAGAATGAAGTACACAAAACCTAATTTATTGACATTAAGGGTGACTTTATTTCCATGTGTTTATTTGAGACAAAACTAGATATTTTGTACTGAAGGGAAAGCAGAAGCATTAATGAATCAGCAGATCATTTAAGACAGTGTTGTGTATTATTTCACTCTAATTTGGCATTGGCAGGTGATGTGCTCTTATGTGTTTGTGACAGGCAGGTGTGATTCTCGCTGCTCAGTCAAGGTCCTGTTTGCTTTATTAAGTCTATAAAATACATATGTAGCCATTTGCATGAGAATATTTTAGGGCTTTCACATCTGTTTCAGGGTGGAATATCCACAGATGAAAAATGTCAAGTTTAGGCCACACTGACTCTTGTTTAGTTGATGAACTGAGGTGATAGAAATTTCTCATTCTTCTAAATACCATCAAAATGATAAGATTTGGAGAAAAGAAAAAAGTAAGAAAGTGTTCTCCCATTTTCTCTCTTTCCTACTCTTCAGTATAAAAAGTTTGTGAGCAGTGTCAGATGGGATGGAAAATGTTGCCGTGCAATGGCATTTTTTATTTTGAAATTTTGTATGTTAGTGTACTTTACTATCTTTCCTTATATTTTTATAAGATAACAGTCTATATAAGCTATGTTATTGTAGCAGTTTTATGCATTTTCCTGCCATTTCGTCCTATTCCTGCCAATGTCATGGATTCCTCTTATATGAATTTTTCTATCTAGGTCTGATTTGATCCAGTACTAGAAATCTGATTTTAATAGACCTTTATCCCATGGCAGATTCAGAGGATCCTATAGGGTTGGAAGGGACCTTAAAGATCATCTTGTTCCACCCCCTGCCATGGGCAGGGACACCTTCCACTAGCCCAGGCTGCTCCAAGCCCTGTCCAACCTGGCCTTGGACACTTCCAGGGATGGGGCAGCCACAGCTTGTCTGGGAAACCCAACCTCCCTCACAGGGAGAGATTTTTTCTAATATCCCATCCAACTCTACTCTCTTTGATTAATTCATTAATTTGAAAGGGCAGTTAAATTAGTTTCTTGACATTGTTCTGTTGCCTATTAAAAAAAAAAGTCAGGCAATAGTAACACTTTGTGTCTTAGTTTCACTCTTCTCTTTGTTTATTCCTCCAAAGTACATTTTGGGTATAAAGTGTCCATTCCACTTGCAGTGTTGGCACAGCTGTGGGGTAGAAGAAATCATCTGCTTAGCTGTTCACAGGAATCCTTCCCACTGCTTGATGGTTAAAAGGAGTCTGGCTCTGAGACACACCAACCACTCACATGTCTGGTTGAACTCACCGGGACCTGTGAGTAGCACATGTGAGTCAAAGTTGCAAAATAATGTAACCTCATATTGAAATACTGCTTGTAATATATGATACAGTAATTGAATCATTTGTCAGGCCAACACAACCTTTAACTGCATTCAGTTTTGCAGCATCAGACTCCCTGCTGAGATACAACAACCTGGATATTAAGAAAACTTCCACAGGATGACAGGCAGAAACCTCAGACACCCCCAGCCTCAGCTCTGCCTCATCAGACTTTCATCTCTGTGAGACAATTACGAAAGCTCATGTGTTATAATATAAAACATAGAACTATTAGTGCCTGCTGACATGGAGAAAAATGGTAATAGTATTTCTCTCCCACCTGCCTGTCCTTCAATTGAATTTTATAGCGGGTGTCTCATAATTTTTGTAGCTTTCCAGAAAAAGACTTAAAGAACCTTTTGTAAAAGAAAGTGCCAAGCAAGCTAAATGTAGAAGTTGCTGCCAATTCTGCCTTTAATACTTTTAAAACAAATACAGATTTAGAGGCACACTCATAGCAGAGCTGTGTGCCAAAGGCCATCGGAACGGAAGACATGTTTTAGAATATATACGTATAAAGTGGGTCTGATGAGTCACTTAATTTGTTGCCTGGAGACAGAATACATTTACATGATGTTCTTTAATCTATTTCTAATTTATATGATGTTCCTTGGTCTAATGGGTTGGTTCCCTGCTCTGTGTGTCCAGCAATAGACGTGTTTGTGCGAGACGCGGCAGCTCCCCCAGCGAGGACCATTCCGTGTTTGTTCATCTATTCTCCGTTACGTTCTCCGTAATTCCAGGGAGATAATTACCCATGAATGCCTTGCTCAAGTAAATTAAAGGGTTTCCCATACAGTAAGGCCTCCTGAGACCACAAGGAGTTTTCTGAGAACCCGCAGTGGCTCAGGTACAAGGAGACTCCCAGCTTAGCCGTAACCTTTGAGGTCCTTCCTATTTTCATACCGACACCTACGTCATCACTCCCATTACAGAAAAATTCCTCTCCTCCGAAAAACCCTGCTGGTGGAAAACCTGTCCTCACCCTATGAAAAGTAAGAGGTACCATGGGGATGTTTTTGTTGTTAGTGAATCATATCTGGTAGGAGTTGTTTCTTTTCCTTGTGCCACGGCTCCAGCCCCCTCCGAGCCGCCCAGCCAATTGCTTTGGCTGCAGCAGCCCGTGGAAGCCCAGAGTACAGTAATTGCTTCATTGTGTTGCTTTAAGAGGAAAGGAAAATAGTTATTACTGTGAGCAAGTGCTTCTGTGTTTTTTTCCCCCGTTGCTGTTGCGTGTTTTTGTTACGAAACGTATCCTATTCTGAAACTGGTGTTTTGAGACTTTCTGTTGTTGAGGTGGAAGGGTGAGAATGGGCACCTGAATGTAGCTGCTGGTAATGAGAGAAAACATTGGCTTGGAGAAATACTCTTCCTTTCTAAAATGGGACCGAAACTATTATTTGTTAATTTTTGTCCTGATCTCTTGATGGAAGGTACCAGGACAGCACAGTTGTGTTCCTGGAAAGCAAGCCCAGCATAGGCTGGATGCTGAGGTACCTTATCTCATCTGCAGTTATATAAAACTTAATGGAGATTTCACTTTTAAACTATACTGTACTGTACTTACTTTTTTACCGTCTGGCTATAGGTGTAAATATGGAATTTATGGTCAGTCTGAGGTAAAGCTCCCGAAATTCATGGTGCTGCCCGTGAAGGAGCTGTTTTTCCATAGGATTATTCTGAGAAAAAACTAACAGAAAACAAGCCCAGCCCCAATAAACTGAGATATCCCATTACTAGAGATATCTAGAAATTTATGAGTGGAAAAGGTATTAGGTTGTGACCTGATGGTCTCCTGCTGCGGAGGCTCCAACGGTGATTAGGAAGGAGTGATTTCATCGCCATGGGAAGGCTGCTGCCCTCATCCCTGTTTTATTTCTCATTGAGAAGCTGAACGTGGTATTCAGGACTAAGAGGAAAAAATGCCTCCCCACACATACACACAGAGTGTTATCACTGCCAGCTCCTCATCTTCAAAGACCCCCGAGTGAGGCTCTGTGTGACTAAGTCCACTTAATTCCCTACCGAAGAGAAAAAAAGTGGAGTTCAGAAGTTCGAGGAGCTCTCTTGCAAACCACGCGCCTGTGGTTGTCTGGGCTGCAGGGGGAAGAGTTGGGCTGAATTGCTCAGTGTTTCAGACCTGATCACACTCATGGAATGCCTTCTTCTGAGGCAAGGAGTGGCCAAAACAGTGGAGGGCTGGTGGGACCTGAGCACTCTTGGAAATGCTGCCTTAGATGTCACCTTGGGAGCTGTTTGAGATGAAGTATCTGGAAGTCTCATCCCGAGTTCTGGGAATGTTTAGCATAAGATTGTAGATTCATGGCCTTGACAGGCTCGTATATAACCCTGGATAGCATCTCCCTTTCCTCCCAACTTGTGGAACTGTTAATAGTAGTAGGCTCCCATAAAGCTTAAAGTACATAGAGCATTTAAAGCTTGTAACATTTATAGATTGCTACAGCAGCAGGAGAATCAAGCTAATGAAAGGATTGGGTGGGTGCCCTGAATTAATATGCCCATAATCTAATTCATTTTAACTTCTCTTTGCTGCATATAAAACCTCCCTCTCTCCTCCAGGAGCACAATTAGGACCCAATTCACAGGCTTGGGGCAGATGATGGGAAGGTTCCCGCACTGTGGGGCTGAGAGGTTTTGAACAGCAGGCCCTTGCCAAGGGCACAGTAGAGATGGTAGAGGTGGCAAAAGTCTTCTGTGGAGGACAACAGGATGACTAGGGAAGGGGAACTCAGGGTTTGAAAAGTGAATTAGAGCAGAATTAGAGCCAGGAGGTGCAGATAAAGTGCTGAGCTTTGAAAGGACTGCACTGCTCTAGGTTGAAATAGAGATATTATTTTTCCTTAAAAACTGTCCATAGTATAGAGCCTACCTTTTCCTCAAGATTGTCTGATAGGCTGCTCGTTTCCATGTGTAACCACAGAGCATTTTACCCTCCCTTCTCTGCCCTTGCCATTCCCTGGAGAAATTGTGTTTGGAGAATACTTCTTGTAGTTACAACTCTAAGTGCAGTGAAAAGTATTTGACTGCACTGTCTCCTTTTGTTCTTTGTTTCATTTTAATCTCCCAACTGTTTTGTTTGCTTCAGCCAAAAAGGAAGGATTGTTGGGTGCTCTGTAGATCATCCCTTGGAAGCTCAGAGGGTGTGGAGGGAGCTGAGGACCTGCAAGGAGTCAGGTTGAGGAGTTGGAGGGGAAAGCAGGATTTGGAGAGTGAGCAAGGCATTGTGGATTGTTCTGACAGATTTTGTTGAACTGTGTTACTGGATCACTGAGTCCAAGAAAATATTACAACACATGTCCATGTAACAGCCAGTTCATACTTCTGACCTTTAAATTTTCTTTTCAGAAGCAATGTGTGACACTGGTTTCTATGTATGTACTCTGACAGCCCTCCCTATCTACTGGAGAGTTATGGAAAATAACAACATAACAAAAGACTATCAAATTCTTTTTCTTAAACCTGAATCCATGCATTCCACACTAGGGGTTCAGCAGCTTCTGAGTGCTCATAAGGTAAGGGATGGGCCTGTTCTAGGATGTGGAAAATTCAGTGAAAAACAAGGCATTAAAGAAAGCAATAGCTGGACATGATTGAATGGGGAGCACTGTTCTTCAGGGACCTGTCCTGAACCCGTGCCCCAGCACAGTTTGAGGACTGGTGTTGTGCTTGGAGTAAACCTAAAACCAAAGCTGAAGCCACTTGTGGTCATTAAAGAACTTGTGGCAGCTTTCACTGTGCTGGATGAGCAACACCTTGCCCTGGTCAGACACATATTAGAATGAGTCTCTTCTATGTGTTGATTGCAGCTATTTATAACACCTTATTTAGGAGGCTCTCTCCATCACTTTCTTTCTCCATTGAGTCAATGAGAGCAGAGTGCATCTAAATTAAGCTTCTTTTCTTACTTCCCTTGTGGAAGTATTTTTTTTTCTGTTCACTAAGTATGTAAGAAGTCTAGAGAGATTAGTCTCACAATGTAGGTTGAGATAAGTATCTAAAAGTAAGTGGTGTTTACACCCCCATTCTCTAGGTGTGTCCTGCATCCTCATTCAGATAAGATGTGCCTTGTCCCTTCCTCCTAAATTGCTATGTCATGTTAAAGTGTTTCCAAGACAGCTGCACATCCATCCTGATTCCATGTGCTTCTGTGAATACCTAGATGTGTATGGGGGCAATAAAATCTATTTTATCTGAAGGGACTTGCAAAATGCTGCCTTAAACAGAGAAGAGCTTGCAAGGGTTTGCCTGTGTAAGGGGTGAAGAAATACCTGCAGTTGAGGAAAAACGTGGTTCCCCCCAGATAATACAATGAGCAACCAGTACCTGCAGACTTAGGGTTGGATTAAAGTTTAGGTGGATGGATGAAGTTGTGCTCCCCAGAGCTCCTGCTCCTGCCAGGGTGAGGTCTGGATGATGGGTTCTGCAGGGACAGAGGTGTTTCCCTGCAAACAAGGACACTACAGACACACAGTTCACAGAATCACAGGATCATTTAGGTTGGACAAGACCTCCAAGATCAAGTCCAGCCTCTCTCTGCAGCTTCTCCATTGCCAGGCTCCTTTGCTCTACTCTGGGTCCCGCTGTGAGGTGCCTGTGACTGATATAATGTCTCTTGGAGGGTTCTGGGTGCTGCCTCAGGGGCTGGCTCTGCTCTCAGCCAACCCACAGACCTGGGGTGCTCACACACACAGTGAAAGGGGTGAGGTGTAGGATGCAAGCAGTGCATCCCACAATCAGCCTTTGCTTTGTCAATCCCTTGTGCCATCCTCCAGCTAATGCACAGCCCAGACCTGGTGTCTGCAGGGGAGAGGAAACCACAGCGCTGAAAAGAGCAGTGCCAGCACTCATGGGACAGTCCCCTTCAAAACTCAAGCCCTTACTGGGCTGAACCTGTTCACATTCCTTGTGGAAGAGCCATATTACAGAGTCTTCCCTTAAAGAAAATACCTGCAGGCAAAGCTGATGAGATCCCACCCCTGAGGAGCACCTGCAGGGCCAGGCCTGTGTTCTCCAAGCCATTTCAGGATGCACAGGAGAACAAAGCTGAGCAGCTTGTAAATACAATTATTTGTTTATTTACACTAGCAGAGCAAAGCTGGGCAGCCTGCAAATACAGTTATTTCTTTCTTTACACTGAAATTCCCTCCTGTTCCTTGCAGAGCCCTGGAGCCAGAGCTCCATCAGGGGCTGTGCGTGCTGGTTTGGGCAGGAAACATGGCACAGGGGGCACCTGACCTGGTTGAAAGACAGCTCCTCTGACTCATCAGCTGAAAGCAAAATGAGCTGTATATATTTAAAGCAAAGCTCTGTTTTAAAAATTAATGATCTGCAAGGGAGAGAGGAGAAACTACTTCTCTGTAATGCAGAAAAAGGCCCTGATGACCACAGCCTGGGTCCCTTTCCAGATGATGTCATCATCAGTCTAAATAATAAATTTTTAACGATGTGGAAAAAAAAAAAAGAAAAAGGAGGAAATAAAAAAAAAAGAGGGGGACTCTGTTTCAATGAGGAGTAAAAGTAGCTGGTGGCAGCAGGGTCTAAGGAAAATATATGGTTGTGTGAGGTTTCTGCCCTGTGTAATTAGATTATCCCAGGTGTAGGAGTGTGCTGCAAAAGGCACATTGAAATGCCACTAATTGACTGCTCTGTGTCTTCCCCTGCTCTTACCCATGCAGAGTAGAAAACTGGGGTACTTGGGATATATAAGGCAGAGGGGCATCCTATAAATGGGGCTGCTAATAATAGGCAGTTAAGATTAGAAGGGAAAGTGTGGGCTCTCATCAGCCCAGAGACTGGGGGATATTTTCCCCTCATAAATAAAAGGCCACAAGAAATCTATTCAAATGGATTTGTGTTGGGTTGACAAATGTGTGCAGTGTGTTACCAGTGGAGTGCTCACATGGGCTCTTTAATGCAGTTTACATTATCAGCAACACATTCATTTGAAATGTGCTGTTTTCTTCCCCAGGACCCCCCTGTGAAGGTGTTGCTCATTGCTGTGGGTGAATTGTTCAAGTGAGAGGGTTTGGGGAGAGCTGGGCAGGCACCAACAAGGTGGCTTGAGGGTGAGGGGGAGGCTGTGGCACCAGCGTGGACTGAATGATGGTGTTTTTTCAGTTCATGCAGATTCCCCATCATGGGGAGCCCTCAGGCATTTTCCATGAGATTCCAGCCAGAATTTTCACCCAAAAAAACCCCCCAAACCAAACCTTAGCTAACACTGCAATTCTACAGGAAATCAGAATGTATCTGATGGCATTTTAAGCTGTATTTTAAATGAACTGATTTCCAGATCCTCCTGTTCAGGGCTAGAGCTCCAGTGTCTGTGTATTCCTGTAGAGATGACCCTCTCCATGAAGAGCTTAGGAGCTAAGGAGACAAGACAGAAGCAATTCCAACCTGGCAGACACAGGGGTTCACTTGGCCAAAAGCAACATAAGATTCATGTCAAAGCTGTGGACCAAAACTGCTTTTCTTGAATCTCAGTCTTGTATATTCCAAATGTATTAACCCAAATCAAGCTTTTCGTGGACCTCAGCGATCCAAAAGTCGCGCCCTGAAAGGAACAGATGTGTTTCACGAGATTTGGGAGTTTGTAATGGGAGATTTTAATGGTTTTAATACCCAAATCCACACCTTCTCCTCAGACTGTAAGGGACAGATTTATGTCATGTTTTGTAGTGGGCTGATCCTACTACCCTTGGCGTGAGACAGATTTACTGGAGTTGTCAGGACTGATTTGCTGTACGAGTCAATACCTCAGCCCACCAGTGCCTGAAGGAAAAAAGGCCTGGGCGTTTAACACCATAAATATTTTATTCTTGCTCTGCCATACAAACCTTGCATGGCCTTTCAAAAACAACTTACTTCTATTATGCCCCAGTTTCTCATGAGTTAAGTGGGGATAACAACATTTATGAGAGTGGAGTGAGTAAGGCCAATGAAATAAGGTGACTCCTGCCCAGGAAGATGGAAAAAAATCGTATTTTCTCTCCCAGGCCCTGTTATTTTTTTTAAATGAATTTGTTCCTTTTTGCTGTTTTCATTGCTCCTTAAATAGTGACTTGAATTTCCTTTCAGTTGTGTTCTGGTACACAAGGGCACACACCTATTAGACACCCTCCAGCTTTCTGGGTCCTTTAGTGTCTCTGTGTTGCTGCTACTGTTCCCTCAGCAAGGAAAAGAGGCACTTGGACAGTATTTGTTGGGGTTGAGTGTGACATTCACAGGACCCAGAAGAGATGCTGAACTTTACAATGTGACACTGGTCTTTCTGCAGTTACCTGGAGGTAATGCAGAGGAAGACAATAAATATTCAGTCTCACCTGTCCAGGGTTTTTTACTTTGGGTCCCTGGTGAGAAGAGCAGACACTGCTGCACTCACAGCTGGGTTTTTTCTTTTCTACTGGCCAGGCAGGAGGAGACCAAGCAGGACTTAAATCCTCAGGTCACTGACATGTCCTTTGTATTCCCGTGTTCTCTGTGAAGGATACGCTGAGCATTGGGTTTTGTCTGGGCTAAAGACACTCTTGCCCATCTGAGTCTGAAACACAGCTCACATTTCCCCAGCCTAATACAGGCACTTATGGGCTTTATTTTATCATTAGTTTGCCCAGAGTTTGCCATGGAGGGACAGTTTGTTAAAGCTTGGCCCAGCCTGTGTGTGCTGTGTCCTCGGTCTGTTTTGGAAGAGCTGGGTGTTCCATCAGTGAGGAGCACACGGGATACATGTTTCTGTCTTTGTACAGGGCAACAGATGAAAAGGATGAGCAATTCCTTGCTGAAAAGGATGAGCAATTTTGATGGAAAAAGGACACCAAGTTGGCACTGAAAACTGACACCACGAGCTGACCCTGTTTGGTGGAAACAATGCTGGTGGGAGGACTGGAGCCACCTCGCTGTTCCTTGTGTGTGTGGCACTGGCTGCAGGGGAGTTTTTTTGCCAGCACACTGGATGCTGAGCTGGGAGAAAAGGTGGAGGAGCTGCCAGGGGCTGTCTGGATGTGAGCACAGAGGAAGTGTGAGCCATTCCACCCGCCTGCAGGAACCAGGCCTTCTCCGAAATGTGAGTTACGCCATTCCTCCAAACTGTATGGAGCAAGAAATGACTGGGAGGCCAGTGATTCATTCTGGGTTAATGTAAAGGTACCAGAGGGGCTAATATAAGGGAGAAAATTGATACTGGCTTTGCAGTGTTTGCGCTGCAGAAACGTGTACAAATGTTTCCCAGAGAAAGAGCGGAACAATCTGATGCAATATTAAAACCAAAAAATACCCACCCAACAGCAAACAAACAGCCATGGGGACACAGGGGCTGGTAACAGTGTTTGGGTATCTGTAAATCAGTGCAGACTGCACAGTATTTGCTTACTGCCGTACCTTTCATTGCAGCTGAGAGAAAAGGACCCTCGTGAGATGGTAGAAATTGTATGAGGAAACTTTGCTTGAATTGTAGGACCATGATTATTGTGTCAAATACACTTTGGTGTGCATTCATTGAGTCACAGGAGGGACAGATTTGACCCTTTGGGATGAATACTCTGGGGAAATTAAAACTAGCTATAAAAGCTATATATAGCTGAAAAGGCAGTGGTAACATTTTATACAGTATGAGCATGTTCTATTCTTTACAGAAACCCCTATCTGTAAAAAAGCAATTAGAAGTGCTTCCCTGAAAGAGAAAGGCAATTGAACACAGTGAATGAACTGCAGGAATTGTACAGCTTCCAGAAAATGGTGGTAGTGAAGCATTTGTGGGATCCATAAAGTCACCATAAATTCCTAACTGAATATGGATTCACTCTCCAACTCTAAAACCACAAGATTTATTTCCTGCTGGCAGGGGAGGTGAAGTTCGCAGAGCTCGATCTGCCTCGAGCCAGCAGGTGGGGAAAGCACTGGTGTGTTCCCAAGTGTGTCATGTTCCCAACATCACCTTGACTGGCCACGTCCTTTCAAGATGAGAAGACGGAACTGGGGTTTGGTTTTGGTTGAAGACCTGTCTGTGCTTTCAACACGAGTAGTTGTATATGGGTGGGAAGGTTTGTTAGCAAATATCCCAATGGAAAAGAAGGATGAGGGAGTGGGACACTGCTGGTTTCACTCAGGAAGATCAAGTTTTGGCACAGAAGTTCTGGGATGCTTGATGGTGCTTCATGTGTTTTCTGGTACAAACCTAAACAACGTCCTGTTCACAAGGGCATGGAGTGACTGGAAAGGGGGAATGGCCTTAAGCAGAAGGAGGGCAGGGCTAGATTAGATATCAGGAAGAAATTCTTCCCTGTGAGGGTGGTGAGGCCCTGGCACAGGTTGCCCAGAGAGGTTGTGGCTGCCCCACCTCTGGCAGAGCTCAAGACCAGGTTGGACAGAGCTCTGAGTAACCTGGGCTAGTGGAAAGTGTCCCTGCCCGTGGCAGAGAGTTGGAATGAGGTGGTCTTTAAGGTCCCTTCCAACCCAAACCATTCAGTGACTCTCTGAATGTGGCAAAGGTTGCTTTGCTTCCTTTCCATGAAATTCCCTGTCCCCCAAGCTGGATGTTTCATGGGCATGTGCTTTCAGAAGACATTGCTGTGGATGGTGAAGGGTTTTCTTGTTGTTTTTTATTTTTTCCCCTCTCTGCACATTCCCACTGATCTCTTCTCCTGGGTCCTGGTTCCAGCACAGTTCACTTCAGCCTCCTCTCTTTTAACTGTGCTGTGCTTCTACTGTGGGGTGTAAGAAGAATACCAGCTCTGACAACCAAAACTTGTAGGCACTGACTACCTGGAATAGTGATGGAAATACGCATGTTAGTGTGGATTTGAGGCAGGAAAAACTGGAGGATAAGTCACCACTTTAGATAGAATGAAGGGACATACAGACTAAAAGTCACTGCACTGAAATGGAGAAGTCTGTGGCTGCAGAAATGTGTAATTATTTGCTCCCTGTCAGAGATGAATGGCTGTGTCCCTCTCATAGTCATCTGCATAGCTGGGTGAATGTGATTGCATTGATTTAGTGTGTCTTCATGAGTCTTTTTACAACCACAGGAGCTAGAAATGTCTTTTGTTGTTGTTGCTTTTTTTAATGAAAGCTGACGTTCTGGAGCACAAGTCAGCAGGAAGTGGGGGTAAGTTTATTGGCTGTTTTGGTGGGGCCTGGAGAATAATTTTGCCTTTCTCCTGCCTTTTGTCTATTCAGACTTGTAAATTCATTGAAGCAAGGGCTGCTTTCTACTGTGTGTCTTTATAGCACTTGCTGCAATGGATCTGGGCTCTCAGCTAAATCCCCTAAGGCTTAACAAAATATAAATTAGGATAATGGTATAATAAGTTAAATGTTAAATGGTCATGAGGGGTGGTTTATTTACATGAATTATCACCTTCAAAAAAAAACAAACACGAAAAGTCCTTCTGAAATCCTGGTGGGAGTTTTAGCTTTGTGGCAAAAACTGTTCATTATTCTCCAGGATTGAGGAGACGGGGCAGTGTTGTACTGGTTGTGCCCTGTTTTAAGGGACAGGACATGGGCTGGTTTATTATACCTTAGAGCACCTTCCAGTACCTCAGGGGGCTCCAAGAGAGCTGGAGGAGGATGTTTTACAAGGACATGGAATGATGGGATAAGGGGAATGGCTTCAAACTGACACAGGGCAGGGTTAGATTGGATATTAGGGAGAAATTCTTCCCTGTGAGGGTGGGGAGGCCCTGGCACAGGTTGCCCAGAGAAGCTGTGGCTGCCCCTGGATCCCTGGAAGTGTCCAAGGCCAGGTTGGACAGGGCTTGGAGAAACTTGGGCTAGTAGAAGATGTCCCTGCCCGTGGCAGAAGGTTGGAATGAGTAGCCTTTAAGATCCCTTCCAATGCAAACTATTCTGTGATACTGTGATGATTTCAAACTTCTTGTACTTGTCAGTGGCCAGTCTGTCTGTCTGCCAGTGTTGCACTGGCTGCTTCAAGGTGACCTGCCAGCTGTGCAGTCAGGGCAGCTGGAGACAAGTTCTAGGCTTTGCAGGGTGAAGCAGCCCTGAAGTTGGCAAATTTTCCTACCACAAAACAACTCTATTTACAGGTTACTCAGCGCAGTGATACGACACCTCCTGCACGCCTCCCCAGTCCTTGTTGGCTCCTGGAGACCACAACAGACTGGCTGCATCCTAGCACCGTTTGATTCAAACATTTGTATACCTGCCTCTCTGAAGCATCCACTTCTGTGATAGATCACCCTTGTTTTTCCACTTCCAGAGCAGACAGCACAGCTCTGACATGCCAGAGAGCCTCACTCCAAATATAGACCAGTGTAAGAGAGCCAGTGGTCTGTCAACAGATAGTCCAACTTGGGAGGAGGCAGACACAGGATTTGCTGTCAGCTCCATGCCAGTGACAGCACCACGATGTTACTTGCTGTAGATTAATGTGGGAGAAGGTCCTTGCCGACAACCCCTGCAAAACAGTTTCAGCCTCAAGTGGAATTACAGTGGTCCTTTTAGATCGGTGTATTTTTGCCAGCTGATCCCCAACAGCACTCCCAGCGGTGGGGAAAGCTGAGACTATTACTGTAAATACAAAAGGAAGACATACTTGGCATCCCTTTACATTAGAGCTGGCTCAGAAGAACGTCTGCGTAGCTGCTCCACTGCCAAGATGGATTGTAGTCAGATAGTACACATTGCAAAGGAACCAGAGCACACACTGAGATCTGTTGGGGTTTTTTAACAATAGTTTATTTGTGTTTCAAAGGGATAGTTACAGGAATCCAGATCAATATGCTTGTCCAGAACTGTGCCTTCCTATTTTAGGGCCTGGATGAATAGGGGGTTACTTGAGTTCACATGCATATTGAGGGATCGGTGCCTGTGGAAATGCAGCCTCCCAGGCTTGTTACTTTTCCTTTTTGAAAGTGAACGTGAAAGAGCTGCAAGACTGAAGTTGCCATTGTTCTGGCTCCTGAAGTTTTAGGTTTTTTTTCCAGCAAAGTCCGTGTGGCGTTGCATGTCGTGAGGCTCTTTATGAAGGGTGAGGTCGTGTCTCACCAGGAGATGGTTGGAGCTGAGCCTACGGATTTAGACCGGATCAAACACCTCTGAAAGTGAAGGAAGATGAGGTGTTTCAGTTAAATGTTCTGATTTTTTTTTTTCTTAAATGAAAAATAATAGAAGTTCAGCCGCTTTGGTGAAAATACGTTTGGCATTTCCCAATCCCAGGTTTTGAAACCATCTGTATATTTTCATGGTTTCAGCTCTCTATCCCATTTATTGGGAGAAGAAAAATGGTTGACTAATGGAGTCGGTTGCATGGGACCGAAAAAATGATGTTCTGTTTCTGAGGTCTTCTGAAATGCAAACAGTGGGTTGTAAGTTCTTGAAATTAGACCTGTAATTGCTTCAAAAATCTTGGTTTATGGCCTGTTTTTTCTCTTCTGATCTTGGTATATTTTTAAGGGACACAGGCAAAACAGGAGTTTTAATAGACAGAGGTACTTAGGTGCTCAGTGTAAGAGTAAGATGTTTTCCTATATAGACTTTCAAGCCCTGATTTATAGCAGGCAATCCATTTCTGACAGTTTTCAGCAAGTGTGTACCACTGCTGCACCTGGCTTTGTGAGGGCAAAATCACATCCTTTACTTGAGCTTATATGGTATCTCAGTGATGATGGATGATGCTGCTCATGCTTTGAATGGTGCCACTGCATTTTCTGTGAAGTGTAGACTCAACAAAGTGTATCAGCAGGCAGAGCCAGTTCCTTCTGAATTTCAACCTGTGACAACTTTCTCAACGCACAGTGGTCTAGTTTGACCCAAGGGACTATCTTGATGGGTGCTTTCCAGCGCAGCAGAGCTTCAGAGTTCAAATTCTGGTGTCCTCTGGCACATTTCTGATGTCTCTGGCTTTGCTGATGGTGTCCTGTTACAGGAAGAATTTTGGCTGGTGCATGGTGTTCTCCTTTCAGCTGTTTTGCATAGCTGAGGAGGACACCATCCTGACTAAGTGCAGTTGGCAGCAGAGTGTCTGGTCTTTGCTGTGAGAAGATCTTCTTGGCTTACTTTTCTGAATTTTTTGTTTTTCTCCTTCCCCCATGTGTTTGTGCATTATCCAGTGGGGAAGGTGGGGCAGTCACTGGTTGGAGGAGCAATAAGCACTGTGACAGTCCCAGTGGAAAGCAAGAGAAAGGAGTTGTGGTTTAACAGCCCTCACTCTTCATTGCATTAGAAGGTGAATGGTCGAGAAGGTTATGAAAAGGATGTGGATTATCTTCTGTTTGTCACTGGGTTGGTTGGTTGGTTTTTACCTGAGCTGATGGGATGGGGGGAGTGGGGAAGACTTCCTGGGCACCCCAGCACTGTGAGGGGAAGAAATGGTTTTACAGGTTTAACAAAGCAAGGCAAGATTGCCAGAAATGCAGGAATTAGGAACGAGCCTTAATATAAGGGATATGATGAGTTCAAAAGTTCCTTTAAAAGAAACCTTTAGCACATTTCTGACCCCACAGAGTTAGAGGACTGGTCCCCCACTGCTGTGATGAGAGGGACAAAGCCAGCATGGTCCAGAGGACTGTTGTGCAATCCTTCGTGGCCCTGGCTGGGATTTGAAGTCCCTTGCTGTCCTGAGCACAGTAGAAAACTCTGTGCACTGACATTCCCTCACAGATAACTGGCTGGGAAAGGATTTTTTTCAGGCCCTCTACTCCACCTCCACCCACACTTGCAGTCCCAGAGTCACCAAAGAAAGTTTAAAAATACTCTGCCAAGTGTTTTCTCAGTTAATTTCTTTAGGCCTTTTTCCATTTAACCCATGTTTTGATTCTTGACTTGCTTTGTCCCTGAAGAAAATGTCCCTTCTGGGGGATGATCCTTAAGTGTTGGATTTGTAAGAGGCTCATACAGAGACTGCCTTAGCAATAGTCACCTTGTCAGTACTCCCAAGCAATGCTTCTCTCTGTGCACATTTGTGATCTGGGAGTCCTGTTCAGCACTTTTTGATGGGAATCAAAACAGGGTTGGATTTCAACATCACTGGAAGAGAGGGAACACACAGCACAGATTGCATTGCAGGGAAAATACCCAGCACATCATGTCTGCTCACTCCTTGTTCTTCACTTTGTTCCTGTACTCGAGGGACCAACCTCTCTCTGCCCCTGGCCAGGGGTAATGTCTCTGAACCAGAGCAGTGACTTTTAGTCAGAGGAGTTCTTGCTTTGGTGTAACAAGGGATGGCCTTTTCCTTCTGCTTTCTTGTGCTTTGAACTTGGGGAAGAAATGGGGGGATTCCACTTTTATCATCTCTGCAGCTCAATGCCATGAGATCCTCGTGTCAGGTCCACCTGCACTTCCAGGTGAAGAGTGGAAGAGAGGGCAGGGTGCAGCTCCAGGCTCAGCCCAAGTCACTTAATCAACCCCTCACCCTCAGAGACTGAGAAACCTGCTTGGGATATGTCTCCAGACCCTCCTGGCTCTTGTATGCAGAGGATCCTGGTCTGCCCCACCAATGATTCCCACCACCACCAAGGTGATGGAGGCACAATAACTTTGAGGTACAGTCAGCAGTTCTTGTAGGAAGTTTACAACCTGTTCATTTATCAAGGTTTTCAATGTGTGTCTGGCTGGAGAGGAATAAACCCAAGAGATTTATTCCTTTAGGAGGTGGGTTAAGCCTGTTTCAGCAGTTACTGGTGTGAGTGGGTGCCAGGAGAGCTGTTTCTGTACATCCAGGGTGGGACACTGTGAGGTGCATTTAGATGAGGTTCAGCACACACACTGCATCTCCTTGGCTTCCTTAGCCCCTCTGCTCTTCAGCATCCCAAGAGAAGCCCCAAGTAAATTACCAATTTCATTTTGTGCCTTAATTAAACAGAAAGGTGGGCAGCTTCACTGTGAGCCACAGTGTTAAATAATCTCTTGAATGATGACGGAGTCAGTAAGTTGGGGCACTGTTTGCTGCTTTCCTTCCCATATCAGTGATTTACCACACAGATTCCCCTGTGAGTGGTGAGTTCTGTGTCATCCCAACCTGCCCAAGAGAGGTTTGGAGGCTTGGGGGGGTGGTATGAAGAGCCTTGAGCACCTGTTGAAGCCAGAGGGAGCCCCAGGCCATTAAGGGCTGTCTTCAAGATGCTCAGAACCCTGTGGTATCTGGGCCCTGTGTGTAAGTATGAAAGCAAGGAGTGTATCCAAAATTTGTGCCACAGAGGGAAGCATTGGCAACATGACAGGAGCCCAAAGGTTGTGTTTCATTTGCATGTGTATTTGCATAATTGCAAATGCATGAGATGCACGTTAATAATCACTCTTGCATCTTTATCATTCTCAACAAGTACAGAGAAAATTTCTTGCTCTTGGAGTGCATCAGCAATAAAAACCTGCAGTGTCCTCATTCTGTAATCGCGGGGAATTAGGGACACCTTGGGAGGGACATGTTTTATCATTCTGTTGGATGTGTTTGCCCTTAAACCTGTAGTCCATAAAATTTAACTCTGGACTCGTTCTGGGTAAGAGAAATTAACTGTGAAGGGAAGAGGACTTTGAAATTTTTATACCAGTAGGGGTATTTTGAGGAGCCTGGAAAAGCTGGCACCTGGATCCTCCTGAATTTTAGTGGAGGTTCCACTGCCTCTTGCTCTGTTCAAAGCCTCAGCAAAACCTGATGGGGCCTGACCAAGGAGGAGTGTAACTTTTCTTGTGTGTTGTGTGTTGGGACTGACTTAAAACATCGTGTTGGATGGAGCTGTTTGCCCAGTACAGTCTGATACCATTCCTGCCACAAAAACTTCATTTCTCATTTAGGCAGGGCATAAAAATTGTTGGAAGAGGGAATGCTGAACCTGGTTTTGCATGTCAGAAAAAGCTCTTCTATACCAGCTTGTCTGTTTTTCAACCTTATCGACCAAATTTCTCTCATTCTCTACTTTGCAATCATTTCTTCTGACACCTCTCCTGTGGATTATGCTGCCATGGCATTACTTAGTTGCTGAAAATCCCAGTGGTTATTGGATGGAGAGTGATGGATTTCTGCAAGGGATGAAATGATGCAGTTGTCTCCTGCAGGAGGGACCTGACTGTGATGGCCTTCATTTGGTGGACCAGTGCTGTGTTCCAGCCCAGGAAGTCTGGACTTTGCTCATGTACTTCTACAGTGTTTTTGTTACAGTTGGCCCAAAAATGAGAACTCAGTTCAACAGAAAACATTTTTCGACTTTCTAATGTTTGTTTTCATTTTTTCTCAGATTTAAATCTTTTAACATTTTTTTAGGTTGGGGGGGTGGAAGGATACAATTACATCCCTCCGAAACCATCGCTGTCCAGTGGCTTGGATTGAGATGACTCAAGTTCAGAGTCCTTCTTTTCTTTATCTAGGCCTTGAGTCAAATCTAGGTGGGTACCTTAATCATGTTAGAGGGTGTTCTGGAATAGATTTATGAATCCCATCTTGATCTTCTTTTAAAACAACAGTGTGGCTGAAACTTATCACTTGTTTCAAGAAATCAGCATCTTCTCCAAAAACAAATAAATATCAACAGGTATCATTGATATTCTTCCTTTATCTCCTGTGCTGTAAACAGAGTAATTAGGGAATATCAGCTTAATTGCTAAAGACAGGATAGCTTATGAATTTACTGCTGCAGCATCTCAGTCTAATTTCTCTCTTGGGATACCGGCTCCAAAGTGTTCTCAGTGAAAAAAGGAAATCTTCATTAATTTGTACAAGGCAGCAACAGCCTGTGAAGTGGACAAGCTACTCACAAGCCTTGTTCTGCATGAGAGGAGTCTCATGGTTTTGCAACAAGCAGTGCCATGTTTCAGGCACCTGCTTTTCCTCAGGAGGATGAATCCATTGCTCTTGATTGACTGTTCCACTGCAGTTTCTCAGGGGTGTGGGAAACTGCTGAGCTTTTGCATAATTGTCTCTTACACTTCCATTTCAGACGCCTTCAAATGTTTCTAAACTTAACACTTGGGAGGGTGAGAAGGCATTGATTGGTTTCTCTAAGGCAGAGATCTCATGTTTTCCTTCGACGGGATTTCACTTTACCCTTCAAATAATGTTTGTGCCCTCAGAGTCATTGTGGCTTCTGTGCTTACTTTGAAACTCTATTGATCATGTAATTAAAGTGTCTTCTGACTGCCTCAGGAATCCAGCAAGATTGAGACCTAGACTTTCTCATCTGGTTTCAGAAACCTCAATCTGTCCTTCATTTTAATCTCAGCTCCCCATGTGATTCTTGCAGTTCCTTGCAGGTCTTGCAGCCTGTGCTCCCTCAGCATCTCCAACTGTGCAGAATTTAGTCAACTGCAAGATTTTGATGGATCTCAGTCCTGCATTGTATTAATTCCAGTCTTGCATTGCAGCTGCC
Organism: Neopelma chrysocephalum; assembly: GCF_003984885.1. NCBI lineage: Eukaryota > Metazoa > Chordata > Aves > Passeriformes > Pipridae > Neopelma > Neopelma chrysocephalum. The sequence continues at coordinate 2,222,710 of NW_020897735.1, forward strand.
TCATTTCAGTGTTAGTAAACTTTTGTCCACAGGCCTCAAGGGAGATTTTGGGAACCGCTGTGCCCTATGCATGGACATACATTCCCTTGGCTTTTGCTCACCTCCAGCAAAGCAATGGGAATGATTTTAGTGCTTTTTATTTCAAATTATCCATCTGATGGAGAGATGGATGCAATAATCATCATTCACTGTTCGAAACCATCATTGGGTCACTTTGTGTTGGCTGTGGATGATGCCAGAGGTGCTTGCACCAAAAAACCCTATGGAAGGATGTCTGGTTGATTGATTTAAATTAAGTACAAGGTGAGCCAATAAAAAAAAGAAGCAAGACAGTCAACCATTCAATCTCTTTTCATCTCTGCAATACCTTTCCCAGCTGCTACTTCAAAGCCCTTCACAAAATTATCAATACTTTTAAAAGCTGTTAGGGATTGACAGTACAAATCCAGATGCAACTAAATTATTTTGGGAAAGAAGGGGTTTAAAAAAGGTGTTTTAAGGAATAAAATACACACTAGTAACAAGAGGAGGCAAGTCAAGAGTGAATGTGAGTACACTCTGGCAGAGAGCTTCCCAGCTGAGGAATATAAAGCAAAAAGCCTATTGGCCAAAAGTTTTTGTCCAAGACTTCCAAAGTCCAGCATTACCTATAATCGTGTCCAATCTTGCTGATCCAAAAGTCAATTTTTCAACTCTATTTCTACTGAAATTAGAAACCCATGTAGAGATCTCAGATTGGTGAAAAAAAGCCTGTTACTGTGCATGCCAGAGATCATTCCTGCTGCCACATTCTGGACCAAGTGCAATTTCTTCTAATAAAAACATTTCTGGCAAAGCTGTACATTAAGAGTGTAATCGAATCTGGATGTGAGGAAAGCATGCAAACTTGCTTCCAAGTCAGCAAGAGTTAGGCAGGATTTAATACTCCATGTATTTTTATTATGATATAAAAAGCTGTTATATTGGTATTTTTAATACATTTATCAAAAGGAAACTGCAAATCCAAAGTCACTTCCAAATTTCCCACTGATACAGGAATGAGTAGCTGAGACAATTCTGAAGTGAACTGAGGCAATGGGATTTTGTAAGAGGGGTTCTGCTGCCAGGAGACCAGCACTGGGTTTGACTTTTAACCAGTTCACACCAGACCTGTGCAAACATTTCCCCCAACATTTGCTGTAGCACGAAGCCGATTTTTTTCCCCTCGTCCACTCCATGCACATTTTTCTGCTGGGTTTTCATGAACGTTTTAGCAACCCAAGGGATCTCCTGGGATGACAAAGCCAGTCACCAGTCATGCACCAGCAGCTCCCACCACAGCCAGCACCACTTACTTAGGGGCCTAAGAATAGGAGGCGGCAGACATTTCTATTAAACCCTCTTTTTTAAGAAGAGCTTGGCTCTCATTTTCTTGCCTAAATAAGGTCCAGATTTTCAGAAGAGCTCAATAGATTGCGTGCTGAACACTTGTGAAAATAGAGTCTACGTTTCACGTCTACTCCGGGGCTCGAGGCTTGCAGAAAGCTGGCCTTGAATTTCTCGTTCTTGGACAAACAATGAATGTTGGGGATACCTTGGGGTTGGTTCTGCCTTCCTTGCTCCTGGGGTTTCCAGTGGTGTGATGCCATCCAGTGTGAGTGGCCGGGCTGGTGTGACATCCTGGGGATGCTGTGGGAGGAAGTGGGAAGGGGCCTCTGATACGGGAGACGGGCATTTCCTTCCCTGCTCCACCAGAGATGGTCTTTGGCTGGGAGTTTCTGGCTGCTTAATGGGTATTTGGGGGTCAAAAGGAAGTCAAATGAGATCCTTTGAAAGGACCTGATTTTGAGACTTCCCTCTGCTCTTTCATACACACCCCAAACCAGGCAGTGACTGCGGAGGCACTCGGTAGTTGCTCAGAGCCACATTCTCAGTGAGAAGGTCAGAAGAAGTCAGGTTTGCCCTGACTTCTTGGTTTGTTTGCTTGCTTTCTAAAATTCTTGCCTCCTAGGGATCTGGGAGGACAAATGCATTAATGCTATAAATAGTGTTTGGGAGCCAAGCTAATAGAGAGTGTAAATCCCATGCACCGATTCAGAAGCCCCACTTTAGAGCAGCCTGGGGGCATCTCACCAGCTTTTGATTCCTCCTCAGTACCAATTACTTTTGGATGCTAAACAACCCGTCCTGAAGCCTGACTGTACTACAGCATCTTTCATCCTGAAAACCCTAAAACTCCACAGCAAATGCATTACATAAACCGTACAGGGATCACTTTACCCATCTTTAGAAAGCAGCCTTTGTGGGTTTGGAAACTGTGAGCTGAGAACAGCAGTGTTATGCAGGAAGCATCATTTTTAATCAGGATGTTTCATCTACAAAGTGAAAGTCCCTTGCCAAAAGCACTCTCATCTCTGACCCCTGATGCAGTGATATAATGTAGGTCCTCCTGGGGCGTGAGAGATGCTGAGGTCAGCCTTGCCATGTACTCTGAATTACTGATATTAAAGAGGATTAAATGGTATTTCTACCACCTGGTACAGTTAATAAGACAGCATCCAGATCAACTGCCTTGAGCCCTGTAAAATAATCATAAGCAGTATCCAGTTCTATAATGGCAATAAAAGTATAATAAGGTCTTCTAAACAGAGTAACAAAAGTTGAACAAACACAATATTAAAACACTACATATTAGCAGATTTTTTTTTAGAAGTCCATAACAAGGAGATCCTTTGGCACAGAAACACAAAATCAAATTTAACAAGCAAGTTAAATAAGCAATTAGGAGTGGGGATTTTAAACGTCTTTCCAGTCTCAGTTGCTCTAACTCAGCACAAGTGGGGATCTGCCTTGTGTGCTGCAAACCCTCCCTGGCTCTACCTGAACAGTTACCAGAGATTGGCATTTTTAGATAAAAACTGAAGAGCTGATTCTCATGGGGGGTCAGATTCCCCCAAGTGACCCTTTCTTACACACCAGCCTTGTGTCTGAGTGCTCACCCAAGATGTTGGAGGTCCACATTCAATTTTCTTCTTTTCCTGAGAGAATTCAGGGCAAAATCTCCTCCTTTCTAGAAAGATCTCTGCTCATGGAGCTGGTTGCTCTGCACTGGGTGAGTTTTCCAGCATGGCATTTGTTAGTTTTCCTGGTCTCTGAATCAGAATGCAAGAGTCATTGGATGGGGGGGTGGGGGGAGAAAACCTGAGGCCTTGTAAGAAGTGTCTTTGCCAGAGATAGGAGACCTGAGTTCCAGCTGTAACTCCAAGGTTGTCCGAGTGTTTTCCATGGCACAGCTGAGCAAGAGAAGACGCAAAACCAGAGGAGTTTGGGGAGTTTAAAGGAGCTGAGTGAGGTGCCTTTAGGGTTGGCAGAAATTTTCATGTTGCTGTTTGGAGCACAAGAATCCAAATTCAGAATTTTAACCTGAAGATCCAAGTCCTGTTTTGGCTTAGTCCTGACACATTCCCCCAAAAAATTACCTTGGCCTTACAAAAATGTGTGTACACCAAGCAATAGGCATGTTTTGTGCTGGATGAGCTCTCCCAGGAAACCGTGGTGTCTTTCTAGCTCAGCCACTGGGATTTTACTGGCAAACTGCACATCAATGTGTGAGGTCCTCAGAGGCTGCACATTGGAGGAGCTCCACGACTGATACTCCTGGTATTCACATTTGCACCACTGCCATTTGAATGATCTGGTCCCTTGGAGCCATAAAGAAGACAAGCCTCCCTCTTGGCTTTTCCAACTGCTGAATCTGTCGTGGACGTCCTTAAAATAAGGTGGGATTTTTAAACTGTTCTCTTCAAGTGTTGTTACAAGAGGGATTTGAGAGGGATTTTGCAAAGCTGGACTGGTGTGCTGCCATCCCTGGCAATTCTTTGTTGATAATGGACTCCACCACCTCTAGAGTCTCTGTTTCTGCAATTACTGGAAATGTCATGGATGGCAAGTGATGGATAAAGTAAAGACAACCAACTGTTCTGGAGGAGTGCAGTGCCTCAGCAACATTTTGCTTTGCTGTTTTCATAGAGCATCTGTCTTGCTCAGGAGAGGCCTGTCCTGGTTTAACTCTCTGCTCAACAGCAGCAGAGCAGCAGTGCTGGCCCTGCAGTGAGCACTAGACATGTCCCTTTTCATTCTCCTTTGTATGACCGAATATTTCCCTTCTGCTGTTTTATTTTTCCCCAAGAAACTTTTATCTGTAGCCACATGTGCAAAACTCTCAAATGGACTGTTTCAAATCTAGTCAAGGTCATTGAAAAAAGATATTTTTAAAGTGGCTAGGGCTCTTAAAACTCCTCTTGGATTCCCCAAAAGCAAAAAAAAGCAGCATTTACCCTGTAAGCCTTATAGATCAAGGACTTGAGTATCTTTCAACATCCTAAAGCCCATGCAGACTTTAAACTGGTATTCCCAGCTCATTTGCCAAAAGAAGAGGAAGAAAATGAAATGAACTGAAAGCTTTTTGCCTTGAGGTCTGCTGCAACAGGGCCTTCTGAAGTCTGGAGTCGGAATTGTTTCAATCTATGTAAATATCGGGAAATTAAATTCCATATGTCCCATGCCAGATGCTCCCAGCTGCTGCTGCTGTGTGGGGAACCGTAAGTAGACAGTTTAGCCCCGTCAAGCAGGGGGGAGAATGAAAAATAAAAGGGGGGGGATTGTTATTTTGGGGTCGGGAGGGTAATGTGCACGAGTGGCTGTGCCAGTGAGCTGACAAGCCAAGTCACTGGACAGTTGTAAGTGCTGTGTGAGGCTTCAGACGGGACGGTCCCAGGGAGAACGTGGCAGTTCTTGGCGTGAGAGCTCGGGCCTGATGTATATTGTTTATTTCAAAGCGCACAGAAATCGTGTGCCTGTGGGAAACCGTCAGGTTTGGGCTGTGAGTGGCTCGAGTGGGTAAATCTGACTTTGTTGTAGCCTGGGAAAAATAGCCCAGAGAGGGAAAAGTCCATCACTGAACCCACCAGCCAGGGACGGCGCAGGCCACTCATCACCAGGGCCTGTGCCAGGACATACCCCACCATCACCCATGTTCATCACCTCAGCTCTGGCCTTTAGGCCAGGCCTGATTTCTGCCTTAGGTCGGGCTCACGTGTGTTTATTGGATCGGTTTGTTATTTATATCACGAGCCTCGTGCCGTGGAAGGGAGAGAAGGAGAACGACACAACCGCAATTTTAAATGACCCGTTCTTAAAAAAGCTCCACACACCCTAATGAAACCAGAGATTTAGGAATCCTCGTGGAAACTCCAGCTGCCTAAAAATAGGCAGTGCCCCTCTCGTGTCCACAGGGATCCTTCGCCGTGCTCTTGGCCGGCAGCGTCGCCGCGCCCCATCCCGGCTGGAGGCGTGTGGAAGTGCCGGGCTCCGGCTGGCTGCTCCTGCCTCCCTCCCCCTTTTTTTATGTTTTTTTTCGGACGTGGTGACAAGTGGAACGGTCTCCAAAAGAGAGCAGCCTTGTGGCTTGTCCCGCCATCGCTGCAGACGTTCAGTAAACACGAGGGAAGCCGGAGCCCCGCGGCCGGGGCGCGGGAGGGAGCAGGCGAGGAGGGCTGAGCGGTTACTCAGCATTTGCTGTCTGAGGTGAGAGTTACTGTGGAAAAACCCTGCAGTTTTATTGTTCTAACCTTTATTTAAACATAGAACCTATAACCTGTTTTTCCAGAGAATTTAAAATAGCGGGTTTTTTTTTTTCTGCTCGCAACCGCCCCGTCCAACTTCTGAGGTATCACATACTTCTGTATTATTTTATGGAGTTGACAGAGGGGGAGTCTAAGGGGAAAAAACAGCTGCAATAGCCAAGGCAGTGTGTGGAATAAACCCGTGTGTGTGTGTGACTCGGGAGGAAGGTTGGCTGCCACGAGCTTGCCAAAGCCTGTTCTTGCTTTTGCCTTCTCCATCCTCCTCCTGCTCTCCCTGGCATGAGGGGCTGCCAACAAAAAACACCGTTTGCCCTCGTAGCGCCCGTGAGAAGGGCTCGGGGTGGCCGACCTCATCCCCACTATCCCACCTGAAGGAATTATTCGTGTACTTCTCTAGTGGACACATATCATTAGAGCTGATATTTCGTAGTGGTGTGCCTGGAAAAAGGAGTGTGTGTGTGAGCGTGGTGGGGTGGAGGATGTCAAACGAGTGCAGGGGTTTCCTTGGTGCTGCAGGAACTGCCTGGCCTGGCGTGGTCGTGGTGCTCCTCAGTGGGGTTTGCCAGGTTCCAGGATGCAGGACCTCCCCACCACTGCCCTGTCTGAGCCAGGCAGCAGTGCTTTGACTTCCTGTATGTCCAGGGAACCCCTAATGACATCCATTCGTGCTCCCCCTTGGTTTCCTGTACCATGGTTGAATGCTTCGCTGGAGATTCTTGCTGTAGAGCAAGAGGCAGAGCAGCTGTGAGGAACCACAAGGGGGAATGGCCTTAAGCTGAAGGAGGGGAGGTTTAGATTAGATATTAGGAAGAAATTCTTTACTTATAAGGGTGGTTGCCCAGAGAGGTTGTGGACTCCTCATCCCTGGAAGTGTCCAAGGCCAGGTTGGACGGGGCTTGGAGCAACCTGGGCTAGTGGAAGGTGTCCCTGCCCATGGGGGACATGAGGATGAGATGGGCTTTAAGGCCCCTTCCATTCCAAACCATTCTATGATTCTGTAATTTTGTTCTCAGAGGGCAAACCCACACAGATCTGGAGGGCAGACAGACCACTGTTCTCCTGGTGCTTCTCTCCCCTCTCTCTGTCAGGTGCTTCCCTGATGTCATAGAATTTAATCCTTCATTTGCTATGTTTTTCAAAAGTTGGCATTTTATCTCCTGGCTGACCACAGGTTGCCTACCTGTCTGCCAGTCTTGAAAAACAGGGCTGAAGAAGTCAAAAAGTGTTTGAAAATCACAGCTGAAATGTAGAGAAAGTATAAAATTAATGTCAGTTGTTAACCAAGTCAAAATTTTTTGGAGATGGTGGGTGGGTGGGCATCCATCTCGTCAGAGTGGGTTCAGAAAGGTGAGGTGTGTTTGTGGGGAAACAGTGGATTGGTTTTGTTTGAACAAAAGGAAGGAAACATTTTGTGTTGAGTTGGTTATCCCAAGGTGAATCTGTACTGTACACAGGGCATAAAGGAAAGTTTTCTTTCCAGGATTTGACAAGATCTGTCTGTTGGTTCTTCACAAGCAGGTTTTTCGTAGCCATCTACGTGCATAGAACAGCAACAATTGTCCCTGAGAACAGTTGTCTTGGTGTAAAATTGCAAAGGAGGTTAAAATTAAGGTAAAATTGCCAATCCTTGGCCAGTGTGTTTGATGGATCAAGTTGAAGCAGAAGGTTGTTCATGTTTATTATTCATGGACCACTTGTATTGTGTGAAACACTAAAATCTCTTTGATGCTCTCAGAATAAACTTCCAAACTGTTTCAAATAGAGACCAAGGCAGCAGGTTAATCAGCGACTCAACCAATATATCCTGGTACAAGTTCTTAGATCAATCATGATTTATGATGGGAATATACAGAAAGGCTAAGAGAGCATTGTGTGGTTTCTCAGGGACAATATTCGGGTAGTAAATCAAAGGAGGCTGCTAAGGGTCAAAACTGAATAGAAAGTGCAAAGATGGGTTAGAAAGATTTTCAAAGATCTCTACCTCTGTGTTTCCTCTGCTGCTGTCCAATATAGTTATTCATCTAAGGTATTCATAGGAAAAAGTGACTTTTTTTTAGGTGTCCCTGTGTGAACATAAGTTGCTCATAGCGTGAGTGTCTTTCTGACCAATGTCTCTAAACATGTGGAATGTTAACTGAGCTTTTTTCAACCTCTGTAATCACATGGTATTTAGGTTTGCTTTGAAGTCCTTAGTGAAAGTTCAAGTTGGTTTTTATTTACCATAATTTATTTACCTACTTTTAACTGTGAAAAAGGGCACTTCTACCATGATGTCAGGGGCCCAGCCTTCCTCTCTGCTCCCCTCCCACAATGTGACCATTATATCAACATATGGCAAACATTTCTCCTATTCTGTGTTTACTTCCAGCAGTAAAAATTCAGTAAAAAGCCAAGGGCCTTCCATAGAGAGAGGAAAACTCAGCTACAACCTCCAGGACAGGAAAAGCAAATACTCTTTTAACAAGAAAGTTATTGGGACATTGCTAAATATTTCCAAGAAATAAAATAACAAAGGAGCTTGTATCCAAGAGGAGTCACATATCTTCAGAAACTATAAGTATCATGGAAAAAAATCCTGAAGGATTATTATTGAAAGGTTAGCTGAAATTAAAAGCACGTTTATGCAGCCAAAAGGAGTTTTTGGGCTTTAATTCATTAGCTCAGGTTTCATTTACCAGGATTCCGCCCCCGGCACGTGTAATAAGATTAGTTCATTAATCGTTGAGTCCTTGGGAATTAACATACTAGAGGTGCTTTTCTCCCCCTCTGAAAAGTCCCCCTGGATATATAAACACAGCAGAGATTTTGTTGAACGTGGGATCAGAGTTAGTCGTGCCAGGTTTGGCTTGATGAGAATGACTGAATCCTATAAACAAGTGAACAGTGGGAGAAATGTATTAAGTAAAAAAAAAATAATAAAAAAGCCTTGTTTTGTCTTTTAGAGTTGTACTGCAACGTTTGGCTGCTTGCAGGCGGAAATCCAGTGCTTTAACTCTTTTAAAAAGGGGGGGAAAAAAGGAGAAAAAAGAAAAGGAAATATAGAGTGGCTTGTTTACAGAATAATTACCCTGGGAAGTCAGCTCCCTACCTGCCATCCCAGGAGAAAAGTGAGGGTGGAAGGTGGGAAGGGACCCAAGGAGCAGCGGGGAAGGTGTGTGGTGTGGATGTGTGTGGATCCTTGGGGCCAGGATTGGGAAGAAGCATTTCTGCCTCCCAGAGAGACGTGGTGGACAGCACCAGTCCCAGTGTCACCAGTCACCAGTCCCAGGGGCAGCCCTGACCTTGCTCAGAGGGCAGGACAGAGCCAGACATCCCACAGAACGTGCCTGAGGGTGAGTGGAGGGAGTGTACGGTCAGCAACATGAACAAAAGGATTTGGGACTCGTCTTTCCTTCCCTCAGACCCTAAACAAGGTCAAGGCAAGTTGTGGCCCAATCCATTCCAGTGGGAAAGGGCCACCTCTGTAACAAGGTCTTTAAAAAAATCCCGTGGGCCCTGCACCAAATTCACACTGTGCCAGGTTGTCCTGCAATTTAAGCAGATTAAAAACACATTTAACAAAGTGCAAGGAAGGAAATGCCCTGATCTCAAGTGGCAAAGGGTCAGAAGTGACATGAATGATTAGGTGCCTTATTGGGTATTTTGAGACGCCGTTGCTCAGTTCTGAGGTTCTTTAAGGATTTTCAAGCAGGGAACGTAAGGCAGGAGGCTCTGGACTCCTGGGAATTTTACCTGCCAGAGGATATTCGGCTTTCCTTTTCTTGTAATTTCTGAATTGATTTTTCCTTCTCACTGCAATCAGATATAAGCTCTTTTGTAACAGGGGCATATTTCTCTTCTAGAACTGTAGGAAAACATTCCTGACATTGGCAAAGGAGGCCAGGGAGAAATGATTTATGAGTAGAAGATTAAAAAGAGTTAAATATTGCTAAATTTGGTTTAAAATTACTAAGTAGGTATATGATAACTATCTTCAAACACATAAATACTAGAGAGAAACAGCAATATCTCGTCTGAGCCAACAGAAGCAAATCTGTAGGCAGGGGAAGGAAAATAAGTAAAACTCAGGCCAAACATCAAGAGAAAATTCCTTGTAGTGAGACCTCTTAAAAAATCTCGAGGTACAACAATGCTCCAGTTGTAATAATGTCGTAAAAGTGTCCCATTGCTACAAATATTGTAAAGAGAGCTGGGGATTTCCCATTTATTGTGCCCAGGTGGGATTAAATAACCCAGGCAAAGGAAGGCTTGATTCAGTCATTAGCCCCTGTGAGGATCTGGAAGGAGAGCAGGAGCAAACAGGGTGAACCTCTCAGTGCCAATAAGTGGAGGGAGACCATGACCAAAGGAAAGGTGAATGTGAAATTATTCTATTTGGGCTCAAAGTGCCACGTGAATGGTGAATGCTCTTAATGAAAGCACGGCTGCTTTAGTAACCTGATACCTCCATTACTATTTTAGGCTGTAATTGTAGCTAATAGGAGGAAATGGATTTATATTTTGCTGGAATGCATTATTTATCAGTAAGAGTTTTAGGATTCATGCAGCCTTGTGGGGAGAACTGCTTGATAAAGTGCCTGAATAGACTGAGGCAGATCCCTCTGTGTGCACTGGCCTTTTGGGTGTGAACCTTAAATCCACAGCAAAACAAAGAAAGAGAGAGAGAAGAATAGTTGTGTAATGACATGGCCAAAGGAGGCTTTTTAAAGTAAAGGCAGCAAGAAATACAAGATGAGGGTGCAATGTCCCCGTGGGATACAGATGTATAGGGAAGAGGGAGCAGAGAGAGGGCAAAATCTCCCAACCATTCCTAAGTCAAGGGTGCAAGATGTAGAGCAGGACTGAAAAAAACAATTGCAGGGACCCTTTCCAGACTTGTTGAGCTGATGGTGAAGCCCTCCTAAGATCATAAAGGTTCAGGGGACACCCAGTTTCCTGGAGCAAAATCCTGAAGTATTTTCTTAAAAGAAAAACTTTTGTCAACACAGGAGAAAATATTGCCATCCCAACAACTCCTGTAATTCCTCAATCTTGAGGAATTTTCATTCTGTGCCAGAGAGAAAACAGTCTGAGTCTACAAATAATGGAGGAACACAGGAGAGAAACACAACAATTGTGGTTTTTGGGAAATGTTTACAAGTAAAGGGAACTGGGCTATGAAGTGACAGGACCTGAGGAAATGGCCTGCAGTTGTGTCAGGGGAGGTTTAGGTTGCATATTAAAAGAAAGATTCTTCCCCAGACAGAGGTTGGGCACTGCCCAGGCTCCCCAGGGCAGTGGGCACAGCCCCAAGGCTGCCAGAGCTCCAGCAGTGTTTGGATGATCCTCTGGGGCACAGGGTGGGACTCTCGGGGATGGGCCTGTGCAGGGCTGAGGGTTGGACTTGCTGGTCCTTGTGGGTCCCTTCCAATTCAGCACTTTCTGTGATTCTGTGCAACAGTCGCTGCAGCATGATGGTGGAATCCCATTGTTTAGGACTTCTTTGGAGCAGCTGGACAAAATCCTAGAAAACGTCCTTAAAGACAGACCTGTGCTGGCAGGGAAATGAGCTGGATGCTCCAAGTGGACTTGTCCAGCTCCAGCTCTGGAGACACGAGCCCAGCCTCCCAGGAGGGGAGCTGAGGCCCTGCTGCCTGAGTCACTCTGGGCAGACCCACGTTCCCTTCCGATCCCACCAGGCGTCTCCGGCCCTGGAGAGACTGTGCTGGTGTGTTGGTAATTCTTCCCTGGGTCAGCAGTCGTTGCACAACCTGCCCCTTCCGTTAGGAAGTGAGACACCCTCATGAACAACCAGCCAGGCACACACCAGACGTGATTTCTACCCCATCCCTGCTGTTGTATCATCCCTACCTACGCGTTTGTGGTGGCTGCTCCTCTCAAGAACCAAGGGAAACAAAGCCAGCTCTTTTATATTTTGTTTTTCTTAGTAATTTATGATTAATGGGGTAAATCTTGGAAGCCCTACCCAGGGGTTTTCGCTTTGCGTTACCCAGGCCTTCTGTTTATACTTGTTTTGTAACAGAAATAAAAAGTATTTCCTTTTAGCCCAAGGCACCTAATCAGGATTAGGACTGGAGGGGAATATTTTGCATTCTTGCGTTCCAGGAGTACCTTGATGTGGAGTTATCTTTTGTCAACTGTAGATTGAATGTTCAATTACACTACTCTTTTTTTTTTTTAAAAGGTATTTTAGGGCCTATCTGATCAACTGATACTGAATACAGTTATTCTCTGTACCACATTTCATGGATGTGGGTCTTCTTATGAGTTCTTGAGCTGAAAGTTGATATTTGTAGAAGAATTTGGTTTGGGAAGCTGCCTCTGTAAGGGACCGAGGGATTTGGGGTGTGTGTATAGTCACTGCTGGACAAGCTGTGCAGTATTCTGGTCTTGTCTGGCATTCAGGTTCTGGGTCTCAGTCCTACATTAAGCTCAGACTAACAACTCATGCTTTTAGTCCCCAGTTTACACAGTATCTGCATCACAGGAGTGACCATATCTCCTTCTACCTGTTGGCACTGCCTCCTCCTCTGCAGACCAATGGGCATTATAATGTTCACAAGAAGCTGTGCTTTATGTACAAACTCAAAGCTCTTTTGAAACAGCATCTCATTTGCAGCTGCTTGAAATAACAGTCTCGTTCTTACTCTGAAGGAGCCTACAAGGAACCTGGGGAGGGACTCTTCCATCAGCAACTGGAGTGATAAGACAAGGAGTAATGAGTTCAAGGTGAAAGAGGGGAAACTTATGTTGGATATGTAGAAGAAATCCTTCCCTGTGAGGGTGGGGAGGCCCTGGCACAGGTTGCCCAGAGAAGCTGTGGCTGCCCCATCCCTGGAAGTGTCCAAGGCCAGGTTGGACGGGGCTTGGAGCGACCTGGGCTAGTGGAAGGTGTCCCTGCCCATGGCAGGGGGTGGAACAAGATGGAGTTAAAGGTCCCTTCCAACCCAAGCCATTCTGTGATTCCATTCTCCAGTGGGTGAAGATGATTGACTGGCAGTAAGACAGATGTCAAATTAAGGCAGAGCATGTTCTGGATGCGTCTCAGTCAGTGCCTCTTTATCAAAGCCAGACTGAATTGTAGAGCTTTTCTGCAATTACAGTAATAAGCAGCTTTATTTAAATGTAATTGCTTTAACTGAAAATATCCTAATGTGGGGCTTTTTGTTCTGTCTGGTGTTTGGAAAAGTCTCCATAGCTTTGAGTCACCTATTTTGAATCTTTAAAAGGTTTATGTCTAGTTAAAGTACAGACATATTATTACACATCAGAGTCTTAGTCATTTTGTTCTGCTCTTGCATCCTGGTGTGCTTATTCACTTTGGTTTATCTGAATAGGGAGGGAGGGAACCTGGGGAGAATGGGAAGGGTGCACAGATTGAAGAAAGGACCCATTTACATTTAGAAACAGTTGAGCTTTACTCTTTTTTTTAGATTTCTATTTCATTGACTTATTTCAAATAGTGATATAAGTGTGAAATAATGAAAAGTCTAGAAACCCCCTGGTTTTTTCTAAGACTCTTTCTGATTGTACATTGGACTGTAGAATCCCATCGAGCTGCAACATCAGATCTCACCTCTCCAAATAGCTTCTCTATTTACAGTGCGTTATTTGCTATTATTTTTATATGAAGGGATTACTTGTTTCTGTTTTATTAATATTGGGTTTCCCTTCGTGTTCCTGTGACTGCAGCGTCCTCAGAAAGCAGCGTTGTTACAGCAGTGCTTGGCAGACCTCACTGGGAACCCAGCAAAACTTCCAATCCCTTGACCTTTGGTTTTCCAAGATTAAAATTCGCAGCAGGAATGTGTACATTTGGCTTATCACCTAAATATCCAGGCTGGTGCTGCTGGGTTTGGGCTGCAGTGAAGCTCCTTCTCTGCTCGGTCGCCTTTGCTCCCCACCCTTCCTGTTTGAGCTGTGGGCTGTTCAGCCACGCAAGAGCTTTTTGGATCAGGGCTCCTGAACCTCCTCTCGACCCCGTGCAGGACTCTCTGCACAATGTGAGTCACTTCAAAGTTTGGCCTTGTTTTTCCTGAATGTTGGGCAAATGACGTCACTGGGCTCTTGGTGGGACAGCTGTGGGCTCCTGGCCTGGTGAGAGGACACGGAGGTGATGCTGCCCAGCAGAAGCTGCCACTGTGTCCTTGAGGCAGCCTCTGTACCTGTGTGCTCCCTGTCACATTGTCTTCAGGCAGTGCCAAAATTACTAAGTGCCTAAGAGGTGATTATTAAATAAAGCTCATGTGTCAGGAGAACAACTCAAGAGCACTGTGGGGAGGAAAAGCATTGGCCAGGTAGAAGGACAGGGCATAGGAAAATGGTGAAGGACACATCTGTAAATTAATATGAAGAAAGGAAGCTGAAATTCCTTTCAGCTTGTCCTGAACACAGCTCTCTGTTTGCTTGTTGTTGCTTTTACCAACAGGGAAGTCAGCCTTTTAAATCTCTCTCTGCTGTGCAGGTGGCAGTGTAAGTAGCATAAAACAGAACTTGTCAAGCCCAGGAATCTGGCTTGTGGAGAGCAAATCCCAGAAAGACAGAAGAAAAAAACAAAAAACCCTCAACCCCAAAACAAAACAAAAACACGATACCTAAACCAGACTTCCACTTCTGGGATCAGATCAAAACAACAAAAAGCCCAGAAAGATTAAACTAAGCTCAGCTCAAATTAGTTTATTGTGTTGCATGTTTCTCGAGGCAAAAGAGTTTACTTTGGAATTAAAGCACACCCAGAGAACACAGCCCTGACTGGACACTCGGCGCTAATGGCTTGCAGAGGAGTTCAGGGAAGTTGACTCTAAAAAACAGATGGGTGTCGAGAGGCACCGTTGAGGTCTCTGCATTCCTCTCCTCGTATCGACATGGGGTTGTTGTGCTGAGATGGTCAGAAACTATGCAGCTGTTTGATTCCTCTGCCTGAGCAGCTCTGCACACCCCGTAGGGCCCTACAGACCGTGTAAGGCAGCCCCTGCCAGGGACCATCCTGCTGCAAACACGGGGAGGGCTGGAGGAGAGGGAGGGCACTTCGGGGGTGGAGATAAACTGCCCGTGAAGGGCTCTGGGTGGCTCTTTAGAAGTGTGTCTGCCTCCATTGTTTCCTGTGGCTGTGGGGCTGCTCTGTGAGAATTCCCCCAAAAGATTTCTCTCGTAGCATCGGTTTTGTAACATCTTGGCAGGCAGGATCCTGGCCACAAGCAATTAGTGGAGAGGTGGCATGAAATTGAAAAATGAATTCTGAAAATATTTGCTTTTTTAACTTTCAGTGGGAGCTTTGGTGTCGTGTTTGGGAATAGTTCCTGTTTTATCCCAGCTGGGTTGGAGTTTTCTGTGCTTTTCTGGGTCGTTCCTCTTTCGAGGTGAGAGAAGGGCATTTCTTTATGCTGGGGGTGTCCCCACAAGTCCTCAGTGAGCAAGGAAAACACGGGATGCCATGACAGGAGGGGATCACTGTGAACTCCCTGTGCACTGGTCCCACACGGAGGCTGATCTGGCACAATGGGGGCTCATGAACCTCCAATAAGTTCACATAAAATGATGCTTCCAGGTGGGAGTGAAGCCAGTGGTAAAACATTTGGAAGCTGCTGCCCCAGTGACCCTCTTATACAGTAGTAGACAGTGCAACCTTCTCTGTTACTCCAAGGACTGGCAAAGGAATGGAGATACTGCCAGTCTCAGGTTTCTGTTTTATTTACTTATTTGTAAGGCTGCAGTCTTGGCAATAGGAAAATGCCAATGGCTATTTGTGCAGGAGCTGCTAAGTTCCCTTCCACAGCATCTCTGGGCTGTCTGCCCTGAGAAGGGCATTTCTTTCAAGGTCATCTCCTGAGGACCAAGCATTGCTGTTTTAGAGGAGGACTGAGTCTCTCTCTCCTCCAAGGCAGTGCACCGAGACCTTTCCAGTGTGCCTGACTGGGAGGGCTGGGGTGTGAACAAAAGGACACTGTGGAGAGCTGGAAGAGTGGCTGAGATGAGGACCCAGCTGCTCTTTCATACTACTTCTACCCCAAGCTCTCCCTTTACCCCATGGTAGCAGCCAAGACAGAGCCGTGGTCCCTTTGGAGAAGGCACAGGTAGGATTAGAGGGCTCTCTGGGAGCAATTAAGAGGCAGCCACGAGGCCTCTGACAGCAAACCTCCTCACTGCTCCAGCTCCTCCAGGTCTGGGGAGTGCCTGGGCAGAAGCCTGTGCTGGCTGGCAGGTGGAAGGAAGGTAAGAAGCAGGGGGTGAGTGGTGGGTTGCCTGGAGGTGAGTTGCTGAGAAAAACAGCAGTTTAGAGTCCAAGGACAAAGTGTCAGAGCAGTGTGATGCTTGAGGAAAAGGACAGCCTGGTTTTCCTTAGTTTATTTTCACATCTGACCTTTTGGTTAAGGAGTCCAGTCAGTCCAATTTGTTCCAGAATAAAGAAAATACACTGAATTTAATTGATGACTGGCAGTGGAAGGTTGTATTTTTGGACTGGGGTTGTACACTTGAGGGAACCTATTCATTAGCTTTCCTAATATTCTGAATATTAGTTGCTGCTGTTGCTGCTTTATGATTCTGGTTTCGTGTGAGTAGTGTTTATGTGAGTGCTCTGCTTTGATGGCATTGGATGTATTCCCCAGGAGCAACCCCTGAGGAACGGTGAAACAAGGTGGAACAAGCACATGATAAACAGAACCACCTGACTCTGCTATGGCCTCACATGCCCTCACCTCTCTCTGCAGTCAGATGAGGTGTGATGTGGGGTTTCCCTTGCTCTAAATCTTTGTGCCTTTATACAGAGTTTGAGGTAAGAGGGGGAAACTGCTTGGTTGGGTTTGTTTTTGTGGTTTTTTTTTTTCTTTTTTTCTAAAGGTCTCTCTTGAAATAACACGTAAGAATCAATAGCTAGTAGCTACAGTAGGGATTATTAATCCCACTTTTGCAGAGGAGTGGTGACTCTTAAGGATGGATTCTGGCTAGATCCTCTCTAAAATACAGTTGGGATAATCAGAAATTAAAATTCTAATCAGTGATTTACAGGTTTGGGGGTTTCTCCATGCTTGTTCTCCTTGCTGGGGACTTGACCAGAGAAAGGGCTGTATTTGATGACCTTTCTGTTCAGTCTTAATGTAAACAAGAAATCCTTGGGAGTCACCAGAAATCCATCCAAATCTCATTTATTAAATGAGAATCAAGATAGTGAGGAATCAAAGTGCTGATTCTTCCCAATATCACATTATTGCTGGAGAGGTGATCCCTGAAATCAGCCAGAAGTTGATAGAAACTGGTGGACTTGAAGCTGGAAATGAGCTTTAGCAGGACTCCAGGGAGCACTGGCTGAAACGTTTCTTTCTCCTTCATCTATCTGTTTGCTGTGCATTCAAACTATTTCAATGTGCTATAGTGTGGCATCAGGAGTTTTTTTTTAATTCCTCATGGATTTGAGGGAGGATTTCTGTTTGGAAATCTCTGGTTCAGGGTGGCTTGTGAGGAACAGAGAAGGAAAGCCCGTTTTGTGTTTGTGTAACATTTGCTAGAATTGGTTAAACAGACACACATCAAAATAAATGCTGTAACCTTTGAATAATGTTTAGTCTCTCTGAGAATGAACATACTGTAAGTATGTGTGTTAAGCACACACCATTAATAGTCTCTGTGACATTTGGGCTGGCTCCACACGGGAGATGAAGGGCATGCACTGAAAATGGTATCAAAAGGGAAAAATAATCACCTCAAGTCACAGAAATAAAATTTACCAGAAGTTGCAGGAATAAAAATAGGTTATTTGGGTTCCCTTGATTGAATTTGATCTCTGTGATGTCGCCATTAGGGGACACGACTTAGGTCCTTCAACAGCCCAGGTTTCTTCTCTGAAGTTGTGACAGGAATGGGTCCAGAAATTCCCAGAGGAGCATCACTGATGATGGATAATTTTGGTGTCAGTTACTGCCATTACTTAAGGGCACTAATTTATTTATTTATTTTAATTCTGGCTCTCTCTGTTGGTCTTTTCTGTTCCTCTTTGGAATTATATAACTGTGATCATCAACATCTAAGGGAAAATTCCCACTATGGTGGACTTTATCTCTGGGTGGTTCCCCATATCAAAGCAACCCAATGGTCTGACAGGGGAAGGAATCTTCTACTTCTGGCAGTATGTGAATGACCATAGCCTGCCCTAAAATGAACAGCAGCAGGGAGGTGAGGCTGGCCTGGGACACAGGTTATTCCATAAAAGAAGAGCAATTTTGATGGAAAATAGGATAAAGCCAGTGAAGGTTCTGTTAACATGGAAGGCTGTGAATGCAGTCTTGAAGTAGCATAAACAGGATTTTTTTGTTGTGCTTGTTTTTCTTTTAATAATCATGCTTTGCCAGCTCACTGTTCTCTGCAAAACATCCCCTGCCCCGATGGTTTTGGTTTTTTATGAACTCAGTGGCACAATTTTCCACCAAGACTGAAGCTGAAAAAGACTGTGACTTAATTGAAACTCTGAGCTGCATCAAGTTCTGCTTAGGCTCCAGAAACCTTGCTTATCCCCTTGTTATCCTTCTTGTCTCCCTTTATCTTGCAATGATAAGAATGGTTATTATTCCTGGACTACTGAGCTAAGAATATTTCAATCGTTTATTGGTGTATGAAGGCTGATGTGATTTTTGTGGTGGATCATATCATCCTACAATAAACAGATAAAGTGAGATGGAATGCCTCAACCTGGTGGCTCACTGGTGAGTTTTGACAGAACAAGAGTTCCATGGGATTTTCTGGAGGGCCCTGAGTTACCCCAGACTTGGCCACAGCTGCCTTTAGGGGTTTTGGACAGTTTCAAGAGTCACTCTGGGTGGCTGCAGAGCATGAAGGTTTCTCCTTGGAGTGGACATACATTCAGTTTAGAGAAAAAACTGTTCTTCTTGTGGTGCATTGCCCAGCCCTGGGGGTGTAGTTTGGGTGAATGTAGTTGTCATCAGTTTATGTAACTCCACCACATCAACTATGTACATCTTGCATCAGCCACAAGGTTTGACTTGACGTTTTTCTGTGGCTCTTCACATAAGCTGAACTGACAGAGAGGTGCTGCAGGTGAAATCTTAGGGCCTCCTTGGTGATGGGAGGGCTGTGCAGTCCAATGCAGATCTATTAATTTTGTATCACCTCTGCATCAGCTGCGGCCTTGGGGAATGTTCCAGGGTGGACTGGAACAGGCTGGGATGGGAGCAAACCGGGGCATGGCTCAGACAGACCTCATTTGGCTGTGGCTCTGCCGACAGACAAAACTGGTTTTCTGAAAGATTTTATCGTTGGTGTGACTCAGCACCATTAAACTTGAAAGCAATAGCCAAATCGGTGATCAGAAAGAACTTGAGGACCATCACTCAAAGTGTGATGGGCTATAATAAGTCAGAGTGGCATCCAGATGACTCATGTTCTTGCAAGTTTTCAAGCTGTTTTTCAAACACAGAAGGGGTTTGGATAAGCTTCTGAACTGGACCCAACCTTCCAATGGTTTGAGGTTCACCTATTGCTATTTTCTGTCTAACTTAGGCAAAGGCTTAAATTTAGGGAAAAAAAAAGAGAACTTAGCAGGTAAACATTAAGCACTTTGTTTAAATATTAAGCATTAAATGTTACATGTTGTTTTTTTCACTTGAGCATGGAAATATGTAACTTAATTTGCAGAGGTGTGGAAGCCAAATCAATTTTGGGACTGGAGTGAGCTCAGCTCATTGCTCTTATGATGTGTGTGTTCTTCAGAGCTATAACCAAAATGTTTGCAATTTCACTCTGAGCCTTGGAATAGTCAATATTTGGGATAAAAGAGAAATTATTTGCAATTGTAATGTTCCAATGGTAGGAAATGAAATTGATGATGTCTGATTGCATTTGAATAAGGACAAAACCCCAATTCTGTAAAGGCTTTTGTGAGTAAACAAAGCTTTGCATTCTGGCAGTAGCTGCATGAAACAGCAATCACAAGGTATATATTAAGAATGTACATATACCTTTACAAGACTGGAGATGTAGATATTCTCCCTCTGAAAGCCAAAACAGCATGAAATAAAAGTGCAGAATTTGCCACTGTGATGTTTGTTTGGGGGAAATTTTGGAAAACAAGGGACTGTTGCGTAAAACCTTTCTCCTTGTTGAGGCTTGTGGTTTATCCTCCTCCCTCCTCCAACAATTACAGTTTCTCAAGAGCAACCTAAGAATTGTTGAGTAAAAGGTCAATTATCTAGTATGGTTCTCCCTAGGATTGCTTTTCACCCTGCCTGTCTCAAGGATTTGATGCCGGAAACTGCCCTAATTTATTACAGAAATGAGCTTGCTAACCCCGAGCTTGAATGTGGGTGCTTGGAGGCACTTGGCTGGGGAGAGGAAAGGCCTTGTCCTCTGTGAAGAAGCAATAGCCTGTTTTGTTTGTTACCTCCTTGCTTGCCATGTTGGTATCCAAAGAGCAAAAACATTGCCACAAATGAAAACAGGAATGACAGCCCGATGAAAAATCCTCCTCATTTAGTTAAAGTAGCATCCAGATCTACCCACTTTTGGATGGGCTGCTCTCTTAACCTGTTTGCTGCATGCTCTGCATGGATCCAACCTAAACCATTGCATGATTGAGCAGGATTTGCCAAAGCAGACCTTCCAGTGCTGCCAGCAGGAGAAAATGCAAAGAACTCAAGAGGACTTTTCTAGCTCGATGCATTTTCCAGAGGTGCCTGTTCCACCTTCCATCCCCAACAAAGTCCTTTCCCACAAGCTGTCGTGTCTCCTGCAGGATGATATTGCTCTTATGAATGTATCTGTCTTTCAGTATGTGGGATTGCCCAGGAATGAGAGCTGAATGGAGAGTGAAGATGTGAGTCAGGGACTTGGACAGCTTTAGCAGCACATTTCATTGGATTTCCTGTAACCAGTTTGTGATTCAAACCTATCTTCAGTTGTTGGTGTCTGAATGTTGTTGCCAGCAGATGATTGTCCAGGCATCCAGGTGGTTTTGGCTCTGGATGTGTCAGAAGCAAACAAACAATTCCTCTGTCATTTGTCTGGCTGCGGTTGTTGCACTTTTAGGCAGTTTTAACCAAAGACTGTTTTCCGTGTCTTTGCCCATTCTCAGCTGCAGATGTTTCTCAAGGTCTGGACTTCAAGGCTGGTTTGAGGCTTGCATGGAGTGAAAGGCACAAAGCTGTCACTCCCCAGATCATCAGTGAGCCCCTCAGACTGCCCGTGAGCCTGTGAGTGAGCCATGTAGACTGAGCTTTGTAAGACTGAAGTCCCAAAGTTCCCTCAGTGGTCAAAAGGAGATGGATAAGATGAAGTTGGGCTCTTGCTTTTTCTGGAGGTTGAATCATTGTCACCTCCTCTCTGGTTATAAAGGAAACCTGAGAGGGTTAACCTGACAAAACCAGTGTGAGTGCCCACCATCCAGCAAAGCCTTGCAGCCACTCTGGTGTTCAAAATGTCACTGCAAGGTGCAGGATCCAGAGCTGTGGCTGGGAAGGAGCTGTGAGTGCACTGCAGCTGTCTGGACTGTACCTATTATGTGGATAAGCAATCAGCTCCTGTCTCCAGGGCTGTCAATCCGGAACCTTTCACCAGCACTAAATTCGCTTTAGAAAAATAAAATAGAGAGACAGAGAGATTAGTGAGACTTCTAAAATGCTTCAAGAAACTTTAATGTTATTATCTAAGCAGAAAGATATCCAGCAATTCCTCAGCTATTTAACATAATAGGCAGTTGCTGACAAACGACGTTATCGAGCGAACACTCCTGAGTGAGGAGGAACGATACGATCTTGCTTAAATTGTATTTTAACAAACATGCCTATCTAACAATTAAGCTGGAGCAATTTTACCCTAATAGATGCTTTTGCTGCTTAATATAGAAATTTACATGTTCATTTGTAGCCCCCAGAGATCACACAGCTGCCAGACTCCCAGCTGCCACCACCCCATTCCTCCCCCTCCGACTCGCTCTCAGCTTTGGCTACGAGCACTTGATCTAACGAAGCACTTTAAAATACAAATCCCACTGTTTTCTTGGCCGTGGAGCTGAGCTCACTGGGCCATGTTTGAAGCAGGCTGCCTGCCAGCCAGACACCCTTACTCACCTAAGCTAATTTTACTCCATCTGATGGCAAAATAGCCGCTCCCCCTCCCTCCTTATCAGAACGCTGTTGCGTTATACGCGGCGACACGACAGCCTGCAAAGGGCAATCCTCCTCCACACGCCTGGCCCTTCACCCTGTCCCTCCTCCTGCTGGGCTCTGGTGTAAGGACTGTCCTGCCTGGGGTCAGCTCTGATGCCGTGCTGGGCAATTCCGGGCAGGATGGGCACCAGAAGGGGCCGTGGCTCGTCGGTTGAAACGCTGCCATCCGATTCACGAGGCATTTCCCAGATAAGGAGCTTACAGTGGGAGGTGGCAACAGGCAACTTGGGCGCTGGCAGCGTTTTTCCATTCTCCAGTTACTCCGTAGTTCAGCTTGGGACAGACACGAGCCTGATGTAATACGCTGTGTGCTATTTCAAGGAAACGGAGCCCATGGCCTTCAGGCCAGCCCTCGGAATGTTTGGGAGATAAGAAATCCCGCTCTGGATGTTTCTTGCAGCCTCAGATGAGAGAAATAGGTAGTGCTTGCTTTTAACTCTGCCAGGGAATTACAGTTGTTTCATCCAAAACCCCGGGAGCGAGGTGCCTGTAGCATTCCTTGGGCACGCACACTTTGGGCATTGGTCTGGGAGAAGGTGGCAGGTAGAAATAAACCCATGGCTAGTGATGGAGAGTTGGTAGGGAAACATGGAATTCGTTCCCTCTAGGCTGCAATACCAAAAGCCACACAATGATAAAGGTTCTTGGCTCGTTTTGACTGTGGTATAAAAAGTGAAAGGCTTTAGTTTACCTTCAGATCTCTTGTTCTGTCACATGGATGAAGGATCTGCTGGTCCTTTTGCTGGGCACAGCTGGAGGCAGGATACTGAGCTGGATCTGGGTCTGATCATGAGGTTCCTCTTATGCAGGAACCAGCAGAACTGTATCCCAAGTAACTTGTCTAGCAGCAAGAAGAAAGCCCAAACTTCTCTCTGAAATGATTTGGAGTGAATAATTCCATAAGCTATAGACAGAGGGGCATGTTCTCCAGTATAAATTGATTTATGTTTTCTAGGGATTTGACCTAGAGCTTTTTTTCTGACTTGCATACCATTGTGGCACTTTTGTAAAGCATTGTCAGAAATAATTCATGGTGGATTATCACCTATTGTGATCAGCTGTCCATACCATAACAAGGGGCGTCCAAAAAAGTTATTTCTTCCCACTCACCCTTGCTGAGTGATAACCAGAGGTGCCTGCGAGGGTTGGAAGGACAGGGAATCTATTCCATTTGTTTTTCCATTTGAAACAAAAACACTTTGACTTAACTATAATCAAGGAGGGAGGTGACACCACTGCACTTGGCAAACAAACTTATAATAAGTGCACTTGCTGGCAACAATTTATAGAAAAATAGACTGAGTGTATTGATAGCAGAGCACAATCTGACTGGTGCTTCCTGCATGGAAAAGGGAAGGAGCATCCTCCCAGAATCAAGAGCTGACCTCTACTCTGAAAGGTGGCAGATGCCTTTGGTTTTAAATAGGCCCAACTAGAATCAGGATGATGGAGATATACAATGAATTTGGGAAATTTTTCCCCTCCTGGAGGGAAAAAATGAAATAACTTCTGACATAACTTGTGGAGGACAAGAAGTTACCACTGGAAGAGGAAATCCCCGGGCTGCTCCAAGGACAGGCAAGACACCACATTGGCATATTTTCAATGAACACCTTTTGCCCAGTCTCCTGAAAGCTTTCCAGAGATGAACCAAAATGCCCTTGCAGAGAATGGTCCCAAGTAATCCAGTGCTGCAAATCATAGAATGGCCTGGATTGGAAGGGACATTAAAGATCCTCTCATTCCAACCCCCTGCCATGGGCAGGGAGACCTTCCACTGTGGAGATCAGGAGTAGGAAATTAACTCCCAGAAAGTACCTTGAAGCAACAATTTAGCCAAATATGGAGGTGCTACTGCAGACAGCAGTGACTGCAGGATCGAGGAGGATGTCTCTGGAAAGCATCTTCCAAAACCACACCCAGAGAGGGAAAGCAGAGCCTCAGATAACAGGAGCCTTGGAAATACCTTCCTCCTCCCAGCTTGTGTCCAAAAACTCCTGGAAAGAGGCTCCTGCAAACCTTGAAAAAATTTCAGCCTGCAGAAGAGTTCTGCTGTCATTTGTTGCAATGGCCTCTTGTCACTGCCACCTCCTGAAGTCCCTGCCCCTCAAGACATGGAGGGCATCAGGTTAGACAACAATTTCTGTGTAGCTCAAAACAGAGCATCAAATGTAGGTGTTCGGTGCTATAAACATAAATGGAGGTAAACTTGGTCTCAAAACTTCATATGGATTATAAAACAGAATGCCATCACCCTGAAAAGCTGGAACAGAAATATTGGGATTCTTCCCAAAGCTTTTGTTTTCCCTTTGTTTTCATCTCTTTTGGCCAAAACTATTAGTTTAATATTGTATTGCTTCAAGAGAACGGTCCAGAATTTCACTTACAGCTTAAAAACCCCAACAAAACCCAATATAAAACTGCAAACCTACCTTAAAACAAATGCCCTCAGGTGTAGCTTCTTCTGAGCATAGGCCAGGTGCAGGATAACAGACAAGGTTATGATTTCCTAGTGCTGCCAATATAAAACTATGACTTCTTTGCAGCTACTCATGCGGGCTGAAATTTTTCCTGCTGGTTCATCTCCTTTAAACACTCGAGCCAAAGTAGTCTTCTCTTTCCAGGAACAAATTGGGAGGAAATTATTTTGTATTGCCCATTAAAAAAAGCCCAAACTCCCAGCTGTTCAAATGTGAAACTCTCAAACATCCACACAAAAAATACTTGACATTTGTTAATAGGATGTGGGGCCTCACTCTTCCGATGTGCATTTTTCTCATCCGGAATTTGCAGCTAAATCTCCCAACTGTTTTGGAGATGAATTATAACATGCTCCTGAGTTATCATGGCAGAGGAAGAGCCTGATGTCCATGCTCACGTGCCAAAACCAGTTTCATTTGCTCTCCACCCCAGTTCATTCCCGGGATCCGCGTGTGGAATGGGAAGCATGTGATAGCAGAGCACATGATTGTGGCGTCGGGGACGTTGTCGTAGCGTGTGTGCACATGGGGAACAAATTCTGATTGCACAGCCAAGCATAATTCAGGGATTTCCTAATCACTGAAATCTTGACTCTGCAACCATCTGAATTGTCTCCCATCTGTGGTGGTGTAATTCATGCCTGGAATTGCAACAGATGGCTGGGGCTTTAAACCGTGATGCGGCAAAAAACTGAAAGAGTAAAAAATTGAGAGTCTTGGGGACTGTGACGTTACAGACTGTGTGAAGTGTCAGCTGCTGATCTAAATATACATATGGCATTACCTGGCTATAAAATGCAGTTTTCCTAATCAGTATTATAAAAATCTCTGCTTCTATGTTTTGATAGCTCACAGTGCACTGCTTTCTCTGGGGTAGTAGCCACTCCTTGCTGCAATAACTTGCAGCTCTGCCATGTGGATCATCATCATCCTTAACCTGCACTGAGCTGAGGCAGAGCACAGGAAGAAGTTCTAATCCTGTCTTTCTTGCAGGCTGCCAGCTAAGGACAGGTGATAAAAGCTTGGAGAAAGGAAATGTAACTTTCCCCCCAAAATCTTTGGCTGAATTTACACGGTGAGCCCAGTGCTTTACAGGAAATTCACATTACCATTGCAGAAACCTTCAGTTTCTAAAGATCTCTGTGATTCCTGGCTTAACAGCACCAGGAATGTCAAAACATCATGTCAGAGGCTGTTTTGATGATGTCACAGTTCAACCAGGTGCAAGATGTAAATCCTAGGAAAGGTTTCCCGCCCTTCTTTGAGTTTTGAGGAGTTGTGGAAAGCCCAGAGCCGAGGCAGCAAAACATCTGAATTTTGGGGACAGTCCCTCAAACAAACCTTCAAACTTTTGGGGGGTTGTAAGTGATCTAAGGACAATGTCAGAATGCTGTAGTATTATCCCTCTGGACTCTCAGTATTGCTGTTATTTGGAGATTTGGTGGTGTAGTGGCAGATTTTTTGCTTGCTTTGTCCCCAAAGGAACAGAAGCCATATATAAGCTGAGAAAAGTGTGGAGTCTGATTTTATCTCATGTTTCTCTTGTATGAAAGTTTTGAGAATCATCACATAGAGGTGAGAGGTGAAGGGTCTGGAACTTAAGTCCTACAAGGAGAGGCTGAGGGTACTGGGGTTGTTCAGTCTGGAGAAAAGGAGGCTCAGGGGAGACTTTATTGTCCTCTACAACTACTGGAGAGAAGGTTGTGGTGAGGTGGAATCAGTCTCTTTTCCCAGGCAACCAATGACAGCACAAGAGCAAATGGCCTCAAGCTGCACCAGAGGAGGTTGAGGAAGAATTTCTTCCCTGAGAGAGTGGTTAAGCATTGGAACAGGGTCCCCAGGGAAATGCTGGAGTCACCATCCCTGGAAGTGTTCAAAAAATGAGTGGATCTGGCACTTTGCAATATGGTTTAGTGGGCATGGTGGTGTTCAGTCAAAGGCTGGGCTCTGATCTTGGAGGTCTTTTCCAACCTTTATGGTTCTATGATTCTAAGAGGAACTTGGGGCTGACATTACCCACCTTCTGGTACAGGGTGTATCTGCAGAACATGCCACAGCTGCAGAGAATAATGCTATAAAGCTAACATCGTGATTTTCAGGAAGTTTTTTTCAGTTAATGTCATCACTTGAATTTATAATCAAAGCTGCCTGTGACATCCTTTTAATCCAGTAATGGTATAACTCTATAACAGTCTGTTTGGAACGTCAGCATTAGGGAAGAATGAGCTGGACAGCCGGAAAATGTGCTCATCCCTAATGCAGTTATTAGGACTTCTAAATAATTAGCTCAAAAAGAGGAAGAGTGAGTTGCTGACTACATGTTCAAAGTTTTTTCCCCACCTTGGGGTCCATTTTCATCCCTAGTGGAGGTGTGAAGAAGGGAAGCCAAGGCAGTGACACAGCTCCTGCCTTTAGCCCTGTCTGGAGAAACATCCTGTCTATACCAAATATCCTTCACATCAATCCCTTCGTTGGCCACAACCCAGAAAACCTCCTGCTGATGGCACAGTCTTGTGCACAGCAGTCACAGAGGCTGGTGACAGCCACTTGCAAGGTGTGGCTCTGACTCATTCTTCATGTTTGTGCCGCTTCCTCCTGCACATCCACCCCAAAACACATCCCTGAGGGTGCCCCATGGTGCCTTTGGCCACTTGGTCCTGCAGCCAAGCCTGGGGCCCTTCCCAGTGTCTCTGTCTGTGCCTGAAGCTCCTCCTCTGGTTTTTTCCTTTTCAGTTTCTTGCATCCCTTCTGGAGGCCTTGAGGTCCCCTCCATGATCTCTGGCCAAAAAGCTGGATCAATGCCACTCTGATGTGTCCTTCTCAGCAGAAGATACCCCAAGATGAGCTCAGTTGGTTGGAGCCTGGTGCTAATAATGCCAAGGTTGTGGGTTCAGTCCCTGGGTAGGTGATTCACTTAAGAGTTGGACTTTAAGATCCTTGTGGTTCCCTCCCAACTCAGGATATTCTGTGATCTAGATGTGTCACTGGACACCTCCGTGGTGCAGGACAAGGTGAGAGGTTGGGAATGTTGCATCCACTCCCTGTTTTGTGCAAGGACTGGTAACCAAAGCGTTGGATTCATCAGGAGCTGCCCTGAAGGCTCTGTTCTTCCTTCCTCTCTCACCTTTGTGCACTGCTCTGAAATCTGGGGACACAGTGCTTCTAATATGTTGATTTTCTTAACCAGTTAAGAAGCACAGGAGGAAATCAGTAATGGTAGACAGTTGGGATTATTTCTGAGCCATGTTTTATTCCTTAGTCAAGTATAATGGGACTGCGGGAGGTTTTACGATAAGCTGTAAAAACTCACTGCTGAGTGTGGTAGTTTAATGGTCACAGGGACTTTCAAAAAAGAAGATAGTTTATTTTTATGTAGCATCCTTTAAAAAAAAAAAAAAAAGGAAAAAGAAGGAAAAAAAATCAGGAAAAAGTTTACAGGGAAAATGTAAAATAGGCGGTGAATGCTTCCAGGAGCTGGATGTTGATTTGGAGGGAGAAAGGGCAAAGTGGTATATAAAGAAGGACAGGTACCATTTACAAGTGGGAAGGATGAGGGGAGAGAGTGGAAAGTGAGTGTAATGGGAGAAGGAAAAGGGATGTGGAGGAGTCGGACAATACGAGAGTTGAAGGATGCAATTATGGAACGGGAAAGAAGAGGGAGGTGAATGTTACATTTGGGGCTAGATATGGAAGAACAGGTTTTGGCAGGAGTGGAAAGGATGGGTTTAGTAGGAGGTGGCTGCTAGGAGAGGGAAGGGAGAGGAGGGGCAGGGGCTGTGAGAGAAGGGATGGTGGCTGGGAGAGATGTTTGTCTGACTGAATTTTGGTGGGTTTCTGTGCTTCTTCTGGAGGTGATGGTTGTACCCTGGTACGTGATTGGCACAAATTTAAGGATATACAATTCCAATATTAAGTTTACTGGTTGTGCCACTAGTTTTTGCACCAGGAATGCTCTTTCCAAAGATGGGCTCTGCATGGGATTTGCATAGAAAGAAAGATTGCTAAGCAGAAACAGCCTCAGGAAGACCAAGCATCCAGACTCCTCTCTCAGTAATAAGTATACCCAAAGTTAGCACTGTCAAAGATAGTCCTTTGTGGTTTTAATCCTAAGTGATTATATGGCTTCTGCAAAGTGCCTTGTGATGACAAACCTCAAAGAAAGGCAAGAGTTCATTTGAGCAAACAGATTTACTTGTATACAGAATAAGCTGAGAAAGTGACTCTTGTAATCCCTTTGAGCACTTGGGCCAGGAATATCCAGA
This sequence comes from Neopelma chrysocephalum, assembly GCF_003984885.1. Taxonomy (NCBI): domain Eukaryota; kingdom Metazoa; phylum Chordata; class Aves; order Passeriformes; family Pipridae; genus Neopelma; species Neopelma chrysocephalum. The sequence goes on from NW_020897735.1 coordinate 2,251,248, forward strand.
CACAAAGACTTGGCATGTGGCAGGATTACAAGCAGCTCCATGATGGCACCTCCTGCTCTTCTTATTGAAGAATGAGTTTTTTTCTTCCCTGTGAGGGTGGGGAGGCCCTGGCACAGGTTGCCCAGAGAAGCTGTGGCTGCCCCATCCCTGGAAGTGTCCAAGGCCAGGCTGGACAGAGCTTGGAGCAACCTGGGCTAGTGGAAGGTGTCCCTGACCATGGCAGGGAGGTTGGAATTAGATGATATTTAAGATCCCTTCCAACCCAGACCGTTTGAGGATTCTATGAATATCCCAACATAATTTTAAAGTCAAAATCCAATAACCAATCTGAAGTCCAGCACCAGAGTATTTCAGTTGCAACCTCCTGGTAGAAGTTGGTGTTAAGCCCTGATAATGTTATCCCTTGTCTCAGAGACCCCACAGGTCTTTAAACAATGTGGAAATAAGGAGGTCTGGAGCCATTGGCAAATTGAGACAAGAAATAATTTCCTTCCCCTGAAGAATGCAAATGAATTAATTTTATGCAGATTCTATGTATTTGGCTTAAAAAAACAACACAACCCCCTCAACCAACCAAACAAATCCCTAAACAAACCCCAGGATGTCTCATGAGGGGAGAAGGAAATAGTGAGAGAAAATACCAAAGAGCCTGAAGGCCAAAGAGCTTTTCCTCCTCACTCTGAAGAAGAGTAGTGTGGGTTTAATGGTCTCAGGAGGAGGGATAAGGAAGCTACAAGCAACAGAAGTAATTATAGTAAACTGTTGTGGTTTAACCCCAGCCCCACTCAGCCACTCACTAATTGTGCTGGGATGGGGGGGGTGAGAATTGGAAAAGTAAAAGTGACAGAACTCATGGGTTGAGATAAAGAGAGTTTAATAGGTAGAGCAAAAGCCATGCAGACAAGCAAAGCAATCCAAGGAATTCATTCCCCACTTCCCATCACAGGCAGGTGCTGAGCCATCCCCAGGACAGCAGGGCTCTGTTGTGTATGACAATGAAGACAAATGCCTTCACTCTGAATGTCCCCCTCTTCCTCCTTCTTCCCCAGCTTTATATGCTGACCATGAAGCCATAGGGATATCCCTGGGTTCAGTTGGGATGAGCTGTCCCAGCTGTGTCCCCCCAACTCTGGTGGGGTGAGAGGCAGAAAAGACCATGACTCTTGTAATTGCTGCTCAGAGACAACAAAAAACGTTATCCCTGAGTTATTGACACTGTTTCCAGCAGAAATCCAAAACACAGCCCCCACACCAGCTACTAGGAAGAAAATTAGCTGTACCCCAGCCCAAAGCAGCACAACTGTGCAGAAAATCAGCTGCTCTGAGCGGGGTTTTGTCCAGACCATTTATCAGTGAATATGCTTCTCGTTTCCTTTGGGCCATCCCAAGCAGAGTTTCCTACAGAGTGAAACCATTGGCATCCCAAAGGTGCCATAGGATGTCACAGGTTCCCTCCTGGCTCTCTGCCTCCAGGGAGGCAGGGACATGCCAGCAAGGAGCCAGATGGACAAGGGGTGCTCCTGCAGGGAGTCAGATGGACGAGGGTTGCTCTTCATGCAAGCCTCGGTGTCGGGCTGTGCCCCAGCCATGGAAATGCCACTGTGGATTTCCATTCAGCGCCTTTTTGCCTGAAATGAACCACTGGAAAAAAAGTAAGAGGGAAGAAAATATCCAGGCGAGCCTCCTGTATTCCTCTGACCTGCTTCCCACCCGGAATGTGCGTGCTGCCTACCATAGACATTAAGGCTGTAAAAGCTTATTGTCAAATCAATTCTGCTCTCACTGAGACCGGAGAGACCAGCAGCGCACCTTGGAAGACTTCAAATCTTGCCCCTCCCTGATGATTTGCAAAGTTTAATTTCTGTAATGGGCTCTGGTGACAGAGGCATTCACTGTTTTTCCAACAGGAATCGCTGAATGTATGAATGAGTCATTCTGTAGGCGGGAGATATAATGGCAGCCTTCGATATCCTGATCTGAGGGTGGGGAGGTTGTGTGGGAGGGGAGGAACGGGGTACACTTTAAGTTAAATTATCCACCTTGCTTCCCCTCACTGGGCAGCCCCTCCTTCTCTCAAAGTCCCTTCCTGGCCCAGGATCAGGAGAATGCTGAAAGAAGGAAAGGGAAGGCTGAGGGACCTCCTGTGGGAGATGAAGTTTATAATATATGCATTTGCCTGGAAATGCCATAAGAAATTAATATTACAGAAACAGTGGGACTGCATTAATATTTTAATATTAAATGAATATTTAATTTGAAAGCTTTGATTTGAAAGTGAATGAGACAGCCATGACATGAACAGTTGTGCTGTTCCTGTTAAGAAATGTTAATGATTTATTGACAATGTCGGTAGCAATAACTTTACACTGTTTCAGTTACATAATGCCTTTGAAATATTGGTAAAGTGATTACTGAGAACAAAAAGCAGGCTGGCTTCAGCAGCTCTTTTGGGAAGGGTTTATGTTAGAGGGAAGTTGTATTTCCTCTGGAAAGAGGATCCCACCCTCCCTCTCTCTCTCCAGCATCAGCATCTCACACCAGTTTTGGGCGTCCCTCTTGCCTGAGGTGCCCCAAGCCAATGTGTTGCTCTGGCAGTGGTTCCTGAAGGATAAGGCTGATCCTGGAGGGGCTTCCCACAGCTTCCCACAGTCCCTCCTGCCATGGACCTTGGTGCCTTTTATAGCCAAAAATGGCTTGCTCCAGGGTTTCTTAGGGCTTTTCTGGCTGAAGATGACTCAGGGTTATCTGTTAACTTTCATGCATTCAGTAATCTTAAACATCAAAAACAGCTTAATTGCTCAAGCAGGTTTATTTTGTACATTTTAAAGGGCTGTTGAAGCTGTACCTGTAGTTTCTGGGAGCTCTTAGGATTTTACTCTGGGAACAGAGAGCTGAGGGAACAGGAAAGCAAACAGGTCTGTTGCCTCACAAGCATCCTGAGTTTAATCTTAAATTGCAGCTGAAATGAGAAGTCCTGGGCTGAATGGGGCTCCTGTGAACCTGAAGTAGATGCCTACAGCCTGTTGGCATTGGTTCCAAGGACTCACTGCCTGCAGTTTTTAAACCCCTTAAAAACTCTTAGAAAAAGCTTCCTCTGCTGAATAAATAGGGATGTGGAATATTTTTGTGACATGGTCTGTTACCCATTAGCTCAGAACAAGGAAAATTCATCTAAAAAATAATTAAAGAGACACTTTGGCATGGTGTCTTGAAAGCTGTACCATGCTGTAGGTTCCCAATTCCAGAAATGTGTTTCTTCTTAGGGCCAATCTTTGCAGAAAATTAAGAGAAAAATGAAACCTAAATTCACAATGTGACCCAATCTAAACAGACAGAGTGCTTTTTCTTTCCCCCTCACCCCCTTAATTTCATGCTGTTGTTAAAATCAGCCTTAGTAAAAGTAAGTTGGTGAAATGAGGAAACAACCCCCCAATATAGGATGTGGTTTAAAGTACTGGATCTTGAGCCTGCTAATCGTTCTCATTTTTCAATTGCATTTCTCTGATGGCAGTCTTGGTGAATTTAGTGTTGGCAAAAGATTCCAGACATAGAAAGATGGAGGCTTGAACTTGTATCATAAATGTCAGCACACATTTTTGTCTGCTGGGACCTCTGCCTTGGTCCCTCTGAATCATGGAATGGCCTGGGTTGGAAGGGATCTTAAAGATCATCCAATTCCAAACTCCCTGCCATGGTCAGGGACACCTTCCACTAGCCCAGGTTGCTCCAAGCTCTGTCCAAGTTGACCTTGGACACCTGCAGGGATGGGGCAGCCACAGCTTCTCTGGGCAACCTGTGCCAGGGCCTCCCCACCCTCACAGGGAAGAATTTTTTTCCTAATATCCAATCTAAACCTACCCTCAGTGTGAAGCCATTCCCCCTTGTCCTGTCACTCCAGGCCCTTGGAAATTGTCTCTCTCCATCTTTCCTGTCAGCTCCCTTCAGGAAGGCCACGATCAGGTCACCCCAAAGCTTCTCTTCTCCAGGTTGAACAATCCCAATTCTCTCAGCCTTTCCTCACAGGAGAGGCTCCATCCCTTTAATCATCTTGGTGCCTCCTCTGGACTCACTCCAGCAGCTCCATGTCCTTGTTGTGTTCAGATGGATTCTAGGCGAGGTTTTGAGGAGTGAAGGCTCTTGATGTTCTCCAACAAATTTTGTCACATGAGGCAATCAGAAGGGATCAGATCAACTCGATAACCTTATCAGGTGTGGCCAAGGTTAGGAGGAGACCTGCTCTCACTGCAGACTGGTAGAAACTTAGCATGGAAAGTGTAAATGTAAACTCCTATTTAAGTTCCTCACTTCCACAGGCACAGTTGGAAAAGTAGGCACCAACACACCTCTTCAGCTCTTGATTTTGGGTCATTTGTCCCAACCTGTACAACGGGACTCATCGCCCCACTCACCTTTAGAGAGAAAGTTTCCCACATTCCCCATGAAGCCATTGCTGTAAATTCCACATGCAGCTTTTCCTATTAAAAGTTGGCAATACACTGTTTGCCACAAAGCATGCACTGAATTGGAGCACATGACATTTTAAGGGCTGAGATATTGTGAATGCTCCTCACAAAATTGATTTCATTTGTCAATAAAAAGCCTCCCTATTTTTCATAGGAACTGCTCAGTAAACTATTCTGACAACAACTCAAGGTTGATCAAATTAAAATCAGTCCAAGCTTTTTTTAGAGATGAAATGATCCAAAAAGGTTTTGGTATCCTAGGAAGTGTCACTAACCTTTCTGGGCAGGTCCTATAGCATTTAATAACAAAGGGTACAGTCTTGTATAAATATTGTGAACTATGGAATTTAATGAGATTTGTATTGCACTATAGAAAGAAATGTACTTTAGAGAATTAATTTTGAAGTCTGTAGGTTTAAATGTTTTCTAAAAATAGTGTTGAATATATACAGGGCTTTGTGCTTCTATGTCTATTTAGTTTGGGAGAATGTTTTCATGTATTATTTGGTGCACTTTTCATTTTCCTAGTCCTTTTTTAAGGCATTGGTGGCAAAGGAATGAAAGGAGGCTATTTTTTGCTCCGGGATAAATTTTGATATTTCAATTCCAGTTTTTTGCCTCCTGAGGAATTTTCTATTTTCTTGAGATTCTTAACCAGGTCATTCACGTACTGATGGGTTTAATTACCTGCCTGAGCAGCATCTCTGGGCTGCCTTTTCAGCAGCCCGGCCCGTGCAGTGTGTCCAATTCTGCTCACAGATGTGCTCGTGCAATAACAAGCAGCTTTAAAAGTGGGATACATGAGATCTCCTCCAATACAAACAAGGTTAGAGTTCTCTCAGATCCGGTTCTCTGCAGCTTTTATAGCTGTCCATATGATGTTTTCTGTTTTCTCTGTGCTCATGGGCAAACAGGGTTTGACACTCCATGGGGAGCTGTGCTGCATCAGAGGGATCTGCGACGTGTCGCTGCAGACCCGGGGATCACCTCAAAGAGCAAAGGGAGTTTTTTGAAAATCCTGTTAAATGCATCAACAATGAGCTGGGGATAAAGTCAAAACCCCGCTTAGACATTTCAGCTGAGGGTTGCCATACAACTACAGCCAGTGGTGGGTCTTGGCTGGAAGTGTATTTATACATTTAGACAGATAGAGATGGATTTCACTAGTTTAAACTCAGCTTTAGTGCAGACGAAAGCAATAGGGGGTGGCGGGGAAAGCACAGGCTGCCACCACCCTCACATATGGCAGTTGTTTCCTATAATGCTATATTGTATTTATTTCATGCAGTGACATATCACAGAAGGCCACCGATGCCAAATTCTTAGCAAAAAAAACCCCCCAACCTGCAGCTTTTAGTGAGGGCTGTCCTCCAATTTATTTGTGTTTTGTTGTTGGTTTTCTTTTTCCTTCTGCTTTTCATCTGTCTGGTTTCTATTTCCACTCTTTCTGTTCTTCCCTCCTCCATTTTGTTTTGTCTTGTTTTGTTTTTTTACCATATTTGAGGAATCTCAGTTGCACTGGGAAGCCCGGGAGGTATGAGTGGAATGTTCGGATTTAATACATCCTTGCCTGAGCTTTTTTGACAAATCAATTAATATCTGTGGGTTCTGGGGGCAGAGCATTGGGGGGCACAGGAAGACGAAGCAGTCAGGGTGCAAGGCTGGAATGAGGATGGGGAAGTTTGACAGCATGGCTGGGATCAGGAAGGGAGGACTTGGGAGGGGTTGCTTCAGGTGCAAGGGGATGACAGATAACTTTATGAGATTTTTCAAATTCTGGAGCAAAGCACATGACTGCAAAGACTGGCTACACCTTCCAGGCAATCACCTCACTCTGCAGTGCCAGATCCTGCCTTGCTCTGAACTTCAGGCCCCAGGTAGGATCCACAGCTTGGCAGAGCTTGGTTCCAACGCCAGGAGAGTTGTTTGAACTGATGGAGCCTCCTGTGCTGGCTCGGGGCAGGAGTTGACATTTATAGGGATTGATTTATAGGGAATCTCAAGGACCCAAGTGCAGCTGAGGTTCAGATGCCTATTGAGGCTTGGGAGTGTTTGAGTCAAGGACTTGGTGCTGTGAAGACAGGACCAGCTGCTCAGTTGAGATGTGCTGCTGAGGGCGGGGACAGCCTGGCTGGGAGGGTTCCCCTCTTGGCTCCACACCTTGCGTTCATGGGACTCTGTAGCTGTGTTTTTCAAATGCCATTCAAATGAAAGCAGAAAGGGGAAATCCCATTTCGCTGGGAATAGCCCTCAAAGGCAGAGCAGCTTTTCCTCTGAATTTTCTCTTTTGGCTCCCTTGCTGCAGAATGACACACAGTGCCTTTCTCTTGATCAATTTGTTTGTCGTTGGCTTGATTATCGTCTTCAATAGCAAGACACGACAGGTCTCCTTAATTAATCCTGTTAGTACTGGCTTTGGAGCAGAAATTTAGTTTAGGAAAAACATTTGGGTATGCTAAACTTTCTTTAACATGATGCCTGTGAATACCAAAACATGGCCTGATGTATTTGAATTTTCTAGATTATTCCTCAGCCTTGTATTTCCATCTGTCTGTCTGAGTCCTCCTCCTTGTCTTTCCCCCCACATGTGCCAGCACCAAATTTTCCTTCTGGCTTTCAGAGCAGCTCGTGTGGCTCTTCTCATACAGCACCACAGTGTGCTGACTGTGCTTTGGGGGAGTTGAGAGAGCACAGGCAGAGCCCCCACGTCCATCCCCACCTCCTGGACCCACCTCTCCTCCAGTGGCTGATGCCACCCTGCCCAAGGGAGCCCACCCTGGTGAGGGGGGGGGGCTGGAGAGCCCACCCTGCCACTTCTCCTGTGTTCCTCCTCCAGGACTGCTAATACTGACCTCGCTCTCTTTAATGTTTTTGAAGTGATATATGGTTAGAGAAGATGTCAGAGCAGAGCACTGGAAGAGTGATGACCTCCCATGTATCTTCTGAGCAGGTACCCAGCCAGCAGAGGCCCCATATGGCTTCCCAAGGCATCCCCCCTCCTCCCTCCACACCCAAGCAAGCTATTTATCTTGTGGGGAAAACATCAGTAGGTCTAAGAGGATAGTTTAGGCTCCAGAGCTCACCCAGTCCTTGACCTCTGGGCCGAGACTTGCTGTGGGGTGGTGACTAATTAACAGCAACTGCAGTGCTGTGGGTTGTGTTATGGATACATGGGTGGAACATCTGCTAATGTGCCATTATGTTTACAAAGGCAGGGGACCCCTGTGGAATAAGCAAGACCACATTTTTTCAGTTGTAGGGTTATTTGAGTGTCTGGTGCTTTCTGATGAGTCTTTGGTTCAGTGAAACAGGAATTTTTTCTCCCGCGTCTGCCTCATGATTTGGTCTTGACTGTTGTGGGAGCCTGAGATGCTCCTGTGCATTCCTGAGCTGGATTTGAGGTGGCCCCAGCAGGTGTCAGGGTGGGCTTGTGGGTCCTGGCATGGGTGCAGGTCTCTCAGGTTACAGAGAGTAGCAAGACAGCCCAAACACACTGACAGTGCTCGGGGATAAATAAAGCAGTGGCCTTGTGCAGCCCCACTCCTGCAGCCATAAACCAGCCCCCAGTGTTTGCAAATCACCAGGAGGTTTTACGTTCTTGGTCAGTTGACTGTCTTGTGTCCTGTTCCTCCCCAACCAAGTCTTGTTCTCTTCCCTCAGCATTTGACTCAACCCCGGAAATACTGGAGGGTGCAAAACCTTTGGATGAGACTTGACGTTTGGGAACCACATAATGCATCTTTCATTATGGAAAATCAGGGGGTCTCCTCATGCACTCCCTGGGGTTTTACCTGTTCTCACAAGAGCAGCATTTGGTATCCTCCTCATGGTCCCTATGGAATTCCTCATGGGGCAAACAGTGCAGGAAGGATAAAATCAGTGTTCTGCAGTTCAGGGTTTCACCATCCTGGTTTCATCTGAGGACTTGAAATCTTTCTGGGTGAACAGACTTTTTAAAACAGACACTATTTTAGGCTCCTTACGTGAGAGAGGGGAAAGAGGCAAAGAGTTTTTGTGTTCTTGTTGGGGTTTTAAACCTGTGTGAGAGGGGGCAGGTGGCTCCAAGCAGAACTTTTGATAGAGGAGCAATGCCAGGAGGGCCTGGGGAGGGTGCTGGGAGCTCACCCCTGCCAAGGGTACGCAGGGATGCCCTGTGGCCACCTCAGTGGTGTGGGACTGGCTGGGCATGGTGCTGTGGGCACTGGCTGAGAGCCAGGAGGCCCTTCCTCCTCTCAGTATCTTCTGCTTTAGGCTGTGATTTTGCTGCCCCCATGAGTCTGCTGATTTTGAACCTGCCTCCTTTGCCTGCCTGGTGCTCTGCTTCATTGGGATGTGGCCCTGGAGAAGCAGGAGGTGAAGGGCCTGGCCCCAAAGTTGTCCCATGGGACCCACTGGGGCTGTTCCCATAAGCCTGGTGCATCCTCCTGTGCGTGTCTTGGGTCACAGGGACGTGGCCTTGGAGTGGCACCACATAGGAGAGGTCTGTGGTTGTTCTGCTCCTCATGCCTAAGCAAGGATTTCAGCCAAGGCAGGATTTCACTGCAGGATTTCACCTGGACAGTCCATCCCAAACACCCAGAATGCAATCCAAACCAAAACAGACCCACTAAATTAATCAGCATTTCCATGGTTTAATTGAAGAATGTGCCCCATTTCTTACATCATCTACTGTGCCTTATTGCTCTCCCCACAACGTTGTAGGGCAGAGATTGTTGCCCCACCCCCAAGAATGTATTTCAAGAATGTGGTGGAAGAAAATACAAAGAATATGTAACTTTTCTGGAAATACGATATTTCATGAGGGAAATTTGAAGGATAAAGTAACCGAATTCCAGGCGAACAGGCATCAGTATTGTTAGGAAATACAGCTCTCTGCAGGGCAAAAAAGAGTGGCATGCCAGGTTTAAATAGGAATTTACAGCCACTGACTGCAAATTACCTTATAAAATTACTGAAACCTTCATAAAGTCGTCAATTATGCGTTTAGTCTTGATTGTCATTTATTGCACTTCTTAATTGTTCAGTAAACTTTTCTGGATTAAAGGGCGTATTTCAAATTGACACGAAGCTGTTTTATTGATGTAAATTAACACAGTGGATGTTTTAGGTATGGGACAACTGAGGGACCAGCAGTAGAAGAGACTTTTTTCCACTCAGAAAGGCACTGTAGTGCTGATGGTGTGATTCCTGCTCAAGGTAGTGCTGTTGTATGGAATGATGGGTGTGCAGGCAATAGTTATAAATCCTTAAAATCGGGGTTGTTACCAGCATGGAGTGCGACAGTGAAGGCAGAACACAGACTTTTAATCGCTCTTCTTAAAATAGGAGGAGGGAAACTGACACAGAAAACATTTAAAAATCTGGTGAATTCACACTGTGTCCACATCAGGTCTTCTGTTAAATCTTTTCCAAGATGTTTGACATACTTTGCTGTTGGTTTTTTTTCAGTTATTAACATTTCTGAGTTTCCTCAGGCTCTTGAGGAGCTGTAGCCACGTCCCACCTAAAGCAACCCCTGTATCCCCATCAGACACCGAGCAAGTGGCTCTGTCTCCTCAGAGGTGCTGGACTTCATGGGATTCACAACCCCAAACCCCTTTTTCTTTGAAGTTCTCCTCAGCTCTTTGGGTTTCATTCCTTGCTATTCTGTGGAGGCAGCGTGATTCCGATCATACCATTGCTGATTGCATAAAATATGCCCTGAATCCAACACGTTGCATTAAAATCTGGTGTCTGGGCCCTGTCTGATTCTGAGCAGAGTAGCTGTTGGATTGTGTTCCAACATCCCCAACCCAAGCCAAGTTGGGAGAGACTTGATTGGGATATCGGTGAGGGGTAAAGACCATGCAAACCTCTGTGTGATTGATGGAGTTGTGCACAGTGAGGACAAATATGTACAAATACTTGCCCAAAATAGTAGGGCCTCAATTCAGCTGTAACTGGCAGACTTTCGAGCTCAACTTTAAAGAAATATTGTTTTTAATTGACCTTCGTGTGAGTAATTTGAAGAGCCAACGCTGCTTTCCACAAGGAGGGTTTCAAGTGTGAAAACTCCCATCATATGTAAAATTAGTAATTTTACTGTATCATAAGCGATTAAACCTGACCCCCAGGGGAGCCAAAAATAATGCAGTGTGACTTCCTTGCCCAATTAACACAGAACAAATGTGAAAATGTGTACATTACAGCAAATTGTGTGCTAATTGGCCTCAGAGAAATACTAAATACGAGGAAGAAATGGGCATGTAATTTCAAACATATTTGAGAGGTTTCACAGTCTGCTTGCAAATAGGAGGGAAAAAAAGTCAAAATTTGACAAAACCATTATTTGTTATGATTTATTCACTCAGCTCTGGTCTTGAACCTGGGAGTTATTGGCAGCTTCAGCTAAGATTCCTGCTGAGTATTTCTCCTTATAATGACTGCATACAGCATTTAGCTCAATGCTATTTTTTGGCATAGTGTCATAAATATCTATTTTCATTCTTGTCTCTGTATGTGTAGCTGGGCTTAGGTGCTTTTTTTTTTGACTTGTGAAAATACCTCTAGGTGCAGGACAATCTCCTGCTCCCTTTCCTTAGGAGAACACTGCACTGGAGTTCAGCAGCAGGATTGTTCTCCTTGGGTAGGGACCCCTCTGCCAGAAGGCCCGTGCATCACTTAAGTACTGGCCTAAGCAGAGAATAAATGTCCATCTGTGCTGGGTAGAATTTCATCTGCTGTCAGGGAAGTTAGATCTTGACCCACAGACTTCAAGAATCCAAGATTTACTCCCTGCTCCTAAAATCACATCTCTGTTTTTTATCACACCGAGAGTTTACGTATCACATTTTCTTTATGCTTTTGCTGTGTCTTAGGAATAAAACTGATTGAATGTGTAATTTGTGTGCTAGAGGTAAATCCCATCTTTTCATACTTTCTTCTGCCTTCCCTAAGTACAGAAAACAGAGCTTTGGGCTTTTCTCTGTAGCAAGAATAGCCCAGAATTTGATACTAGAGCTGCAGGTGTTGTGTTTTGGTCACAGTGAAACCCTTTTGTAAGAGATAGAAGGTCAAATATGTCTGAAATTAAATGGTGCTGTACCACCAGATTGAAGTGTCTCAGTAATTTTCTTTGATGACTTCAGCCAGGTCATAATGTCCCAAATAAACACCGTGACTTTGCAGAATTTGGGTTTTTTTCAGTGCAAAAACTGGAACCAGAATTATTTCAGTCTGCTCTTTCAGACTCTACATGGGCAAAGTTCTGGGGGACTTCAGAGGAGCTGTCAAGTGCAGAAAGCAGTCCCAGCAGCAGGAACTCTCCTGCTTTTAGCTCTTGCTGAAGCTGAACAGGTTCACTGTAAATTTTTGAATTTTTTGGTGGATTTGCACTCTCCTCTCTGTGTTAAATTAGAATAATGAAGTGCAGCACTTCAGCTCTGATCTTAAATTGTTTCTGCCGAGCAGGCACAGACACAAAGTGTCTTTTTTGTGTCCCTTCAAGCTCTTCAGGACACATATAGGAGTTTGTACCGTGGTATCATTTATTTCCTAGTTGAAGGTTTCCTCTTGGTTGCTGTGAGGCTTAACTGCTTTGAGGTCTTCTATTAAAAACTTTGTAGATGTTGCCAATATTTTGTCTCTCTTGTGAGCAGAGCTGTGGTGAAGGGAAGGGCTGCAGGACAGAGAGGGGCTGCTCAGCTCTGCTTCTTGTTGACTTCTGGTAGGACTTCGTGGATTTACTCAACATCTCCAAAAATGTCAAACTTACCCTGTTGAGTGTTTACAAATTAGTAAGAAACTTAAAATAACATCTCCCAGAAGCCTTGTGAGCATTCAACAACTCGTTCTCATTGGAAAAAATGGCTTTTCATTAATGTTATAATGTATATTTTGAGTGTAAATAGTCAGAAAACCTGGTGCTAATAAGGGAATCTGCAGAAGCAGAAAGATGACAGTCCCAGGAAAACTCTTGTGTGTGTTTGTTTTTAAAAGTTTATAGGAAAGCAAGATGTGACAATCATTAATTTAGAGGTGGAAGAGGAGGGTGATGTGAATGATTGGGTTTGTGACCGAATTTGGTGTGATTAAACATGGTTCTCCTGGATTTCTGAGGAGGGGAACAGTGGCCCGTGGGCTCGGCGTGAGCTCCTGCTAAGTCATTTCCACCGATTAAGTACTTCGAAAAATCCTTTTTGTTGCCATCAGGGGGAGCTTTTGAGATCTTTCGAGAGTGAAAAAAAAATATTAAAAAAAAAAGGAAAAAAAAAAAAGAAAAGGAGAAAAAAAAGAAACGTCCCAGCTCAGAAACAGAGATCTCCAAACCAGCAAGCAGCCAGAAGCTTACCTGTGGCTACAACTAAGCCAAGGAAACCAGGGGAGCTGAATTCCTTAGGCTGCAAAATTAGCAATATTGAGAGAGGATTTTTTGACTCAATCCACCAATAAAATTAATCATTGATTTTATTTTTTTTATTATTATTTCCAAAAAAAAAAAAGAACAAATCAGGAGTCTTTGGAGCACTCAAAAGCCAAATCCTACTCTGTTGCTACAGCTTCTGGAAGGCAAATGCTCTTCAAAAAGCTTCTCTCCTTTTAGCTCCTGATGATTCGATGGGGACCTTTGATGCAACATTTGGATTAGCTGCACACAACTGCACTGAGGGGGACCACAAAAGGGGGAGCCTGGCTGATTGCATAACTTTGGGAAAATAATAAGAGGAAAAGAAAGAATTAGAAAAAGAGAGAGAGAGAGAGAGTGGAAAAGGGAGAAAGAAAGAAAGCAAGCAATTAAAAAAAAATATCTGAGACTCAAGTTTCAAGACTCTTTATGTGCTGCAGAGGAGCATAAGGTTTACCAGCAAAGTGCAACGGGGAGTCTGAGAGGAGAAATAGCTTTCTCTTTTGCCAAGAAAAAAAAAAATAGGAATGTGTGTTTTGGACTGGACTGAGAAAGAAAGCTGGGGAGATTGCAAAAAGGGGGGTGCAGGATTTTTGTCACATTGATCCATTCATCTTGATTGTCTTCTTTAAAAAATAAATAAGAGGGGGAAAAAGTGACAGGGGGGAAAGAGGAAGAGAGGAAAAAGAAGAGGGGAAAAACAAAAGAGCAAAAGTGTTTGAACCTCTGGAGCTATCTGCTCCTTCAAGCTGATTGATTAGTCATGATCCCTGCAGTTTTAATGGGAATCATTCAATTGGGAAGGTGGAGCACCCTAGAGTAGATTAGCATATTCTTGTTTACTCATCTTCTGAGGGGCTTTTTCTCTTTTCTTTCATTTTGTGGAGAAGAAGGGAGGGGGGGAGGTTGGGGGGAAGGAGGGGGTTGTGGCTTATGTTATAAAGGAGGCCAAAAAAATAAATAGATTAGAGCATCTTTTGGGGGGAGGGAAATCAGTGGGTCTGAGTCTTGGAGAAAGCTGGGGGGGTTGTTTTGGTTTTTTGTTTTGTTTTGTGTGTGTGTGAGAGTGTGTGTGTGTTTTTTTTAAGAAGAAAAAAATAAAGGGAAGAAAATCCAGCAGAGAAAAGAAGAGAGAGAGGAATTCCAGCTGTGGAGGAATAGAGGAGAAGAAGACAGATAGAGGAGGAAGAACAGAGAAATACATTTCAACCAAGAAGGAGTTTTGATTTATTTGATTTTTATTTGTTTTAAGGAGCAAAAAAATCTATAACCAGGAAAAAGAAAGAAAGAAAAAGAAAAAAAGAAAAGAAAAAGCAACTGAGAAGGGTTATAAAAAGAGCAAATACCAAGAAGGGTGAACAAGAGAAGAAAGTCAAGGCAAGGAGGAGCCCAAAGCTGGCAGATCGGGAGGATTTGCAGGGGAGAAGGGGGGGGAAGATTGGAAATGCAGCTCTGGAGTTTGCTGCTGCCTCTTGCGCTTCTCTGTACAGCCCTAGCCAGTGGACCCGAATGTGGGATGGACGAGCGCTCCCGCAGGGCACGAAGGGACACCAGGCACAGCCGCCAGCTCCTCCACACTGCCCCGGGCACCTGTGCCACCAGGTTAGCCCGAGGAAGGCGCTCCACTGCTGGGCTGGAGCCTGGGCATGTCCCCCGCAGGAGGCAACAGCGGGAGGTAAAGGACGAAGAGGAGTCCCTTACCCCGAGCAGGGCGCTCTATTTCAGTGGCCAAGGTGATCAGCTGCGGCTGAAGGCAGATATTGAGCTGCCCCGAGATGCCTTCACTTTGCAAGTGTGGCTGAAAGCCGAAGGAGGACAGAGATCTCCGGCTGTCATTGCAGGTAGGTAGTTTGGTCGCGCCTGTGGCTGCAGCAGCAGCAGCATCATCCCTGTCTGCCTTTGCTCCGTGCCGGGAGCCGGCGGAGCAGCCAGGGGAAGGCGTGCGTGTGTGCTCCGTGTGTGTGTGTGTGTGTGTGTGTGTGTGAGCACCGCGTGTGCCCCGCAGCTCAGCCACACGGAGGGCAGTGCATGTGCAAACACGCCCGGCTGCCTTCGCCAGCCGCGCGTTCGGGGGGGAGATCCCGGAGCTCTGCGAACCGGCTGTGAAAGTGTGTGTGCTCGCGAGGGGAAAGAAAAGTTATGTAAACTTTTGCATAGGGAAATGGCAGTGCCCTGGGTGGTTTCTGTCTTTCTGTGTGCGCGGATTGAGATGCAGATAGAAGAGCCAGCTCGCCCGGTGGGTTTTTGTCTAATTTTCAGGTTGGAAAACTGTAAGTAGAGCGTTTGAAAGTAGCTTGTTTGTATGTATGAAAAGAAGTGTATGTGTCTGGTGTGCGGCTGCAAAGAAATGCATATCTAAGGTCCCCCTACGATTTCCTTAGTTTTATTAGCTTTTTAGTGTACTTCACTCGTAGCCCTTTAGATGCAACGTTAGCATGTGGTTTCCAAAAAGCTGTAAAGGAACTTTTGGCTATTGTGAAACCTCAAATGAATCAAATGAGTTTATAAAGTTCCCAACCCCTCGACACTCAGCTAGGGCTGGGACTCACACTGCAGCTAGAGGATGTGTTGAGTATTTTTGTCTCCCCTTAGAAATGGCAAGTGTAACATCAATGATTCTGAGGTCAAATAGCCCTATAAAATCATTTAGTACTCAAAGCAGCTACCAGTCAGAGCTGTCTGAGCTGGACAATAACGAGGAATATTGCACTTTTCTTATTTAAATTTTATGAGCCCATCCTGAATTTGGGTCCCTCTCGCCGCGCTCGCTCCCTCTCCCCCTCCCTCCCTCCCGCCACCTCCCGCCCTTTCCCCGCTTTAGTGATAAAGTGCAGCAAAGTTGTCGTGAAATCGGATACTTTTCGGAGGGTTACAAACCCTTATAAATGTCGCCACATCCATCTTTGCTCTGAAGGAAGTCATAGAAAATGGAAATGCCCTTAGAAAAAAAAAAAAGAAAAAAAAAAAGGGAAAACAAGCCAGAAAGAGAAACGGCTATGGGGGGGAGCGGGGTGGGGGAAGACATGTTTTACAGTTCTTTTGGCAAGGAGATTCCCTGAAAGTACAAAGTTTCCATGTCCTAGGATGCCTTAAAGAGACAGGGAGGATTTCCCCTTTCCCTTTAACTGGAGTGACTTCCTAGCGGGAGGCAGCGGTGCCTGTGCCGGCGGTGCCTCCAGCCCCGCTCGCCTTGTCCCCTGCCACCCTCCCTCCTGCCACATTCCCGGCTCCGGCTGCCCCATCCCTGACCGGCGCGGCTCCTGTCCCGCTGGAAAGTTGCTTTGTCCGAAGGAAAACAAAAACTGAGACGAAGTCAGCGGTGGTGTTCCTTAACTTTCCCCAGTCCCGGTTGCTCTGGGAGGGGGGACGCGTTGTGTGTGGGGTTGCCGGGGTGGGCAGGAGGTGCCGGGCATGGGCTGGTCCCGTGTGCCTTTAGAGGAGTAATTTCATAGGTGAAATAGGTTATTACTTGCTTTATTTCCCCTGGCTTTCTCATGCTCCACTCTTGTGGTTCCCACTCCTAACTTAAACCCCAGGGCTCAAAGTGCTTCCCTTTCAAGTTAGGGAAGGCAGAATTTGGGTTTACACAGATCTCATCAGTAGCAAAACACGGTCAGTGCAATTTTTAATGTGTTTAATCCAACACCTAAGACCCCAGGTCTGTCTTTGGTGCAAGTATCTCTAATTCACACAACAGGGAACCTAAACAAACACACACAAAGATCATTTGTAGTAAAATACTTTAATTGGATGGGGGAGGTTGGGTTGTTGCCTGTATAAAACACTTGACCCATTTTATGCATGGAAATAACATTCCACTGTGAAAAATGAAGAGAAATGCCCCAGTTTTGCACCGTGGAGCTTCCAGCTCAGCTCGGGAGGACTTTGTGATTTTTATTTTATTTTTAAGCTCCCCCTGCCCCCCTCGCACGCACTCTTGAAGAGGAGCCAGGTTTGGCTCTGTGTGTAAACACCTGGAAGAGGTCCAAGAGGAACTCACTCGGAGTATCCTCCGCACACCACAGCCTCCCAGACCTGCAGCAAGCTTAGGGAGAGATTACGCTTCCCTCAATGAGGAAATCAAGGGTTCTGGCTGCCAAAACTCTTGGCTTTCACATTTTCACTGCTTTGGGATGTGACAGACTGAACAGCTCAGTTCTGCTGTTGAAGCTGCATCTGTAGGACCCCACCGAAATCAAGATCCCACCTGGGGGTGTGGGGGGGAAGGGACTGGGGCACATTTGCTGGCAGTGCCAGGAGTGAGTTTCTCCCCAACTTTCATCCCGGTTGCAAAGTGGGAAACTGTGTGGCTGTACAGATCCGAGGGAGAGGGCGGGATTGACTGGAAGACAACTCTGTTTCAAAGTTGCCCTTGTACCTTCATCTACTTTCTGCCCCCCACGTTCTGCCCGTGCTGACTGCTTCCCTTCCACCCCTCCTCGCTGGCTTACAAGTAATCCCTGCAAGTCCTATAGGAGCCCCGTGTGTGCCTATAGGGGAAACCTGTTGTGTCTGTTAAAAATCTCGTGTAGAACCCAAGTTGTTCTCGGCTCCTGCTCCTGACATAGCGGAGTTCTTCTGCTAATCCAGGCTACAGGAGTTTCTGTCTGGAGCCAACTCTCCTTACGTCACCCTCTGCTGCAGTATTCAATTTGTTTTCATAAATGGGTAATTTTACAGCGCTGTTAAGTGGGTTCGTCATTGTGCCGGGCCATGCCCCGTCTCTGATGATAGGCAGCCCTGGTGCCGGGCTCTGCCAATTTTCACGCTGGTTGGCAGTGATGTTATTGCTGCCCTGGTTGACTCCGCTGATATCTGCTCTGGCATTTGTCGGGGAAAGCGGTTGGGAAAGTGGAAGCCTGACCCACGGGTCTGTGTTACGCCAAGGCTCAGTTTTTGGAGCCGGGCTGGGCTCGGTCGGAGCGGCTCCCGCGGTGCAGCTCCTGCAGGAGGAGGCAGCTCCCGGCTCCTGCGTCCCCACCTCCCTCCCCGGGCCACACAGCTCTTGGACAAACACCCCTTGGATGTGCGAACCTACCACACGGCACAGCACATCCCTCCTGTAAACACACACGTGTGCACATGGTATTAATCATTTCGAGTCTGAGCGCTTTCCCCCGCGGAGCCTTTGAAAGCACCTCCGGCTGCGGAGGAAGGAGTTAAGGTCGGGCTGTGCTCAGGTGATACACACACGCCGTGCAAAATAAGACCTTTCAAAGCTCCCTTGACCTTGCTTCTGGTGTAATCAAAGATATTTCAGTTCTACTTGTGGAAATGCAACCCCATCCTGAGAAACGGGATCCTCCTGAGTCCCTGTCAGGGTGTTTTCTGGCGTGTGGCTCTGGAGTGGGGTGGCTCATGTTTTCACAGGAGTGAGATGTTGACTCTTTACTGGCTGGGAGCTGAGAGGAGCGGGATGAATGATCGGCAGCGGGAGCTGGAGTAAGAAGGCGTGCCTGCTCTGAAGAGTGAAAGTTATTTGTGTTTTGGTTTGTTGTTTGTTTTTTTTTTTCCCTTCTCGTTTTCATTCTCCTCTGTCTCTCTATTCCTCAGCCTGCCAACAGGGAGCATGATCCCAGCTTAATAAAGCTTCATATGTAAGGGAGTGCCTGTGTTTTCCCAACTTCAGTCCTTGATGAACATTAAACTGCTGCAGAATCCAAAGGGAAAGAAATGCCAAAATCAGCACGGTGGAGCTCACTTTAAAGCCACTGCTTTTGCATGTAAGAGACTGAGAAACATCTGTGTCCAGGTCCAATAACTGGGCAATTAGAGAGATATGTAATTGGCACTGCTTGAGTCTGGTCTCTGCATAGGGTTTAAGAATATGTATTTACTTTTAGGGGTCAGTTTGGATCCCTTCTGAAGTTTTGGGGTCTGATATTGGTTTAATGCATTTCAGGTAGAATCAGTGAGCTGGGTCCTATCCCCAGAGCTGATCCTTGTGGTGGTCGTGCTGGAGCTTGAGGATGTTTTCAATAGAGAGTTTACTCTGAGTTTCGCTGGTATTAAATAGTGAGCAGACAGATAATGCAGCTCTTTCTCATCTTCAACAGCCTGGTGTCTTTTAATGGCATGAATGTTCCTGTTCTGATGTGTAATGAAGTACTGGAATGAAGGGCACGAAACACAAAACTTGCAGTTCTGTTGTTTAACTAGGGCTGGCATGTGCCAGGTCCCAGGGGAATGGGCATGATGGTCACAGTGGAGAGACAGGAGCTCCTTCAGGGTGACAAACCTCCACCACACCATTGCTGAAGGGTGCAGGTAACTGTGTGGGTTTGGCTTCCCTGTGGATGGGTTCAAATGATTATCCGCTTCATGACTATGGATCTGGATAGGGTTTGACTCATAGGTCACTGAAAAACTACCTCATAGCTCGTCATTTACTAAATATTTGCATTTGAACAGCGCGTTTCCTTCAACCTGTGGAAGCTGGGACAAGAATCAGAAAGTGGAAAGGAGAAGAATTTTTCTTTCCATAGGATTTCCAGTTTTAACCAGTCTGATTCCTTTGACCAGCTACACACCAGAGTTAGAATAGCACACTTAAAGTTGGTGGGGTTTTTTCCCCTTAAAGCACTTACACATAGGCTGCTCTAATTAATTAAATGGCAATAAAAGGATGAGGGAAATTTGACTCCGTGTGTGTGAAGCATGGGAAATTTAGCTTCCTAAATGATGTTTGGCTGTCTCCCATAGGCATGGAGATGCGTCCTGGGCTGAGTTTGCCTCTCCAAGCTTCATTTCAGCCTGATTTATTTCAAGCCAGACTGCTTCAGTCAGAAGAACTCGCGTGAGGCAGAAAGCAGGCAGAGAGCATGCTGTTTGGAGAGAGCAGGAGCGGGGCTCTCCTCAGGGATTTGTGGGGATGTCTGGAGAAGAGCAGAGCTGAGGCGGGCAGGCCTCGGTGCTGAGGGTGAGAGGAAGCCCTTGGAGAGCCTTTGCACGCTAAAGCATCTCCAGGACAGACCTGGGTGGTGATTGGAGCATCCTGGGATTGGGTTGGAGCTGCTCTGCAGGTCCCCACGTCACCTCCCTTGTGGTGCCAGGAGAGGGTCGTAGGAGCCCAAGGGGGTCCCAAGGCCGTGGCTGCACCCAGCCACACGTGGCACAGTGAGGGATGAGCTTAAATCCCAAATACCTGTGGGTCCCACTGAGCACTGCAGCACTGGGGGGATGATGCTGACTCCCTGGAGACC
The DNA here is from genome assembly GCF_003984885.1 of Neopelma chrysocephalum. NCBI lineage: Eukaryota > Metazoa > Chordata > Aves > Passeriformes > Pipridae > Neopelma > Neopelma chrysocephalum. The sequence continues at coordinate 2,271,296 of NW_020897735.1, forward strand.
CCCACCCACACACAGAACAGGACAGGTCTCCACTTTCAAAGCTGACCCAGGTGTTTGCTGATGCAGCTACATGAGCTTCAAGTCCATTCACCTTTGCCAAGGGAGAGTGAGATCCTTGACCGGGGGTGTCGAACAGCAAAGAGCCAACTGCCAGTGGGCACTGCCCTGGTCAGTGGGGCCCGACCTTGCCAGGGCAGCCAGCTGGGTGGAGCAGGGAGTTTTGGTGGAGAAATAACCTTCTGTGGAGCCTGAGTCTGGATACATCAGGATACAGGCGTGTTGTGAGAGAGGTGCGGCCACAACACCTCCCCGAGCAACTTTGACACAAATGTGTCACGTGCACTGGCAGCCCAGAATTGTATTAATTAATTAATGAATTAATTAATGTGTTAAACATGGCCAGCAGGCAAGGGAGGGGATTGTGCCCCTCTGCCCCCTCAGGTGAGACCCCCCTGCAGAGCTGCTCCAGCCCTGGGGAACAGCACAGCAAGGACATGGAGCTGCTGGAGAGAGTCCAGAGGAGGCACCAAGAGGATCAGAGGGATGGAGCAGCTCTGCTGGGAGGAGAGGCTGGGAGAGTTGGGATTGTTCAGCCTGGAGAAGAGAGGGGTTTGGGTTGACCTTTTTCCAAACTTTCGGTACCTGAAGAACTTCTGCACCAGAGCAGAGGGACTTTGGACCAGGGCCTGGAGTGACAGGACAAGGGGGAATGGCTTCCCACTGACAGAGGGCAGGGCTAGATTGGATATTGGGAAGAAATTCTTCCTTGTGAGGATGGTGAGGCCCTGGAATGGATTTCCCAGAGGATGCCCATCCCTGGAAATTTCCAAGGCTAGGTCGGATGGGTCTTGGAGCAACCTGGTCTAGTAGAAGGTGTCCTTGCCCATGGCAGGGGGTGGAATGAGATAACTCTTAAAGATCCCTTCCAACACAAACCACTCCATGAAAAATATCGCAGGACCTAAATGGGATTTAGGTGCTCTGAAGACCATGGGATTAACTGAGCACTTTCACCTTGGATTTTCATGCTGGCCTGAGCCAGAAAAGAAGAGCCAAAATATAGTGGCTTTTTTCAAAAAGACATATTGAAAGAAAACAAAAATAAACCCTTCCATGACTGGGGTCAGCTGAAATGTTCCTCTGTAATAGTTTTGGTTCTAATTTTATCCGTTGGCTTGTTCAGCTCCTCTTTTCTCTGACAGAAATTATAGGAGCAGAAGCAGTGAAGGGACCACCTGGGTTGCCAAATTCAGTCCCCTGCAGTGTCGGGGATATAACAGCAGATAATTAGTCCAAACATTCACAGAATATCCACTTAGTAGGTTCTGATATAGCACAGGCCACAGAAAATTTCCCAGTGCTCTACTATAAACCAAAGATCTTTAGCTAAGACTGAGAGTCACCACTATAATGTAAGACAGGAAAAGAGAAGGACAGATTGACAACATCTTAAGTACCTAAAATCCAAAACATTGGTTTAGAAAACTGTTAAGTATGAGAAAGAAAAACATCTGCTGGTAAAAGGTATCAGCTTTCTTATTTTCAGAGAGTTAAAAAGGAATCAGGTGTTTTGACAGTTATGAAACTTCTATTGAAATTTTAAGTTGGAATATTTGCCAAAACTGATCCTTTCCCACAGATAGTCTGTTTTGATTAATTTCCCTTTTTCCTGAGAAAAATATTTGATCAAACATTTCCCACCCTTCTCTGGTCTTACCCTGTGTGGCAGTTCCTCCATCCCGCTGTAGCAGGAATGAACGCCTTCACTTTGTCACATTTTTACTTTTTCAAGTCTTACATTCCAGATAATTTAGAAAATCCATCAGAAAAGTCGTGTTTGATCAAAACCCTCTATGTTTTTCTCTCAACTGTATCAGCAAGTCTAATATAATCTTTTTTCTTTATTTACCCTCCTGTTTCAACGCTACCAAATTTTTCATCTAGTGCTGTGTTTACATGGTCAGTGTATATTAACCTTTCATATATTCAAAATATATTGGACTTTTCTATTCCCTGGGTTCTGGGCACTTTCTTCATGCATTGTTCTGGGCACACAACAATTGGCTGCACTGTCTTTTTTTGTTTGTTTTCCAAAAAATGTGGCTTCTAAAAATGAAGGTGTGCCTTCCTCCTGCCCTCACTCGTCCATTGTTCTGTGCCCATTTCCCTACGTTTGATCTGGATATGAGTCTTAGTTTTATTTCATATTTCTGTGGAGAAAAAATACTTGATTGTTTTGCTATTTTCTGTGTGTCCCTACATTTCTCTTCATTTTCTCTGCATGCATGCACATACACACACAATTTCCAAAGCACCTTTGATTTTCTTCCCAGATCAATAGAGCATTTAAACTCCAATGATCAAGGAGGAGCAGCTTGTTTATTTCCCCACATATTCTGACACAAGTGGCACATCTTGTAAACTGCTTTGATTTGATGTTAGTGCCTATTATAAAGTTTACTCTCCCCAAAGCCATCCATGAAGTCAAAGTACTCTTACTCTGCACAGGAGCAGAGCAGAACTCAAAAAGGCAGGTTAAGAAGAGAACAGGAGTGAATATCTTATCCCAGAATTTTGCTTTCTGCTGTCCTTTTTCATAGTGATCAGAACAATTTGAGGACTGTTCAGCATTCATAAGGTTGGCAGCACCAAGGGAGGGTACACTGTTTAGCATAATTAAAACTGAATGAATATAAATTCAGGTTAATTGTTCCTTGGTGAGAATGAGGCTGAATTTGTGGTTACACAGGCAGCATGGATTTGATCCTAAACCTGGTGGAGATCATGGAAAATACCATTGAACTTGGCTGAGTCTGGTTTAGGCTCTGATTTCAGAGAGTCTTCCACATCCCTCCTCTACAACCTGGACCCTTCCATGATCCTTGCTTCAGTCTCTTTTATTTTGCCATGCTTTCTTGCTTTGGAGATGAGAGAAGATAAACTGTGAAGCCCAACATCAGAGAAATTGGCCCAGGGATGGGGACATGTTTATTTGGTTTTGCTATACTCCAAATCCCAACTAGGCTTCTGTCTCTTTTAACCTTTCTGTTGCTTTTTTTTCTTTTTTTTTCCTTTTTTTTTTCCCCCCTCCAGTATTAAAATTCCAAACCCTCTCTTTGGTTTTCTCTTCCGCAGGGTGATGTAAGTGTGTGACTTTCCCGTCCAATCCCTCCACCCTCTCTTATCACCATCGTAGCCTCAGTTCTTTCCCTACTCTCTGGTGTCCTCAATTCCCCTGCTTTCCCTCCTTCCTGCTCCTCACAGTTGCTGTTTTCCTCCTCCCCACCACGCGTGTGCCGGGGGTGACCCCGCGCTCCCCGTGCTTCTCGCCGGGCGGTGTCCCCTCCGTGAAGACCAAGGGTGGCCACAGGTTGGTGGCTCCAGCCAACTGGTTTTGGAGCAGAGGGTAAGCAGGCTGTGTGTTTGTGTGCTCAGCCAGGCATATGCTCATGCATATTTTCCGGGAATTATTGATATTGTTCTGTTTAATATCCATCCTCGCCGTGCACAAACAAGGAGCGGGCGGTTGTTCTCACAGAGAGGGAGCGGAGGGGGAAGTGAAACTGAGAAGCATCTGGAATTGGCCTGGTGAAGCAGCAGCTGAGAGATATGATACCAGCTCATGAAAGCAAAAGAGTTGCTGTGTTAGAGAAGAAAACCACTGTGTTCTGTGCTGATCCCCTCCCGGGGCCTGGTAGGCTTTGCTCGAGTCTTCCTCATGGGTGATGCTTAGGGCTCTTTTATCTCCTCTCCTTCCTCCACTCTGCTATGTTTTTCCTCCTTTTCTTTATCTAATTTATTGTCTCTCTGTTTGCTTTAAATCACTTTCCCATATGGATTTCTCTCTTCTGACCCATCTTCCCCTCCCTCATCTGACTCCCAGGAGTCTTCTGTCGTCATGGAATTGGGAGAAGGGCAGCCCCGTTCCCGACACCGAGCATCAGCTGCAGGCTCCTTTCCTCCTTCGTTTTCTTCCTTTTCTGTTCTCTGCTGTTAGTGTTGGAAGCATATTCACAACGATCATCCACTGGATTGAGGAAACAGATCTTATCACCATTATTTTGTTTGTTTTATTTAAGACAGGGAAAGAAATGGAAAGGAAAGGCCTTCACTGTTACCAGTTTTGAATGGAGTTTTTTTCTCCTCTACTAATGTATCCTAGTGTTGTTATTTTCCTTTATCATTGCAGCAGGATTGTGGTTTTGTAATCCTGATAACTGCCACAAAATATCCTGCTGATGGGGGTGATAAGTTTCTCAGGCATGAGAGAACATTGCCCTTAAAATTGGGGAAACTGAGGAACAGAGGGATGCTCTGATTTCTCCAGGGTGTGGTGGTGTGCAGGTGAAAAAGCCAGAAGTAAAGCCCAGCAGCAGCCCTTTCATTATTTGTTTTTTAATGTTTTGGGATGATGATGGTTATTCCTCAGCCAACGTTGTTCTCACTGTTAAGTCACACGCCCTAATTCCTGTAGGATGTTTCCTTGTAGCTGTGGATGGCTCTTCCCTGGGTAATTGCTGTACTGAGCCAGTGGTGGTGGTGGAGTTTGTCACCTGTCACACTGCTGGAGGCACCGTGGGGGCTGGGGGAAGAAGACAGTTGGCATTTGTGCCATGAGCTCTTTGGAGACGGCAGAAAATCAGACGGTCTGGAATTAATATCTCTGACCCAGACACACTGGTGATGTTTGAATCAGCACAGATTATTGTATTTCTCAGGTGGAACAGCCTGTGAGGCCATAATGGGAGAGAAAAGCAAATATCAGCAGAGCCCCTTAGTTCAGAGTACTCTCATTTAAATTGGAATACTTTCATATTTTTTATATGTCTGCACATTGATTAACGTATTGACTTGCTGAAACAGCTTATAACCCATGTAAGCTGTAACTGCTTATCTTCCTAGGAAATGCTGGAAATTTGTCTCTGGATATCTCAGGTTATTAAGTTAAGGACAAAAGCAACTAACTTACCCCACAGTTAAATAAGGACCAGGTGAGAGGTTGCAGAAGGGGCTTTTCTCAAGGCATGTTGGTGCCCCAGAGGGTTTTGGGGAGGGATCACCATTTAGTGTGCACCCTCATGGCTAAACAAGTGGTGTTTCTGTTGTGAGCATCATCAGGGAGACTGTACATCATACAATCCATGTGAGTTTGTTCTCAATTCAGCAGCATCTGTGCTGTGTAAAGTCTGAGGTGTAAAGCTGAAATCTGGAGCTTGCATTACTACTGTCTTACATGTCATCCGTCTTGTGCATAAACAGAGCAGCCTCTCTGAGGTCAAAACAGCTCCTTTCACCAGTGATAATTTAATGGGAATTATTTTCAGCATAAAATAGACAAGAATTGGAAGCCTCCTGTGCTGTAGCTCCTGAATGGAGATGTTCAGGGAGAAAAAGAGTACTGGGAGAAAAAGCAAATGTCAACTAAATGCTTTCTGCACACGGTTTTGAAACGTACTTGGCAGAGGGAAGGGCGAGCAACACAAGCCAGATTCTGCTCTGGAACACACCAAAGTAAACCTGGAGTAACTCCTTTGGAGAGGAAAACGGGGGAGAAGGGGGGGCTACTCCAGACCTGTGAATGTGTAGAATTTGGGGCAGACACCAAGTGCCTGCAATGGGGAAAATGAACAAGCTGAGAAGTGGCTGTTACAGAGAACAACCTCCAGCCACCGTCACCGCTGTCGGTGGTTTCTTTTGGGTGTGTAGTGGTTATGGTGATGCAGTGGGAAACATTGGTACAATGTGGGGCTGTTTTTGCTTCTTGAAGTGTTTTCTGCAAATACCTATATCATAATCCCTCTAGACTGTGGAATTAGGCCACGTACCAGTTTTACAGTAAGCCCTTTGTGTTTCCGGCAACAAACACTTCTGAACTCTGCTCTCCAGGCTTGTGGCCCTAAACTCCTTCACCCCCGCCCAAACTGTCCCATCTCCAGCAATAATATTCCCTCCTCTGTTTATAAACAAACACCCTCAGAGGAAGTTCACGGGAAGAAAAGTTAGTTAATGAAAATCAACCACGACTTGGGTCCAGCCTGTGGGTTGGAGCCAGCAGGGTTGCTGGATGTTTCCTCCTCTGCATCTGCTTGTAGGAGTTTCTTTGATGAGATGTTTGCCTGTCTGTTTGACTGTGTGTCTTTCTCTTCTTTTGCCTTCATCGTGGAAAATATGAAAAAAAAATGGGGGGAAAAAATGACAGTCTCAATTTGCTTTAAAATCAGTGTGGACAGTATTCTGGAACCCTGAGCAGGGAGGTTGGCTTCGATGAACTTGTAGAACTTTTTCTTGGTAAATCCACTGATTCTGTCTGTTTTGTTGTTGGGTTGGTTTTTTGTAACACCAAAATCTCGATTCTGTCTCCTGGCAAAACTGTTGCTCTTGAGTTGCGCAAAGGCTGTAAAAAAAGGACTAAAATAGCCCAAAGGATAATTGCCCTACTATAGTCTGAGCACGGGGATGATGATACATCTGGTGTTGCACATCCTTCTCACAGAACCACCCGCTGGAGGAGGTGGGAGTGAGTGGGACCCAGGGGAATAGGTAACACGGGACTGTGGTCACCGTGAGCATGAGCAAGGGACAGATGGGCACAGTAATGGCACTGTCAGCTGGGAAACACAAAAGGTCTTTTGACTTGCTGCAGAGATCCCACAAACCTCTACCAGCACAGGAGGAACCGAATAAAAAGTCCATTTTCATCTGACTGCTCCTGGGTTGTGCCTTTAGCACTGCACCTTGGTGGTCTCAGGCGCAAGGTGAGGGAATGATGTGTTTGTTTCCTTTCAGGAGACACTTGGATCATCTAATAAGTCTTTCTGGCTGCTCAAAATGCATGTGAAAATCATCAGATAAAGGAAACCTCTGGGGGTGAGGGAGGCAGCACTGCTCAGGGCTGTGGTTCCTCACTTGGGCAGAGGTGTGGTGTCAGTGCAGTGCTCATGTCGCTGTTTCAGGGTCCCCCTCTTCCCTAAGGAGTGTCTTTGGAAATTGGGAATAAGGGATTTTTTATAGATATAAGAGATGTGGAAGTTGTGGTGCCACTTTTAGTTCTAAGAGCCTTGAAGTTTTAAAAGTACTACAAAAGGTCTCCAGTGCTGGCAGAATCTCCGTAACTTAAAATAGGATGGTTTAAAATAGTCTTATCTGCTGCTTTTTGTTGAAAGAGCAGTTTCTCTTACTGTACAAATATTTTCTGTCAAATCTTATCTGTAAGACTATTCCAGTGTGGTCTCTCCACCTCCTATCCCAATGGGGGGAAAGACAATCAGAAATGAGCATTTCATATCACAGAATGGACAAAGTTTATCAGCTGTTGCACAATTCCTTTGCCTGCAGATTAAATAAAGGAGCAGGGTGGAGTGGTGGTGGAAATGGACCTGATTTATACTGGTGAGCTTCCTCCAAGAATTCCAGGGGAACTATCAACAGTTTCTCCTAGGAGGATTCACTCTTAGCCTTTGAAGAGTTCTGAATTAATGAAGAGCAGAGGATCTTCTGCTGGGGAGACTGGAATTCCCCAAAGTCCTCTTGCTGGAGATGGTTTAATCAAACAGACTGTTTACATTTTGTGTCTCACCACAGCAGTGCTCAAACAGTGGTGGTCTTCCACTGGACACTCCAACACTGGGGGTTTATTTTATTTTGTTTTAAACATCAGCATTCCACCAATTTTACTGGGGAATGGCCACATGCAAACACCTGCAGGCTCCACGGAACACACCAGAGAGGGAAGCAACAGCAGCTGCGTCTTGAGGGAGGCTGTGTTTCTTATCCAAAGATTTCTGCAGGGTTGGAATTTGGCAGCAAAGGTGGGCTGGGAGCACCTGCACTCGTGGAGGAAGAGACCTTGTAGCAGTAGGAGGCTGAGTGCTGGACCAAAATCTTCCCTCTGGCTCGAGCGCTGATGGCAGAGGGAGAGAAGGAAAGGTCTTTCTGCCCCAACCTTGTGTTTTGTCTCACACTGTGAGGGTGAACAGTTTCTGTGCTCACAGACTGAATGAAGTGGGAGTTATGTATTCCATGAGAGAGAGGGAAGAAGGAAAGGAGATTAGGACAGTTCTTCCTACCACCACCCATCTCTCCCCTCCCTCAGGATGAACATCTTCCGCACCTCTACCAAGGAACCACCACTTTATTGCACATCCGTGCATCCAAAATTGGCCATAAACCTCGAGTCAGGACTGAAACTTGTGTTCAGATGCTTATTTTTGTTTAAAATACTTTGATATCTCCTGGAAGTGATGTACTTCCGCTCCCATGCCGAGGATCTTCTGTGCATCATCGAGGAGGACGCACGTAAGTAGGCAATGTGGCCAACATTCTTCCAAACCCAAGCAATCCAACCAGCTGTTCAGCAGGGCTGTTATTTATGGAGAACTGTCAATGTGTTCAACACATGGTGTCCTTTGCCCTGACGAGCTTTTATGGAGTTTCTCTGACACTTGTCAAACACTGGTGACAGGGCAAGCTTGAACAGGCACACGGCCTCATGTGAAAATTGTTACAGAAGGGCATTGCAACAAGATGCCCTGTGAGGAAAGGGGAGGCAGAGACCAGTTGGCAGAGAAGAAAACAGAGGCGATTTGCAAAGGGTAGAGGTTTCTTTTTGGCTGGTGCTTTCGGAAAGAGAACAGAGATTTCCTTCAATGATAAATCAGATGCTTTGGGAGAAAGAAAGGGTGTTTGTTTCAGCAGTGATGCAACTGCTGTGTGAGAGAAGCAGGCTCCCTCTCCTGCTAATTCAAGCTGCTTGTTTTGTGGCAGAGTGGAAGTGCACAGGTTGCTCTGGGGTTTTGCTACTTTGCCTTGAAGTGCCTTCAGCTCCGTCCTTTCCACCTGCAAAGGTGGGATAATGGTTCTCAGCAGGCTGCAGAGAGGTGCTGTTTCTAAGGATGAGGTAATAGCATCAGGGCAGTGCTTTCATCATGAATGAAGCTGTAAATGGCAAATGCCACTCGAGTGTACCAACTAGAAGAAATGCTCAGCCAACAAGCCCCATCAGCCAGGGTCGTGCTGTAAAGAGAAAACTGAGGTTGTGGAATGCCAAAGAGACAGAAAGGCAGAGGCACATCTTGCCAGTCTCCTACTTATGTATTCGTCCCATCTTTTTTCTCTTGACTCGTGTCAGCTCGTATTCATGAGGATCACAGGTATTTCTTCTCCCCTGTTGAAAAACAGAGCCCTTGCCTGAACAGTGTGACTCTGGCCACATTCCCTCCTATTCAGCACGATGCAATCTTGGCTCTTTACTAGTTAATATTTTCTGTCAACAACCTGCAAGAAAACAAAATCAGGGCTGATAAAATTTGCAGATGTTGCAGAGTTCAGGGAGTGGTAAACAATGACCAAAACAGGACTCTCAGTTGGGTGTTTTCAAAAACTGAGAACATGCAAACAGTATGCATTAGAGTAAAGCCAAAGGTGAAGTCATATGTATAGAGAGATGGGCAGCAGGTCACACATAAAGGATGGATGGTGGGGGGAGGGCTTTCACCTGGAAGTTTAATGTGTAGGAGTAACTGCCTGCTGGAATAGATAAAGCACATAAATGTGAGCTGCCAATGTGCTGCTGTGGCCAAAGGTTTAGAGTCATCCTTGGCTGTGTAAACAAGGAGGCTTTGAACAGGACTGGGGAGGTTGTGTTGTCCTAGTACTGACAGTGGAGTTGCTGCTGCTGAAGCAATTTGTCCCATTCTGGTGTCCACAGTGTAGGAAGGATGTTGTATGGAAGAGGATCTAGAGAAAAAAATTTACAATGGCAACGATTAAATTATTTGTAACAAGTCTTAAATATCAGGCTCAAGAAGATTAGGAGGTCACTTGATCATCAGGATCTTTAAATATATGTTTGGGGAATATTAAACTGGTAATTGAGATTGGAAATTATTAATAGAGGATATGAGTAAATCCAGCGGGTGCAGATGGAGACAAAGCAACAGGATATTTTAGCAGTATTTTTGCCTCAAGAACAGTCAAAAATTGAGGAAACTTTCTGAGCAGAATGGTGGACTATATCACCACAATTTTCAATGTAAAATTCATTGTTTTTCCAAACTGCAAGGTCTTTAAAGAGGAGTTAATTCAGTGATCACCCGTATTGTGTCTGAGAGCTTCTAATGTCAAAGTATTCTGGGTTTTTCAGCTGTTACTGCAAAAATAATTAAAGCTAACAGTAAAGCACAAACAGCATTAGGATGCTAATTTCAAATCTTCTAATTTCTCAGTATTTCTATGGATTCTCCTTGATATTATCAGGACATTTTTAATCACCACAATATTTCCAGCTCATTGTAGAGTTTCCTCAGCATCACTGTGGTTGAATTTTGAGGCTGTTCCACGTATCGTTGTTAGTTCTGTTTGGATACTGTCACCTTTAACCAGAATGATGTGCTGAGCAATGACTTGGCTTTTCCCCTTTGAAACAGCCCAGTGCACTAGTCTGAAAACCACCCAAAAAACAAGACTGAAGTCTTTTCTCATTGAAGGTAGTGGGAGTTCTACTGTTGCCCTCAACGATGCCAAGAATTTACCTCCAGAATGCAAACTTTGGGGAGCAAAATCAAGGTTTCCCTCTGGAAGCTGGAGCATTGACAGCATCAGGACTGAGAAGCCAACACAGCAGACAGCCCTTGAAAACAAAGAAGTGAATGAGAAAGCAGAGAATAAGCCTGGGGTGACTCTTGCTTGTCATCTCCTTGCTGGGTGGTCTGTGTCTCAGTCTCAGGGCAGAACAGCACTCCAGAAGGGCATGTAGGCTGGGTGCTGGAATGACCCATAGCTGAGCTGCAAACATAAAATACAGACCAAAGACATATCAAAGGTAATTAGTGTTCTGAGACGGGATTTAATTTCATTTGAGCCATCCCCAGCTGGTGACTGTTCCTCAAAATTCAAATTTAAGCCAAATGCCCCAGTCTGCTCCCTCAAACCCATGTGCACATATATATACAGGCCCCTGCACAGAGAAAACAGTGCATGTACATGCTATTTGTAAGTTCTCGTTGCTCTAGTTCCAAATTTAACCAGAAGTGGAAGGGCTGAAATAACATAAGAAAGGTTGGACATACGATATTTCCTGCTGCTCAGCTAAATACAAGAATTGCCAAAAATCTTCCAAGGTAGCTTGTTTCTTTTACATTTTTCTCCCAGTTCTGCAGACTTGAGAAGGTCAATTACTTTCGAGAAGGATTTGGCTTTGGCAACGCTTATGGAAAGCAAAGCAGAATTATGACCTTTTGGAGGTTTGCCCATCGCTGTCCCATCTTGTCCTCTGAGAACTAAAAGGCTGAATTTTCAGCTCCAGCCTTCAGTTTAATAGGTGTGAATTTGTTTCTGTACACTTCTAAGACATCGTGGGTATCTGTGTGAGAATTTCCTTTTAGATGTCTATTTATTTGTGCTCACAGATCAAGTGATCGCTGATATTTGTAGAGCAGAAACACAGGCTCAGGTATTTCCAGGAGGAAAATCATACCAAAACAAATGAAATTGGATTCAAACTGAGCAGAAAAATAGAGCTCTAAAATTATATATTTAGGTTAGTATGTGGTGACTCCAGCCTACCTGGAATGCATACTGTAATAGTTATATCATGGTAGACAGACAGGTTTTTTTCTCAGCAGGACGTTTCCTAGAAAGCAGAAATATCTCTGTGGTTTTGTGTATGGGTTTGGAGCTTGTGTGCAAGCATGGAGCAGGGAATTTGAGGCATGAAATAGTCATGATTAGTGAAGGCCCTGATCCCTTTGGAAAGCAACAGCAGAAAACAGGCACAATCAGCTCCCTTCTCCCCTCTGCTGTTGCAGCCTCCTCTGTGAATTGTAGCAGAGAAGCTTCTTTGAAGGTTGATAAATGCCTCAGTTGTTTCTATTAGTACAGGAAAGATGCAGTCATATGGGAAAGCCAGATGCAACCAGATATTTGGGTCTGGATAAGATCTAAGGTATTTTTACAATAAGATATTTAATTTTCACAGGGACAAAGCCCTTGCAAGGTATAAATCAGTGTAAATGCACTGGAACCGCTCAGTTTTGCACTCACAAAGTGTCTGCCCAAGAATGTTCTCAAAATCCAATTAAATAACTAGAACTGTTTCATGTGGAAATGCCCCTCAATTACAAAGACAAGTCTAAGCTATCATGATGTGATTTTTACAGTCTCCTCGCAGGGTGCCCTAGTTTGCATTCATGGAATTTTTTGTTTTTGTTTTGTTTCTGTAATAATGTGGATGTTGGCCATCTGTCTGATCCTGGAAAGGTTGTAAGGTTGTCCCCGCTCCCCAGGTTCTCTTCCCACTCCCTCATTGATCATAATGCTTGATTTAGGTGCCACTAGATTTCCCTCTTTGTTCTCCAGCCCTTACCTCCCCCCTGCAAACACACAGGCATTGTGCAATGGTGTAAAAGCTCTTCTCGCTGCAGCTGGGAGTAGTAACTGCTCAGCTGGTTCCAGCGCTGCCCTAAAGCTGCTGTAAAGGTCAGAGACAAGGGAATTTTAAAAAGCAAAACAAGCTGTGTTGTTGTCGTCCCCCCTTTCAATCCCGGCTGTGTGTTTTGATCAGCACCACAAGCAATCCCGTGTGTAGACCTGCACTTCTCCCAGCCCTGTGATTCCGGCCATCGAGGGCAGCGTGTCGGGCGTTTTTCCAGCACGACTCCAGGCTTGGCTGCTGCCACAGCTGATTGACTTGCAGTGCTTGTCAGACACAAAGCACATTTTGAAAGGAAATGCCATATTGAACTCCCAGGGAGCTGATGGGTATTGTGCACGGTCATCTGATGGCACAGATGTGTCCCTAATAATCCTTCCAGGAGAATATTTCCTCCTGGGATGCTCTGGCCATCTGATCTGCTCTGAGGTATGCTGACCTATCTTGACCCAGTTTATGATCAATTCTCTCTGCTGTTTTCTGAAAGGAGCCCAGAAATATCACTTTATCGTTTAGATTGCCTGGAAGTTATGGTACTTAGGTGTCTGTTCCTTCCACGAAGATACTCTGTGGTTGCTCTCAACCATTAACTCTTACAAAAGGCAGGAAAGCCACTCTGTGTTAGTGTGAGCAAGGGTAAATTCTCCATAGAGCTTTGATAGCTAATCAGTATTTGGCAAATAGTGCAGGAAGGAAGAGATTTGTGGAACAAAGATTTGTGAGGTGACTTGTGTTCCACCAAACACTCCTGGGTATGTTCATCCCTCTGAGTACAGTGACCCTTCTGCCATTGTGCCGTTGTCTTAAAAGCCTTTTTTTGGAGGTTTGTGTTCTTCCAGTCCTGTGTCTGTGAAAGAGGGATGGTTTTCATGCATTCCCCCTGATGTGAATCCATGTGTTTTGCAACACCTGCTCTTCACGTGAGCATGGTGCTAATGCTGGATTTCCCTGAAGGTGAATCAGCTGCCTCAGGTACAATGGGATGGTTAATTCGTAACCTGGTTGTGCTGAGCAGTGAGCAGAGATAAGCTTGGGAGTTCAGAGATGTGTTAAGATCCCTTTCAGCCAAACCAACAAACTTGTTGAGGGCTTTCCACTCCTTTTATTTGAAGGGTTTTCATAAACACTCAGCTCTGCTTTATTATCAGTGGGTCACACTAGAGTGTCTAAAACTGGCAGCCAACAATCTGAATTCTTGTTTGGAATCAAATTGGATGCAAAGTCTCCCATATTTATGACAGACACCAGGTATTCTCTGGTGGAACATGCACAGTTTGACTTTAGGTTAAGAAATACCCAAAGTCTGCCTCTGCTATCCTCATCCTGTACCTGTGTGTGTGTTACAAGGATCTGTAACAACATGGACACACACTGATTTTTCAAGATTCAACCAAAAATATTCAGTTGTTTCTAAGAACAAGGCAGGACAAATAAATTGTTTTCTAGATGTTAGGAAGTCCTTACCCTTGTGCCCTGGAGTGTTTCCATGATCTCAGGCTTTATAGCAGGGGCTGAAGTTTGCCCCTTGCAAAGGATATGTGTTTTTTATCCATCTAAAAGCCCACCCAAACCTGGTTATTAGAAAAGCTTGTTCACCAAGCCCCAGCCTCCACTGGTTCTTCACCTTTATTGTGAAATGCTTGAGGAGACCTAGATCAGAAGCCAACCTTCCCAACAACCCTTGTTTACACTGATACTGTAGATGGAGGAACTTTGCAACAGCAACACCCAGTCCGAGGATGCCCCTGTTATAACACCACAAGGACTGCAGCTCACTCCTCTCTACCATGTGGTCACACAGCATCCTGTGTTCACTTACACTTCAAAATCCTCCCAATCTCGGAATTTCTCACTAAGCCCAGCCTACCAGATGTATTTGCAGTAAGCTCTTATATACTGTTAGAGGGTGTACTCTCACAATAGGCTCAGTGAAGTGTCTCTAATATGATTGTCCATGCCAGTGGCTGCTCTCTTGCAGCCTACATGAATTTTGTTATCAAAAGGGAAGGATTTATGTAATGTTCATAACTAACCAGCCACTAGAAATTCATGTCTTGCTGTTATAGCCATTCTCAGCTCCCTCTTTTCAGGCTTCAAGGTATTTCATTGAGCATATGAGGGACTGGGAGTTTGAGAAACAGTACAGAATATATGCTTAATTTAATGCTGAATTGCACTGATATAAAGATTTTGATATTAAAGAGCCTGGGGCCAAATTCTCAACGTTAATTAGGCATAGCTGTATTAGATTCTATATTGCTACATGATGAAGATCTTGTCCTTCTGCCTGAGATCTGAATCCTATTGCCCAGGTTGTAAATGATAATATCTGGTGTGAATTCAGCTCGATTGATAGCAGCAGCAAACATCCCCTTTTTGCTCCTTAAGTAGTACATTGCCACCTGAGCAAGTCTCAGGTGGTTTGCTTGAACCACTCCTTGTCTCAGGGGGTGACCTCAGGAGGCCTCTTAGCTGTGTTGGAAATGGTATAGACAGAGATGTTGCCTTAAGTACTCTGGACTTTGAATTATTTAACTCTTGTGGAAGGAAGTGGGGGCTGGGGGAAGCACGGTAAAGGAAAGGAGAGATTATTTCTCCCCTTTGTAAAAGTATATTGGGTTCAACGTCACACCATGAAATATCCAGTGCAGAACTCAAGAACTGCTCCAGTGGATCTTCACTGACTTATCCAATTGCATGGAACATGGGGATACTTAACCCAAATCTGTCGGTTTTAATTATTTTCCTCTGGACAGATAAAAGCTTTCTATAGGTTCCTGTAGAATATTTGCTCTTTCAAGCGTTCGTCTGTGCTTTGATACTAAACGATTAAAGCATGCTAAAGAAAAAAACAGCCCCAACCTTTAGCTCCCTGTTCTTGGGCCCCCTGACTGCAGCTTTGATTGTTGACCTAAATTCCCCTTTCATAACTGAGTCCTGTCACCTCTGGTTGGAGTCTCCCAGCAAAACAGGCACGGCCAACTTTCAGAAGTGCAGGGCACTGTTTTCCGTCCTGCCTTGCAGGGCTGTGACGGGCTCCACAGCACACCTGATGTGTTCAAAGTCAAACTGACCTCCCTCTTCCCCTTCCCCCACCTCTACCTCCTGGAAATGAAAGCATAACAAGGCTGTTTTTTTTTTTTAATTTACCTTTTTTTTTTTCCCCACTTCCCATTGCTCAGCAAAGTGAGGAAACTTTTTCTGCGTAAAGAATTAAATTAGTTAATTCTATGGCTGGGCTGATAGCTGGGAAGATTGCTGTTAGCAAGACATAAGAAACAGCTCTGAAGTGAGTGAGGGAGGCCTGGAGTATGTTATTTATAACATTAAAGTGGATTACAGCAGCTTGCATGGGCTACTCCGGCCTCTCTTCTGTCAGACTCTGCCCACAGATTGCTACTTCTGACTCCAGCAGCTCCCCTTCCTCTGTGGCTGCTCCCATCTCAGTCACAATGCCTGCTGTCCTCACCCAGGACTGTCCTCCAGACGTTCAGCAGCTGATGCTCCACGTTCTGTTCGTGCTGCTGAACCCTGTCCCGTGCACAGGGCCCACCTGAGGATGTAACTCCACTTAAATCCCCAGAAAAGTCCTGAAAACAAAGTAGCTCATAAGTGCTGGCATTGGTTACAGACTCCTGGAAGAGGTCAGATGGACAGTCATAGAGATGGTGAAGCCATTGTGGGTCAGTAGCCAGAAAACTACTTTTCACTTGTAAAAAAAAAAAAAAAAAAAGAGAGTCTGTATTTCTCATTTTCCATGTTTGGCTTTTGGCTGTGGGCCATTGGAGTTGATTTTTCCAGCTTTCCCCACTCTTTTGATGCCTAGGAATTTACTTTTCCTATAAGGGACAAACATCAGGGGACTGGAAGGAGCCTTGTGGGCCACTGAAGTCTGTCTCTGGCCAAGCATAATGGAATGTGGCATCTTCCTCTGATCATGCACTTCTCCAGAGTCCTCTGAACAGTGACTCACTCCTTTGTGGAGAAGGGAAGATACCAGTGCCTATTACTGGGAAGCTGAACTAGCACCTCTTCTTTTTTTAAAATAAAACATAAAATTCCACTTCAATCCCTTGGGCTTCAGGAACAAGAGCTTTACAAGGAACAAACCACTCAGACTAAGGAGTCAGAAGGGCTGTCAGTGTTCTGCTCAGCTGTAGCTCCATCCCTTTCTAGCAACTCAGGGCAAGCAGAAGTGAAGAAAACTGTTTGCTGCTGTATGAAACTTGTGCATATTTTTTTAATCTAATTGCTGTGGGGAAAACAAACATCAGATTTATTTCGCACCATTTCTTGGCTCAGGAGCGTCAGGCACATTCGCCAAATTGTGGTTTTCCAGTCATTGGCTTGAGTCTCATTTACCATGAGGCCTCTTTACACCACTCTTGGTTTGTAAAGGGATATTAAGTAGCTAAAAATGTCCTTCACCGCATTATTGTAAAGAATTCTCAGTGTAAATGAGAATCTAAACTCTGTATGTTTCTCATGTAAATGTTGGTTGTGGTCACAGCTGACTTGAAGTTCGGAGTGTCAAGCATTGTGTGGGGTGATTTTGCTCAAAACCAGCCTTGTTTGGGGTAAAAGAGGCCTCTTCTTGTTTAAAATGTTCTTAATTATGTCTGAGGAATAACTCATGGCTATGGAACCTTTTACTAAATTGAAATAAATTGTGAAAACATCAAATTATTCAGTTTTCAGAAGTTCTGGCAATTATTTCACATGTCCCTCTTCCAATGGCTTTGCCCTTATTAGTTGTCATAGAAGAAGTAATAAATTCTTTCATTATGACATCCAAAGTCCCAGCTGAAATCAGTTTCATTGTGCTGGGGACAAAACGGAAAAGTGACACTCCCTTAGCCGGAGGATCCTTAGTCTAAAGCCAAAAGTAAAGTGAAGGATTGGGAAAGTAGGTACAGCATTCAAGCAAAAGAGGGTCATAAAGAACGGGTACAACTTGCAAGGGAGTTGGGTTTCTTATCCCAGCACAAGGCAGTGTGGTTTTCTTATCCCTTTTCTTACTCTTTTTTTTCCTTTCTCTTAAGAATAAAACAACTCTTGCTGCTGAAAGGATTGTGTTCAATCCATCTTTTCATCAGGAGTTGGATGTCTGCAATAGTAAAAGTTTGAGAAAAGAATACTGTACGTGGCATATGGATTCAGTAATGACCTTTGCCCTAAACTAGAAAATGCAAGGAACTGGAATAGTAGAGTGTTTTAGTTCAGCAGCTTTCATACTGGCATGTTCAGTGGTGTCCCTATTGTCACTGGTTTTTTTCTTTTTCTGCCCTCCTTTGGCTCCCTGTAAATCTTGAATTGATGGCAGCTGTTTGAGCCAAACTCAAGACACGTTGCATCACATCAGGGTTTAAAGGCTCAAAGGCAAGGGAGGATTGCTACTATTCTGTAGTATTCCTCCAGCAGCTCCATCTGTTCCAAGGTCAATCACCAGCATCATGCAGCACTTCAGAGAGAGGAAGATGTTCTTTAACGCTGGCTGGGAAACTGAATTTCCAGTCCATAATAATTTATGGGTTCTTTGGGGGAACATTTCTAGGCCCCGGTCAGTGCAAAGAGCAAAGAATGTTGACCCTAAAAGGCTGTGTGGTGGACTTCCCTGGAGCTGGAGATCTGTTCCAGGACTTCCAGATGTCTGTCCAGCCATGGGGATCTTGGATGCCTGAAGAAACAGGTGGAGCAGCTTCTGTGTGTGCAGCTGCCCTGTGGTCCACAGGCCTGGAGGATTTGGATTCTGGGTGGCAAAGGTGGCAGGAGATGACTGGGATAAGTTGACCTTCTGTGCTTCAGTCAAAACAGCCAAGGGAGTCCCTGAGGCTCCCCTGGCCATGCTGAAGACAAGCAGCTTCTCAGACCCAATTTCTGCATCACTTTTGCTGCTCTCACCATTTTGGCACGTCTTGTCAGGCAAAAAACTCTCTTACAAAGCGCCTGACCAGCTCTAATGGTCTTATTGTAATAAGTTGAGATTTTTATGGCTTATTTGGGAGAGGGACTTGTCTTGCCAGCTGTCTTCTTATTCATTGCAGTATTATCCACCCACTATCGTTGGACAATACCTTCATTTGAGATTCATAAAAATACAGACTTTTATGGGCTCTCATACATCTGAAAATGAATGCTTTGTGAAAGTATTTATTCCATAAAGAAAAATTTGAAAACACTTAAAAAATAGACTCCAGAAGGTTATTGGTAGCTTTGGCTCTCATAATATCACGAGTTTCTTGGTTAAATATCCATCCCAGCAAATGTCATTTTTTTTAGCACATTTGTTTTTTCCTTCCCTGGTTCTCCTCCTCTCCTTTCTCGTGATCTGAAGTAGAAGTATAAACCAGAAGCTGGTCTTGAAAAGGTTTTGAACTGAGTGCGCCCTACAGATGAATAAACACATTACCTTCCGAACCCTGGGATCTCTCTTCCAAAGGAAACAGGAAAAGGGGGAGCTCAGAGTCCCTAGCAAAATACCAGCGTGCAGAAAAAAAGGCCCGCTTAAATGTTTTTAACTTTCCCATCAGAAGAGGTTTTTTTGCAGGGGAGGGAGGAGGAGGAGGAGGAGAGGGGAAGGGTGTGAGGAGAAGGGGGGAAGGTGGGTGCTGGGAGAGGGGAGGAAAAATACAGTGAATGCTCCTGTAACCTTTGCTCTGTTGATACTAGACAAGACTGCACTGCTAATGAGTGATTGTTAACAGATGGCCGTTGAGCAACTTAGTCAGAAGCAGAAGATGTTATTTGGTTGTAGTGTGGGGAGGGTTAGGGTGCAGGGGTGAGGTAAGGGGATATTTAGTCTTTTCACGAGGACTGAACTGTCAGAGATTTATGATTTTCCTTTAGGCTTTTGGAAGGGGAGGCTTGGGGGAAGGATTGTTTTCTGTGTGCTGATAGCAGAGAGGCCGCTTGGTGCTGAAAGCTCCAACGATGGAGTTATCGGTTGAGGGGTGTCCCTGCAGCCCTTGGCCGTGGAGAACTGAAAGATGGGAATGTAACTTGCTGAGCCTCATGTCCCAAACTGAGAAGGAGAGGCTCTTCCCACCACTTGGAGCTGTCTGAAGACTGGCTGAGAGTGCTTTGGGTGTGGATCCACACTTTGTCTGTAGAATCATAGAATGTTTTGGGTTGGAAGGGACTTTAAAGACCATCTTGTTCCAACCCTTCTGCCATAGGCAGAGACACCTTCCAGTGGATTGAGTCGCTCAGAGCTCCATCCAGTCTGACCTTGAACATTTCCAGGAATGGGGGAGCCACAACTATTCTGAGCCTATGGGAAAAATCATTAGAGTATATTCCACGTGTGCATTGAGTTGATAGGAAGCTGTGCATGTGAGGGAGCAGGAATCTTTCTAAATGTGTAGGTCCATCTGTGCATGTTTTTTGCCCTTTCCCAGTGTGGTGTGTACCCTCTTCTGCACATCCAACCTACCAGTGTATGCCATTTCCTTACTGGTTTTGTTGGATAGGGCTTTGAAGGTAACCTGAACACGTCCCATTCACTCTCTGTAGGATTTGTGTGCTTGAACCCATCAAGATTATTCCAGCTGCTCAGCGTTTCTCAAAGCGTGCAGTATTTGGATTTTATACTTATTCTCTTCTGGACCTTATTAGATACAGGGTTATGGGTATGAAGTATGAGTGACATCAGCAGGGATTGCTTGTCAAGGGATTGCTTGTTGTTGTTTTCAGCCACTGATGTATGGCTTTGAGGGAAGTTAAGAACCAAATGCACAGTCCAACATTTTCCTGAGAGGAATTTGCAGAGGAGTTTTGGGCTTTGGTCAGGAAAGGGGAATCCCATTTCTACACTTCACTGGCAAATCTTGACCTTTAATAGGAAGTCTTAACATGACCTCCCACAATCGTGCACCAGATGATTTAAAGTCTTTCTAGTGCACCAACCGTCTAACAGATGTAGGTGAGTGTGTGTATATACATTTAGAGAGATATATTTATACAATTTAAAGACTAAACGCCTTCACTCTGTCATCCTTATTTATTCATCTTTCTTTTTTGTTTTGGGGGGGCGCGCAGGACTGTATGACAAATGTTCTTACACCTCCCGCGACCGAGGATGGGTCCTGGGGATTAACACCGTCAGTGACCAGGGGAACAGAGACCCCCGCTATTTCTTCTCCCTGAAGACGGACCGTGCCCGCAAAGTGACCACCATTGCGGCACACCGCAGCTACCTCCCCAACCAGTGGGTGCACCTGGCTGCCACCTACGACGGGCACCTGATGAGGCTCTACGTGAACGGCGCCCAGGTGGCCACGAGCGGAGAGCAGGTGGGCAGCATCTTCAGCCCCCTGACCGTGAAGTGCAAGGTGCTCATGCTCGGGGGGAACGCCCTGAACCAGAACTATCGGGGATACGTGGAGCACTTCAGCCTCTGGAGGACAGCCCGGTCTCAAAAGGAGATCTTGTTGGACATGGACCAGGCGGTTCACAGGCAAGACACGCCCCTACCTCAGCTAGTCCTTCAAGACAGTTTACTGAATGTGAAAAGCACCTGGTCTCCCATGAAGGATGGTAGCAGTCCCAAGCTCAAGTTCAGCTACCACCACGGCTACTTGCTGGACACCAGCCTGGACCCTCCTCTCTGCGGGCAGACGGTCTGCGACAACACCGACGTCATTGCCAGCTACAACGAGCTGCCGCGGTTCCGCCGCAACAAAATCGTGCGGTACCGCGTGGTGAACCTCTACGACGACAAACACCAGAACCCCACCGTCAGCCAGCAGCAGATCGACTTCCAGCACCAGCACCTGAACGAGGCGTTCAGCCGCTACAACATCACCTGGGAGCTGGAGGTGCTGGAGGTGATGAACTCTTCGCTTCGCCACCGGCTCATCCTGGCCAACTGCGACATCAGCAAGATCGGGGATGAGAACTGTGACCCCGAGTGCAACCACACCCTGACTGGGTACGACGGGGGGGACTGCAGGCACGTGCGGCACACGCTCTTCAACAAGAAGAAGCAGAACGGGGTGTGTGACATGGATTGTAATTACGAGAGGTACAACTTCGACGGGGGGGAGTGCTGTAACCCGGAGATAACAGAAGTCACCAAGACCTGCTTTGACCCATATTCTCCTTACAGGTAGGCAATTTCTTAAGCAAGCTCTTTTTATGGTCATATTGATGAATGTCTGTCTCGGTATTGATCAGCCTGCTGGCTTGTTGAACCCTTGTGTTGTTGCTGTTATGGGTTTTTGGAGTTTGTAATGATTTTATTTTTTTTCTTAGTGTTTGGTTCACATTAAAGTTATCCAAATGCAATCTCAGTAACGGTCTAAGCAGCGTCTAAAGAAATTCTGTGAAATCAGACTGTGAAATCAGCTCAGTTGGTTAAAACTTGGTGCTAATAATGCCAAGGTCATGGGTTCAGTTCTCTGTATGGGCCGTTCACTTAAGGGCTGGACTCAATGATCCTTGTGGGTCCCTTCCAAGTCAGAATATTCCATGAATCTGTGACTGAAGCAGCCAGCTTTGGGAGACCCATTGGTTTTTGGCTATGAGCAGTATATTGTAGCACTGTAAAGTTTATTTTAACCACAGACTCTTAGGAGTGGGGATTGGATGTCATAGAAAGCTCATGTGTATTTGGAGAGGGAAGAGCCCCTCAGGCATGGAACAGAACACGAATACTCTTAGGTAGACTTAAATTCTGTAGGACTTCTTTGAAGGTAGGTAGGTAATTCTATCTCTTCATGCTCTGTGTACAGCTTTCTGTAAGCACTGCTTGGAGGGGCAGCCGAGTCTGTAGGTTCTGAGGAGGGAGGTGCATTGTGCTGTTGCACACATTGGGTGGGCACTGGAACTCTTCTGTGCCCCTTTTTACTTATATATGAAAACAGGGGTGATGCAGCTTCATTGCAAATGCCAGGACAACTTTCTGTGGGTGGATGTGAGTTGATAAAATCCTGAGCTCCTCAGCCAAGGCCTCCTTATGTTTTAGTTTGAAGAGTGGCATCCTTGAATAACTTGTGTCAGTTGAGTTCCACGTGCCTACAATTACTCTGGCTTTTGGTCATCTTCAGATAAATTTATGTGTTTAAGTAATAAAATGTTTACCCGTGAATGAGTTAAAAACATAAACACAGAAAAGATGGAGGTTAAAGCTGAAATTTTGTTGTCTGTATTCCATATTATAGTTTTTTTAGGGCTGTTCATGAAGTAATAAAGGGGGAACCTCTAAATGGTCAGAACACACAATGTTATCAACACTAAAGTTCAGGTTAATAAGGAAAGTATGAGCTGTTCTGAAGTCCCTTCCATTACAGCATTTCAGACTATATTTATAGCTTCCTTAGTAAAGAGAAGTTTTTAAACAACATTATCAGCTCTACTGGAGCTTTAAATACACATAATTAAGCTGCAAAGAAAAGCTTCCTTTCTGTGTTTTTTTAGCTACAGTGAAGTTGTTTTTTAAAAAACCCTTCTAACTCAGCTTGACTTCAGTCAGTTACCAATGAATAAAGCTCCGATGAGGAGATACTTTAAATATTAATGCTTGAAAATATTGAAAGGAAAAATACAAATCTTTTAATACTGTTCAACTGGAGAGGAACAGAACCAAGAAAATATCATCAAAGGCATAATGCAAATTGGATTGTTTTAACACCGTAGTTCTGAGAACTCGAGGTGTTAGTTATAACAACTAAGACAATTTTTAGGAAAATACATTATTTTTAATTTGATAGTACCCTTTTATCACTTGTCCTGTGACCAGCATAATACCCATATAAAATGAAACAAGAAAAGCCTTGTAAATTATAGTTAACAGATCTAAAACTGTGTCTTAATGTTATTCTGATGTACAGAGAGGATTCTATTTCAAATGAAGCCTTTTTGCTGAACAGACTGTGCTTGCACAAGCCCCAGCAAGAAAATGAGTTCCAAAATCTGATGTTACCTTAACACCATGTAGTTTTATAGTTTTAGGTTCCTTTTAGAGACAACCACCTTGCTGAGCTTGTTTGGAGGGTTTGCATCTCATGGTGTTGAGCTCTTAGATCTTCTACATTTTCATTTTGACTTGAGAAAAAACTCTTCTTGCCTTGAAATAGCGAGGGAGACCTGAAGGTCCTATTCCACAGGGTAGAGCATGAGAAGATCCATAGATGCTCCAAAGATGTTATTGCAACAGTCAGATTTCATTGATTTGCCTTTGCACAGACATTGTAATGCAGCTTTGATCACTGGCAATGACACCATGGAGGGCAGTGGAAGATATTCCATCTCTCTGAGCCTTTTTTTGGTGGCCAGTGTGCTTGGGCTGAGCTCAAACCCACCTCCTTGATGGCTGTTTGCTCTCAGGATGGCAAAACAGAGCACTTGGGTCTGTGGACCTACCAATCGGGTCTGTAAGGCTGGGTGACACTGCTTTGGGTATTTAAGTCAAGAAATAACAGGTTTAGGGCAGTGACTTTGGCAGCAAAGCCTTCATTGACTGCAAGGCTGAAGATTCAAACCCTATGTTTGGCTTTGGGATTGCCATCAGCATCATCTCCTGAGAGAGAGATTTCCTTGTCAATTAGTGACTAAGTCAAAATCCAGTCAGCACCATCTGGGCCCATTTTGCATCACCAGCCTCCCTTGTCATCACTGTCATTGGCACAGAGTCCTCAGTCCCCTCTGGTGCAGGTCTTGCACCACAGCACTGAACACAGCATCTCCACAGCCACGGAGAACTCGCATCTAATTCCAGGTATTTCCTCTGCCAAAGTTCAGTCTAACAATAGCAGAAGAAAGGGAAAAGATCCTTCATTCTGGTGAGGAAAGGCAGGAAAGAAAGATTAAATGGTACCAATAAAGAGTTTCCTGAATTC
Source organism: Neopelma chrysocephalum (assembly GCF_003984885.1). Classification (NCBI taxonomy): domain Eukaryota; kingdom Metazoa; phylum Chordata; class Aves; order Passeriformes; family Pipridae; genus Neopelma; species Neopelma chrysocephalum. The sequence goes on from NW_020897735.1 coordinate 2,295,560, forward strand.
TGTGCTGTAAAGGCTCTTCAGTCGTCCCTGGTACTGGGGGAGCCTTCAGGCACTGCTGGGTTTGTTCCTTCCACACCCTCAGTGTCAGCAGTTGTAGCCAGCTGTTCACCAGGCACAGTTTATTCCCAAAGTGCTTTTGTCCTTTGGAACCAACCAAAAAGTGCTAATGCTTGATTGATGCTGTTATAAACAGGAACCCTCCTCAGTGCCTCTTCATCCCCAAAAGATGATGTATCTGTTTCCAACCACTTTCCTTCTTCTGACTGTCTCAGTTCCAAACTCCATCCTGGGACAAAGTTGCCATTAGCCTTGATACAGCCTGTGCCTGCTTTCTGACTAAGAGATACCACTGGAACAATTCCAAGACACCTCTGATCTGTGTTACAAATTTCTTGTGATCCTTTTGGCACCTTGGACAAAGAGAGCTCAGGTACTTTGATGGTACTTCAGTCACTGTTGTGGTACAACTGTGGTGACTTTAAAGCTGATCCCAGCAGCAGAGCTGGTTGGGTTTTTTACATTTCCAGCCTCTCTTTGTGGCACCTCTCCAAAAATATTTTCCTCCAAAAAGCTGATGTTCTGTGCCATAGCCAGATAGTGGGAATGGTGGTGCATAGAGGTTTAAGTACATTTAAGTTTTGCAGAGGGACAGCACTGAGACTGGGAGCTCTGTTCTTGGAGCTGCTCAGTAGAAAAGCCATAAACATTGTGGTACCAACTAGATCATCTCTCCTCTGTTTTAATAGCCTGCAGGGAAAAAACAAAGGACTGGTTATCATTAGCCACACAGCAGGCTTTATCCAAGAATATCTGCCTCTCTTCTTTTTATTAATTTCATGAGGGAGGGACAAAATGTATTTTGTCCCAGCAGAAGATTTACAAATATTGTTCCACTTTTCTGCAATTCTGGGAAATTAAAACATGCTAAGATCATACAGTCTGGCCCAATACAAAGGGAAGGAGCAAGGATAGACACACTTGCCAAAAAGACACATTCCTTGTGTTATTTGGTATATTGCTGGTTACAAAAGAGGGAAGGCTTTGAGCTCATGACACCTACCAGGGCTGCTTTCCAAAAAAGTTGAAACGAACAGCAAGGGATCATAGGAAATCATGCTCAGTAAATGCCACTTGATGTGGTGAGTTCTTGCACCATCCTATGGTTAACTGAGCCATTCCTTTTATGTAATACTGGGTTTGCACATCAGGCTTCACCACAGGATCGCACGGACAGATAAGGAACATTCCCCTTGTTGCCTGCTTAGGAGAACACTGATGAAATTCCTGAAGCAGTAAAAGCTCCTGCAGTCTGTTCAAACTCCCTGGATTCATACAGCCTGCTGAATACTTGCTGGAAATCCCCTCAGAATAACTGACCCGGGCACAATCTTTCTCAACATCCACATGTGTGCCCTGAAGGCTCCCACAGCCCTTCAGCTCTGCCTAAATCAGGGGCAGGGATGAGCTGTACAAGTTCTGGTCTAATCTGAAGCACCTGCCTGCAAACTCAGGGTGACACCAAACCAAGGAATCATAGAATGGTTTGGATAGGAAGGGACCTAAAAGATCATCTAGTTCCAATCCTCCAAGAGCTGAAGTCCAGTGTCCTGCCGACCTCACCCTCTTCTGTGGCCTTTTCCAACACTTGTTTTGGGCAGTTCAGCAAAGCTCAGGTTGCATCACATCGTCTTGCACATTCCAGGCATATGTGAATTAGACTCTGAATAGACATTTGAACAATTTGTAGGAATTTCCATAGTGGTTTTGAGCAGGAAGGGGTGTGTCAGAGCCGTGCATGAAGAACACACTGTGCTGTGGCATGTGGGCTCCAGCAGTAGCATTAAAAGGAGGAGGTGGTGGCTAATCCACAGCTCAGGGCAGCCTTGGACAGGTAACTGAGCTGTGGCTGCTCTCCAGGGCTCTTCTGTGGACTATTAGATCAGCCTCTTACCTCTTTTTCCTTCTCTTCTGCTGGAAATCTCTTCATGAGACTTACTTGAAAAATATGGTCAACTTGCCCTGGAGGAGGGGGGCACACTGAATGCCCTTTTCCAGGAGCTAGAGTTCTAAGAAATACTCCTTGATTCCTAATAAAGGACTAATTTCCACTTAATCCTAAACACTAAAAAGAACAGAAGAAATTCATCAAAGCTCTTCAGTTCCGGGAGCTTGAGAACTTAATCCCCTGCTTCGAAGAGACCATTGTGCAGCTCTTGACATCAAGGATTCCTGCATTCACACAGGTATCAGACAGACATAGAGCAAATACCTGAGGTTTTGTCTAGGGATTCAGTGTTAAATGTCCAGTTCTTTAATTACCAGGGCTGTTTAGAAGGTGAAGAGTAATGCTGTCAAGGACAGAGTTGCGGTATCTTGGTAGTTGTCACCCAAAAGCCAAGTCCCAACAGGAAATCCTCTGTTCTCTCTGTTTATTCTGTCCTCTGTTCCAGATGTCAGGGATGTTAATCAGCTGGGAGGAGTTGCATCTGTTCCCATGCAGGCAACTGACATTTATAGGTCTAGTATTGAATTCTGATACAGACAGGACTTCAGTGCTAAAGAAACTATTTCTATACGATTGCACACCCTAGAAACAGTAGGAGTTTGCTCCATTTAGCCTGACCCACAGTCATCTTTTCCAACAGATTTTTTTTCACAACACATTTTTTCCCCAAGACTCATAGAACTTATGGTTTCTTTCATGGACATTATCCATTATGGAAAAAGATCACTGTCTGGTCGAACTGCAGGATGCTTGGGATGAAGGTAGCCTGTAAAATCTACGGAGTAAACTGTCAGAGATCATTAAGAATCCTTGTGGGAGACAACAGATTAAAGTATTATAATACTCTCCAGTGCTAATGCAGACCCATTTGGCTCTGGAACCCCACGTGGAAGATTGGCAAGTGCAGAGTCTGCAGATGTGGCAGGGACTGAATTTGCCCCTCACTGCTGGGCAGCACTGCACCCTCCAGGACCAGCTGCCCCATGGATGATCTCCAGCAACCCCTTACCAGCCTCTGCTTAAGGAGACAAAGTGGAGCTCCTCCCCTCCCACGTTCTGCAATGCAGCAGTGTATACAGGCTGGTTTATTCTCTTTATTAATCGATCCAAGTTGTACTGTCTCTCACACAGCCCCACAGCTTGATCACGTCCCACATGCCTCCTTCAAGTGCTGTGGGGCCTTGCATTAATCACCCTGTTTTTCTGCCACATCCATTTGTGTACAACCTCTCTTCACTTGTGGTTGTGAGGTGACCTTTGCATTTTTAATTAAAGGAAGCTGAAACCTCCTGTAAATTCAGGAGGTTGCCCCCTTCACACTGAGGGAGATGCACAGTGAATTTCTGTGGCAAGCTTAACCAGGTGCAGTACTTACACTTGCAATTCCCAGTCTGTCTTTCAGTCTTTTTTCCTGATAGGCATTTAAGTCGAATTTTAGCAAGCAATAGCTGCCTTTTGGGAAAAAACAGAGCAGCCACCACCATGCTGAATTTACAGCATCCACGAAGAGGATGCTTTTGACTTTGCCTCTCGCATGGATTGCTGGACTTGGGCAAACTGTATTTCAATTGTTAATTGGGATTTTTTTCCCCCTAGTGATGCCTTTACTATTGCTGCCAGTGGAAATGGATAGAAATCTTTCAGAAGGGATGACGCTGGCTTGTGCTATGTCACGAGGGAGTTTGCTCTGTGCAGCCACACTCCAAACCCTCAGCATTGCTGGTGCCTTCACATAGTGGCTTTTCAGGGTTCAGGAGAAAGGGTTGAGAAGGATAAGATGAATTTTCTTTATATATTCAAATCTGAAAATGTCAATCTAAGCAGAGGTTTAAAGACTGGCCTAGCAACTCTGCCTTTGCCTGATATCTGTGAACCTAATGGTGGGGGAGAGCCAGCCCAAAAGTGTGATTATTCAGGAAAATAATGGTTTCTGTAAGTAGTTTATATTTTTTGTGTAGAAAAATAGCTTTATGCCACAGAAGACTTGTCTGCAGCTTCAGCAGATGTGATTGAAAGTCTGGGAAAAGAGATGCAAGTTTTGAACAGAAGAAACAGATAATAGTCATAGAATCACAGAATGGGTTGTGTTGGAAGGGACCTTAAAAATCATCTATTTACAACCCCCCTGCCATGAGGAGTTTCTCAAGGCTCCATCCAACCTGGCCTTGAACACTCCCAGGGATGGGGCAGCCACAGCTTCTCTGGGCAACCTGGGCCAGGGCCTCCCCACCCTCACAGGGAAGAGGATGGTCTTACTGTCCAGCAAGGACCAGCAAGGTGGGGAAACTAAGCAGATGTCTCAGTTTGTCTTCTCTTAACTGCAGCGAGTCAATTGTCCCTGAAACAGTCCAGGATCAGGACAGTGTGGAGCTGTCCCAGCACTTCTGCACCTCTCCAGCACTAAGATACTCTTGTGCAGAGCAACTGGTGAGGCCAATTTCACATTATGTGTGATGTCCTCTCCATGAGATTTGTGTCAAGACACCCACTGAAATCATCAGATAGTCCTAAAGCTTTCTTTGTGGGTGATTTGAGAAGGATGATCATAATTTCCACAGAGCTCTCAGGAGATGCAATGATGCAGAAGCTCAAACAGATCTGTCAGGGTTACTGAGATACGCTGGAACCACTTCAGTGTTTGCAACTTGGTCATAAAACTGTGCTGTAAAAATGATGCTGATGGCCATAGCCATGTGTCTTCCAGATTCATGCAGGAGATGGATATATCCCCATCCCACAACACAGTAGAGTGTTTAGACCAGGAATATAAGCCACAACTGTCAAAAGCAATTCTGTGCTCACTTGATTTCATCCCTGCCTGACAGGGAACTGCAGGACCCACATACTGTGGAGGAAGATTAGGAGCACGTGCTCTGCTGGGGTCAATGAAATCCTGTCCTTCTGTGTTGCTCGGAGTAGATTTGCAATTTTGAAGTTTCTCAGGGTAACTCAAGTGAAACTACCTAGTTTGCATATAATTTCAGCACTCCAAATTAGCATAAATTTGCAGGAAAGTGTTTTCAGGTTCATTAATAATGGATGGGTGGTTACACCACCGGTGTGTTTGCTCTCAGCTTCCAAGAGGATCGGGGTGAGCTGCACTGAGGAAACTTCTTGGACTACTTAAATGTTTGGGGTTTGAAACTCTAATAAAGCTCCAAAAAGCCAGGAAATTTGGAGTGAAGGCTGAAACTCCATACCTAGTGCACCCTACTGGGTCTTTGTATTTCAGAACACGTTACGTTTGTTCCCTGAAATATCTCCAGTATGGAACTCTTTAGGGTGGAGTTTCACCTTTAACTCTAAATTTCCTGGCATGTGTGAGTTTGAAGTACACGTTTAGCTTTTCCCCAGTGCTGTTTTTCATTTTTAATTTCCTTTTTCTTTTAAAGGAGGGACCCTGCTAGAAGGACCCCTACTAAAAAGGGACTCCACTGAAACCAAGATTAGAGGTTTTGGCCTAATTGAGTCTTTCTGAAATTCCTTAGGAGAACTAGATTCAGCAATTTTTTTACTCCACAGTTGTTTTAAAGACTCTTGTGGCCAATCCACCCCAGCGTAAAAGATCGATAAAATCCTCACCCTGCAGACCAATTATTTCAGAAGGTACCCAGATGTTTGTGTAGTTTATAACAAACCTTGGAAACACAGCATCTCCTGTAAATTGCAGTTAAAGGTCTGGCCACTGACATGGGTGAGCTGTTTGTTGTGAAATGGATTATTTCCGTTAATTCAGTAATTGCAGAAGCAGCCCATGTTTGCTGTTGACACTTGTTGGGTTACATCAGTGATGGTAAAATAGTGGAAACAGCAGTGGTTTGGAATGAGAGCAGTGGCAATTACCTGCAATGCTTTTAAAAATAATTTTGGCCCTAGATGTTGAAAAGATGTGTCATCGCTGATTTGTGTGAGGGCAGCTTCAACAGGGTTGAATTACAAGGCTTTGGAGAATAAAATTCTTTCTCCTGCCTCAAAATGCATCTTTGGAGCTATACTGCCAGTAGATAATATGGAAGAAATTTGCTTCTCGTGTTATAACCTTGTTGTGTCAATAAATTGAGGACTTCAGTGAGAAGCCATGGTACTTAGTTTTCCCAGCTCAAGACTCTCTTGGTTTTACAAATCAATCCATCAGCTTTGCAAGGAGGATTTATCTCAGCCAAATGTCCCTTGGGAAATCTGAAAAGTGCTGAAGTTACATGGCACTGGGTTTGTGAGTTCCTGCAGCCTCAGCCCAGGTGTGCTGGGAGTGTGGACATCCCAAGCCTGGCTTTCAGAGGCTCCGAGAATCCTGTACCCTTTCTCTGCTCATCCTTGTGATGCCTGTGGCATTGCACACTTTGCATGGAAATCCCAGAAACTCAGTGTTCCTTGAGAATTTTCAAGAATTTTAATTAAATTTCAAAGTGAAATCCAGGGAGGATTCCTGCCATCAGGAGTCAGGTACTTTGTCACCAACCAGCTGCTCTGTGATGGGACTGGTACCCTGCAGCACTAGAGAGGATGAGGAACTCCCTGTATCCTCTGCTAAGCTGAGTATTTCTCATTGAGCACATAAAAGCACTTTGCCACTTTACCAAGAGACAATATCCCTCTCCTTTCACCCTTTCCAGTATGGCCCCATCAACATCCTTGTGTTGTATTTCCAGCCTTGACTTTGTAATATGGATCACAGCTGGTTGGTTTGAATTTCCCCTGAGTTACCCAGGATGCTGCTGAAAGCACAGGAAGAGCAGAAACGCTTTAATCAGTTAAATCAATCAAACAAAAGAAAAAAAAAGTAGACTAGACCTTAAAATTTACCCTGTGACCTTTGATACTCACTGCGATGACGTCTTCGTCCTATTTCTCTAAGTGCAAGATTTTGCTGGGACTTGGCAGAAGGGTGAAGCGAGGAAGACACGGGAGGGGGGGGTTTGCTGAGTTAAAAAAGGAAAAAAAAGAAAATGTCAGTGAGAAAATGGAAATACCCTGATGTTCTCCAGCCTGGAAGAGCCGGCCTCTCTCTCCCTGTGTTGCAGGGAAGGGGCTCCTTTTCCATTAGCTTGACTATGGCCGTGTTTAATCGGTTTGCTCTGACTTGGAGCCAAGAAAGGGCTTTGCTGTGTGATGCCGGGTCCTGCGTGTGTTCAGGCATCCACAGCTGTTCCCTTGCAAGGGCTGGCTTTTGACTACTGAGGTATTTTTTAATAGCCACAGAGGGCAACTATTAATAGATGAGATTTACCAAAACACAGAGCTACGCAGCGTGGTGTGGAGGGGAAAGACACAGCAACCTGTGTGATTTATGTCAGGAAAATTCCATGTTGAAATTATACTGGAAGACGCAGTAAAAATGAATATGCCAAGAAGGGGATTTAATCTGTTACTTGGGCCATGCCAGCATTTCTCCTCCTTTAAGGACCTGCCTCATTACATGAAACATGTTGCTGAATTATTTCTTTGGCATTAAACAGCACAAATTGTACAAAGGATGAAGATAAGACACATAGACACAAAATGCCAGCTTTTCTGAGATGTGATTAAATACCAAAAGGAATCGGAGACATTCCTGACCCTGAAGACATTTCAGTTTGATCAGATGTGGGATTAGGGGTAAAATGTGAAGAATTCCACATTGTGTGGAAGGAAGTAGCTGATCAGGAGTTTGCTTCTCTGTTTATTGATTCATTTCTAATTTCCATGATATGATGTAATGAGACTGGTGGCCTTGTCAGACTTGCAAATTATATTCATGTATCGAAGAAGACAGGCTAGTGAGCATTAAGCAGAATGGAGTGAGGATGTCAATTTAAGCTTCCTTTGCAGTCAGAACTCAGACATTGATTAAATATCATAAAATCCAGATGATATCAATTAAAAGACCCATCACTGTAATCACCTACACATTTTTTGTGCACCTTCCAAAGGCATAAAAGGGAATTAAATTCCCAAGCCAAGCCCCACTGACTAGCTGTAGAGCGTGGGTATCAAAATCCCCCTTACACTTCAAAAAGCTTTGCCTTAAGTTGTTTTGTGTTTCCTTAATTAATTAATTTGCTTTGTTTATTTAAAAATGAGTCAGAGAGAGATTAACTGGTGAAAAATTGTAAGTAAATAAGGAAATATGCTACACTCATTTAGAGAATGTGGGTAGACATTGAAAAGGCCAGAGCTTGGTTTGCTTCACGTGAGTGTCAGAGAGAATGGAAATATTTCCAAATATCTGAACTGCTGAGGTTTGCACAACTGGTTGAGAACAGTTACAAAACAGCATTTTTCTGTGATCTCCTGATTTCCACAAGCTTGGTGATGCTCTATTCCTGTCTTCAATCCCAGGAAACACAACAGGAGGCAAACACAGGCACGCCCGAGAAGTACTGAGAATTGCTTACTTCTCTTATTCAAAACACCTGAATATGTTTGGGCTTGGCATTTCTGGTTAAGGGGGTTTATTTTGCCTTTGTGCTGATCCCTCCTGAAATGTGTAGTGTCACTGTTATTGCCCTGAGAGCTGAGGATAAGAATTGGCTATTTGCAGTTGTTGCTCAGTTAGATCCTTAGGGAACGTGTTGTGCCATCTGCTCACCACAGGTATAGACACACAGCATAGGCTTGAGTGAGAGAATTACATCTTAAAGTCTTTATAATTGCAGGAGAAAAGGTCAGATCTTCCACTAGGATTCAGGGCACCAAGTTTAGACCCTGAAAATAGGTATCTAAATGTCCTTCACAATTCATATCAGGCTTCTCCATCTCCCTGCGTTCCTTCACAGTCATTCGGTCTTTCCTATTTTTGTGTACACAGTGTTGTTCCAAATGTATGTTATGCTTTCTGTCTGGACTGAGTTACACATCCCAAGCTCTTTGAAGTCCGTAGAAAGATTGAACTCCCAAAGATTTTGGTCCTTGGCTTGAATCTCCACATCCAGAGCACGAGTGAGGTCGGGAGCTTTCCTGAGACAAAGGGCAGAAGGTGAGGGAAAAGCTCCTACAGAACAGCACTGCACTAGAGTGAGTAGAAGAAATGTTTTGGGTAAGGATTGATGGCAACAGTTCACAGCATTATGAAAATCACTTCCCTTTTGCCTCCAGCATTTTTACCACGACTGTGTCCGTGCCAAAACCCAGAACGCGCTCACTAATTCTTCCAGAATTGATCGGTCATGATAAACTTCCAAACACAGAGTAAAATGCCTCTGTCAAGCACATCAGAGTGTGTTTCTCCCAGTTTGCCTGAAGAAATCTGTGCTGTTTGTTTCTCCCCCTGCACCTCATTTGATTCAAAAAAAAGGGCTGGAAGTTCCTGGCTCCCTCTTCATACACTCTGAATTCTTCTAATAGATTTACTTCTGGGGATAGATTTATTCCGTGTGTTTTTGCTACAAAGTGTCTTATTTGTGGAGGGTGATTGAACATTGGAATGGACTGCCCGGGGAGGTGGTGGAGTCACCATCCCTGGAGGTGTTCAAGGAAAGGCTGGATGTGTCACTCAGTGCCATGGTCTGGTTGACAAGGTGGTGTTTGGTCATGGGTTGGACTCGGTGATCTCAAAGGTGTTTCCCAACTTTATTGATTCTGTGATTTTTGTCTTAAAAATTCAGGCTAAAATCTTTAGCTCTTCTCGTCTTGATCAGAGACAAAGTTCTCTTTTCATCCATCTGGGAACAATACCTGAAGCATTTCCAGTGTTTTGATCTAGAAATCCATCATGAGGAGATGATACAAAAGGTGCTTCCAGGATGCCTTCTCTTCCTCCACAACTGAGTAAGGCAGCATGTCAAGTTTTACAAAGTTCTTGGCATGTGCTTGAGCTGGCATGTGAGTTGTGGAAGTGAGGGAATTCATAACAGTCCCCCTCTGTCTTTGACAGGGAGCTGCAAGACATTTCATGCTAACACGGGCTTTATAAATGTGGTTTATAATTTGAGGTCTATGTGTGTGGAAATGGGCAAAAATGACAACCTGCAGGTTTTGCTGGATCCTTTGCAGAGTTGGGTTTTTAGCCATCAAGATCTTAAGTCCTGTAGTAGTTGATAGTGATACATAACCAATAAATTACAGCAGCAAACCAGGGTGAAAGCTGATGTGTGGTTGAGATAAGCAGAGTGACAGAGGTTGCAAATGTTGTTTGTTATTTATGGGGAAATTAAACTGTGTGGCCTGTCCACAGTGGTTGTACTCAGGGCAAAAGTCGGTCAAGAAATCTGCCATAAAGGAAAATAAGAGTTTTGCCCTTCTTGTGTTATCATTTGACAATGGAGAACAGATCTTTGCATTCTCACAGCCCTTTGCTAGAGGCCTGGGTTTGATTCAAGTGGATCCACAGGCTCGTGATGCCAAAACAGGCAATTTCTGCACTCATGTCTGAAGGCCAAATATATGGGTATGATTTCCTATAGTTTACAGTTACATGCTGGATCAGTGCTGCACGTTTCATGAGCTGCCAGTCCAATTTAGCAGGGTCTTGGGAAGTGTGTCCTCCAGGGAACGCTTACAATCAGCCCTGTGTTTTGCACTGATAGTGCCTGTTTTCTGCTGCACGTGTTAGCAGATCCATATGTGAGGAAATCCAAACGTCCTTCCATCCAGCTAATAACCTGGGCATTAGCTGTGGCTGCTGCCCACTGCTTATTTAAGGAGTAGAGGACATTTTCTGCTTGATGCATCCCCCAGTTCAAGAACCATCCTCACATGTACGATGAAGTCTGTGGGATCTGTGTGGAAGTTGCAGGTCCTGCACAGGTTTAAAACCCAGAGAGCCTGAAAGTTCTTGAGTGTTTGGAAAAGGCACATTTGCATCTTTCCTCCTGCTTTTCTCTGGCTCAACAGAGGGAAATGAGGGGCAGGATTTTGATGTCAAGGAGTTCATTATGTTAGTGGTGCCTGTTACAGCCATTGCTGCCATGTTTTGCTGGATTTAGAAAACACACTGTCCACAGTATTTTCTTTCTGCAACTCTGAACTATTTTCATTGCAGGTGTGTTGTTGTTTCTGCCAGGTCACCTGGCAATTTTACTGTGGATTCTGGGAACTTCAAAGCTGAATGTTCTTATGTAAAATTTCTGTTTCGGTGACTGACATTTTCGGTTTCCTTGTAATCTCTTCACGGCTGGGAAAGAACAGCTTTTGTAGATCTCATAATATTTAGTAGTAGACTATTCAGTTGTTTGGTTTTTTTCCCTTAAAAAAGTGTGTTCAAGACTTTGCTGTTGAAGATAAAGACTTATAGGTATGAATCATCAATATCCCTGAAAACCCCCCCCAGAAACCAAACAGAGCTAAATATTAGTCCTTTGTTGTGACAGGGAGAGAAAAGTATCTCATGAACTCTGAAAATGTGAGGCTTTTAGTGCCAGGGCACAAGTTTTTCTTGGTTTCCTTGAATTGAAGTCTCCATGACCAGACTACGTTCTTTGTGATCTCACTTGGGTGTCTCCTACCCTTTCCTGCATAAGATGAAATAAGAGGAAATTTCAACCAGTCTCATTTGAATCAGGTTTTAATTTCTTTCTCAGAAAAGAGGAAGATTGGGATTATCCTAACCATAAGCCACTGATGATCTACCCGCAGCAGCAGGACCAGCTTCATGCACAGCCCTGCCAGGAGGTTAAGAAATGAGATTTGGAAGTCCACGAGTTATAAAAATAAAACCAGAAAAGAAGCGGCATCTCCAAAGCAAAAGTGATGTTTTGCAAGCTGCATATTTGGACTGGTTATTTTGGCCCATCAACTCCAGAAGGGCCTGCAATAAACATGCTTGGTCCTTCGTGGTTATATATGATTTTGTTTTATTTTTTTGTTGATGTCGGCTGGATTCCAAGTCTCTCTTCATTCCAATCGCAATGTATATCTCACTTTGTGGCACGGGGTTTATGTGCAGGGAGGATTAGTGTCAAAAAGTGAGATGAAAGGAGCAAAGAATTTGATCTTGTTCTTTTTCCATCCTGCATTTTTTGCTGTGTGTTAATTGGGAAAGATGCTAAAGGACCAGCCCCTTAAAGTCCCAGCTGCACAGCCGGCAGAGACAGTGCCATGTGAGCACCCCATGGCCACAGTGCTCCCCACCCTGACCTGCCTAAAAATCCCAAATATTCCCACGATAGGTGACCCATCAGAGCCCACCCAGGCAGGGTCCTGGCCCATCCCACCTGCCTGAGGTTACTCCTGCAAGGGCAGATGGCACAGGGAGCTGGAGCCCAGGGCAGAGCAGTGTCCACTCCACAGGGTAACCCCATGCTTTTCATGGGCTCTAAAGAGCACAAAGTGCTCCAGAAGTGCCAAACCAAGGTTACTCCACCCATGACTCCCTCAGGTCCCACCAGCAGGGCACGTGTTTGGGCAGGCTGCAAATGTGACCTCCAGCCTGACCCAGGATGGAGATGAGAAAGACAGGGTGGACTTGAGTACTGGTGGTGGAAATTTTCAGACATCTTTGAGAATTGCCCTGAGTTAGTCCATAAATAAAGAAAATTAAAAAAAAAGTCACAAATTGCCTCTTGATCTATAACTTCCAGTCTGACTAGTCTAAGTCCCAGCCACAGCAGTGACTCTTGGGGATATTCCTGTGCAGGGCCAGGAGTTGGACTCGATGATCCTTGTGGGTCCCTTCCACCTCAGCACATTCTGTGGTTCTGGGGCTAACAGAGGCTCTTCCTAACTCTTGCCCTGATTCAAGGGAGTGATGACAGGCTGCATTCCTGGTCTCTGGTGCTTGTCTTGAAAAAAAAAATCAGGTTTGTTCTGGTGACTGTAACCAAACTGTCCTTTACTTGACCTGTTGTGCAGCGTTGCTGTGCCTGTATCTGTTGGTTGTTCTTGGAAGCTTTGGGGTGAGAGATGGTGTGTAAATGCCAAATCTTATTAGAACAGTGGGTGCTCCCTCCTTGAAAGCAGAGTCCTGTTTCCACAAGACTCTCTGTTTATGAAGTTAATGTGCTACATTGTCATCAGAAAAGGTGAAGTTGAGGGATTCAGGAAGGACCAGTTTATAACAGGGAGCTCTGATGTTCCATCTGTGGAGCAACCGGCCTTCGGGACTTCTTTGGAGGTTGTAAAATACAAATCAAAGACTACAAAATATCAGAGAAGGCTTGTAAAATATGATTAGTGGCCACCAGCAGAAAACTTCAAGGATCAGCAACACAAGACACCACTTATTTAATGGAAAGATGATCCACATTATCAGAAAACACAGGCTCAAGAGAGCGAGTGGCTGATCCTCGCTGTCACTCTGAACGACTGTGTTACTTTGAACAAATTATTGCATCTCTTGATCTCAGCTTTCCCATTCAGAAGACAAGGAAAAGTATTCTGTTGGCCTATTCCATGACTTCTTCAGTCCTGATTCAGTCTCACTTCAGTGGGTGGATGGGGTTTGGAGCAGTGCAGGGGCTGGTGTCAGGGCTTTGACCAGAGTGGAATGTCTCTCTTCATGTTTAGGAAGCATTTTGAGGCCCAGAGGGGAAGCACTCTGCAAGTGCCAAGCAGTATAACGATGGTTAAAATAGCCTAAAATATATATATATGTATATATACACCTTCCTATATGGGTTTAAACTCTCCCATTTACGTGAATGAGGTTTGTTGCAGCCAAAAAAGGTTTTCATAAAGTGAGAAAGGAAATCTGCTTTAACAGAAGGGGCTCCTGAAAATATCCTTACACCACTTCTTTCTTTATCATTTGACTTTTCTCCTTGTTACAGTGCTTCAGCCTGTAGAGTCTGGAAAAACATCAGGGTAACCAGGGTGGAGGGAATATCAGATGGAGATGAGGGATAGATAAGAGGCAAATTACAGTACATTTCTCATGGGTCATTTGGCTCTAGCCTTGAAAAGGAGAGGGAAAAAATCCCGAAGTAGTAAAAGAAAGAAAAAGAGACAATCAAAACAAATAAACCTGCCAGTGTTGCTGATTTCAAAGGTCTGTGAACTGTGCATGTACACTTCATAGTGCTTTGCTATTTTAAAGAGATGCATCTTGAAATGTTCCGTCCTTTAATCCTACTCACTGTCTCAGAAGTTAATTGTACAGTAAGATCACAATTCTCTTTGCCAAGGCTTTCCCTTTGTTTTCTTTTTAATTCCAGAGAGCTGGCCAGCCAGCATATCTTTGCCTAGTTCTGTGCAGTTGGTTATTTTCTGTAGTATATTATGTAGTTCTCTGTAGCTTAATAATTTTTTATGGTCATGCAAAGAAATGGGACTTTTCAGTTCTTGCTGCACGAGTGAACTCAAATGTTGCTTCACCCTTGGACACGGACCCTGCAAAGGCAGAAGGCTCAGGGATCAGATATTTATGGTCTGTAGCACTGCAACTGTCTCTAAACCTACAACAAGGTTATATAAAGTGGGGTATGAGAAGTGAGCAGTAAAGGCTGGATGGATAAAGAGAGGAAACAAATAATGTTGTGTACGTGAACAGCCACCTCAACTTTTTGCCCAGAGCTCAGACAGAACATGTTTGACATTTGAAAATTTTTGCATCATCTTTTTTTTTTCCCCGAGCCTCTGCTCTTTTTTATCCTGGCCAGAACCAGCAGCAAAAGTGCTGGGGGGAGGAAAAAAAAAAAAAAAAGAAAAAAAAAAATCTGTTTTCACTGTATTTCTGAATCTGAGCCCAGGTTTGTGAAGGATTTGGCAAGGATTTCCAAACCTTTGAGAGAATCCGTGTGGAGATCTGAGGAAACCCGCCTCCCTCCTTAGAAAAGCAAGTTGGCCAGAAATTGGGCAAAAATTGGTCGTTTCAACTTGAGGTTTCCTTTGAGATTTTGGATTTGAACCTGAAACTGCACTTTGAGAATCAAATTTTGCTCTGACTAACTCTAGATTTACACTGGAGCAAATACATCACAGGCAGTGCTGATGCCTGTGTGCAGCCCAGTGAGAGCAGAGGTTGGATCAAAGTTCAGGCTCACAAGAACCAAACCAGGAGAGGACCCAGCACTAAGTTTGGAGCAGTCCAGGCATCAAATGTATCCCAACCTGTTGCTGTGGTTCAGCCTGTTGAGTAGATTTTGCATCCACAACATCCATAAGTTAAGTGGATGCATGGAATAAAACTGTATCATTTATTGGAAGTCTTTTATGTCAAGGTCAGATAGGGCTGAGTAGGGTTGTTCCATTAGGGTTCTATAGATGATAATACTGATTTTTAGAACTTAGTAGCAAATAATTTCCTTTGTGTATGGGGTGTTTTATTTTTCTTTTTTTTCCTTTCAGTCCTATAGATTTATAGAGCAAAATGTTACAGTAGAAATGTGTTTAATCCAGTGTTTCAAAGCAAATGGAATGAAATAGATAACTGAATAGTTGTAAAATTTCCCTGCTTTTGAGCAAGGAGGTGCTCTCAGTTTCTGTGGCAGGATAAAGCAAGCCCAGACCCAAAGGTTTCCCATATTTTGCACAGTAAAACTCTTAATTTCTTTCTATATTTTTTAAAAAATATTATTTAATAGGGTGAGTAAAGCCTGAGTCACTGTCCTAATGGTAGAATTAATTCAGTTTGGAAAAGGGCAGCCTGAGATCAATGTACACTATTTTGTAGCCACGTGGCCTTTTATTTTGTCATATGTGTTGCTTAGGGTCAGTCTTGACTGTAGATCCTGTCACTGATGGAAAAACCCCCTTGTTCATCTTTAACCAGCTCACCTGGTGCATTAGCAGTGTCACAGAGTTCAGCACAGGCTACCAAACCTACCCAAGGAGCTGGATTTATATTTGAACAATTATCTTAAGTGGCTTTTCTTGGATCCTTATCGTTATTATTTTTTTTTTTGCCAAAACCTTTCTCCTTTCTTGTAACGGGAGATCAGGTTTGGGGGCTGGAGAGGACATTTAGCTACAGTGGATAAACCAAAACTCTTTCAAAGCTGCCAAGCCTGCATGTGCTGACAGTGCCTGCAATTTATGCTTGTGGACATGACCCAGTGACTGCCTGGTTTGGATGCAGTTGGAATTACAGTTCCACACTTGGATTTCAGTGTGAACACAGGCAGGATCTGGATCTAAACTGGGACCTGAAGCCTTCCACTTGTAATATTCTGGCTCCACTTCGTTTCAGGCTCTGTCCCAATCACTGAAAGATTTATACCTTTATCAATAAATTATCATGACTTTTACTACACTTACAGCAGTGTCTTAAATTAACACTAAACTAAATGTAGATGAGGCACACTTCCTGCTGCACATGATTTATGGTAATCTGTCTGAAATGAGAAGCAAAATTGAATTTGCCAGCAAAAGCAGATCTTTAACATCAGGTCAGACAAAAATTTTATCGCAGGTCCTCTGCTAAAGAGGGCTCGTAGGTTGTCTTTTTTTTTTCCATTTTGTTCAGGTTTTTAATAGACCTGTAACACTTTAGGATTAAAAAAAATAAATAAGTGTTTGAAATGTTTGGGTCTGAAATCTCTGCTGTGTCTTTATGTCAGGTTGGAGGTGACAGACAGGACAAACATGGTAGTTACATGGCACTGATGAGCTCTCAACTTGAGGGCTGTGTCGCTTTTTGAGGTCTTAAAAATAAAATAAAAAATAATTTAAAAAAATAAAAGCAGTGGGAGAGGCTGGGGAAATAAGGTGGGCTTAGCCTAAAAATTAGATGTTTTACAGGAGATGTAATAAGCTTTCAAATAAGCAATAGGTTTGGTAGAGCAGAAGGGAATCTAATCTCCCTGTCTGTGGGGAATGGCACAGTCACACATGTCTATATATAGGTAGACCTTGAGAAAAAAGCTTCCTGACCATAAAGGAATTGAAACATGGGCTGCAGGTTGATGGGGCAGTGGCAGAGTCCCTGTCATGTGTGGTCTTAAGGGTGAGCTACATAAAAATTGGCTTGGTGTGGCCTAGAGAGATGCCTCAGCCCTGGGGTGCAGGGCTGGCAGGGGTGGTCTCTGCACATCCTTTCCAGACTTGTTTTTCTGTGACTCTCTGACAGAAGGCAAAAGACAGATTATACACTGGCACCAACACTGCATCTCCAAAAGGAGAGTTCCATGTCTAACCACCCAAGACTGAGAAGTCACAGGGGGAAAAGCTAAATTACACTTGTGCACATCTGCCAAATGGCCCCATTTCAAGGTCAGCTTTCAGTGCTGCTGCAGTCGTGGCTCTTGCCATTATCTTCAGGAAGAACATCATTTATCTCAAAGCCATTCCTGCTGTTCACTGCAGACACTGAAAATCTCTGTGTGGACACTGCACCCTAAAATCTTGGGCCCTCTGTGTTTCTTGGACAAGCAGGACAGACACTTGGTGGGTGCCTGTCCACACACTGACTGCTGTGCTCTTTGCTCCTCTAAGGGATTAGTGTCAATCCTGGGGTCCAGGATGAGAGCTGGAGGGGCAAAGGGAACATCCAAACCTGCAGCCACACCATGTTGGGAATCACACCTGGATTTGTCACAGGTTGCTGGCAAAGTGTTTCAAGGCTGTCCCAAAAAGCTTTCTGCTTGTCTGCTAGATTGCACCGTGGTTTAGGCTGGTCTGACAGCCCTTGTGAGAGCAGAAACAAGGAGTCTTGGGAAGAAGAGTGATGCACTGAATCCCTGTGATTCCAGCAGATTTACTCTGTCCTGCCATATGCTTAACACACTAGGTAAAGGGTAGGACATTGTGTGTCAACATTGAAAATAGAGACATTTTGAGGCTGACTTCCCAATTCAGGAGATGCTCTTGGGTTTGGTTGTTGTTGTTTGGGGTTTTTAAAGGATGAAATGTAGTGCCTTCTATTCCTAACAGACTCATCAGGCAGTTGGAGATCATACAGTATAATGAGCAGATAGCAAAGTTCCTATTCTGTATTTAGGTGGGGTCTTGCAAATAATCCCTTAAGTACTCTGTTTGTTTTCTTGCTGTAAAGGGATACTTGTCTTTGAAAGAAAAAAACCGAAACAAAGTCAAATAGAGAATAACTCAGAGCAACAGTAGAAACAGTAGAAAACTGTTTCCTAACAATAAGGGCTGGAAGGCTCTCTGTTCCTTGCAAAAACAACCACTAGTGCAGGAGGCTGCACCCCAGTCACATCAGGGAAAGATGGGAAGCCACTCTCTGACCTCAAAGAAAAGAAGGAGGAAGAGTTTTCAACTCAGTAACAAAACTGCTTGACTCTAGTCACTAAGGCCAGATTTAATATGACTAGAACTGAGTTTAAAAGCCATTGCCAAATGTGTTTGTAGCTCAGAGCAGAGGTTGGTGGCTGGGTTTGGCTTTGGAGCTGAGGTGCAGCGAAGGGAGCTCCTCACCGTGGCCCCCATGGGCAGGTGAGGCTGGTGGCCACGGGCTTCACCTCATTGCCTGGGGACCAGTCACATCCCAAATGGACAGGAAATGGGCTTGACAGATGAGCCAGGCACAAGGATAATGGCTGGTGTGACTGATGGGGTGGGTAGGGCCACGGAGAGATGCTGCTAGGTGAGCTAAGGACTCCATTAGACTGAAACTGGAGCACTGCGTGGGACACAATCACTGATTGAGGGCTGGGGCTTGCTGGATAAGAGTGAGCTGCTACACAGAACAGTTTCAGAGGGTTATTTACACTGCAGTGGAGGAAAAAAAGCAAACCAAAGCTGTGCACTGAACAAATAAGTCGATGAAAAGATCTGTGTGGGAATGTGCACATTCCCTGATATGATTTGGTGTCCCAAATGGCCTTAAACAGCCCATAGAATTTCTATGTCTAAAACAGATTCCAGCAAAGGAGACCTTTTATGATGCACTAATAGGCTCATTAGGCTTTCTGGAGCAAGGCACGCTCACAGCATCGTATGTTTTTTCCATTACAGGAATTACACGTGTTTTGTTGTGCTTTGGGTTTTGTTTTGTTTTCCACACAGACTTGCCCTGACAGTTCCCCCATTCAGGTTTATATTGGAGGTACCATCTCGAGCCAATGAATTTTATGAAATATGTTGCTGGCACTCACGGGGAGATGCATAAAGGAAATATTCTAATGACAGTTGGAAGGGCTTTGATCCCTTTCCAAGACTGCACTCATGTCTTTGAAATGCGAGTTTGGCAGTGCTGGAAAGGCTGGGCTCCTTGGCTCCCTTTGGCACGAGCCCATGTGACAGACATTATGTCCTCTATCAGGGGACCCACATAACCTTGAGAAGTGTAAGCAGCGCTCACAGATTGCGTTGGGTCAGATAGTCTGGGCTGATAACAAAGCAGCCGAGGCAGCAGGGGGGAGTCAGCCCAGTCCAAAGCAATAACTGAAAACTATTTTGACCTGGTAACTGTTGGGTCTGCTGCCTGCGGCTACAGAGTTGGACATGAACTGCAAAAGTAGTTAATTTATACCTCCTTGAGTGTAGGAATGTGGCGATGATGGATAGGGATGGGAGGTTATTAGAAACATGGGGAGGAAGGAGAGGATGGAATTCCAGCTCGTGTTTTTATCTTACACACACGCACGCTGGTTCCTTACATGCTCTTGGCTGCCTCGTGTGTGTGCACAATCCAAGTCCTCACTTACACACTCACACCTCAGTTCCTGTACATGCAGGCACATGTTCACACACTTACAAGGGATTTGCCTGAGCTAAGGGCTTGAGCATGTTTACGTGTTAGGGGTTGCTGACTGCTTTTACAGCGGGGTTTGCATTTGCTTCCTTCCAAACATGATCTATTTACACCTACTCCCGTGCAGATCCTTTGCTAAAAATCCTCTTAGCATTCTGTTCTTCCACCCCTTGAATATATTCTGCTCACTCACAGCCTTCCCCTGACTGGAAGAGTAGTGGTGGTCAGAGAAATGCTATAAACCCAGGTCCAGGACTTAGTATGGTAGATTTACATAAGGCTTGAGTCCAGTCTCAGTGAAGCATTGACATCAGTGGCTAATGAGTTAAATGCTGTCTGCTCTGGATGTTTTCTGCAGTAATAATCCATGTACAAAACAGCCCTAGGTGTTGAAGCACATGGGCTGTATGCAAGCGGGAGAGTCGTTGTGACTGTGCACTGAGATAAATGGGGATAGGATTGTGCAAACGATAAGCAAAGAGACAGCTGAGAATAAAGAAATATTAGTTTAGATTATTTGAATGAGTGAGGATAAAAATGGTAATCTCAGGAGGGGAGTTGGGTTATAGTTACTCCTACAGGGATTTGTGCACACACATAAAGCATCTGCATCCAGAGTCAACAGCCGCCGTCTCAGCGCGGGCAGCAGGACTTTCCTTCCCACTGAGATACAAACACACAAACGTTGTTCTACTCAGACACACTCAGTGCTTCTGTTTCTGCACTTCTCTCTCTTCCCACATCACTCCCACATCCTCTCTTATGCTTTTGCTCCCTGTCTTTCACCGATGCTGCCATGGGTGCAGGTGTACACACTGTCGCCTTCCCATGCATGCACCCCCTGTCATGAATTCCCCATCTGGAGATGCTCTCCCACATAATTTCAAACTATTGCTTGTGGATGTGTCTGAGTATGAGCCCATGTTTGGTGAAGATGTTTTCAAAGGCACCAAGAAGATCCTGGAAGTAGATGGTGCAGAGTTTCAGAGCATTGTGCAGATCCATGCAGGACACACTTGAGGAGCTGAGGGGAAGGTCTGTGTGTTTTCCATAGATGTGTTGGGAACATTGAAGAGATGAGAAATGTGTAAAGGGTCACAGTGTTGACCTGTCCTTCAGGATGTCACCCGCATTGGATTGTAAGATAAACATGGTATGGAATGGAAACATCCCCTTCCACTGGTGTCCCCAAAGAGCACGTCTTCCTCCATGAGTCAGCGAGGGCCTGGGGACACCCAGCCATGATCTATTTTGGAGGCAATGACTTCAGCAAGTGGCAAGGGAAGCTATTGTGGAAATATGAATGTGTTTTCCATTGGGGAGTCCTCCAGGGAAGGACAGAAAGATCTTGGTGCTGAGCCAACTCCCCTATTTTTTCTTCACCCTTCTGGGAACAAAAGCCTTGCAAAGTATGCAGGGAACCCTGCTCGGTGCTGGTGAGTGTGTGTGGCTTGTGAGAGCTACGTGAGCCCTATACACACCACACACAAACAGAAAGGGGGACTTTGGGAAGCAGGAACCGACCTGCTCAATGCCATCGTGGTGTCCTTCCCTCATGAGCTGGTCATCTGTGCTTGGCTCAGCGTGATCTCTTTTTGTTGTTTCCACCTGAACACAGAACAAGGTAACCCTCTTTTAGCTTTTCTGTTATCACAGCACTTCATATCAAAAGGCAGTGTGAGCTAGAAACACAGAAGCATCGGGTTTACTCTTAGGTTTTGCTTTCTTCAGCTTTACTGTGAGTTGGGCCATCGTGGTGCCCCTGAAAGCAGTGTGACACCATGGTCTGTGCATCAGCAAGTAGCTCCTGTATTCCAGTATTGACAAAGTCTACTCTTTTAAAGGAGTGAAAAAAGTGCTTCTAATAGGCATGAAGATTAAGGGATTTGCTTTGTTTGCCTGCAAGAGGATTGCTCTGTAACTTCCAGTCATCCCAAAAGCGAAGAAGAAATGCTACTCACCTTGGGGGGACCTTTATGTCATGGTACAATACCATTCCTCTTGCCAGGAAACCTCTTGGCACAGCTGTGCTGGCTGGAAATAGCAATTCCCAACCATCCATGGGATGTCAGGGTTAGACCATGTCCATCTCGGCACAAGTGACTGCCATTGGTGCTAAAGGAGGTAGTTTTTGTGTCAGCCTGAGGGTTGGAAACTTGTTATTGTGAAGGAAAATTAGAGGTAACAATAACAAACAGCTTAGAGGAAATGTGCAAGGTAACTGCTGGTGTAAAAAGATTTAGTGACCATAATACTTGGTTAATTACATTCATAATAAATAGATTCCTAGACTTATCTTGAGAATGTGGACAGCTTTATGTATTTACCTTGGATTTTGTGGCCTTAGTTAATCAATGGCCTGAAGTGTTAGATGAGATTCACTGTATGAATGCAAAGTAATCAAAGTTTGGGAGGGGGTTATTAAAACATTTCAGGTGATTGATTTGCAGGATATTATAAGATCTTTGCCTGGATTGCAGCACTTCTTCGATATTTTGTTGCTTTTGTGTCACCTTTAGGAAAAAAAGTGCTTTTCTTTTTCTACAGGGCATACTTAGATGTCAATGAACTAAAGAACATACTCAAACTGGATGGATCCACACACCTCAACATCTTCTTTGCCAATTCCTCTGAGGAGGAGCTGGCTGGAGTGGCAACTTGGCCCTGGGACAAAGAAGCCTTGATGCATCTAGGTGAGTGATAAAGATGTTTCTTCTTCATAAAGCATTCTTTTGAGGCACTAAGAAGGAAAGACAAATATGTGTTAAGCTCTGTTCTGATTTCTTATCATTCCTCTAATATATAGTCAGGGGAAAAAAAGTATTTCACGATTCCCAGATACTGGCTCACAACCAGGAAAATATTAGGTTATAAACCCAAAGCATATTATGGTATTTGTAGATAATGTCAAGCTGAAAGTATTTCACCTTTTAAGTGAAGCTACTTTACAGGGCATTCACTCCATGGGAGCAGTTTGCAAAGAGGATTGGGGGATAGGTGTGGGGATGCCAGACAGAGGTGAATCTTTAACCTCAGCCTGTCACGTTCTGATCCTTAGCTCATTACTAACTATTCAATTAACTTTCCTCACAAACTGTCGTTAAAATCTGCTGCTATTTTTCCTCCACCGATGTGCAAAAGAGCAAACTGCTGAGAGATTGTATTTCTAATGTTCATTTGAGTGGAACTGGAAGGAGTTCACTACCCTGCAGACTGCCCTGAGTGTTTCATAACCAGGTTGCTGAGTGTGGCTGCTGGAACCCAGGAGTCCAGACAAAGCTCCTCAGCCTCCCCAATGACTCACTGCCACCTGCAGTGCCACTGGACCCGTGTTCCTTGCAAAATGTCAGATGAGCCTCAAAAGGTTCCCAAGGCACTGACTGAGTCTGTGTGTGCTTCTCTTAACTGCACAAACCCCCCTGGGGCTGCAAACCTGATCTGGTCATCTCCCGTGAGCAGGGATTCTCAGAGGTTTTCCAGATATTTCTCTGGCTTTTCCAAACCTTCCTAGACTGGAAGAGAAGTCCAGTTTCAGCCAATTTAATTCTTTGTGAAAGGCTGTTTCAGCCAGTTTTTATATTACCCAACCCCATGTTGAGCTAAGTAAAAGAAGATATGATGAATGTACACCTAAATGAGGAGAGAACAATACAGTGTTTATTGTCCTAAAACGTACTGTGAGAGTTGAGCTGTAGCCATCAGTCAGGGAGGCTTTTCCATGCTCAGAAATACCCCAAAACCTGGATCCTAACATGTCTTTATAGTCTTTATAGCAGAGAGAGGCTCCATGGTCAGACCAAGCAGTTGGAACTGGCTGCCTTCCTTCAGTTAGTCAATGTTTTATTACAACATCCAGCTCTGCAGCTGCTCTGGAAGAAGTGTGAGCAAACTTCCCTTCCCAAGGCCTGGCAACGACACACATCCAGTCTCCTGCTGAGCTCAGCTGGAAGTGAAGCCACTTCCACTCTGCCTTGCCTACAGCCCCATCTCCATGGGCTCCTACTGCCAGCACCCAAACCAGAAGGTTCTGTAAATGCCCACCAGTGATGACTCCCCAAGGCAACATCTGGCAAAAACAAAGATAGATCCTAAGCCCAGCCTTGCCCAGCACCCACAGTGATGTGATTTCTGTCACTGGGGAGCACCACAACCCCCTGCTCCAGCACTAAAGCCCCACAGTAACTCTGCTTCTGGTTGTGCAACAGTGTGGGTTGCTGGTGGGAAGCATTAGCCCAAAGTGGAATATGGCTGCAATAGAGCTGATCCTTCCCTAAATGAGTATTTTCACAGCTTCCCTTGGTGTTGCCATGGGAGGGAGGAGAGAACAAGGGAAGAGCTCCAGAGCGCCAAGAAGAACCTTCTGCAAGAGGGCTGGGGCTCGCCCAAAGCCCTGATGAGTTCTTCTGTCACTTCGTTAAGCTAATTGTCAACATCATGCCCCAGCAAAACAATTTAAATTCAGCTCCTACAGTGTATTGACAGAGTTCATTGACCAAAAAAAAAAAAAAAAGAAACTCACAAGAAAAAAAATTAGACAAGAGATTAAAGTTGACTTGCCTTGGAAAAAAAAGACCCCAAAACAAACAAACAAACAAAAAGTAAAAAAAAAATTCTCATAATTTCCTGTCATAATAGCCCTCCCAGACCTGTGCTTGGTTTGTAAGAATTCATCTTTAATCTTTTTTACTCTCTTCTATAAATCCAATATGTACTTAATAAAAAATATGAAATATGTCCTGTGGTGCAGATCTAAAGGCTGGGATAGAGATTGTCTGGGTGAGGGAGTTTATCTTTTCTGTAAAACTGCAATTGATTTAGATTCTTGACAGCTGTGAAAAATATAAATTTTCAACAAAGGCAAAAATAAAATCTCCCTCTCCAGCTGCCTCAGGGTTCTCCAATGCCAGAACAATTTCCCCAGCTTTTATTAAAGGCACATCCTGCTGGAATTTCACCAATACTCCTGCCACTGGGAAACTAACTCTGGAATTATCTTTGGGATAGAGACCCCCACAAAATATGCCAGGGTACTCTCTGCGTGTAAATGGTTCCACCTGGGTAGAGAATTAGAGCATGTATTATATAAAGGGAGAGAGAGGGATGCAAGGAACATGGGAATATGGTGGGGTTGCATCCTGGTAGGTTTAATTGGGAATATGGAGAACTAGTGGAAGGAGCAGTTCAGTGCTGTTAAAAGGATGTGCAGACACTACATGTGGCATAATAGACATGTTGCAGCATGATGGGTTTTATTCACTCTTTTCTGTACGTATTTAAATTTTCTGTTTTGTTTTGTTTTTTTTTTAATACTATATATTGTTTATTTGTACATGCCCATGGGACTCACATCTGCCATGTGCCTGTGCTCAAAGGGAAAATATTTTCTCTCTTGCACATAAATACACATGTGTGTCCCTTCAGGACATCCAAATTGCTCCTTCCTCTCACTTCAGCACTGATAAAATTTCATCTGGAGTAGTCTTTGTGTTTGGACACTCTTCTTGGAGGAAAACCTGAAACAACTGGGAAAATCAAAGGAGAACCAGTCAGGGAGGTCTGGGAAAAGGGTTGAGCTACAAGGGAAGGTTGAAGGGATTACAGTTATTCAGATTGAAGGAAAAGAGCCTAAAGTGGGGGTGATGACAATCTCATAAAAGCTGATGAAAGAGGAGGAGAATCTTCTGTTCTTCTTATCCGTGCGAGGCAGGACTTGAAGTCATGAACTTAAACTGCCAAAAAATCAGTTCAGATTAGATGTGAGTTAAATCCTTGCAGCCATAAGGATACTGAGTGCTGACACTGATTGCTGGGGCAGTCAGGGGTTGTAAAGAGGCGTTAGGCCAGTGTGTGTGAGGGATCCTATAGACCTAATTGGTCCTGTGTTGTTTGAAAGTGGAATTTAGATGACTTTTTAGGATCTCCATGGTCTTATTTTCCTCTAATTTCACGGTTATTACAACCAAGTCTCCAAGCAGATGAGAATAAAGAGTCTATGGTGCATCAGAACTGGGTGATCTCATCTTCTCTGCACTACAGTCACTGATAAAGTTCCTCCTGCCAAAACCTTTTCTCTCCTCATTGTCACTAAATTAGTAGTGTACCATGCCCAGGATTTATATCCCACTATAACTTCTGCAGAACAGTCTCCTCTTCTCATGGTAGGCAATGTACACACCAACAGTTTTAAATAAAAGGCTTGAAAAAGTTGAGGTCAAAAAGCTAAATAAAGAAAAAATTAAGTGTATCTTAAATCCAAAGGTAGAGCTAACTGAGTTAAAATATAACTCACATGATTAATTCGATATACTTTAGAGCCTCACTAATTTACCATTTGCTTAGTTACACATCCCATAATTCATACAACAAAACAACCACCGTTATTTTTCTTTGCAAACATTTAACAACCATGCAGTTCTTTCAGAATTATCACATTTCAGGATTTCATATTTTTTGACACATTAGACTTATGCATATTCATCAGGGGACTGTTCAGCTCAGATCAAACCAGGCTTTTCTGAGTATCTGAGCAGAGTGTGTTTCTGACAGTTAATTCAGAGCTGTCTACACAACACCCTGCAAAAACTGTCCCAGCCCTGGGTTCACTCTGTTGTCTTTGTCCAGCTATTAGTTTGCAAATATTGATGCGAGCTTCTGCAATTTCCAGGGTGTTTCAGACATTTAGAGGCTTCTCTCATATCTTTACCCTGCAGAATAATATACAGAGTGCTCCAGGTATGTTTTGTTTGACTCCTGGCATCAAATACATTGCTTACACTTATCTGAGCAGAATTGCATTCTTTAAGCACATGAAATTATTTGAAATGGCACAGCAGGAAGTAATTTCATGCAGGATTTCCCTCAAAGTTAACAAAAGTCCAAACTGAGAATATTCAGTTGAAAGACCTGATTGTCACTGTGTTTTCAGTTTAGGACACTGGGCTTTGTCCCATGAATCCTCATCCTTAGAGCACCAGCTTAAGGGTGAGATGAAACCTTTGTGTGCAAAAGGTTGTCTGTGCTACAGAGGACCTGATGAGCTGCCAGTTGATCTGCCCCTAGAATTGTTCCTTTCCCTTTCTCTTGCTGTTGCAAGGGAGACAAGGCAAACCTAAGAAGCTGTTCTCTTTTCCCCTTGCAGGTGGCATTGTGCTGAATCCCTCCTTCTATGGAATCCCTGGCCACACTCACACGATGATCCATGAGATCGGGCACAGCCTGGGGCTCTATCACGTCTTCCGGGGAATCTCGGAGATCCTCTCCTGCAGCGACCCGTGCATGGAAACCGAGCCCTCCTTCGAGACTGGGGACCTGTGCAGTGACACCAACCCTGCTCCCAAGCACAAGCTGTGTGGGGATCCCGGGCCTGGCAATGACACCTGTGGCTTTCACAGTTTCCTGAACACGCCCTTCAGTAACTTCATGAGCTACGCAGGTACGGGGGGTTCCTTGGCTTTTTGGGAGGGGTCTGTGGTTGGGCAAGAACAAAGAACTGCAGTATTTCCTCTGATTTCTGCAGTCATTTCAGGTGGGGCTTTATGCTCACATGTGTGTCCATAGGTCTAGGACCAGGCTTGATGGCCTCAGGAATCCCTTCCAGTTGTCCTTTTTTTTTTTACCAGTTTTCCCCAACTTCACTTGGTTTCATGTGAAGACCAGGCAGAAGGTTTGGGGGAGGGAAGAAAATGAGATAAGCATTAAGAAAACAGCTTCTAAAGGCTCTACAGCAAATTTGACACCCTGTTTCCCTGAGGTCTGGAAGCCTGATCTATGAGGTCTTCCTTGAAAAATCCAACTTCAGAGATTGTTTATCCTCTCCCAAGGAGATACTGAATGTCAGATGAACATTGATACCACCAAGGCTGCAGGATAAACCTGTGATAGATGGACAACTAATGTCACACTTCTCGTGCCTCCAGGTGTCTGTTGAAATGCCATGTTTAGGTTTGATTTGGAGTCACTGTTGTTCAATCAGAATCACTCACATCTGAGTTTCATCATTAGGGTGTGAAGAGTGTGATACTGCCTGGTCAAGGACTACCAGTGTGCTGTGGTGGTTTGTACTGGGAATGCAACTACAGTGGCTCTGTATAAATGTGGTAAAGCCACCCCTCCAACAAGAACAACCCCCTTAAGCAAAAGCTGATGTTGTGGTTATAACTGTGCAGGTGTCTGCAGGCACAGCAGCGTGCCAGCTCCTGGCACACCTCACAACAGAGTGTAACACAAGGAGGGCATGAGCTCCTGTGACCCTGACCCATCAGATGGGGCTGGGGTGGGGTCCTTGCTGCACCCCTGGAAGTTCAAGGGGAGTTGAGGAATCCTCTGTTATTTCCCAGAAAGAACAGGGGATACCTTGACTCATATTTCCTTTTATTTTGAGTCCCAGTCTCGCTGTGGTGAAGGTCTGTGACAGTGAGCTGACAGCATCAACAACATTTTAAAGGCAATGTGCTTACAGACACTGAAGGGCACCTTTATACTCCAGGCAAAAACACAGATTGCCCACTCAAAAGGTCACAGGAGTGCTTATTCTGTAATAAAACTGTAGAGAAGCAAAGTGTTTAATGTCATCTGGGGCACGGATTGAAATGATTTATAACAGAAATGCTTTTATGCCCTTTGTGGCACCAGCTAAAAGTGATGCTCAGCTTTCTCTTTATTTTTCTATTTGTTTAGAGGGTATTTTCAGGGACAAACACACTGAGTCAGCTCCTCAGCTGCGGTGCCTGTGGTAGGGCAGGGAGCCTGACTGCCTGGTACAGCCTCCTGTAACATCACACAGATAAGTCAGGGCCTCTTCAGATGACAATATCCACCCAATGTGCTGTGTGGATGTGACAAGGGGTGGAGTGTGCTGTTCCAAACACTGAGCTCTCTCCTTCCAAAGAGAACTTGCCAGTTGTCTCAAAAGCTGAGCAGGAGGCAGACCACAGAGATACCTATCTGCTCCTGGGAGCTCCATGTGTGCTGGTGTTCTGAGCTGAAACCTTTTTTTTTCCTTTGAAAAATTAAGTGAAGCGACATGATAGATATCTCTGGAGCTCATGCATGAATCTGTTTGCTTTTCTGTTGTTGCCAGTGGAGTAAAATATATCAGGATATCAGATTGCTGTCGAAATACCTTTGAAACATGTAGGTTGAGGTCATGCAGCTCTAAGAACTGCCTTTCCTTTCTGTTTTGCTGCTCGTGTACAGCTTGATCACCTTGTGTTTATCTGTCTGTCCCTGTCTAACATCCATCTGTCCAGCTCTGAGCAAAGCACTGACTTAATGGGTAACTTTTATTTCCCTGGAATAACAAGTTACGATGTCCAGAAGATTAAGTAGTGTGAGAAACAGGACTTGTAAATTGTTTTTACAAGTCCAAATATCTGTGCTGTTCCCAAATAAAAGATAAGTTGGCCTTTTAGACAAGTTTTCATGAAATCAGTAGGAGTTCTGCCTCTGAATTCTGTTGGAATAATCATCCCAGCAAAGTATTGAATTTCTCTAATTATTACTTTATCTGAGGATCTGGAGCCTTTCTTGATATCGAGTGAAACACCTTTCTCCCTCTCCTCTCCTCCCTTCCCCACCCCCAGGGCACAGCCTGTGCTGATGTTTAAACACATTGAGAATGCAGGTCATCTTTCTCCTGTGCCATTGTTTCACTGCTTTGTCCTATATATATTTTATTGTTCCTTTATGATGGCTGTTAAGGGCCTTTGTCCCCTTCTGTGCTTCCGTGAAGAATATTTATGGCTTTTACAGCGCTCTCAGGGGTAGACCATCGATAATTATTGAGGAAATCCAGAGGTGTCATATTAAAGCAGCTTTTTGCATACCCACAGGGATTTGGAGATATTATCAAGCGGGTGGTGTCTTCTGTCTGATCAGAGGAGGGTCCCTGCTCAGTGGAACTGGGAGAGATGCAGGAGAACACATGAACTGGTGTGTCCTCACTGCAGGTGGGGGCTGCTCTTGGGGCAGGATCCCAACCGGAGCTGTCTCCTTTTCCTGGCATCTCTGGGAAGATGTGGTCAGGTTTTAAACTACCCAGCAAATACACACTTCTCTTTAGAACAAATTCACATTTTTTGTGTTCCTCTGGAGTACCACACAGACTTGAGAACATGAGAGCATCCAGTGATGGTGTTACAGTATTGAACCTCCGATGTCTCTGGGCAGCTTTTGGTGACCTGCATCTTCCCAGAGAAGTGCAGAGGTTGTCCTGTGCAGAGCTGTCATTATTTGTATCCCAGCAGCGTGCACAGGTCCCAGCTGGGACCAGGCTGGGCTGGGCTGGGAGCTCTGCATGTGAAGAAACACTCTGTGTTTTCAAGAGCTTTGCATCTGATGGGAAGAGTACCAGAGAAATGGTTAAAGTGCTAACGCCAAGTTCCTCAGTGTAGCTTTTCTGGGTGACTTTGCACAACATATTTATTCCCTCTGTGATCTGCACAATAGAGAAACAACAAATTTCTACTTCTCTGGGGCATTGTAGCTGTAAAGCTGTATGGTGTTCAGAGGGCACTCGATGTGTTCTTGTTGCCAAATCATGTTTGAGGAAAACAAGATGAAATGAGAAATGGGTATTTATGGGAAATCATCCAGCGCAGTTATTTCTTAATTTTGAATGAAAAAGAAATGTGAAATATCACAAAAACGTTAGTGAAAAGTTCTGAAAGGGGTTAGAATCATAGTGGTAATTAGGGAGAGTCTTCACAGAACTAAAGTTCACAGAATTAC
Organism: Neopelma chrysocephalum; assembly: GCF_003984885.1. NCBI lineage: Eukaryota > Metazoa > Chordata > Aves > Passeriformes > Pipridae > Neopelma > Neopelma chrysocephalum. The sequence goes on from NW_020897735.1 coordinate 2,325,799, forward strand.
AAAATATTCTGAGTTGGAAGGGACCCACAAGGATCTTCAAGTCCAACTCTTAAGCAAATGGCCCATATAGGAATTGAACCCACAACCTTGGCATTATTAGCAACAGTGTCTAAACAACTGAGCTAATCTCAGATTCAGTTCTATAACTGCACAAACATTTACATTTTTAACAGTGTTTGTAATGATTGTTTGTAATTCTGAATTGATCTTTCAGAACGTTTTTATTAGTTCATTAGAAAATTTAAGAACTTTCAAAATTATGTATTTTTGAAGTTCTGTGGTGTTTTAATCGAAGAAATCTGAAAAAGTCTGTCACCTACAGTTTGCATGAATCTCAGTCAGTGCATTATCCTGACACCAGCCATCCTTTGCCCTTTCATCCTTTCTCAGAGATATTGTTTTAAATGTTAAATTCTTTTAAACCCAGAGGTCCACTGGTAGCCCCGATTCTGGCCAGAAGGTGCTGCACTGAGGCTTTCTGTTCCTTTACCTCCACATGTCTCTGTCTCATCTAGGGATGATCTCTGGGTGCTTCAGGTGTATCCCAGGTCAGAGGGAGGGAACATTTATCGACTTATTTTTTTTTCCTTTTTAACCTTTGTTTCCTTTCCCTGCCTCCACAAGTGATGGCTGTGCTAATTTGTTCACAGACCATTAACTTTTGAGTGCTGTGAGAGCCCATCCCAGCCCTTGCAAGAAGCTGCTGTTCACCAGGTCGTAATTCTCCTGCTCCCACCTCCTCTCCCACGTGGCTGATGTGGCTTCTGTTTTAATTCCAGACGATGACTGCACCGACTCCTTCACTCCCAACCAAGTGGCCAGGATGCACTGCTACCTGGACCTCGTCTACCAGAGCTGGCAGCCCACCAAGAAACCGGCTCCTGTTGCCATTGCCCCCCAGATCGTGGCTCGGACCTCCACCTCTGTCACCCTGGAGTGGTTTCCACCCATCGACGGCCACTTCTTTGAAAGGTGATCACTCGCTGCTCTGCACTCTGTGCTGAATTTGATGGGAAAGGGAGAAATAGGGACCCTGCTCCGGGCTCACAGCTTGATCATGGGCTGTGCTCAGTCTTAAGGCTCTTTCCTAAATTGGTTCATACTGAGGAGGTTATTGATCTGTTGTCTGCTCTTCCTTTCTCAGCCTGTAGCTCTCAGTTGAAGGCCATTGATTTGCCATGTAAAGGGCATCTCTTTCTCCATATGTTACAGGAGGAATTTTCAATCAAAGATTCCAGCCCTGTGATTCCTGCTGTTATTGCTGCTCATGAATACCTGTGGGCTTTGGCTCTGCCTGCATGTTCCCTCTCCTCCTCTTGCATGTTTCCTTGGCAAGGACAAAGTGGATCTTGTTTCTACTCCTGTGACAACACAGAGCTCGTGGGCTGTGGAGTCTCACAGGCCAAGGAGGTGGCTGGGATGGGGATGGGGACAAATGCTCCCTCCTCTGAGCTGTGGGTCTGAGGTGGGAATTGTGAAAGGCAGAATCAAAGACCCAAACCCCTGAATAGCATGAGTGTCATCTTGTAGGTCACAGTAGGGGTGTGTGTGTGTGTTTGTGTCTTATAGACATGCAGTATGTGAGATCAGTAATGAAAAATTAGGTGAATGCAGGGCTCTGGGCAGGATTCACAGCACATTGCAGCCCATAGCCAGAGCAACTCTGCCCCAGGATGAGCTGAGCAACTGGGCAGTTCACCTAAATGCTCTTACACAGCTCTTGGATGAGCTGCAGGAGCTGTGGAGTCCTGGCAGAGAACTTCCCAAATGATTGACCTTCTCGCATTACCATGAGCTCACCTCCCCTGTTTGCATTTCTTCTCCACCTTCTGCTTTGTTGTTTTATAGAGAGCAAACTTGGAGTGTCCTTCAGGAGCGCAGCAGTTCAGAGCACAGGAGGCCGAATTTACAAGCGTATTAACACCCAAAGAGCTGCCTCAGCACTGCTGCTTTGTGCTGGGAGAGCACCTTGAAAGCCTCCATCAGGGATGGAACTCCTTCCAGCACTGCCAGGACACCCTGGCCATTTCAGTGCCCAATTTACACTTTAGCCCATAGGGCAGAGAGCTGTTATTTCCTGCTCAGATGAGATTTTCCACCTTTATTGCAGATTGATATGGGGAGGGTAATCAAACCCTAATAGGAATCGATAAAGAGAGGTCTTGTGCTCTGAACAGCGTTTGCTTCAATTGCAGTTTTGTAACTGAATCCTTTTATTCCCGACCTGTGAAAAGGACTTTTGTGAAGTTCTGAAAATTAATTCAGAATTTTTTAGCCCGTAATCATTTTCAGGCAAATTAAATTTCTCCAATTTAATTTAGATTTCAGAAGATGCTTATTGTGTGTTAAATAAATGCCATCTGCCTCTTAAAAACACGTTGATGCAAAGTTAATTGTTATGTAACCAAATATGCCTTTATTACATATTTCTTATAACTCAATCAATATGTTCTTAATAACCTCTAGTTACTTGCTTCTTAAATAACACACAGTGGATAGCCTGCTAAATCTAAAATTTCATAACAGAGTTATCATATGTTAAATAAAGAGTGATTTTCCAGGAAAAAAAAACTCCTTTGGGCTTTCAAATCTGTGTGCTCAGTATTACTGAAGAGATTTAAAGAGACAGCCTCAAATACTTTGAGTCCAATTCCTTGTTAAAATGAGATTCCCACTGCTGATGGAAACAGAAATGTTGCCGTGACCATTTAAAAATGTCACTGAAATATATAAATGATCCTGTCTCAAACATGCCCAAATTTTTGATCTGTTAATCAAAACAAGGATGACAGTATTATTGTAGTGACTAATCCTGGAAAGGTTCACGTGCTGAACTTCCAGTACTGTTGTGTCCAGCTCTGCTCGGTTAGAGCCACATGCCTGTATCAATTTGTGAAATTGGGTCACTGTGCAAGACAAGTAGGAGGTAAAATTGGCCAAGTATAATCTTATCTGTGTGTGGGAATACTGTAAATCTTTGCAGATATTTTTACACAAAGTGCACACCATGGCCCAAATTTTACTTGCCTCACTTGAATGAATAAACTCATTCACTTCAATGGGACTATTCATGTAAAAAACAGAAGACTGATACTCAGCTGCTGAGTGCCTTGGGCCTGGTTTCTAATGCACAGAGGCCCCTTCCTTGCTGTTTTGACAGTGTAAAAGGGCCTTCAAAGCATGAACGGCTCTGGCTACATTAGCAAGTATTGTGGCCCAATATAAGTAGATCTCCAGTGCAAAACAGTGGTTAATGAAGACCTGACGTCAACACTGGGGGGGTTCTGGGGGGGTTCCTGGTGCCCCATGGCACCAGTGGTGGGAGTACATCAGGTGTGGTCCTGGAGCACACCTCCACTCTGGTTTCTCCAAACCTGGTCCAGTTTCCATGCTCCAGGACTGACCCAGGTGCTGTAAGTGGGCAAGGGGAGGAGTCTCACTTCGACAGCTCGCTCCTGATCCAAATTACAATGCTACTGTAGGCGTAACTCAAATTCTTTTTATGTCTCTTTTATTCTCTGGAGCTGTGCACAGGCAGTGACCTCTGCCTAATGAAAGTCAGGGAGAGAAAATTTAGCCTTCTATTTAAAAATGCAGCACTGGGCTGGCTGTGTCTGTGTGTGAGGTCCTGACAGGTCTGTGGTTGAAGGGAGAGGAAGGGTGGAAGTAAAGACCACGTGCCTTTCCCCTGCTTAGATGCAACTCTACCACAGGTGCATTAGATGCTTTTCTCACAGGGTCTCCTATTGATTAATTATGTGGATTTGGGGACAGAGAGCAATATTAACTCATGATTCCTGTTAATTTTGGGTTAGCTATCCTGTGTTCTCACATTTTGGCAAGAGTAGGTACATGAGCTGTGCACAGCAGTAAAATCTTCCTGACAGACCCTCCTTACCTCTTTAGAGTGTTCAACTGATGTTTGGTCTTTCACTCTAGAGAGTCATTTACCTGCACTTAAATTTTCCAACATGCTTTGACCCTAAACTCCAGTAGCTGGTTGAGCTTCCAAACATCCCTGATAATCAAATATATCAAGAACCAGCATTTCTTCTTGTAGCTATTGCACGTGGGATTGGAATACTTACCATTCTCCATCCTCCCTTTCAAACAAGCATGAAAAAATGTTGCATACACATATAATAATATGTAATAATAAAATAATAACAGAGCCAACGAAACAAGTGAAAACAAGTGAGAAAAGGAGAAGCCTCTTCATTTCCTGGCTGCATCCATTAGATGTGTTCATCCATTGACTGTTCTCCTGTTTGATATGCACAGGCAGATGTAAACAGTTATTGTAATAGGGCTCTGCAGCAAATTCTGCCTGGGCAGAAAACTTTGAATGCATCTTCTCTTCCAAGTTTTCATTGAGGTGACTGCATTAATTTCCATGAATCTGATGCTATCTCATTCTTAGCAAGCAAATATTTTGGTCAGTGTGGTGTCCCAGATTGAGATGACTGGGCTTGATAATCACTGGCTTAAACCTTGATGGAAAGTTTCAGTGCCTTAGAAGGGAGAGCACTGATTCTGAATTTCAAGTAAGCAGCTACAATTTAGCCTAAAAGCAGGCACTCTTTACCCAAAGCAATGACAGATATGTAGTGGTTTTGAGTTGCCCACTGAACTGGTGCTGGCCCTGAAGGAAATTGTCTGTTTTTCACTAGTAATCTTTAGATTTTGAATCCACTTCACTGAAATATCATGCTGTAGGAATGAATTCCTCCTGTGCTCTGAACTTCATAAGCTGGAATTTCCCCAGTACTTGGCTTATTAGAAAACAGAGAAGTCTAGATTTTCCATTACCCTGCACTTTGAGGAGTCATGTGCCCTGGTGTATAAGGTGGCAGATATGCTATCATTCCTAATTAATAGTGTTTTGAACCAATTTATGCTCATTTTTCCTTGTTGTCCATGGCTGCATAAGGTGTAAGGATCTGGCTTAGATTTTCATAAGCCAGTAAATGTGATTCCATAATTAGGTTTGACATTCATGGCTGTTTGTAGGATTTGTGTGCAGGAGTCTGCAGACCAAAAACTTTAACCCAGGAGTCATCCCCTGTGTAAGTCCTTTCAGCCAGTGGAGTTACATCAGGGTTGAGTCTGGCTCCCAAATTGGAAAAGTAAAAAGAGAAAGTTTGCTCATAGCCTTTCCCACATGATGCTCCTTGTGATTTCTCTTACCTCCAAGTCCTCACTGGGTAAAGGAAATGTTTGTCCATAAGCCTACCATTTTTTCCACCATGGCAGCCTGTGATGAAATTGTATAGCTGCTAATTTGAGTGAAAAGCAGTCCTAATTGTGGAAACTTGGCTTTCAGAGCCCTGTCCTCATCCAGGACCAAGTGCTAATGCAGAAGTCTCTTTGTAGAAAAACTGAAAGGTTATTGTTGCAGGGACTTCTGTCCTGACTAGTGGTGGATGTGTCTGAAAAACAACTGCACAACAATAGTTCTACGTCTTGATTTTTCAGTACCTATTATTCTGGTTTCTTTTTTTTTCTTTTTGCATATACTATTCAAGCAAGCTGAGTTAGACACTTAAACCACTGCTAAATAGACAGCTGGGAAATGAAATAGGGAGGCAATGTCATGCCAATAGTGCAGGTGGGTGAATGGGACACGGAGAGAAGTTGCTCACAACAGGCCCAAATTTTTTCATTAAGAGTGTTACAGATGATACAAGGAAGAGGAGGACACTTTTGCCTCCCTCTTCTTTATTCTACCTTACTGTCACGTTTAATTCTTCAGGTGTTTTCAGCAGGTGCATCTCTTTCTGCCTGAGACAGTCATTTACTGTCTCTTTGTGGGGGTGGCCACACTGAAATGGGTATGAGTTTTACCACTGATTTCATTCCAAGTCCCATCGTTGACAATCCCTGCTTCTGCCTAATGAAGCCAACAGAAAGCTGACTTTCAAATAGATCCCTGTCAACAAATGAGAGATGCTAAGCTGTGGAGCAGCTGAGTGTGTGCCATCCCTACCACCGAAGGGAAAGGCGATGGCACAGCTGGGGAGAGCTGGGAGAGTAAATTTACAGTCCTGGTGTCCTCACTGAGGATCCAAAATAGCTTCTGCCTGAGGATCACAGTGCCCTCTTCAAAGCAGTGCTGAAACAAATCATGCAGTGGTGGTTACGATGGCGAAAATTTGCATAGCTGATTGTAATAGTTGATATAAATTATCACAGTAATTGACTCAATCCATACTTACTCGGGTCGTGTAGAGAGTACACTGTGTTACACACAGATTGTTTGCCTAAAACTTGTCCTTTCCTAGGTGTGTTTGATCATTAGGATAATTAATTTTTAACTTTCCTTTTTAGCAGGAAGTGTTACTTAAAGCAGAACAATGAATTTTGAATAATAAGCAGCTCACTGGGATGAATAGCCACACATTCTGGGTCAAACAAGGTTTCCAAATTTTGTGATCCCTGTTTCCCCTGCAAAAAACAAAAAAGAATTAAGGGCATATTCTATTCTCTGTGTTCATAACCCACCCCTTTTCCAGGCTTGTAATCATCAGGGCTGTGAGACACCTCCAAAAGCAGGTTCTTGCATACTTAGCAAAGCTGTGCTTCGTAGAGCAGCTCTGTCTGATGGTTTCAGAGCCTGGGACTTCACTCTTTCCTCTAACCATCAGAATGCCCAAAGCCTTCACAATCTTAAAGGTACTACAAGTTCAAGCAATAAATAAATCCATGATGGGAGCAGAAATAGATCTGAAATCTCCTGAGGCCACTGTCTCTGCTCTAAACACTAAGCAACATGTATTTTCTTTTGTCGGAGTTTGATCCGGTGCAGAGGGGAAAAATATAAGAAAAAATATAGGTGAATGTGATTTCCCAGGTTGCTGTCATTTTGTGTTGGATGGAGGGCACACAAATGCTGTCTACACGGGCTCTTAGCTTAAATCTGCAGAAGGTCATCATCAGAAAACACTCTTTTCAGTGCCTTGAGAAAAAGAGGGTTAAGTGGACCTGAATTCTAAGTCTTATTGCTTTTAATATAGTTGAATAAGCAGCTCATTCAGCTGTTACTAAGTTGGTGTGTTTTCCTGTTTTCCTGGCCTCCTAGAGAAGTGGGATCAGCATGTGATCTGTGTGCGGAAGGAAGAGTCCTGGTGCAATACGCCTTCAGCGCCTCGTCCCCCATGCCCTGCGACCCCTCGGGGCACTGGAGCCCACGGGAGGCAGAAGGTGAGTCACAAAGCTGGGGGCACAAGAAAGGCCAAAGTCAAAGGAGAGCCACAAAGGCAGTGGGAAAATCTGGGGGAGAGTGACTGATTATACTGGCGTGTAACGTGAGCAAAACTAGAGGACAGAGAAACGCCGTGCCCTGGGGTAATGCCATGGCTGAAATACCTGTGTTTTGGCCCCCGGGTCCTGCCCTTGCCCATGAATTAAGTGAATTTCGGGAGCTGAACATGAATTTCACAAAGCAGCAGAGTGCCAAGAAATGCTGACCATTCACATCTGCCAGACGAATTCCTCAGGGGAGCTGTTTGCTCCCTCTACTCCAACTCCAAAAGTGAAGAACTGTTATTTATTTGGGCCTGATTTCTGCTGCCTTTGCTTGTGGTGATTAGCAGAGGGCTGCAGCAGCAGCCAGGCTGAAAGGAGGTTGCCCTTTGGGCAGGTACTCTGCAGCAGGAAAGCAGGTGACTATGTCAGGCCCTCTCTAGTTCAGGGTGTTTTGCAAGTCATTCTTATTGCTTCTCTTCGAGCGTGTTGGAGGGAGAATGGTCTGCAGGGCTGGTTGTACAGTGTCATTAGATCTCCATCATTAACTCTCCTCCACGTGTACCTTCCGCTCCGTAAGTAGCTGGATGTGGTGGAGCATATTTAAGATTATACCAGGCAGAGGTCAGTCACCACAAATCATGGTTTGGAAAGAGCAGAGTATTATTTCAATCTGTCCGTCATGAGCTGTTCCTTTGGGAGCAGCACATTCCTGGCCCAGATTTCACTGTAAGCACAAAGGTGGGCTCATAGAGCCCCAAGGCCAACCCCTGGATTTTGCAAAGTCGTTATAAAAATATCTCCTTCCTTTAAGGGCTTCTTTGTCCTCCAGCTAGAGCACGTGGGAGTTATTCTGCAAGGAAGATTATTTGTGATAATGTGGTGATACACTTAGTGCTGGCACCCAGGAGCCTTCCCTCGCCCTGAGGTCAGCACGTGCAGTGAGCTGGATCCCCCCTGCTTGATGGGACAAGTGTCCCCTGCCCCACACACCCATGTCCCAGGGTGGGGGCCCAGCAGAGGTTCTGTTTCACTCCAACTCAGCCCCCAGGTTTGGAATAAGTTGCCCAGAGAAGCTGTGGTTGCCCCATCCCTGGGAGTGTCCAAGGCCAGGTTGGACAGGGCTCAGAGCAACCTGGTTTAGTGGAAGGTGTCCCTGCCCGTGATAGGGGGCAGAACAAAAAGCTTTAAGGTCTCACCAGCCCAAACCAATCTGTGATTCCACGATATCCAAGGCCCAGGCTGCTGGGCACAGCTCAGAGCACACCTGCCCCTTGAGTGGATGCTCCATCCTGGGAAGCAGCGCTCTGGCTGAGAGTGTGACTGGATTATCCAGTAAACAGCACTAGTGAAGTTTGGATGGCTTGCAGCAGTAGTTCAGGGTGGAAGGTGGAATTTCCACTTAGCCAAGCATTACAAGACTTTGAAACTTGGTTTCATTTGGAACAAAACTTGAAACTTTTGAAATTCTCCACGGAGGAAAATTAAAAACAAAAAGTGTTTGAGGCTGGCCAAAATGTTTTGTTTAGCTCATAGAATTGCTCTTTTGTGAACTTTGGTAAAATTATGACATTTGAAAATATACCCTTTTAGTATAGAATCTGGGGCAAAGGCAACTTTGAATATCAAAATGGAAAATGTTTCAAGGTGCAAAAGTGAAAATAATTCTTCCAGAAATGTCCAAACACAATATTCCAATAGTGTTAGAACTTTCTTGCCATTTTCTCTTCCAGAATAAAATTTTGTCCAAATAAACCCAATTTTGCGAAGTGTTTTGATTTTGAGAGGACTGCATATTCCATTGAAATATGCAGTTCCATCAAAATTTCTCCAACAGCCTTTGATTTGAAAAACTTCTAGATCTCACACGTCTTGCCAGCGGCATCATTCCTAGAGAAACTAAGCTACTCTAAGATTTATTACTCAGTGGCATTTTGCATTTAATTTCCTCTCCTTGCAGAGTGTGCCTGCATGTTCTTAACTATGAAGGGTGCAGTCTGATCCTTATCTGCCCCATTCAATTGCTGTGGTGTCATTGCTCTGGAAAAAATAAATCTGGGAATCCTGTCCCCTTGTTGATTTGTCTCCACTTTAGAGTGGAAAATACACCGAGTGTATGGTGTTTGTTGCTCCGTGATTTTCTGTCGTCACTGCCACACTCCCTGACATTCAGGATCTCTGCCTATTTGCACTTGGTCTGAGTTACAAATAGCACAGTTAGATCATTGTCTGGCTTCTTTAATTGTCTATCTATGAGTACCAAAGCATGCAAGCTTTAATTTCACTTTCTGCAGGAGCTCATGGGTGTAAATCTCCACTGCTTGAACGTTCGTGGAAGGTGAAGACAAAAGAGGCCTACTCATGGCCAAAATGAACTCATTTTAAAATCTGACACAACACTCATGGAAAATGTTCTGTAGGACTCATCCAGCTTCTGACCAGAAAACCACATTCCTCACGTGCCTCTGGTTGGTCTGATCTCATGTTCCTGAGGTCTCACAGCACCAATACACTGCTACCCCAGGGAGCTGGTACCAGCAGTGCTCTGGCTCCTTCCTAGTGCCCTGCTTATTCCTGAGCATAGCTGGATCCAGCCCCCAGGCTGAGGGATTCTGTGGCTCTTTCTCAGCCAGTTGTGGCCCTTGCACGAGGGGCTGTTTGCTCCCTGGCAGTGGCTGTGGAAAGGCCCTGGAGATCCAGCAGTTCTGATTTACTCCTTATCTTCACCATAGAGCTAGAAAGCTTTAACCTACCTGGATTCTCACCAGCAACACCTGCTGGATAAACAAACCTCACAGCACCTCCAGAAGTTGGTCAAAGGAATGTTTTATATAAGAAAGGTGATTTTGGCTCAAGCCCAGAATGTTGCTTTGCCTGCTGTGCAATATATGCATATATCAGTCAGTTCCTGCTGCCTGGCTCACTGCTGACTGAGAGAAGTGTGAGAATACAATTAAACCTGTTGCTGCCTTAGGCTGCTCTAGTGCCCTGCCTTTCCCAGGGGCCATTAGTTCACTCGAGACCGATTCATTCTGTATTTGCAAGGGGAAAGGTCTCAGCTGGACACTGGAGTCCCACAGGATGGTTCCTTTGTCTTGGCCACCCAAAATGTGGCAGGTGAGTTGCAGTTGTGACAGCAGCTACATCCTGAGGCTCTGCTGATCCCAGCTCAGGCTCTGTCCGTGTGCCAGGACAATGCCAGGACATTCATCCCAGCCACTGGACTGAACTACACGACGAAGGATTGACACACAGGCTGTGGCTGTGGACAACATTTTGGGGAAAGACCCCCTCCCAACCTTCCATCCCTGCTCTCTAACCAGGAGATGGGGTTTGGCTTATCCTCACAAACCTCACATTCCTGTTTTCTGTCAGGCAAGACATGATGTTTCTCTGACTGACCTAGCTGACTATCTCATAAGCCAAAGGATTTTCAGAACCTGAGTGCAGAGAGGAAAAATAAATTCTACACAGTTTCTTTTTATATTCAAATATTTCTAATTTTCAGAGTACTTACCCATCTCTAGAAATCCAGTTCCATGAAATAGGATTTTCATCCTCTTCCACAATTAAATGAATGTTTCTTACCCAGTTCTAAGTGTTTGATGATATTTAAGAAAGAGTCTCTTTATCTCAACTTCATTGAGGTTTTCAGTGTATGAATGAATACAATCTGACTCCCATTTTGGGGTAATGATCTGCTCTAAGCTCCCTGGAGGCTGAGTCCAATTCATGTATCTCCAGGGATCACACCCTGATCTACCCAAACATGTAGGTTTGTTTGGTATTCAGATCTTGCAGAGGCCTTGAACTTGCAGAGGTGAATTTGCAGGATCCCAAGCAGACACCACTTTTGTACTGGGCTGTGAGCCATTAACTCCATTTTCCTCTCTGTGAGATGGCAGTGGTGAGATTCACAGATCTCTCCAAAGCCCTCTGAGATACTGGAGTCAAAAAACACCTTCTCAGGGCTGCAGTCAGGAGTTTGCTGAGAAAGTCACGGGAGGGCTCAGCCGAGCACACACGGCCAGGAGTGATGGGAGATAACGGGAGCTGAGTGGGGCACTGGCTGCTCAGGGTGATGATACACAGGGCTCTTGAGCTTGCCAGGGGGAAAAACTGGAGCGTGTTAAATGGACCTCTGGCTTTCTTCAAATTGTATCACTGCTGTGGTCCCTCCAGACACTGAGCTCAGTGGCATTCCCACCACTCCGTGGCATGTGAGGAGGGAGGAGGCCCACGGGGTGTGTGTGGGTGAGGGAGAAGCATTAAAAGTTGGGCATCTGCAGGGCAACTGTGTTGGATCACAGGAGGGCTGCCTGAGATGCCAGGAAATCTATTCTGCACCTGGGTTCATTTGGTAGGAACGGGAGAATTCCCTGAGCTGTTTATCCTTGACAAAAGAGGTGCATTTCTAACACTTCATTGGATCATAGACAATAAGAATAACCTTCACACTTTACCCTTTTCTCTTTAAATTAGTAGTGATGTCCTGTTTGTCCATGTTTGCCCAGTGCTTTATCATGCTTTCTTCCTCAGCTGCAAACAGCTGTGCTCTCCTTTTTTTTCCCCTCTGCTTTCTCCATTTCTCTCCTCTCCTTACCTTTCTTTATCTTTACTTTTCCCTTTCTTCTTTTCTGTATTTGGCTTCTCCCTGTCATGCTTGCTCCCTTTTTGTGTGATTATTTGGGAAGGAAGAGGGTATTTATAGCTCTCACTGGATTCTGTTACCAACTGTTCCACCCATCTGACCTCTCTGGATCTTGCAGTCCACGACTCCACGCCAAATTGTAATGTTACCATAGTATTTGGGAACCCAGCAAGCATTGTGGCTTTCATTAGTTTTTAGCACTACCTCCCATGTAGTTGAACACAGCCACCGGAGAGAAATGTAAGAGTACAAGTGCCTGTTGTTTCATAACAAGCTCAAAGAGACAGCTCAGACCTGTGCTCCTTGTGCCTCCAAAAACCAGTGTGTAGATGTCACAGGAGTTGCCCCTGAACAGCACAATGCAACAGCTTCTTGGAACCAACAAAAGCTCTATTCTTGTCTTTGTCAGAGAGGAAAGGATTGTATTTTGGAGTGAGAGTCAAGGGAGTAAGTAGTGGGTGAACTGAAGGCAAAGTGACTCTGCTTATCAGGTAAATTACGGAGTGGAAGGGGTAGAAAATATCATTGTTTGGCACAGGGAAAGACACTAGAAATAGGAAATTCAGGACCAAATGCACTGGCACGGTGTGTGTTGTGTGGCGTCCAGTCTAACTGGGCACTTAAACATGATTTGTGTCTCTCACCTGGCCAGGAGAGGCTGGTTTTATGCTCCTCCCCATGCTGGCCATGCCTGTTCTGCTCAAGTACATAATCATTTTTCTGGACAGATATGCTCTCCTGCCACCAGTCTGTCTTTTAAAACTGATGCCAGTGACACCCCGTGTTCTCTAACTTCTTTTGTGCCCTCTCTCTGCTTCCTCCTTTCTTCCCAGGGCACCCTGATGTGGAGCAGCCTTGTAAATCCAGCGTCAGGACGTGGAGTCCCAACTCGGCAGTCAACCAACACACGGTGCCCCCAGCCTGTCCCGAGCCCCAGGGCTGCTACCTGCAGCTGGAGTTCCGTTATCCCCTGACTCCAGAGTCTCTCACAATCTGGGTGACATTTGTTTCCCCGGACTGGGACTCCAGTGGAGCAGTGAATGACATCAAGTTGCTCACCGTCAGCGGGAAGAACATTTCTCTGGGGCCGCAGAACGTCTTCTGCGACATCCCGCTGACCATAAAGCTGGATGCAGGACAGGTGGGCGAGGAGGTGTATGGAATCCAGATCTACACCCTGGATGAGCACCTGGAAATCGATGCTGCCATGCTGAGCTCTGTGCCCCACAGCACACTGTGTGCAGACTGCAAACCCATCCAGTACAAAGTGGTTCGGGACCCTCCCTTCCAGTCTGAATCTCCAGTTGTCATCTCAAACCTCAGCAGGAGATATGTTGACACGTAAGTAACTGCTTTCCAGAGAGCTGGATCACCTTGTTCAGATCAAAACAGTACCCTGTTCTTCTCATCCTGGTAATGTCCAGCATCCCAAGTGACTGTGAGGATGTTGAGCTAGACAGACATGCCAAGAATTACCAAGACAGAATGTTCTCATAGTTTGTCTCTGAAACCAGGAGCATCACACTTGAGTGAATAGCCTGTGATTTCATGGATAGTTTTTGAGAAATTTCTGGGCTAGTTGTGCAGAGATCTGTAATTCAGGTTTTCCTTAACCAGAAAGGATATTGCAGTTTACCTAAGCCATGATAAATTAAATGTTTAGGCTAACCTAACTGAGGACCTCTGGAGTAACACAGTCATCATTTCCTTGGGAATCTTTTGAAAGTAATATTTTGATGGAGAATGAGAGAGCAGGGCTTTCAGTGCCAATTTCTAATTATCTGCTAAAGAAAGTGTGCAAAGAAATACACTTGCACATTCAGGTGTATAAATGTGTTTCAACCATTTCTATTTTCTGTTTTGAGTTGTGTCGGTGTGAGATTGTTCTGACGTGGTAAACATGCCAAATGCCCTGGTTTGTTATAGGAACTGAGTTTCATCCCAGACACAGTTACACTCATCTAGTCAAAGGATTCATGATTGTTGAGGAAAGCCCAACTTCAAAATATTTACTGATTTCAAGGAGACCCGTGATCTACCCATAGGCATTCTACAGTAAGAAAAACATCTTTGGCATAACATGATTCCCTGGAAGTGATTCATTCATCTGTGGGAACAACATGAAGCTCATTTGAAAAATGAACACCAGATAAAAGGAAACCTGCTAAGAAAACTGCACTCTAATTTAGAAAAGATGATCTAATTAGTACAGCTAATATCAAGGAAGCATACATCATTATGGTCTTCTAAAGCATATTTAAATATAATAAAAATGATTAATTAACAATTCAGTAATCATGAGCTCCCATCCCTTTCACAGCCCAATTATACAGCTCAGAAGATGCAAATTGTCCCTATGGATTTAAAAACTCATGGTAACTAACAGTAATGAGTCTAACAAAAACCCAGGACATCACTGAGATTACTCATGTGCTGAAAGTTAAGCATGTGCTTAAGTGCTTTCTTGGGTTGCAGCCTTGTTCAAACAATTGCTGGCACTTAGCATGAGATGAATATTGGCATATTGGAAATGTGGAAAACGGTGAATTTTCCCAAGGTTTTGCTGTGAAAGCATCTTTGCCTGAAACCTGGCCCACTCCAATTGGAAAATGGGACTGCTTTGGTTTGAAATATTTGCATACCTTAGCACAAGTTCCCACAGAAACAGGTCCAGTTTTGACTTCATAACACAATGTGAAAGAAAAAAGCAACCCAAAACGTCACTTGTATTCTGACTTCTATTTCTTTGTCTTTTATTATGATTTTGTGGGTCACTTCTAGCTGAAGTGAAAGAGTGCTCTAAGAATGAAATCAGTAGCCAGGGATTAATGACAGTTTTCCTGGGGGTCATTGAATAAATCCCATGGGGTAGCAGTACCCCTCTGTATGTCTCACCTAGTTACACAGCCAGCTAAAAATCAGGTAGAACTTCTAAGCTAATCTTTCTGGGCTTTACTTGGGATCAGTGGACAGAAATGGATGCTTCTGGAAGCTGGCACAGCCGAACTTCCAACCAAATCCCAGCAAAACCCTCTAGTCTTGATGGGCTCAGCTCCTTTGTGTCTTGCCAGGGACTAAAGGGAAAATCCTGCCAGTGAGCTTTGACAGGACACTTGGAAAGTTGAGTTTCAGTCACTGGGTGAGGAGGCAAATATGCAGATTCTTAAGCACTTGTAGTTGGTTTTGAGGCTGTTTTGGCTGATTTACTGTGAGGGTGGTGAGGCCCTGGCACAGGTTGCCCAGAGAAGCTGTGGCTGCCCCATCCCTGGGACTTCTCAAGGCCAGGGTGGAAAGGCTTGGAAGCAACCTGGTCTAATAGAAGTTGTCCCTGCTCATGGCAGGTGATGGAACAAGATGATCTTTAAAGTTCCTTCCCACCCAAACCATGTTGTGATTGTGTGATTCAAGACTTCTGCGTGTGTTTGAAATGTTGGGAAGTGAGATGATTTTTTTATCATAATACACACAGTGCACAGCACTGATCTGGATCCCCTGGGGATGGGGGGCCCTGCAGATTCAGAGGCTGCTGCTGGGCCCACACCTTGAGATGCAACAAATTCACTGAGACTCTGCATGGGCTTGTGGTTATCTGGTAGAGACAAAAGCAATATGAATTTTTCATTAGCACCTTGTGCAAAGAGTAGCCACAGTCTTTTTAAGTCCCTAAGCAGGAAGGAAGGGAAGATGCTTCAGGAAAGTCAGGGACAGAGGTGTTGGGCCATGCTCCTACTTATATAAATGTGTAGAGGTAAAGGGAGTCTCTCTCAACCTGTTCACATCACCCTGTTGTTTCATCCTGTACTGCTGCAATTCAGCATATCTGTGCAGCCAGACTTTGCAGCCCCTTTATCTCTCTGTAAACCCCAAGCCAGTCACCCCTCCTTTGTGCTTTTGCATGTTTTCCGTATTAAATAAAATGACACCCCCACATGTTCTATGGAAGGTTATTTTGAAGGCAGTCTCATATCTTCACTCTTGCCTCCTCTGACCTTGATCTTCACTTTCTCTTTTTCTCCCAAAGAAAATATTTGCTTGCACTGTTATCTGTGAGCAAGATCCTTTCCCCAGGTGTGGTGATGCTGAAAGAAAAATTAATTTCTCTTACCTTCTTCCCGTCAAAGAGAGGGAACTTTCTTTTAAGCTGAGAGGAGAGACAGCTTTTAATGGATAGCCCGTGCCTAGTCAGCACTGGGTGCTCCACAGAGGAGAGTAAATAACTAGAACAGTGGAAACATTTTATTAAGAAATGCAAAATAATGCCAGACCTTCTGTTCTCAAGCTGAGTTTTAATCTCAGCTCTTGGCTCAAGTCAAGGCTTAAACATCCATTTCTAAGGGACAGGACCTTATCCTTGGACCTTACAGAAAGCAGACCAGATACACTCAATTCCACTGAGTGTGATCAGCCAGAATTGCTGGTATCTGTAATACAAAATGAGAGACAGAGCCTAGGAAGAGAGGAGAAAGCTAAATAAATCAGTGGGGGGAAAAAGGAGGTCAGGCCAGGTGCAGCACAGAACTGCTGAGTCTTCACACCACAGCGAGTGATAAGGAAGGAGCCTCATCTGCAAGTCTCAAAGTTTCAGCTCACAATTTAATCCAAATGTGGGTTGTGCTCATATGTAGATTGTTCTACTCTGGCTGTCCTCTAGAAACAGTGTGTGAGATGGTCACAGTGGTGATTGCTGTGGCCTCCCTTCACAGTCACTGGAGCATTTTTACACTCACAGAGTTGCTGTTGGAAAGTAATCATTGCTCTTGAGTTCATTTGTGGTAACCACTGATTTTTTTTTAAGAGCTCAGTGAAAACTGAGTACCCACAGCAAGAGGCTCTCTGGGTGATGTCACAGGCACAGTTAGGTGTCAGTCCCACCAGGCCAGTCTGGGCTGAGCACTCTCAGTAGCCAAATTTGTGATCAGTGGGGAGCCGGATGTGCTGGTGAGATCTGTGCACTCCTCTCTTGCTGACCAAGCTGAGAGACACTGAGGTCAATTTTGAAAAGTTGTCAGAATAACTTAAAGTTTCAAAGAATCGGAAATTTTCCCAACTTTTCTGCCACAGACTTTGTAAGAAGCCTTAGAGAGTGGTGGAAGGGGATGGATCGGGTTGTCTTTGTGGTGTAAAACTGCAGGTTTTTTTTCAAGACAAAGGCATTGACTGAAATAACCTCAGAAAGAATCCCAGCATGAAGCCCTGGTATGAGTTTTGGGTTTGCAGAGGTGAGCATCACTGAGAAGCAAGTTTGCAGTGCTGTGATATGTTATTCTGAGCTATTCCTACTAGAGCTTTAGTATTGAGACGACACACAGAGATCCTGCATTCATACTTAGAAAAAGTGAGACTGAGAAACTTGCATTTTCTCATGTAGGGAATAGGTTTTTCTTCTCAATTTTGGCTAATTTGTACTTACATTCTATGGTTAAACCTTTTCTGTTGCTCAGTAATAGTTGGAGGGGGTTGGCCATTATCTGTGTAGATAACAGTTGTTCAAGTAGGTACAATATTTTAACATCCTCTTAGAATCAGGCCTTCCATTCAGCGCTGAGCTTGTAAACTCCATGTCATTTACTGGGTTTTAACTCTGTTTTAACAACTAAGACAGTGGAATGCAGATCTCACTGAGGCTTCTTGGAGTGATTGCAGAATGATTGAGAAATTTCCATCATTGGGATGCAGGTGGCTGGAGGGCTCCTGTGCCACTGTTTGTGTTTCACTGTTCCTGGGACCTGAGCAGTTCATGTGCATTTATTGATGCATTTGCCATTTGTTACTGGTCTCCAGTCAGAAGGGCACATGGTCAGTGACTGGTCAGAAACCCCAGATGAGGAGTAGTTGAAGGAAATGAAGACAATTCTTAGTTTGAAGGTTCCTACAAATATGAACAAGTAGAGAGGCTGGAGAATCAGCGCTGGCTATTCATAATGAACAATAACACCAATTAATTGGTGTGCCTTTTAGCCTCTGAATTTAAGAAGAAAGTTTGCATTTACATGACACAGGCTCAGCTGAACAGACTGGAAGAATAAAAATATCACACTGATGGTATCTAAACCTAAGTCCCTGCAGAACGCAACACTAAAATTTCACAGCGACATCTGTCCTTATTATGCCATTCCTTCCTTCACCCCCAAGATCTCTTTCTCTGTTTTCTGGAGGTCTACCAGCCAGAGGAATGTATGATCTAAAGCAGCTGAAATGAATTGCCACATCTATCTGTCATGAAGATAATTAACACCATATTTCCACCCAAACAAGATACAGATCACTGGGTGGTTGTTCTCCCGACACCAAAAGCTGAAGCCCCTATTATCACCATCTTCTGCTCATCCCTCCTCCACAGTTGCCATGCCAAACCTCTCTCGATATGCCAGGAAATACTGGGGAGTATCTAAGATAGGACTGAAACATTAAGAAAACACTTTGCATGCCCAGATTTATCTGCAGGAGCTGCCAGGTTGTCCGTGCGATATCGGCACGCTGCACATCTGGATTCCCAACAGGCTTTAGAACTCTTTGTGGTATTCCAGATGTCCTTGGGCACGAATACTTACCCAGCTACCCTGGAAATGCCTTGTCTTGATGCATGCAAGGACCTCATAGGCTTTTTGCGTGGATACATCCCACTGGTGGTTCATGGTTGCCTTGCAATTGAATAAAGCATAGAATCACAAAGACATAGAATGGCCTGGGTTGAAAGGGACCTTGAAGATCATCTCATTCCAGCCCCTGCCATGGACAGGGACACCTTCCACTGGACCAGGTTGCTCAGAGCCCCATCCAGCCTGGCCTTTTAACTAACTGCTTCCTCCCCTCTCACTTGCAATGAAGAGTTCCCAGTTTATCCTGAATTTCTTGGTCCTAAAATGTGTAATATTGTCTTATACCAACATATGGACCATTTCAAGACATGCAGACCTGTAAGTTAGTAATTTCTATATTATAACTCCCTCCTTCTCTGCATTAACTGAGGTTATTTACCAATTCTAAGAGATTTTTTTTCCTGTAATTGCCCAATTCTCCCTATTACTTTCTTTAGTAATATGTTAGAGATCCCTGGCCGTATCCATATGAAATTTTACAGCTCATCTCCAATAAAAACACTTCAACAGGAACTCTTCACTCTTTTTCACGTTTTCTTGCTCATTCCTAAGAGCTTCCCTGTCATTAACTTTCCATGCTAGCTTTCCATGGACAAAGCTATTTTGAACTTTCCCAAGAGGCAAACACCTTTCTACCCCACTAGGTTTCTCTTACCCCTGAAATTTCCAGTCTCAGGTACAACATCAGCACTGCTAATTCTTGCTTAGTTCTTCATCTGCAGTCCTTGCATTAAGGAGTGTTTCAGTTGTTCCTTGCTGATTTTAGTTTCCCAGATGGAATAGTGGCTGTGCTGCCGCTGTTTGAAAACCTTCGGTCAGTGAAGAGTTTTGAGTGTATTGGAGCTGCCTGGGTTCAGTTTTGGCAAAGTTTGATGTGCAGCTGGTGTAGGACAGTGTGGCAGTCCCAGAGTTCAGCAGAGGTGCTGAGTTCATCCATCTCTGTGCCTCTCCCAGGCCATGCCTGGTCTTGGCTGTGACATCAGCTCCTTCCTCGTGCAGCCAGTATTGATTGCCCTGTTTCTGCTCAATGAACCTGGAAATTTCCCATGATGAAAGAACAGGAACAATATGGGACAACTGTCTGTCCCACACCTTCTCTTCCAACAGCAGGAAACTGGTCACAGGTTCATCTCACCTTAACAGAGGTGAAGTGCTGCTGGGAAGGAGACTCCTCCACCCTGTAGCAACTTCACTGCCAGTATCCCTCCAGGGAAATTCCTTCCTTTCCCAGACAGTGGGGCCTCACCTCTGGCTTGCACGGGTCTGGGCAGGGAGGCAGAAGGGTGACTGATTCTGCTGCCTGTGCCAGGTAAGAGCACACAGCCCTGCTCTGCTCTTAGGGCTCAGCAAGCCAGGAAGAGGAAAACTGCTTCTATTCCACCTCCCTGTTCCTGCATCTCTCCTTCACATATGCTGTGCTTCTAAACACGGAGAGAGTGGTTGTTATTATTTATAGCTGCCAGTAGCATGCTGGGTGTTTCACAGAATAAAGACTCCAAGTGCCTTCTTCCAAAGAGCCCCCAGTGAAGTGTTGGGGGCTGACGGTGCCGCAGCTCTCAGGGGTGATGCATCTCCACTTGGCTGATGTGATTTGACAGCTGGAAGCCACATTCTGATGGCTTTCCCTCTTTCCTGCTTTCTTCATTAGAGGTGCCAGGTTATCTCTGCGAAAGAAGAAGCTGCTTCCTGACCCCCCACACAGAGCACATAGAGCAGGTTTTTTTCCCTTACAACCCTCTGCCAAATTGCCTTAACCCTGCCCTGGAGAAGGGAAAGAACAATTTGACACTCTGTGCCCATTGAGGAGGCAGCTTTCCCGCTAAGCCTGTGCAAAGATGCCGTTTGGTGCCAGCAGCAGTGATAGATTTGTGATTCCTCACTGTTGCGGTTTCTTATGTAACGCTGTAACTGTAGCTGGCACTTGACAAGATCCGCGGCTCCTGTTCTGGCTCGGCTGCACATGATGCAAGAGTAAGGTAGGAAGGGCAGGTTTATCTCTTTATGGGTTTGCCATCCTGGGACAGGGCAGCCCAGAGGAGTTTTTCTGGGTCTGACTTTGAAGGGTGGGATTGCTCTGAATGACCTCCAGCTGCTTCTCTCAAAGAAATGACTCACGACTGTCCCATTTGGGGAAAGACTCTTTTTTCCAGGATCAGCTCTGCTCCAGCCAGAGACTCCCTAAGGACTGCTGCTACACTGGATTCACATCTCTGTTGTACCTCTTGGGCAATACACAGAGAGATCAGACCCGTGGACTACAACCAACCCATGTGCAAGTGTCCCTGAAAAATGAACATTAACAGCTGTCCTATTATTATCCAAATAGATACTATTAGAAATTGATATATTTAATCACTCCCAGCCAGGGTGGAATTTGAACTCATGACCTAGAAGTAGTAACAGAGTTTTCAGCTGCAGAAGGAAAAAAAAAAATAGAAGGTCAAACAGGACTTTTCCTCCTGGGCAAAATAATTTATTGCAGGTGAAACAGTCTCAGATATGTGGTAAATTAGGCTGTGCATTATCTCATGGATAATAACTTCTCTCTGATGTTTGCCTTCTTGTGTGCATCTTTATTTTGTGCTCTAAATAAGATAAGAAGCACCAGAAATCTCCCAGGAATAACAAATGCATTTTCTTTGCTTGATTGAGGAAAGAAATATTGGACAGACATGTGTTATGCAACAATTTAAAAATAACTCTCTTGTAAAACTTGGAGTGAGCCTCAAATACCGCAGAAGAAGCAGAAATGTGTTACCTACCTTTTTATCAGTCAGCCAGTACAGCTTTTTTCAGCTACTTTCACTGAACTATTGGCCTGATCATTTCCTGGGCATTTTATTTTAATATATTTTCCTAGGAAATACATTCCAAGTGTCTGTTAAATTTGGAGTTACACTCAAACAGGCAAGCATTTGGAAAAAACGCTGCAGTAAGACTGAAATACCTGTGCTGTCCTTAACACCTTGTTGGATCCAGCGACAGAAAAGACAAGACAAAGGTGTCCAAGGCCGGGTTGGATGGGGCTTGGACCAACCTGATCTAGTGGAAGGTGTCCCTGCCCACGGCAGGAGGTTGGAATGAGATGATCTTTAAGGTCCCTTCCAAACCAAACCAGTCTGGGATTCTGTGATTCCAGGTGTATCACTGCACAGCTGATCCTGCTGTGGGCCCAAGGCACCCGTTGTGTGATTGCTTCACCCAAACTTAATCTCAGTCTTTCTGGTCAGGATCTTCTTGAATAAATGGTGGCATTGGCCATCCCCAATTCCAGCACTTCCCTGGGGCTTTTTGTGATAGGAAGGGCAAGGTGGAAATAAAGCTTCTTCTTCTCATCAAATTGTACCCCAGAGAGGGTTCCTGCAACTGGATACCCCAAATTACCAGCCACTACTGCAAATACTGGCCCCGGGAGCTCAGTTCAGTAATCCAAATCATTTACTCACAATGGTACAGGATTTTTTTAAAAATGTAAGACCAGTTGCAGATGTAATGACAATAGAGGAAATTAGCTCATGATGGGATTTTAGGAAGAGGCTAGTGGAAACATGTTCAGTAATGTTCGGTTATTAAACCATTAGAGATCCCACTGGAGACCAGCTAGTAGGATTTCTCATAATCTGAAGTGGTTTAAGGCAAAACACAGAGCCCCTGAGGAGGGAAATGACAAAATGTTCTTCTGGAATAGTCCCCTCATCTCCTCGCCCGTCTCTGTGTGACAGCACATGATCTCTCTCATGTGTGAGCACGTGCACAGATCAGCTCCCTCCCTCCTCCTGAGGGGCAGGAGTTCTGTAGCCCCCGAGCCTGGACCCTCCAAAGCAGCATTTCACAGAGGTGGGATGGTAGAGGTGAAACCAGAGAAAACTGCAAACATGTGTGTTCACTTGGGGCCCAGTCTAAGCCCAACTCAAACTGCACAAAATACCTTCCACTGGCTTCAGGAGCCTTCGGATCAGGCGCTGCAAGTGTCTGCTCCCGTGGCTCTGTTCACCATTTTGGTGGGATTACAGGGAAACAGGAGGGTATTAAGTTCTGAAAGTCAGGTCTTGGCTCAGGCCTGTTGAAAACAAATCCTAGAGGTGAGGTCTGGATTCAGTGAAGAAGATTATTCTGCCAAGCTGACCACCCTAAATTGGAAAGAGCCTCCTCCTCAAACCCGATGGGCTGAGGGCAGCACCCTGAGTGCTCCCAGCAACAAGCAATCAACAGCCAAAGGTCGAGGGGTGTTTGTTGGGGTCACAGACCCTGTGCAGGGTGTGCATCAGGCGCTTTTCCTACAGTGTGGTCTGAAGCAGTGCTGGATCCCACAGAAATGGTGCCGCTGGCGGTGCCGCACGGAGACAGCTCGGCACAGCCGGGATGTCGTTAATGATATGAGTAATCAGGAAGGGCTCATGGAAAAGCACGATGCAACAGGTAAAGTTCGTCAGTGCCGCTGATGATAATGGCCTTTCCAGTAATTAACTTGTCCTGACCTGCCTGCCCCTTGTGTTACTGTTTTCTCCCTGTCACACCGGGACACCGGAGCGCTGTCCTCAGGTGGAGGATACTGGCACCGTTCCCTTGGAATCAGGAGAGAAGTGCTGGCTCCCACCAGTTGGAAATAGGGGATTTCTGCATTTCGTGTCCCAGATCTTTCCTTCCTCGGCTAAAACATACCAACCTTCCCTCCTGGGGTGGCCACATCTGAGCCCCACGTTGGGAAGCGCTCCCGTCTCGCTCAGGGTCTGAGCACAGCACTGAAGAAGCAAACACAACACATTTTTCCCCCTCCTTCCCTGCTTCTAATAACAACCAGGTGCTCCAACACTTAACCTGTGTGCTGCCGTGAAATTGCCTGTCTGCTGCAAACACCCATGTGAGGCCCAGGGCCTTGAGGATCTACTTTATCCCAGGATTTGTAACCTAATCTCAGTGAGATTGTCCATTTATATCAGCCACCTTAAAAATTCATGTTTTTGTTGTTGTTTAAACATGAAAGGAGAAAATGGTCTCTTGGCATTGATTTTTCTTTTTTTTTCTCTTGAGGAAAAACAAGAACTATCTTTAAGGCCTTGGCTGCAAACTTTGTTTTTTATTAAATGTGCTACTGTGTTTTAAATTGGTACCAGGGCAGATACTTGGAGGATTATATCAAAGTCTGCTGGAGTTAATCAGTTGCATAAATATCTATAGGTTTGCTACTTACAAAACTTAATGGTTCTCATGTGAAGGACAGAAGAAAGAGGTCTGTGTACCAAAAAAAAAAAAAAAATGTTCAAAAGCAAATGTGTTTAAGGTCCTAAACGGGGCCTGGGTTTCAAAGCAGAAGTGCAACATGTAGTCCTGTGCCAGGGCCTCTTGTGCAGGTAGGAGCTGGTCTGAGCAGCAGATGCACACCTTTGCACCTCAGAGGATCAGATGAGCAGCTGAGTTGCAGTGGTTTAAACCTGGAGTGTTTTGCTGAGTTACTTGAGGTTTACACCAACATAAGGAACAGCAGAGCTGTAGACTGATTGCCTGGTTTGAATTTGTGGTGATTATGAGAGCTGGTGGTGACTTTGGTTCACAGAAATATTCCAAGAAGCAAAGGGTATTTTCCTAATAGCTTGGATCCCTCGACCTCTGACTTCAATCCCAAATCTGTGGGGTATTGTGTAATTGGGGAAGGTGGTTGGTGTAGGTGTTAGAGGAAATACCTTCCTGATACACCCAGAAGCAAAAGTGAAGTCTGGCATCAGCTTGATGCCCCTGTTTTGCATCTCTGTGAGCACAGAGTCCTGATGGTACAGAATGTACCCACCAAGTATTCAGCTGAGATTATCTGTTCAGGTTGTGGGCTGTTCTGTAATTTTTCCTTGGAAATACCCTGTTCAGGTTTAAGTTGGATTTGGGAGCAGAAATCCACTGTACAGTCTCCATCTCCCTTCCAACTCATGAGTGTTCATTTAGTCTGTCAACTACCCTGTTTTGCCGTGCTTGTAAACAAATCATAGAAAAGCTGGAGGGCACAGAGCAAACCTGTGGCCCCTGTTGGCACCTCCCTCACCATGGATAGAGAGAAAAGCCTCTCCAAGGCTGTTTCCTTGGCATTTATGTCTTCTGAGTCACCTCAGTATCTGAGAGAGAAGCAAGAGAGTTGTTTTGAGGCCTTTGCACCTGCCGTGGTGCTGGGCTTATCCAAACAGAGAGAGATTGGACCGCAGCTGAAAAAACAGCCCGGCGCAAGAGCCCGGGATTTTTGACGTCCTTCTTGTGTTTACAGCATCCCACCCTCCTCTCTCCCGACTGCAGTCAGGCAGGAATTCTCTTCATTATCTTCTGCCGTGCTTCTCATGCCATTTTTATTAAAAAAAGGAGAGGCAAGGCAAGGGGGAGCGTGTGTGAGAGAGGAGGAGGAAAACAGCCGTATTTGTACAGTCAATGACAATGCAGGAAAAAAGATGGAAGTTTGGGGAGCAGATCTGTTTGGGTTGCCCTAAAGTGACCTCATCCTCTGGCTTACTTATCAATTGCTTTTGGAGCACCTGAGCATGGGGTAGCTTGTAAACACCATGATGTTGGTGGATATTTGGTGTAATTCAGGACCTCTGGAAGTGGCACTGGGTGTTTTGGAGGTTGTGAGCAGCATGTGGGGACAGATTGGACAGCTCTAGCCTGCAGATGACAGGACAAGGGATGGTTTAGACCTCTGGGTCCTCTGTTTGTGGTTGTGTTCAGTCCACCTTGGCAGCTGATCCAAAGAGTTGCAACAAGGGAAGATGTGGAGTTGCTGCTGTTTGCTGCCAGAAGATTTCCTGTTTTGCTCAGCAAGGCTTCCTTGCTAGAGAAGAGCAAAGGTGACAGTGTTAGAGGGAAACAGGGACATCACTGGCAGACCAGGGCTTGTTCTGGGCTGCAAAGAGATGTCCAGGAAATGTTGTCTTTTGAGTCTAGAATTTGGTGGGTATTTAAGGTCAAAGCCAGAGGAGCCCTTCATGAGGACACTTGAGGTGTAGAATTTGTGTGTTCCACATGACACTGCCTGTGACAGCCATAATTTAATTGGGGATGCTTAAAACTTTGTCATCTTGTCCTTAGATAACAGGAACGCTGTCTGCTTTCATCGCTGTCTGGCCATTTATCTTTTCATAGGGCAGGAACTGGGCTCAGCCTTAAGGATATTTGAAATTTTGCTGGAAACAAGTCTTTGCTTTGTGAAAACACTCCTGCTGTTATTTGTAGTAGGAAACACATATATGCTGTTGTAGTAGGAAGAGAGGCATGGTATGTTTGCTTCCCCTTGATGCTTTCACTGCCTCTTGAGTGTGTGCTGTGCCCTCAGATGCTGAAGCCCCACAGTGTGCACAGAGGAGATGTGGTTGGGGCAGTGTCAGCTCTGCTGGAACTCAAGGGCATGTGTGTTTCTTCTATAAAGTCAATGATCCTTTAAACCCACCTTGGTCTGAATAAAAAAACACAACTTCCCACAGATATAATTTTCCCCGAAGTTTTCCAGGAACACCCAAACTGAGAGCAGAGGTCCCTCCCCTGGGGGACAGAGCGAGATTAACCCAACTGCCCAGCCTCCCCAGTAAAAACAGGAAGAGAATTAGAGGGTTCTGTATTTCTGACCCTGGATCCATCACTAGCCACAGCAGGCAGGCAGGTTGCCCTCGTGGTGCTTCACACTGCACGTCCTAATTCCCCCTCTAAGCAGGGCTTGAGTCATTGCTTTTTAATACGAGTCCTCCCCACAGGTGGAAGCTGCAGCGATCAATGCGGCTTACTCACTTCTCGAAAAGGTCATTAAAAGACCATAGATATAAATTTAAAAGAGTGTTTGTTCACATCCTTGATGTTAAAGATGTTCTTCTCTCTCACCTCCTCAAGTAGCACCGTGCGAAGCCGCCGTGAGCTGGTCCTGCCTGACAGCAAAGTGCCCCTTGTCGCTGTCATTGTGCCATCAGCTCCCGGGGAAGGCAAGGGAGAAAATAAATGCTCGAAATTCACACTTTTATCACCACTTGGAGCAGAGCTTGTCTTGCTGACATCTCCAGATACAGTCTGTAACATCGACCTTGGTATCATATAACTATATAGGAGAGAATAAACTCTTTTTTTTTTGCTTTCTTTTTCCTTGCGCTCCTTCCTCCCTCACTATGGGACTGGATTACTGCCCGAAGTATTTCACATATCATGCCTTTAGCAGCTATATTTTTCCAAAATGTAGGTACTTTGAAAGAATGTTAAAACTCCTGGTTGCTGCCAATATGACACATTTAACAGTTCAGGAGGATATGAGCATCTCAGGTTCCAGTTGTTGAGACGTGAAATGCCACATCCAGCTCAGTCAGCTTTTTGCCACATCAGTCCAGGGTGAGCTGAAAGCTGTGGCTTGACTTTTGAGTTTCTAAGGTGGCTCTTTGGTGCTCCAGTCCAGGCACGTCTCCAGATCTGCCTGTGTGGTGCTGGAGGGCACTTTTGGAGCGCACGTGTCTCATTTCTGAGCTCCTCTGGGCATGGCTGGTTTGTTGGTGCTGCCCTGGATGTGGCATCCCGGGGCTCCTCTGCTGTCCCCCAGCGTGGGGAAGATTGTGAAGCTTCAGGTTGTTTCTGCCTGGGCTGCCTGAGAGGGAATTTGGGATGTTTCTCATCCCAAGGATTGTCCCCTCTGGATATCTGTCTCCCAGGTCTGCTGTTGGGGGACCATATGCCTCCAGGCATTTGTCTTCCCTTTCTTTGCATTTTAACCTAAGACAAGGATATTACCTTCATAGCTCATGGGGTATCACGAGCATAAATAACTTCATAGCTCTCATTTTCTACCCAAACTGCAGAGAGGTAAGGGGAGCCAGGCTGTGCAAATACCTAAATGTATGTGTAAGGGGTCAGACACTTTGTGCACCTTCTTTTTTGGAGAAGAAATGGCCCTTTTTTGTGTCTAAGTAAAGTATAAGGATCGTCTGCCTGTCACGACATATCATTTCCCCAAGACCTTTCCATCTTTGAGCAGCAGGTTGCTGATAGGCATCTCCCTTCCCTGGTGTGTAGCAGGTGTCAGGGTTAGACCACAAAGCAGCCAATCTGCTCCAGGTCCACAGGACCCTCTCCCCATGCAAACTTTTCCATTCCAAATCCATACAATTAAATATGCCAGAGTTCTCCCCAAATAGTAACTCTCTTTTCCAATTTTCTGTCTTATTCACCCCCACACACATTCATCTCCAATCCCCTCATAGTTCATAGCCACCATATTCTCTCCTGTGCTTGATTTAGTTCTACATCTTCTTCCATTGTGTTCTCCCAGCTTCCCACCCTGTCCATAAACAAATGTGAACTTTTCCTGTTGTCCCTTTGCTTACATGTACACAAAACCACACACAGACACTAAAACACACGTGCAGGGACACACTTGCTTCACTTACCCAACTACCAGTGGGTATCAGTAGAAATCATATAAAAAAATCAGAATCTGAACACTCCTATTTTGCACTCAGCCCACCAAAAAGCAGCGTGGCTTTATTTATTTTCTAGCTGTTATAGCTGCCCCAACTGTTCATTTGTTAACAGTCTTTTTCGAAGAATTGAACCTTTTTTGTGGTTAGCAGATCCCCAGTGACAAAATCCACATTTCTGCAAGTGTACTTGTTAATCTTAAATATTTTACGAATGGTTTTGAGACAGAACTTGAGAAATAACTGCCCTGTACTAATCAGAGCTTGGCTCTGCTTTGATTTCATCAGTATATATCAGAAGCTTCTCGCTTTAATAAGTGGATTTGTCCAGGAATGAAATCTAAAGGAAACCCTCAGTATTATACAGCAGTGTGTGTTTGGCCACTTAAGTTACTTCCCATAATTCTTTTTCTTTTTTTTTTTTAAACTTTAAACAAGCCCCAAGGGCAGAAGTTTTAAAATTTTCCCTCTGATTGAATAAACACTCTTACCAAAATCTGGGTAGACATTCCCCCAGTCTGTAGGTGAATTAATATATTGTTTGTGCTACATGAACTCACAAATTTAGCTATTAGAAGCCACAGACTGTTGCTGACAGGAATAAGGTGCTGGAGGAATGAGAAAGCCAGTTGTGCTTTTGTCCCACCGAGTTCCACTCCCATTTCACTGCCGTGTTTGAACAAAGAATCAGATCCCAGTGCAGTTACTTCAGTGCCAGTTATTTTGCAGGCACAGTATCCATGAGAAACAGCTTTGTTGTAAAATATAATGTGGGATATTGGAGTTTAAGTCATGCTTGTTAATTTAACGAATGCTGTAACAAGACACTTATTTCACCTTGAAGATTGAAGATTTCAGTAACTCAGCCCATTGATACCCATATCAGTGGCTTTGCTGCTCTGTGTAGTAGATGTATCTCCTCCCAGTACACACCCCAATAATATGTGCTTTTTGACCAAGTTCCTGTGACAAAAGGACACGTATATTACTGTCAGTAATTGGGGCAGTGTGAGTGTAGTAAGCAGAGGACTGGCAGGGGTTAGGGAAGAGCTGTGCTGCCTTCTGGGCCCTGCAATTAGCCTGATTGATGACTTTGAGCAAATCATTTTGCCTTCACTACTCCCTGGCTTTACAAATTGGATACAACGAGGATAAGGGTAATGAGTTCCTTTGTGAAAGGTTTTGAGTTTTGATAATGTAAAAGACATTGTAAAAGAGCTAAACATTTTTATTAGGCTTATATTATTCCTGTATTGCATATAAAAATTACTCTTCATTTACAGATGCACAGGATTTGGGCTATTATGGCTTTGCATAAATATGTAGCAATTTGCTCATTCTTTCTGTGAGTATTTCAATGTTAATACCATGATCCAGTGCTGTTGTGTGGATCCTATTTTTTTTGCTCAGAAACAAAAAATCTTTTTAACTCTACTTTTTAAAATACCCATATGCAAAGCGGATTATTTATTTATCTATCACTGAAACATCCTCAGTCCCATTCTGTCTTAAGCTAATAGTCAAGTTCCCACTGGGTCCAGCTGCAGTTGGATTGAACTCAGGGCTGCTCAGGAAATAATGAGTGTTTACAGGGCATTTTAAGTTCCCTAAATGAACTATGCCACAAACTTGTTGGTAATGCTGTCCCTGGTGTGACAGACAGGAGCAGAAGTGTCCAAGGCTGGACACAGTGAGGCACAGGGCTGGTTCCTCAGGTGTTGAAGTACATGGACTGTCAGTAATGCTCTTAGTGTTTCCCACTGCACGTGGTGAGGATTGACAGTGCCAGTGCAATGCCATCTCTGCAGTGGGTGTGAGCAGCAACACAGCAAACTGCATGATTTTCATCAGGAAATGGTTTAGGTCAAGAGTTTGCACCTATTTCAGGGCTGTGCATAAATCAAGTGTGGACAGAGCTGACCGTGCTCACAAGGAAAAGACACCCAACCAAAAATCAGTCCCATCAAAAAGAGGCAGGAACATTCGGAAGACCTGAAAGAACTAAACTTTGCTTTTTTTAGCATTCAACCCCCACCTCAGTACCTCCTTCTCTGCCGTTTGCTGCTGCCTTTGTTGTACCAATCACTCAGTATCTCCTCTTGCCTCGCAGGGAGCTGAGTGACAGGACCACGTACACGTACCAGGTCGTCATTGTTTCCGGGATGGAGGAGAGTGAACCTTCCCCTGCTCTCGTCTATATCTCTGGAAGTGGATACTGTGGAGATGGGATTATCCAAATGTAAGTCTGGAGCGAGCAAACAGATAAATCTGGGCACATCTACTCAAGCCAGAATCAGAGACTAGAAAGGAACCGATGACCTCTGATGTCTCCTCAGTTCAGGCCAGCTCTCCTCTGTGGATAATGACTCATGTGCTGATGATTACCAGGATGAGTACATTTAATTGTAACGTAGGCCCTGCTATCCTGGCACCAGGAGATACAGACAGAGATACAGATAATGGAGCCCAGACAGCAGGATCGATAGGAAAGTCCACTGTGTGCTGTTTATGCTGTTTGTCCATGCATCCCTATCTTTATACATGTAAATGACATTTCCTATACAGGGCTGAAGTAAGTGCTGGAAAAATCCACACGGCCTTGGATGCTGCCCTTACACTTGGTGTCCCATGTGTCTCACAGCTGGTGGACAGGGTAAAACCCTGCCACGTGTTGGGCCAGGTTCCTGGTCCAGCCTCTTGTTTGACCGTCCACCAGAGCTGGGATGCATTTGGAGGTGATAGATTTGGCCTCTGAGAATTGCACATTCTCAATCAGCTCCCCTCTCTCACTGGCTGCCAGTCCCCAGGCCACTGAAAGTGTAAAATAATCCTTCACAACTGTGTTAGGGTTTATTCTCTTACTATGTTGGCCCTTAAGGCCACTGCTTCAAAACTTCCTGGCATTAGGTAATTTAATTATTTAAACTGTAGAAGTAACAACAAGCAAGTGCTTAATCCAGCCAGTGTTCTTTGCTTGGAATAATGCTGATCAGCAATCACACAGCACAACCCTGTCAGACGATACACCTGGCAGCAAATATTTGCAGGATGAGGCCCAACAGGCAAGGAAATCAAAGAGAACAACCAAACAACATATGAATCCAGGGCAGACTTGGAAAGAGAGGTGGAGAAAGACAGATTAATTCTGCTTTACATAACTTTTCTGCTACTGTTATGTTTGCACATTCCTCAAACATCACTTGTGGCTTTGCAGCAAGTGTCAAACAATAGCTGAGCTGCCTCAGGAGCGAACAGGAACCAGACTGTGACACAGCTTGGTTGGTTGTGGCCCCACTTGCAGCTGTGGCAGCCCCTTTCTCATCTGGTTCCCACTCTTTTCCCCACACGCTGCTGCAACCGTGGGGGCTGGTCCAGTGACACCACCTGCTCCCTGTCAACCACTCTCCTCCAAGTGCTGTCACCTGGAATAGCCCAGCACCAGACTTTAAGCCTTGTTATGCCCAGCTGGGGTCACAGTCTGGCCCTTCCAGATTTAATACAAAGAGTTTCAGAGATTCCTGTTCTCTTTTTCCCCACCTGCTGAGCTGCAGCCACACCAGCTATGAAGGAAGTTGCTCATAACCTCATCAGAGAACAGCAAGTGGTATCCACATGTGCAGCAGAGAAGTGGCCAGGCAAGCCTGTGAACCAGCAATGATGAAACTCAGGGCTGGAGCACAAGGGAGGATGTATTTTAGGGGTTGGCATAGAAAGCTGTTGTACTAGTTTTCAGGACTTGGGGGTTCTTCAGCGGGGTTGCAGCAATCGTTGGAATGATACTATTTGCTTTTTGCATGTGTGTGCCCTGCCTGCAGAGAACTGGGGGAAGAATGTGATGACATGAATAAGATCAACGGGGATGGCTGCTCCCTGTTCTGCCTGCAGGAGTTGTCCTTCAACTGCATCGGTAAGTCCAGCTCGGAGCCCTTCCACTCACGGTGGGCAACACCTCCATGCAGAGTGCAAGGAAAAAAATCAACAGTATTTTCAGCATTTCCAGCTGAAGAGTTGTCATGGAAGAGAGAAAAAAGGTGGAATTTGTAGGTTTGAAAGGCGAACATATCTTCCCAGCTTCTGGTCATTTTGATGGGAAATTGGTTCTGCTGGCTTTGAAACAGCCTGGGACTTAAGGCTAAGTCAGCCATTGTGGGACTGATCCAAAGCCCATTGAAGTCAGTGGGTGGTTTTCCACTGGCTTCAATAGGCTTTAGATCTGACTACGTGAGAAGACATGAACTGATTTTTTTCTGGTAAACAGGAGGAGGAGTGAAAGGGGAAGGGACTGAGACCAGAAGCAAGTCCAGCTGAGGTCACACCTCCTTTGAGTTGCAAATCAATATCTGAAGATCAAAGGTCTGGCTAATCCCCTTTTTCAGAGGTGAAAACTACTTAATCAGATTTCATTTGCAAGCCTGGTTTGCTCTGATTAGCAAAACCTGTAAGCACAATGGCCGGAAGATGCTCGAGCTATCGGGGATAGCAGGGCTGCAGTTGTGAGCTTTACATATTTATTAAACTCTCTAAGAATGCTGGGGACAGAGATGGGAAATGGAGACCAATTTACACTGCACCTTCTGTGGGGTAGCCCCATGATGTGGGGTTGCTTTTCCCAACCGACAGGGCTTTGTGAGGTCTGGGAAAGAATGAATCACACAGAGCTTCAAGAACCAAAGTTAGTGTTTATTAAGGGTCGACTTTTTCTCAAGACATTTTATGAGAGTCCTTATCTGGACTGACCAAGAAAACCCTCTGTCCCATGTAGTGATCCCATGCCTTCAGCTCAGGGCATTGGTCCTAAGCAGATAATACGATGTTGGCAAGTCTGAAATTTGCTCTTTTTGGCAATCTGACCATTATCTCTTGTGCCTGGAGCAACATATAACAGACCTCACAGGCACCATGTTTCCCCGGGGTGGTAAGCTGGGGACTGGTTGGCTCATCAGAACAGCAACATTTTTACTTCAGCATCCCACACTGTGAGACTTGAGGCCTGATTTGTTGATGTGCTTATTTACATACGTAAATAGCTCTATTGAAATTGAACATATTTATGGTCGAGGCTAATTGTGACTATTGGTGGTCTTGAAGTTACGTTTGTGTTTCAAGTAACTTGCTGCCTTAGAGCCTCAAGCACTTGAAAGATGTTAGTCATAATATTTTGAAAGTGAGATAAACACTTACGTAAATGTTTTGGGTTCTCCAGAAGTCAGGCGTAGTGTGAGGCTGGTTCCAGTGAGGGTTTGAGCTGGATCTGGGTGGTTGTATCTGTATCACCCTGCTCACCAGCAGGTCTGAATTCCTTGCTCCAGGTCTGCACTTTGACCACATCCCAGTGTTAGATTTGGACATGACTGACGTTCATTGGTTCTCAAAAATAAAACAGGTGGTGTGGGCTGGGCAGGAGCTGCAAAATGTTCCAAATAGGTCCATGGACAGGAGTAAGAGTGAGGTATCCCAAACCTTGGACCACACAGTGGTTTCCTGCCAGGGGTGTGCAGGAGTCTGCTTTATGCCTGTGTACATAAAATCATAGAATTGGTTATGCTGGAAAAACCCTTAAGATCATCAAGTCCAACCTTATCATCCATCCACCATCATCCAACCACCATGGTCAACCAACATGTTCATCATCAGGACCAGCAACGGGGCTGGTTAAGAGTGTGGAGCAAAAGCTGTCTGATGGCAAAATGATTAGAAAATGAAGCAACTAAAACACACACATGGATTTTTCTTTGCCATTACAGAGGAAGTGGTTTTTCAGATTTGCTTGTGTTGGAAAGGAAAGGGGAATTCCAGGGGTGAAAAGTTGTTTGTTTGTCATGGGCTTTGGAAGGTTGTGGGTTTGCACGGGTCCTGAATTACAAAATGATATCAAATTGCCTGTGAAATACCAAATCCAGGGACTCACTTAGATGAATCAAACGAGCTGACTCAAAGGGAAGGTGCAGGCACACAAATGTTTTGTTGTGAGCTGTGGTGGTGGGACTGCTGTGGTGTGGGGGTCTCAGTGTGTGAGCAGGGTCTGCCAGGACAGAACTGCTGCTGGTTTTTGCAAACCCTGCCTTCATCGAGTCTCTAGGACAGGTTCAGAGAAGGTAATACCTGGGAAACAAGTCCTGTTGGCTTTTGTGACTGCTGGACCACCACGAATTATGACACCAAGAGCTACAGAGACACTGCTGGTTCATCTTTCAGACAGATGAACTGTGCTGATTTATATTCTCTTTTAACATATCAAGCACTAAACTCTCACCAGAAAACATAAAGATGTTGTGCAAGTGAGTGGCTGTTCATATTACATAATAAATAATAATAAAAAAGAGCAGAAATTCAGCATTCTCCACAGTCTAATAGTATCAGACCTGATCCTCTGCCTTAAGCCAAACAAAATTCTTCTTTGATACTGGTGGGGTGTTTTCTTGGAAAATACAGAATTCTCAGGTCCCTGTTTGAGGAGCACAGAAAAAAAAAGTGTAATTTATTTCCATGTTTGCAAGGCTAACACATGTTATAATCCTGTAGGACAAGAAGTAATTATTTCAGACAGTGTTATTTTTGCAGTGATGTTCTTGTTGTATTATGTAGCTCTTTAGAGCCCCGGGAATCACTCCCCTTCACCAAAGAATTCAGTGAGCCTCAAACACATGTTCAGAGGCTTTGCTGAATCGGGGGCCTCAGGGTTTGATCTTGCAAATGCTTTCTTCCAGGCATGTTTCTGAACTACCACAAGGCATTCTTTAGTCTTCAGCAAATCTAACCACAACAGTGAATGCAATGCCTGTCACAAATTGTCTGCAGGATTGGGTCCCACGTGGCTGAAAATAATTGCTAAACATTTTGTTTGCTGAAGGCAGGACAGAAGGGGCGTCATCGGGGGGGTTCCATAGCAGGGGGTGCAAAGCCCAAGTGGGCCCCTTCCTTCCTCCCAAAGCAGAGACCACGGAAGTCACCTCGCTTGGTGGAAGAGAAATACAACAGAGCCCGCAAGCACCACCAAGCTTTAGATTTAGAGCCATGAATCACAGCATAATTTAGGTTCGAAGGAGTCTCTGGAGGTCTCTGGTCCAAGGAGGGCCAACTTCAAAGTTAGATCCAGCTTCAAAGTTGGAGCATGTTGCTCAGGGTCATGTTCAGCTGTGTTCTGGATATTTCCAAGGATGGAGGCAGCCTGTTTGCAGGTGTCCCTCTGCCTCTCTCGCTCCCTTTGCCTTTTAGGATCATGAGGTTTATGGGGTTTTTTAATCGGTCCAACTTTCCTTTGACTAAATGGCACAAGGCTCTCAAGACACTTTGCGCTAGTGCCTGTAATAAAATTAGACTTCTTTTTATTTTTTGTCTTGGTTTTGTTTTCCCTCCTCCTTTCCTCTCTAATCAGATAACAGTGGATCAATCTGCTCTGCCAGGGAGGAGAGGGGGTGGGGGAAGGAAGGAGGGAGGCAGGGAGGAAAACTGTGTGGTCTTACTGTCAGGCTGTCCTGGCCTTCTCCGAGCACAAAGCCGAGGAACAGAACACAGAAAAGATTAATAGCGTTTTCTTCCTGCAACATGCTGAAGAGCGACAGTGAGATTAATTAATTAATTAATGGAAGCATCTGGCAGCACTCCTTTTTTTTTTTAAGTTCTGCAGTGCACTCGTCCTTCCCCATCCTCAAATTTATCATCTCTACCTTTCCCCCCCTCCTCTTGTTTCCTACGGCAGATTTTACATATTTTATCCCCTCTGCACAGAATTCGGTCCCATGGGGGAAGTTTCACTTTGCCTTTTGATTTGTAGGAGACAGGTGATTCTGAGTGGTGTCCGTGTGACTGATGCACCCCTCTCCTACCTCTCGGCTGCTTTTCTTTCACCTTGCTCTTGATTACTCCCGGGATAACCGATTTTCGCGGTTACCGCGGATCTCAGCCAAGTTCAACCTGTGTAAAGCAGACCCCATTTGTAAGAGTTATGACTCGCAGTTGTGGGAACCCAGGGCTTAGCTCTTGATCCGTTCCCAGCGGAGCAGTGAGAAATGGGTGTCTAAGGCACAGCTGAGCACCTTGTCCTTGGCGTGCACTCCCACACACCAACATCGTGCGCGCACACATCCAGATATATGTGCGGACGCTGAGAAAGAGCCCGGCTTTCATTTGCATTCCTTTTGTGGAGTGGGATGTGCATTATGCATTGATTTAGCTCACCAGGGCTGAAGAAAGAGAAGGATATAATAAAAAAGATGCAGAGATCAATAAAAAAGGAGGGAGGGGGAGAGAAAGTAATATGAAAAGAGATGAGTAAAGACTGATAGACACATTGAAACACAGCTGGGAAGTAGCTCCAGAACTTCTATCTCCCTTTAAGTTTGCCAGGTAATTTATGGGGTTTTCAGTCGCATCTTATTGGTGTTATTATTGCTACACTTTATCTCCTTTGCTTATAAGGGACTCTTGGCTAAAGCCTTTTTACAGCTGAACAGGGCAGCACTTCCACTGACTTCCACATGTGAGTGGTTGCCCTGAAGAACGGGAATGTTTCAGGTTAGACACACGTCTCCGTGGTGTGTTGGATCGGGGCCTCGGGGATGTAAAATACAAAGAAAAGGCATAGAGCAGAGGAAAAGAGAAAATAAATATATCTAGCTCTTGAATTTACCACTAGTTTCTGGCATGCTTGAAGCATTAGTCACCAGTGGTTGTGCAGGGAGAAGTATGATTTTAATTTGACAATGATCCTTAAACACCTTTTCTTTTGCTCCTGCTTGGCCTCAAATGTTTGTCTGCTACCTTACAAATCTGGATCTGTCCTCCTCCTCCTCAGAGGCCTCTCCCTCCAGCTGTGAGCCTTACCTTTGTGGGAGCTCTATCCTTTACCTCTCCCATTATCCATAAATTAAGCATAGCACTTTCCCCTAATCTTATTGTTTGGCGGGCTGCATTGCATTCAGGGAAATGATTAATATTCATGAGCTTGCTATCTCTGTTTGGTGCATAATCCTCTGGGGAAATTGCAGTGTTAAATGAGTGACACAAACCTAATTTTATATGTCTTTTCTTTCCTTTCTTTCTTTTTCCTTTTTTCCCTTTCTGACAGAGGAGTAATGTGCTTTAAATAAATTGATGGATGACCATCCATATTCATTGTGGGCATGCTTTGAGAGCGGGTGCCTCGCTCCCATCCTCTCCCCCTCCCTTCCTCATACCATTGCATAGGAACACAGCTTTAGCTGCTGAAACTGTGGCCCCACACAGCAGCTAATGGTGATTTTGCCTTCTTTCATGAGCATTAAATAGGCCTTGGCTGACCCTGCCGAGGGCTTTCAGTAGAACAACAGCATGGGAGAAACTGAACCACCTTGCAAGAGAAACTCAGCATCTCCCAGGGCATCAATAAGGTGAAAGCATTGACCAAGGAGCTTGGGAAAGAGTGTTGCTGTTGTTCAAGCAGCTGAGGTTCTATAGCAGAATTTCATGGCAAATAGTAATGAATTTACTAGCAGGCTTACTCAGATGATATTTGTGTGACTCCTTCAGCTCAAGGCAAATACTTTGAAGCTGAGTGTTTCCTGCAGCTCGCGGGAGTGTGGCTACATGTTCTAAAATGTCTGAGCACTCCTTTGGCAAGTTAGTAGTCATAAAGTCTCTTAAAGTGATTTTCAAGACTGTCATCATTAATAGTGCAATCCTAGGAGATTCAGCTGAGCCACAGAGCAGAGAGAGCAGGCATCTCAGGCAGCAAAATACAAAAGAGAATGTGGGCTTTTTTGTGGGGGAGAATGTGGGCTGGAGTGGTATTTGCCTGCATTTTTCCCAAGGCCAGTGACTCCAGCCCAGCTCAATCCAGCTTTGGCTTTTAGGACACAGCTACAATGAGAGCCCAGCAGCAGAATTACTCCTGCGTTTGTTGCATCCCTCACACATTACTCTCTGTGGATCAGAGGGTCTGGTCATAATTCCTTCCTTAGAGCATCCTCTGTGACTCAACAGCAACTTGCTGTGCTCAGAGGATGATGCTGAGCACAAGACCTTCCTTTGCAATAACATCCAACCACATGCACAAACAAGCAGTTTGTTTTCCTTGGGGAATGGCACCGCTGGGTTTTTGCTCTTGGGCTCCTTCTCAGCCTCCCAAGCATGTCAGGTGTTGAGAAGGGCCACCCTGGCCACCCTTCTCATGGTCATAGTCATTACTCCCTTCTGTGACAGAAACCTTTTCAGTTTAACAGTCTCCAAGTATAGCTGATAAATCTATATTGTATCAAAATCCTCTTGGCATCACTTTTCTGATTTATCTGATCATCCAGGGAGGGAAACAAGGTGAGGGGGAAAGAGAATGTGTGTTGTAGTGCTCTTACAACATGCCCTGGTTGCCTGGGCTTGGGAATGGCCAACTTGGCTCCTGTTCTTTGTGGTGACCAGTGACAGAACCCTGGGGAATGGCCTGAAGTTGTCTCAGGAGAGGTTAAGGTTCGATATTAGAAAAAGGTTCTTCTCCCAGAGGGTGGTTGGGCACTGAACAGGCTCCCCAGGGCAGTGGGCACAGCACCAAGGCTGCCAGAGCTCAAGGAGGGTTTGGACAATGCTGTCAGGCACATGGTGTGACTCTTGGGGACAGTTCTGTGCAGGGCTAAGGGTTGGACTCGATGATCATTGTTAGTCCCTTCCAACTTGGCATATTCCGTGATTCTGTGGGTTTAAGAATGGCCACATTGGCTCCTCTTGGCCACGTCTGGTTGCCCAGAGTTGGGACGGTCACCTTGTCTCCTGTTGGCCACGTCTGGTTGCCTGGACTTGGGGATGGCCACCTTGGCCAGCTGCAGAACAAACAAGATCTTACTACCACTTCCAGCAATAGGAAATATCCTTTCTCTTAAGTGACACTCATGTTCCTGGAGGTGAAATATCAAATTTCAGTGCTGGGCTCTGCGAGGGAGCTGTAACTGGATCTGTCTGCAGCATGCAGATCAATTGCATAATTATGGTGCCCCGACCGCTATATCGGAGCTCATACCGATGGGCCGAGTCACGCCACACAGAGCAAGCCTGTCACACCCAGGAATGTATTTCCATGAAGCAGCTGAACTGCCAGGGAGCCACACTCCGCAAAGCCTGCCTGCTCCCTTCAGGAGATGCTCAGACACATTGTCATATTCCACGGAAAAAGCCTCCTGCGAGGCCCCTGGATGTTCCGCAGTGGATTGCGACACCCGCGCTGCCTTCGCTTCCAAGGTTTCTGTTTTATTTCATCGAAGGAAGACGTCACAATTATATTGATATGCGACTTCATTCGGAAAGGTCTGCCCGAGCTCCGTGTAATGGTTTTCCTCTCTTCAAATCAGGACATCCAGGAAGGAAAATAACTCTTGAATATTTTACTGTAGCAGGAAATATCTCTGTCTCTGCCTTCTTCAATATTAAAGAAGAGATTAGCAGATATCCTGGAAGCAGGCCATGTTATTCACTCTCTTCCCACTGAAGCCAAAGGTGAAACTCCCATAGAAATAAATGGAGCAGGTTCTGCGGTCACTCAGCCGCCGGGTTCATGTGATCTGCAGTGGAATTATTTCTCCCTTTGTGACAGAAACCTCTGGATACATTTCTCCTCATCTGTGTGAACATAAACACCGGCGCTGGAGATGCCGACAAAGTGACGTGGTGGTAAAACGCTGCTTCTGCAGAAGTTGCTGACTTTGGTGAGCCTGGGGTTTGGCCCTCACCATGTCTGAAGGCTTGCACACCTCTGGACAGACCTTGGAGGGGTTAAAATGCGAAGCTCATTCTATTCCAAGAATTTGTTACTCTGAGACAATGCTTCTGCATTTTCCCCCCCCCTTTTTTTCTTTCTTTCTCTTCTTTTTTTTTTTTTTCCGGACAAACAGTTATGTGGCATGAGGCTTGTTATAGTTGGAAACATCCCTAAGTAAACAGCTGAGCTTAAAAATACTCCTTTTTTTTTGTCTGGCCTTTTAAAAAAATAGTAGTTATTGCACAAAAGAAGACTATGCCGATGCCAATCACTGCGTTCCAGCTGAAAACAGGAAGCTGCCCCCAGTGTCTGTCCCCAGAACTTTGACTACCCTGCTTGGACATTAAAAGCCTTGTTGGAGGATATCCCCTGTGCCATGAATTGGATCTCTTCATCTCTCTTTTTTTTTTTAATGAGGTGAAAGGCTGCCTATCACTGATAAGTCTATATCCTACATGTTTGCTTCCTGGCCTCTACCAGACTTCATTCGTTTTGCTGATGATTTTCCAGCTTCTCTTCAAACAGGTAACAGTGATGGCAAGTTACCTGCTCATCCAGACCTGCTCTGGCAGGTGCTTCCCAGTGCTCCCTAAATCCTCTGCATTATCTTGAGCATCCTGTCGTTTCTGAACCCCAGAGGAGAGGTCTGTATTTCAATACAAAAGGCTGCCTCTTGCACTGTGCTGGGGCAGCTTAGGAAGCAAGGAGAGATGGAGTTTGCATCATTTTCTGGTGCAACACACAAGAGCCCCAAGATCATTCTGGATCTTAAAGCCTGACTGCAAGAGTAAGCAAACCAGGTCTTGCCGAGCTGTTTCTCCAACAAATCCCCCATCTCCGTGTTGATGCTGCCACAGAGCCTTCAGGGATTCCCAAACACCACAGAAATCTTTGCTGAACTGGAGACTGCTTTGTCCCACAGCAAGGGCAAGACAGGGACGTTGTTTTGGCCCAAACATTTTTGTGCCTTCAGAAAGAACTTTTCCAGGGAAAAGGAGCCTGGGCTGCCTGAATGAATACACGTTCCCCGAGCTCAGCTGAGAATCCTGCAACATCTGTTGTCAATCCCCCAGAGATGCTCTCTCCTGCTGCCAGGTGCTGTGCCTGCAGACATTTCACTGTTCTAGATTTAAGCTGGATTTCCAGGCAACTGATTTTTAATTTTTTTAAGTCATTTTTTCCCTTGAGGACAAATCAGATTTCCTTTATGTTC
Organism: Neopelma chrysocephalum; assembly: GCF_003984885.1. Lineage (NCBI taxonomy): Eukaryota > Metazoa > Chordata > Aves > Passeriformes > Pipridae > Neopelma > Neopelma chrysocephalum. Next base: position 2,366,642 of record NW_020897735.1, read on the forward strand.
CCTTCCTCCCTACCTACTTCAAATCAGATTCATATATGAAGTGAGAAGTCCACGGTGTTGATGAACATAGTCCATGGTGCAGGTCATGCATGACCAACACATTGATATGATCTTCAGCATGTCTTGGGAGCCTGTAGACCACTGTGGAGACAAAAACTAGCTCATATTGTCAAAAAGAGAACAGAAAAGGCATTTTGTATCATCTCCAGCTACTGCTTCCTAGAAATACTCCACTCCTGACACTGCTCTCCCCAACTTTGAACCTGTAGGACTCTACAGATTTAACTGATCTGGATTCACACCACTGAGGAAAGGGAAGAAACCTGTTAGTTTTTATTTTGTGAGGGCAATAGTAGGAAGAAACAATCTGGTTGTCCTTCACTTTGATCATGAAAATGTAAAACCCAACACATAACCTACCAAGCATCCAAGAGCACAGGAAGAATCCGGAGTCAGAGCTGGTGCTCAACACGTGTGGAAGGAAGAGTCTCTGCTGCTTTTTGGCAACCCACCCAGTGATGCATCACATTTGGCTGTTGAAGGTTGATGCCCTCGTGTCTGGGAAGGATTTAATCACATCCCCCTCTTTGCCATCACTCAGAATTAGGAAGCTCACAGGGAGGAAAGGTCCTCCCCTCTTCTCACCAACGCTCCCCTCAAAGCCCAGCACTGCAAGCTGAATGGTGTGTCAACAGTAGGACTTACAGATCTTCCTTAAAAGTAAACTAGGGTTGTAAAGCCACTTTCCCCCACCATTTTTCAAAGCACACAAAGGCGAGTGGGTGCCTCATCTCTCAGCTTTTGTGCGCGGTGTCATCCCGCCGGCACAGGGTGAGGCAGCTCTCCAGGGCCAGCACAGCACAAGGGCTCATGACAGTGCAGTTCAGCAGGACTTTGTTAATCATTTAGGCAGCCTCCATTTAATTCAGACATCCCAGTCTCTGCGCTCGGTTCCTCCCTCGGGTTTTGCAGACTCTGAGCAGACAGATTTATTGGGGTCTTAGGCATAATCAGGAACAAATTAGCCTCTGTTAGGATCACACACTGGCCTGGATCACAGCTATTCAAAGGCTGCCTTCCCATCCATGTGAGTTTGAATTAAGTCATCGGGTTGGAGTGGGTCTTGAGTATTCTTTTATCCCAAACACATGATCTTATCAGAAGCCCATTACGTTTATCATCGCATTAGGAGGGAACATTTGGAGCCAGTGCAGGAGTATGCTGCTATATAAATGTTGTGCTTACTTCAGTGCCTGTTGTGAAAATAAGTCAGTGCTCTGGGAAGGCCGGGAAACACTGTCTAAATGCATGTGCCTAAAATTAGGCTGTGAGTTTCTCTGGGTATGTGTTTGCAACAGTGGGGTGGCTGAGTCAGGGATGTGTAAAGAGAGCGTACGAGTGTTTGTGTGTCAGTGCTTCTGTCAGTGTGGGTGTGTGGCAGGATGATGGTGTTTCACTGTACGTGTATAACTGACTGTGCATATGCTTAAAGGCTGAAGGTCAGGTCTTTTTAACATGGTCGGTATTTTCCTTTCTTTTCTTTTTTTTTCTTTTCCCCTTTTTATAGAAATAAGCCTCTTTTCATAAAATTACAAAGAAACTCTTTTTCCAAAAATACATATTTTCATAGTTTTGGCATTTGTTTTTGAGGATTCTGATTGCTGACCACAGTCTTTCCAGGGCTGAATATTTCTCAGAGATTTCTGCTGAGGCTCTCAACTCAAACTGGGGCACAGTGCTCTGAGGTGGGTGAGCCACTTAGGTTTATCCTGCTGTTCTTGGGTACAGCAGAGACCCAGAGCCTTGATACGGCTCTGCAGAGAGAGGAGCAGAACGAGAGAGGCAGAAGGACAAGGTGAGGGAACCAGGAGTTTGCCTCCATGGCCATCACAGTGACACACTTGCTCTGCCCCTTCCTTGAGCTGGTCAGACACAGAGCACAACTCTCCCAGGGATGAATGAGCCCTGCTAGTGTAGCACTGTGCCAGCATCAACAGGCCCTGCAGGGAGCCAAGGTGTGCTACAGGGGTGTACAAGGTGTACAGGATACCCTAACTGGTGCTCTCAGATCAGTTCAAGCACACATTCCCAGCTGGGTTGGTATCAGATGAGCAGCAGCAGGGCCCTGCTGTCTCAGAGCTGTTGGGCACTCAGGCTGTGGGAGGAGGCAGGACAGCAGGACCAGGGGGCCAGCCCTGCTGAGTTGCCTTAGGGCCCATCTGCACATCCCCCCGGCCACCCCGGGGAGCCATTGTCATCTCTTGTCTGTGAACACTGTCCCCAGCACTCCTCCTCCGGGCTCTTCGAGGTCTTCCCAGACAAATGAAAATTTTAAGATGTGACATGTAGGGTCAGGAAGTTTGGCCACCCTGGGAATATTCGCTCAGGCACAGGGCTGCACTCATACAGCTGAAACATTTCCAGACGTGTGCTGGCGCCTTTTTGCCAGCTCGGAGCTCTGGCCCAGCAAACACACAGTTCCCTGCACTTATCCACGTACACAAGTTGTCCACAGAGGTTGTGATGAAATGAAACCATAATGACATTCTTCCCTGATAGACTTCTCTTTTCTTTCAAAGCCACACTCTCTTTAAAGATGTGGAATATTGCACAGGAGGAAAAGGAGTGAAAGTCATTAAATAATTGAATAGCAATAAACCCATTTTTTTTGGCTCATGATGGTATTTCACTGTGTAAAGCAGGAGGAAAAATAAACAGGGGATTTAGGAGTTTAGAAGTAGCTCAAAATTGAGCAGCCATCGGATTTTCTGACACCTAGCTCGAGATAGTCCAATACTACTGACAGGATTCTCCTTAGGGATCATTTCCATCAGCCCAGCTAGCAGCTCTGGCTAATTTCCTATCCTTTTTTCAACAGGCTTATTTGCCAGACAAAAATACAACAGGCTGTCAGAACTGGATACCTCTGGGGACTGGCAATGATAATACAATACAAAATAGGATACCAACAGGTCAAAGGTTTCCATTTCACAGAGTACTCTAATAACTGAAAGTCATTATTGCTATGCAGTCTGTTTGAAAAGAGGAGATGGATCTCAGTTCAGTTTTTAATGGGCCAGTGTTACAGAAACAACCTCAAAAATTTGGCATCTTTGTTGGCAGTCTCATTAGAGAAGCCACAGAATAAATGGACAAGGATAATAAAGTCTCCTGCTGCTTTTGATCCTTTCAGGTCAAATCTGAGTCATGTTGGTTGAAGCTGTGTGTATATGTGGCAAGATTACCTCTCACACTTCGTATAGTGTATCTGCTTTGGATAAACAGATCTGTTTGGCCCTTTGGTCACTACAACTGTGAGCTTGGCAGTTTTCACAATCCCTACAGTCACGGTTGCTGTTGTTGTTTATTTGCAGATATCTTTAAAAAACAAAAAGGGAAACATTGTAGACCAAACCCTCCGCTGGCGTTTTTCCATCCAAGCTGGTGGAATTATGCCAACACCCACATCGTCTCTCTATGTATTTTCTATCTCTGCTTTCTTCTGCCTCCATCCTTTTAAAAGGAGAGAGATGAAAATAAGCAGAAAACCCCTAACATTAGGAAATATCTTGAGGGAATTACCCAATACAAAAGTTGACTATTGTTGCTTGGCTTTTTTGCAATTACCTTGCTATGGCCTGGAAGTGACCAGTGCTCCCACTTCCCAGTGACCTGATCCAGCAGATACAAGACCACTGATGGTATCAGATCCTGGCAACTACGCTACAGATATGTGTAGCCAGCCCTTTGTGATTCTCCTTCTCTGCTTTCCCCTGCAGATGAACCCAGCAGGTGCTATTTCCACGATGGTGATGGAGTGTGTGAGGAATTTGAGCAGATGACCAGCATCAAAGACTGTGGCGTTTACACCCCCAAAGGCTTCCTCGATCAATGGGCTTCCAACGTCTCCGTCTCGCATCACAGTGACCAGCAGTGCCCAGGATGGGTGGTCATCGGTCAGCCAGCAGCCACCCAGGTAAGGAAAACACGTTCCCTTTCTTCTCCTGGAAGGGGAAGTCCACCAAGGAGTGTTCTTGGGTGTAGCTCAGCAGTCAGCATTCATGGGTGCTCCTTCACCAAGGAAGGCCCTTGACAGCAGTTTCCCTCTTTCTGAGCCTGATTTACAGTGATGAATCGAAATTCAGTTCCAGCCCTCCAACTAGAACTGGCTCAAGTTGTGGCCTTCTTGATTCAATAAGTTGTGTAGGAGTCACCTCAACCAACCATCATCACCTAAAAGACAGACGGGCTCTCCACAGTGTCTGCAGGGTATGATCTTGTGGCGATGAGTTCTGAGGGCTAATGCTGAATAATACAAAAGTGTGTTCTTTTTTTTTTTAATAGTTTTGTGTTTTCTGCCTCCCAGTTTCATAAAAGCACCCTATTGTTCTATTCTGAAAAAGGTCCCGTCCATTCCCAAAGACATTCATTAGCTTTAACCCCCTTCTCCCATGTCTCCTTTGTAACATAAATAGCTCCAGTTACCATAACTTTACCTTTTGTCTCTCTGAGAGAATTAGATCCAAATGAGTTCAAAAAGACCTCGGATAAATGCCTGGAAAACAGAGCTGTACAAGATGCAGATGCAACAGTCCAGATGCAACCTGACTTGAGAAAGCCCACATTGCTTATTAGTTTTTAGAGGATACAACAGGACAACAGAGGATACTTCATATATAAGAGCTGCTTCATATATTCCTCCTTCAGCACCCACCATTGCCTCTTGCTAGAGACAGAGCATTTATCACGGTAATCAACTTAGGTTCACTTCTAGTAGGATGCAGAAAAGTTGTTCTGAGAGTCTGATTATCCAGGAGGTGTCTTGAGTGGGCAGTGCAGAGAGGAGTGCCGTGTCACAGATATGTCAAGCAGATTTCTCCATGGATAGTAAACTCTAAGCTTTTCCAGTTGGCTTGCAAGAGAAAACATCTTTATGCAAGAGAATTGGCCTTGTTCACATTGCACAAGTCTGTAACAAATTAATGACCAGGTCAGTTCTGAATGCTCAAAGCGTGGTTAGCTGGCGTAGTATCAAGACAGAATCTCGAGCCCAGTGTTGCCTTTTTGTCACGGTCTCATTTATTATTTCACACTGTAAAGGGAACTTTCCTCTGGACCCCTACCAGTGCCTTCATAACTTCTTTCTCCTTCGAGCTCCCTGTGCTGCAGTGCAGGCCAAAGAGCAGTGTCTCCAGTTCAGGTGCTGCTTTTTGGGCACGTCCCCAGCCACTCCATCAGAGAGCTGCCCTGATTTTGTCTGATGCACTGGTAGGAGCTCAGCCACTCCACTCAGTAGGTAACATATGGTCCTGTGGTGGAAAAACCACCACCACGCACACACACAACAGAAAGCCCTGCTGTGTAGCCACAACTCGGGCATGTTTGTTGTACCCAGATGAGATGAAGTTGTCACAGCCTAGTTAAAAAAAAAAAAAAGGCAAAAAAAGCTGTTGTATTTATAGGCAGAGCACTAACATATCACACACTGGCAGAGTGAATGGGAACATGCCTCCTGTTATTGCCTGGCCCCCAGGGAGATAACAGTGGGCTATTTACTTCCAGCAAAAGGAATTTTTGCTTTAGCTCAGCTGGTCCCATTACACCAGTTTGAGTGCATGGGGCCCATTGACCTTTTTAATCATATATGTTGAGAAAGTCTTTGTTTTCCCCAGGAAGAAGACAGCCTTGCTGGCTTGGGAAAGCACCTGACTTGTCACTCCAGAGGGGTTAGGTGGGGCAGCAGGTCATCAGTCTGTTAGCTAGAGGAGATGAAAATTAACCTAAGATCTCCTCTAATCACTGCATGTAATGATCACTGGTGTGTAAACATGTTTGGCTTCATTATCTGCACAAGCACTGAGCCTTAGGGGTTTTCTGCATTGATGAAAGGAGCACCTTTCCTCACCCAGATACCTTTCAGAGTAGGTTGTGTGCTTGTTGGTCTTGTGCAAACTTTTCATGTTGTTGCTGGGTAGCTTCCTGATTAATCAGAGTGGTATTTGTGTTGGCTCCTCATCAGGAATGCCATGAAAGATATGTTTGAGTGCAGTGCACAGCAATATACAGAATACATAAGCTGCCTGTTGTTAGCCATCCCCATTTCTCATAATTGCCCCAGCGCTCTCAAGGTGCTTTAAAACATTTTTAGCCTGCTCTCTTAAAATGGTTCTCATCCTTAGATATCTCAGCACTTGTTTCTCTGCATGAGAAACAAGGCGTTTGTCAAGGCTTTTTCTGAGGGGTTTGCAATGCAGGTTGGTTGTTGTGGTCTCTCAGCAATATCTGCCTATGTGTGCTTATTTACTGCTGGAGGATTGTTGATGAGCACAAACTGGGGTCTTCTGTTATTGTAGGGTTGCTTCTGTGACCTGTTTGCTTAGTTCAGTGAAGATATTGCCCATTTCTGCAGTTGTTTCTTCCTTAGATGCCCACACTGGGTTATTAGTTTGAGGTGGATCTTCCATCACTTGTTAGTGTGGGGCTGCCGAATGGCAACATACTAAGGGAGATAAAAAAGAAAGCTCATAGTATTTGATTTGTTTAGAACAACAGAATGCTTACAAAGAATGACATAGTCTTGGCAAAGAGATACAGATTTGAAAAATGGAAAGGTCAAACAGCCCCCCTTTAAACAATCGCCCTTTCTGCAGAAGCAAGACTGAGGGACAGCCACTTCTACTTTTCTGGCAGCCACCCTTCAGTGCTGATTAAGAAATATTCTCAGTACTGACAGCATCATATTCAGAGCCAAAGAGGGCCACTCAGCAACATTGTGCCAGCACAGAAGTGTGAGCACCAGTGCAGGGCGTTTTTGCAGTTGGATTCCAATCTGGAATCCTCTGCAGACCTGGAAGCAGATGCTGCTCAGTACCTGTTGTGCAGGAGGAATTCAGCAATAAGGGCTCTGCACACTCTTGAGCCACTCTTTTTCCCACTGCTTCTGGTGGGAGTTTGTAAAGAGCCTCTCCTTGGGTGTGAAATACCGTCAGTGCTGATGTGCAGAGCAAAGGCAGGTGGGTGCAGACGAAGCACAGGATGCTGGAGATGCCATTTCTCCTTTCCTCTTGCTGGTGGCACTCCTGCTTTTGGAGAACTGATTCATCTGCAGTTTCCTTTTGGGCCTTCACAATAGAGATTTATGGGAAGGGACTATCGGATCTGATTCCTGACCTTGTTACTCCTGTCACAGCAATGTGTGCTCAGGACTTGGAAATTGGTTTGTGGGTTGGTAATTTAGAGGGCCAGTTCCTCAGGAACTGTCTTTTGTTGTGTTTCCTCCCAGTTGTGCAGTTGTTTAGAACAAGTAACCATACATATGTATAAAATATATATATATAAAGTATCTTTTTCTCCCCATGTCATTGTTTGAGCTTGGATTTCCACGAAAAAGCTGCACAGCTCAGGCACAGTTAACCAAAGAGGGACTCTTTCCCAAGGCTGCTGGGCACAGACAGATCCTGGGATTTGCTTTCATTCCCGGACTAAAGAACACACCCTGTTCTCCTCTGGGTACCCCACAGGGGCTTCTATGGAGTAAGATGTTGTGGAAGAGGATTCTTATTACATCTTTCCCACAAACAGAGGCCCCCTCCTGCCCCTATTACAGTTCCCACAATTGCACTCATCCAGACTCACTGCAACAAACCTTCCACCAGCAGCAGAAAGATGTCTAGAATTGCAGTATGTCTGGAATAGCCCACAAAAGGAGAAGAAAGGAGCACAAAAGTATTCTGAATACTAAAAGAAATAACATGGTAGAGCAAGGGCTCCAAGAGTGGTAAGAAAATACCGTAAGAAAATTGAAGAGAAAGATGATTAAGTTCTCTGCCATGGAGTTTTATTCTGTCTAATAAATATAAAGCTGAAGATAATTCCCCGAAGATAGAGCAAAGCCAACAAATAGAGTAATCTTGAACAGGAGTGGGAAGAGAGGAAACCTGCAACTTTTAATGGAGAAGCCATTCCTTCCCTTTGGGGTGATCTTGCTGAGAAGAGGGAGGGTGTCTGTCTGTCGGCTCTGCAAGTGGCCCTTTTTGAACTCCCCAATTCACAGCCAAGTCCTGTTGCTCTTCAACGGTAAGAGTTTTGTTGTGGTTGGAGGGATGAAAAAATCCCCTTTTTTTAATAAGATGATTTGCTTTGCAAATGTCTTTGTTATTTATAGCCGAGCCAGGCTTTGAACCACTAAGCTCTGGAGGATGAGGGCAGAATCCCACTAAGAAAAACCATTAATGGAGGAACCATGAGTGAGCAGAGACCAGTTCTGGAAAAAGTTGAACTGGACACTGTGCACAGGCTGTCGCAAGAGGAATGTAGGTCTGCTGTACACGGGTGAGCTCATTTCCAGTACTGGCTGATCCACCAAAGGGCTTCAGCTTAGGTTACAGAGTCTCCAAGTCTAAAGTTAGTTCAAGGGGTCCAAAACTTTGTCTTCATTTCCCCTGGAAACTACAGACCAGCCAATTTGGGTTTTTGCCTGAAGGCTGGAGAGTTGCATCACGGGCCTGGCTCTGACTGTCAGGCAAATTTAGGCTGGAATTCTCCTGCCTTGGATTAAGTGATGATATTTTTCATATTTTTTCAGTGTATAGTGATTAATTAAGCCTTATCACAGCCACACTGCTTGGTTTCTCTTCTGTTTAATAGAGGTGGAAACCAGAGCACAGAAAGGTAAAGCTACTGTTTGAGGATTAGACCTCAATATCCTTCAGAGATGTTGCAGGCACTGGGCATTACTGAGCCTAAACCTCTCCAGCACCAGGAAGTTCAGGATGTCTTGAAAGGGAAATGTTCATATCTTGGATAAAAATAAAACTGTTCAGGGCCTGATGAGAGTTGCTGCCTGGGAGCAGAGACCTAGAAGGGGTTTGGGGTCAGTAAATCTGCATTTTAGCTCTGTCAGCCCCTCACATCATGCCATTTGTGAATTAATCAGTCTTTATCCTAGCACAGTTTGGCTGTTCATTCCCAGCACAAAGGACTGAAAAACTGTCCCACCAACTCCTTGCTTTAATGACTTGCTTCCCACCTGTCTTCCTGGGAAAGCTGGATTTTGCAACCTTTCTGCCAAAGGAATTCCACTGGTCTTTATTCACATGTTTTCTTTGCTGCTCTGCCCCGTTGGAGAAGTGGGTCCCTGTGAAGGGTCCACACCAAGGTGAGGGATGCTACAAAGATGTGTGCTAACATCAGTGCTGGGACTCAGGAGTGCTTTCAGTGTTCTGGGGAGGTCTCTCAAGCTAAATAAAATGATAAATGGGATTTCTAGGTAGGTTGGCTTGAAAAAGACTCATTGTAGACAGATGGCTGAGGAAGAGCATTACCTTTAAAGTCAATTCAGAGCTGTCTGGAGGGAAGGGGATGCTGCCCATCACCTGGCTGCCTGTTACAGACAGGGATTCCCTCCCTTGCACCCCTCCATCCCCCTGTCTTCCAGTGCTCCTCTGCTCCTGGCAGTAGTAAAGCTCAGACCTCATGGCTGGTGTCGTAGCCTCTGGCTCATCTGTGTAAGGGGAGGACAGAGAGAACACAATGAGATGTCAGAGGAGATTCCAAGCAATTTTGCCAAACACTCAAGGGATGTTTTTTTTTTTAGTTTCCACTCCCCCCTCCCCCCCCTACTTTTTAGAATAATTTTTCAAGAACACATATGCAAGTCATCTAAGGGAAACAGAACAGTGAGTACCAGGGGCTGGTACACTGTGTTCCCTTTGTGTACTGTAGAGAAAATAGATAAAAGAAACAAAGAATGATGCAGAGAGCAAAGCAACCATCAGTACTCTCTGAGAGGTTCAATCTGACTTTTGCAGAGATGAAGGTCAAACCAAAAATCCTCAGGTGCCGGAAATTGGTCCCATCTTCCTAGAACCGGGAGAGATTTACCACTAATGAAACAAGAGCAGAATTCCATGCCATTTGTTGTTTCTAGAGGCAAGAAGAAAGGCAAGAAAGGAATATTGTCTTGGACAGTAATAAGGATTATGTGCTTCTTTGGGAAGTAAATCACCACTACTCATGATCATATCTGCTGTACACCCAGCCACCCACCCAGATTCCAGGCGGGAACAGAAAGGAGCTTGGCCCCCCCTGGCACCAGCGAGCCGGGAAGCCGGACCCCCCGACAGCGGCGGTGCTCATTAACATGCACTCCTCTGAAAGGAGACCCCCCTCCTCGGCCCTTGCCCCTCAACCTGCCAGTCTCTCTGTCTGCTGCCGCTGCTCACAAGCCTTTAGATGCAGAGCATGTCCAGCTGTAAGCGTGGGATAGCTCCCCTGCATCCCATCCGGGTTGTTTGTCTTGGGTCCCTCTCCATTCAGAGCGGAATGATTTTGCATAAATGCACCGACACGTCTGCTTTGTTCTTACACGGAGGGTTCTCGGCTTTTCTCATCCCACCCCCGCCCCGGCCCTCTTCTCCCTACTGCCTGGCATGTGTCTTCACCAGCTTTTCCATGATTTCCCTGCGCAACAGCAAATAAACCTGCCTGAAGCACTGCCAGGCAATCCGGGGCAGCTAAAAACACCCAGATAGATCTAAACCAAGCGATCGGAAGGAGGGGACGGAAAAGGGTGCAAGAGCAAAGCCATAATGGCCTTTACTATGTAATTTGGTTTCATGTTCTGCACAAGGAAACATGTCAAATATGTAAACAGAGCTCACCAGGGTTGTAATGTAGCTACAAAGCCACGGATATACAGGCAGGCAGGGTGCTGTTCTCCAGCAGAATGGAATGCCATCCCCAAAACCACACGATCATTTCTTTAAGCTGAAAGTAAACTTTCTCATGCCAGGAGCAAAGAATTTATTTTTTCTTTTAAAGGAAGGATTGTCTGCTTGTTCACAGTACCATAGGCATCTTAGCCCACATTAGAGACCTCGTTAGGGACTCGTACTTGGAATGCCAATGAATTTTAGGGTGTCCATCTTGAGATGTCTCTAAAAGGAATGGCTTTTGGCGATCCAGCACTGTCCTGAAAGTCTCTTGAGTCAACACCTCTGTCCCCACCTGGAAACAAGTATCTGCTTTAAAAACAGTTTTAAAAAAACCCAACCAAGCAAAAAGTCAAACTGAAGACTATTTGGATAAACTCTTGAGCTGCTCCAAGTCTCTGAACTGTGCTGCCTTAGTTGGAGCTGTAACTGTTGAAGAACCCCACATCCGTCATCCGTCCTCACTTTTGGAAGCACTGCCTGCGGAGCTGGAGCATCGCTGAGATCATTTCAGTGGGGAATCTGATAAGAAGCCGTGATTCACCCTGGTAATTCAAATTCACATCTGGTAAGTGGCCCAGCTCCCTGTGCTATCAGCAGGAGTCTCCTGGGGACTGGGTTTCCACCATCGCCTCGGGGTCCGGCTGCGAGCTGCAACGTGTGCCAGGAAGGAGTTTTTTTGTGTGATCAGTGCTGTTATCTGTCCCCACATGTACCTCCTCACTGGGAGAAGCCCTCATTTCAGGAGAACATCAAGTTCTGCTCACCCATTTTCGTCACTGGGACAAAATCCTTACTCTTAGCATTTCAGGAAGGGAACCTTCCTTATTTTTCCATTTTTTGATAATTAACCCTTTCATCATCACATGCAGAGAAGACAAGTCTCTCTTCAGAGAGGATGTGAAGCACAGGGCAGAGATCACCTTCTTCCCACCTTTCTCCATCCAAATACCTTTGAAACATCTGCCCTTCTAGCAGAGCTGCTCTGTTCCTGTGCCCTGCACTGTGTGCACACTGTGACTGTCCCAGCTGGAAAAGGAAAGCCTTGCTCCATGGAAATTTACCTGTTTCCCAGTGGTTGTTTATGGTGAGAAAGGCTGAGCCTGGGCAGCTGTGAGTTCTTCCATCCCCTCTGCTCCCAGTCTGTCATCCCAAAGCCTGCTCCTGGCAGGCAGTGAGGCTGAGGGAACCATGGGCTTCCTCCTTCAGATGATGCTCATACTTTTATCCCTCCAGTAACTTCTTCTGAGAGCAGCTCCTGTGAGCTCCCCTTCTAACCTGGGACATCAAGGTTTAAATGTTCCCAGTCTTTTTGGTTAATTTTATGAAGTTTGAGGTTTATCAGAGCAACCAGGGTTGTTCCAATGTTAGAGGGAAGTGACAGGCTTCCCCAAACAAGCCTTTGCTTGGGTGGAGATGTGCACAGGCTGGAGGCAGCAGCTGGTGCTGCTCTATGGACTCTTCCTGGATGGTCCAGCTCATCCAGAGGGATTTGTTTGCATGATGGTTGTTCCATTACTCTGCAGTTTTGGTGGGAAAAGCCTGGTGAAGCAAGGGAGCACCTTCTGATTTGCATACCACAATCTGTGTCTTCAAGTATTAACAAAAACAAGCCAGAGGGTTTAATCTTGATTAATACAGGTTGGCACAGGGCTGATGAGTTGGATGGGAACCGAAAGGCTCTGCTGGCTGAGGTGTGACTGCTGTCAGCTCCCTGGAGCACATGGCAGCTCCTCCGAGCCCCATGACACACTCCCAGGAAGCCTCTCTGCAGCCTTCCCTCTTGCTGTTAAATTCAGGGTCTCTTCCCAATGCATCATCTCCCTGGATGTATCCAATTAAGGCCTGTTGACAGCCCAGAGCAGACTTACACCCTTAGGATTAGAGGCATGTGCATGTCTTCATATAGGGAAGGACAACAAGGGGGTGTCTCACTGGCACACTGGGAGTGTGGTGGGGGAAGCTGAGCAGCTTGGAGAGGGAAAAGGAGCCAGGGAGAGAGAGATTTGCACCCCCAATTATCCTTGCATGTGGAAGGGCTGTGTGCTGAGTGTTGCGTGTGGTTTACACGGCGTGTTTACATGGTCCATAACCCCAAACAGAGCCGAGAAGCATGACTTTAACACTGGAAATAAAAGCGCTGGAAACCCCTGGTTTTCTGCACATGAGAAAGTTTTGTTCTTTAAACACACAGATGTTTTTAAATGAAAAATCACTCTTTTGACCTTTCCTGAATGTGATCATGTGGTCGGGGCTGACATTAACCACTGCACGGCTGTTTGCTTCAGCCGCAGGCGAAGCTTAGCGAGAGGTTTGCAGGGCTCAGGGTAGCACCTGCCTTGTCTCACATCTCTTGGAAGTGGCTCCTGTGCCCCATGAGCTCTCAGGGTGGTTCAGGGAGTTGTGGTAAGGTCAGTAATATTTAGGGTCTACTCCTACCATGCTGGAAATGAAAGCATTGGGGTTTTTTTCCGTGCTTGATAGCTGAAAAAGATAAGGCTTAATTTTTTTTCCCCTATGTATCTATCTCTCTTCCCATCAGGAATGTTGCCCAAATGCTTCTAAGCATCTCTGTCCACCTCAGCCAGTGTGTTATCCTGACTGGGAACTCTTCATCGAGCCAGAGTTCTTTATGGATTAGTTGTTGCTGCCTTTGGGCTTTTTTTACCTAGCTGTGTGTTTTCTTCATCCAAGCAAGTTTATAGGACCAGCTTTGAGAAAGAAGGAGGAGATGTTACCAAGTGGATTGTACCAAGCCCAATCCCGCTTTGCCTTGACGGCGTGCCAAACCAGCAAAAGTACAATGAATCTAATGAGTCAGATCCATGAATATAATACCAAAAATACATCTAAGATCCTCCTAAAACGTGGCACACATTCTGCCTTTCACAGTTTGATTTTCTGATGCCAGCTGCTCCTGAATAAAACGCTCCAGTCAAAGGAAAAACAAAAAATTTAGCTTTTGCTCTACTCCTCAGTGGTGAAAGCTCATGGGATGGGATTGTTTTCCTTTGCTGCAGCACCCCACGGCCAGCCTTGGCTGTGCTGTAGTGGACCTGGCTGGTTCAAGTTAGAGACGGGCAGTTCGGGAACCCGAGTGTGCAGCCAACAATAATGTTCTGGCTCCCGTATTTGTTTAACCTCGCTCTCCAGTGGATGGATATACAGTCTGCTAAAGCACTTATCAGTCTATAATGCCTTCACACTTCTCTGAGCAGTAATGTGGAAGTTGTAGACAGGAGCTTTTGCTGCGGCTCGAAAATGCCTTTTAGCTTTAATGAGCCTGATATTTGCAGAACTGAAGGCATAAGGTCTTGTTTGGGTGCTGTTGCTTGATCCTGTCTGTCTAGGCTGTTGCATTTGGGTGCTGTTCCTACTGGCAGATGTATTTGTGAATTTGAACATAATAGCAGAATGGAATTCAGGACTTATTCCAAGAATTATGTCTCTGAGGTGAGATCTTAGCAGCACTGGGGTGGGAGATGCTGTTGTTTGAGAGCAGCATCTTTATGTCCTACTGCTGTGTTGAAGAAATAGCAGAGGTTTGAGAGGGAAAAACAAGGAAACATGGCAAATTGCTGGATTGCACTTCCATGTGCTTCACAAGAGTCCGTGTTCTGCACTCAGAGCTATCCCTTGATTTCACATCCCCTCGCTGTGTGTCACTGAAAGGCAAAAGAAGCAGGGACGAGTGCAAATTGCACCCAGGAGCTCTGAATCCTGGGGTTTACTTGGGGGCTTGTGTAAGTGGGTTGATTTTTAAATCCCATCAGAACAATTATTTCTTCTTTTTCTCACTCTGTTACTCTGTAGTTTCTGGCCCTGGCTTAACCAGAGTCTTTGGCGTGATCCTTTGAACCGTGCAGAAATCATCTGGTTAGGGTTTTGTTGGAAAATCAAAACTCCACATTGTTTTTTCCACGGTTCCAGCTAGCATCCTAGATATTTGATTACACCTGGCTGGCTGTCAAAGCCAATGTGAGTTTGGGATAGGGCCAGTCAGAACTGATTTACAGTTTTTTCAGGTATGCCATGTGAAGTTTATGGTTTGATGTGATTTTGATTTGAACTCACCGGTTTTAAATGAAGTTTGCTTTGAATCTGGAGATAACAGAAATTCAAAGGAAAGCTCAAAGAATGCGGGTCTGCATGATTTAAAAATGGAAATATATTGTTCATACTGACTCTTTGGAAGTGAAATAACTGCATTTTTTGAGAAAGCTGAAGTTAATAACACACATTGAATACACATGCAATCTGGGCCATCATTTAATGGAAATCCCTGTAGCTCCTATTTGCTTGCCTCAAACTAAACCAACTTATATGACAAAATGAAATAGCCCTTGCAGCTCTTACTCATTTCTGAATCACAGCCCTGTATTACATCCAAAACTCTACCCGAGGAAATTTCCCTTTGGAAATGAACACTACCATTTTTATTGTAAAGTAGAGGAATTTATCATCGAGGAATTTATCATCGAGGAATTTATCATCATGTCACATTGCAGGCAAACTATTGATGCCGTGTTGTATCATCTGTGGTGTTGTCATACACAGAAAGGTCACTTTCCAATTACTAATAAAATCCAGCCAAATCTTCAGCTTAAAACTGAGGCTCTGTGCTAAGAAAGCTGTAATAACATGCTAATTGAGTACTAAGCCTGCAAGGTCCAGACACGTGGGCTGCTCCAGGTTCAAAGTGGACGTGGCTGGGCTGAGACTGGACATAACAACTGGCAATGGGGCTTTATTTCATCCTGCAGGAGATGTAAGCTGCTTCCCAATCCCGCAGCCAAATCCTGTTCTTCATTACACGGGGAAAATTGACAGATGAGATTTCCTCTTACTCCTGAGCCAACTGGATCTGGGAGCAATATAGCATCAGTGTGTTACCCCAGGAGTTTCATCAGCTTCCAGTTAGTTGATAAAGCTTTTTCTGTGGATCACCTGCCTTCATTCCTTTGTCCTGGAGCAGGACACGCTGCAGTTTTTCATCTTTTGCCATCAGACCTTTAAGCACCCCAATGAAAACAGGCAAAAGCTGAGAAAGAGCACAAAACTTAGTAAAACCATGTTATCAGACCCAGAGGACAAGGAGAGGTTTGGGGTAGAAGCTGCAGTTGATGAGCATCAGAGGCGAGGGAAAGTTGCTGCTGGGGAAGAAGCAGTTGGCTTTTAGGTAAGGCAGCTGTTAAAAGGGGGAGGACACAGCTTTACCTCATCATTTTATGCTTAGAATCTATGCTGCTGAATCTCAGATTTGGTTTTGGGTTTTTATTTTATTTTCTGCAACAGAGTATTTCAAACTCATTGTTAGTGCACATAAAAATTTATATATGTACCAATTTGGAAAAAAAAACCAAAACTTTGAAGGTTTTCCTTAAGTCTTAGAGACCAACCTGGAATGACCCAATGCTGACTTTCATAGTTGGGCAGACAACTGTGGGTTCAGATCTTCTGATGGGATAAATCAAGAACACTGATAAAGACACTAGTCCTAAAGCCTTTCTGGGCAGAACCTTGAAGAAAACCCAGAGCAAAACTCCTGGTGCCCCTCGAGTAAGCCTGTGTGCACAATTTCCATCTGAGCTCTGTGGGTTTGAAATGGTCATAGAAATTGGCTGATTTTTGAGGTGTTTGTTGGATCCCAAATGGTGGCCTTTTTAATGGTTCGGTGCCCACTAATGTGGGCAATTTAATTTTTCTGTAACTCCAACCCAGTTCCCAGCCTAAATGAGAAGAGCAGTGCAACAGCTTTCAAAACAGATTGGAGGTCTGTGCTGCAGTCGGCAAACTGGGTGGTGTCCATGTGGCAGTCAAGCTGCCTCACAATATTGGGCAGTAAACAAGCAGCAACCTTTCTGATATTTAGCAACTGCACCATAGTTTCTCATCCTTGGGTAAGATTAACCTTAGGTCGGTAAGAACAATAACATATTTAAGAATAAAAGGTCTGGGTGACTGCCAGCCCCCTGGTCTGGCAATGGAGAAAGTTTTCATCTGTAAGGGATGTGTTAAAATGCTGCTTATGTCATGGTTGGGATTCTCTGGCATGTGTTGAGTTAAATATAAATAACATTCTGCAGAACAGTCAGCTAAAAATTGTGGATTAATTAGGTTTCAGTATTACCGTTGAAGTCTGGTTTTTTAGCTGGATCCTCAAGCAACAGAAGATGTTCTGTTTGTGCCTCCATGGGTTTTTATCAGTCCACGAGCTTTTCTGTGCACTTGTGCAGCCTCACTCAGGATACCGTGTGCTCCGCTGGGGGTTTTACCAATAGATCCTGTTCCCGCTTGCTCCTTGGCTGCTGTTTTGCAAACAGGACAGGGTTTAGCCCATTTCAACCCAGAAACTCCCCGTGTTGTCTGTCTGGGTGCAGAAGTGGCAGCAGCACAGTCCCCAGGAGAAAGGAGGGAGGAGAGGCAGCATTTGGGGCACAATCACCACTTCCACCCTCCTCCCCAAAAAGGAGGATGCTCCCGAGTGCCCGACAGACCAGTGCTCGTGATGGCCCTTCTCAGCCAGACGTAGCTTGAAGACACGGTCTGGAGGAAGCCCCACGGTGGGACAGCAGATGGGATTTTGGGAGCAGACAGATCTGTGCGCTGGAGATTTGCTCTGCTTCCAGCCGCCCCTGGGCATGCAGACAGGCACGTCCACCCCAACCACGGTGTCAGCCCTGTGCCAGAGCTGAGCAGGGCAACATCCTCGTCTGAGGAGCAGCTTTGCCTGTCTGCATTTAGAATTATTTTATGTTATAATGACGAGAACCACCAGAGTATGCGGAGCCTGTGGTGTCTGGCTGTGCTCGCTCGATGGGAAGGTCAGAGTGGGATGGCATCAGTTTGTATTTAACCCGCTCCTGTGGGGAGGGGTATCCTCACACCTGTATGTGCCTGTTTGTGCCTTCTCTTTGTAACATCTGAGCAACTTTTTGTGCCTAATACCCTCAACATACCTGTGTGACATGGGGGAATATCATCCTCGTCTTACAGATGGGGGGCTCAGTCCTGGAGAAGCCAAGTGCTGCCCACAAGGCTGTACTGGGGCCACACACTGGGCACAGTCAGGCTGGAACATATTCCCATGCCCAGTCCACAGGATTGATCCTTAACCTGGAGTTCAGCTGCAGCAGGAGCCCGTCAACCCAACTGCACTTTGCCTGAAGTCATGGGATGGCTGGGAATCATTCACAAGGGCGCCTTCCAAAATTTGCTCTTTAGCAAATTTTCCCGTATTACTTTGAAGGAAATGGAGCTGATTGCAATAGTAAATGTGTTTTAGATGTGGCAAAAAACTAAGTGCTCCCAATATATCACTTTTCCCTTTCTGCTGACACATTCCTCGGTCCCCTTGAGTAAGAGGAGGAAAACAGGAGAGGCGGTTTGAAGAACATGGTGTGCCTCTGATTGACAAGGGGTTGTATAAATCAGTCAAAGGGAATCCTCCAGGCATTCCCTCTTGTGGGAAGATCCCACAGTGCTCTCTGGCCTTGATCGTTCTGTCTCTCGATGTTTGTGTACAGAATGTGTGGGTGGGAGACGAGCTGGATTTGAACCTCTGAGAGGAACAGACATCAGCTCCTTTAATTGAAAGCAGCTTCCTAGGGAGGGGTATGACATGGGCTTCCAGTAACTAGACACAAATAGTCCTTGCATACTTTGGAGCACATACTAAGCTCCTGTGGATCCCATTGCTCTGTGGGTCTGAGAATCTGGATAAGCCCCAGTGAGTGAAGTTTGGAGTCCTGTGTGATGCCGTCACTCTTCAAAGCAAATACTTTAGAGCTTGGTAACACCCTGAAACGAGAAGTATGTCTATCTGTTCTTCCCTCCACAGCTGTCAGGTGCCTTAGCTGCTGCTTTGCATCACTGTACCAAACTGGAGAGTACATTAGGAAATAATTTATTTCTTAGAAGTGTGAATGCCTATGAATAGCTGTGAGATGTTGTCTTCCAGGCCATTGGAACTTGTAGCTTAAAAGCAGTGGTACTGCAGTAATCATAAAATCATTCAGTTTAGAAAAGACCTCTAGGATCACTGAGTCCAACCATTAACCTAAATAATATGGGCCTTCAGGCTGCTGCCACATTCTGGGGATTCCTCAAAGGCAGAGGTGTGACAAACACTCCCAGCAGACAGTTCACAGACTTGGCAGTGGTGGTGTGACACTCATTGCCTGGGCAGAGTTGAAGTGGGGATGTATTTACCATGTGTGTTAGAGCCTGTTGGGATGGTGGAGGCTGCAGGTGACAGGGACTGTTTATCCACTCGGATTGTTATTGCAGAATCTTCAAGAACTTTTTTGCCATTAGCTAAGTTCAGTAGCTGACAGCTAGTGCAGAAGAGGCTCTTGTAGCCACTCATCTCAGTTAGACTTCTCCCACACTTCTCAATTATACTCTTCTAAAAGAACCTTTTACCCCAGGACCACTTTGAAACACTTGTCTGGGTAGCGATGGCTCAGCCTCAGCAGGGGGAAGCTTATCTAACCTGTTCAAACCAGGCCAGTCTGACAGTCCACACACCTCAGCTCACGTGGCTCGAACACAGGCTCTTTATGCAATGCCCAGATTTTTGCTAATATTCCCAGGCAGAAGCAGAAAGTGCTGGAGTTCACACACGCACACAAATCAAACAAGGCGTTTTAAAGTTATCAGAGACTTCCAACCCACCTCAGCGGGGGTTTATTTTGGGTTTGATTCAAACTTTTGGTGAAGGTCTGGGTGATTTCTTCATACAGGTTTTCACTCACCCATTAAGTGGCACTTAAAAAGCACCGAACGTCAGTCCTTGTGTTTCTTTCAGCCACCTTTTTGGACCAATGGAGCAGGAGGAGATGGAAGAATAAGAACAAAATCATATAAAAGTAATGAGACCTTTGTTCATGTCAAAGAGCTCTCTGACCATATAAATTGCAGATGTGGGTAAGATAAATTCTCTAGCTGGAGAGGTATTAAAATAAAAACCATGCTCCCAACAAGAGACAGGCTGCTGAAAACGCAAGAAGGGAGAGTTGCGAAATGGTACATGTCGAATTGCTGGCCTGGATTTCAAATGCCAAAGATAGTTTATGTAAAGCCTTGCTCTGCTGTAAAATGTAACAGTATCCACTGGCTAGCCTCAATGAAGCTTGGTCCCAGTTGTTTCAAAAAATAAATAAACTAAAAATCTTCTTCCAGCCCATTAAAGCTGATTTATGTTTTCCCCATAGATTCCTCTGTGCTGGATCTTGAGGGACTCAGATTATAGAGGGGATTACCTCACTTTTAGCCAATCTGGTTTCTCATTCCCAGGCATCCCAGGCTCTCTTTGCACTGCCCAGACTTTGCCTGCCGAGACCAAGAGGGCATTTCCATGCAGAGTTATTGAGTGGACACAGGATTTGAATGGTCAAAAGCATCTCTGTTAATTCTCCTGTTTCACCTCAGGGTTTTCTTTTTGGTTTAATAATCAGAGGAATTGATTAGAGGAACAGCTTTACTGAGAGCACATCATCACCTGATTGCTCAGTTCAAGCTCTGGTCTTGGAAAGAAAATTAAAAGTGTCCCCAAGACAACATAACTCCCATTAGCCCCCAGCCCAGGTGGTCTGTGGGATCCATCCTAGGCTGTCCTGTGGCCAGCACAAGTGCTGGGGATGGTTTGGCCTCTTGGGTTACAGTTGTAGCTCCACTGCCACTATTCTGTGTGGCCACAAGGAATTCCCTCTTATCCCCATGACTGGTGAGTCAGCGAGTTCACCAAAGTGTTGTGAATCCCAACAGGTTCTCCCTTCAGGTGCTCCTGGAGCCTCAGCAGGAATCATCCTTCTAATGCAGGAGTGACTTTTTGCATGGTGGACATTTCCCTTCTCATGTTTGCTGAGGGGTGGTGAAAACTGTGGTTGTGCATGTTTCTTTCTTGAAGCAGCTTCACTGAACAGTTTTCAGGGTGAATCCTACCATTCCTTGTAGCTTCATTTTCACATCTGACACACTGATGGCACTGCAAGGCTCTCTGGTACTCAGATTCTGGCGCTTCCTTTGAGCTTTTCATCTGTGACAGCACTTGGGATTCATCTACTTGTTCTTTACTGAAAAGAGCAGTTTGCTTCCAATCTCACTGCTGCCTGCCATGGAATGGTGCAGAAGAAGGTGATTCCAGTTGCAGGACTAGTTAACAAAATAAGAAACCAGTTTGCTCAAATTGGGTTGTAGAGGCAGGACTTTCCTGGCTACCAAGTTTACACACCCATCTGTAACTCCCCTGGGGTTACAGGAACACCAGGTTTAAAAAGGGCAGTGCTGGAGCCCTGTGGAGAAATCTCCAGACTGTCTGTGCTGTGAGCAGGGATGTTCAGAAGTGATTGTCACTTTGACTCCAGTGGGAAGAGCCGTGGTCCATTTGGGTGGGGAGCAAAGTTGTTCTAAATGCTGTCAAAGACCTCGTACCAAATCCAGAGGAAACTGCTGGCTGCCATCCAGCTGCTGGGAGCCTTTAGCTCCTTTTCACATTTCAGTTTTTCTTATTGAGGTGGAAGACCTGGAAACTTAACTCTGAATAATCTCAAGGTATTCAGAGGCGTCGTTATGGTGCGTTATTTTATTCTAGCAGTGCACCTGGACTTTTCCCCCCCACACTTTAAAGAGTCATAACCTTTCCTTACTGTCATCTGTCTGTTTTGTTGCTTCTTTTTCCAGGTGTGTCGGACTAAGGTGATCGACTTGAATGACGGTGTCTCCCAGTACGCCTGGTACCCCTGCACGGCCAACTTCCAGTACTCCCACATGACACAGACCATTTTCTGGCTCAAGGTAGGAAGTGCACATGTCATTCAGGAGTTTCCTCTTTGCCTGCCTGTACAAAATGTCTCCAACAGGCAAAATATCACTTGGACAGCCTTCCCAGGACCGAGCTGCTCCTTTCTTCCTTTCTTTGAAGTGTGTTTGGAGCAAAACAGCAAAACAATGTCTCTGAGCACTGTCTGGAGACTCAGTGGTGAAGTCCCCTCCCATGTGACAAGGCTATTGAATTTCTGAGGGGTTACAGCTGCAGGGCTGTTTGACTTGAGTTTATCTAGTTTGTGTAGGAGAGATTGGAAGAAAAGATTTCTGTGTGACCTGGGATGGGAATTGCCCTTTTAAAAGTCCTGGACTGACTCCTGGGGATTTTTTAAAGCCCACCACAATTCCCCACCTCAGGCTTTGTGGGTTTTTTGTTTTCCCAGGCTTATTTTTCCCAGCCTATGGTAGCTGCAGCAGTCCTAGTTCACCTGGTCACTGACGGGACCTATTACCTGGATCAGAAGCAGGAGACCATCGGTGTGCAGCTGTTTGACACCAAAGAGCAAAGCCACGATCTTGGTAAGACTGTGTTTTATTAAACTCCCTCCTTATTGCTTGCTTAATCTGATGATGCCCCTGTTCACAAACTGACCAGTACTCCTGCTCAGTTTTTTTCAGAATTAGAGAAAAATATGCTTGTTTAATGCTCCAAGCCCTGAGTCTCTCTAGAGTTTGTTGGATATGATGCATCATTTTATGCAGACATTTCTCCATAGCTGTTCACTGTGTGTTCAGAAGTGATTAGCTCCTTTTCAGTCATTAAAATCAGCACTATCTCAGTGCTTCACACCAGCACTGCCCTGGAGAGACACTGATGGTGATACAGATGAACCCCTGGTAGCAGGGAGTGAGGAACCTGCTCCAGCTGCTGCTGCAGCAAACTCTTCTGCTTCACAGGGTGTGTTGGGTGATCTCTAGTCCTGCTTGCAGGGAGGTCTCCACACAGGGAGGTCTCCACAGCTATTTAGTGGCCAGCATCCTTCATGTGAAGTATTTCAGGTTTGATGAAGGTCTAACACCGGGGCCCCGGTGTGGCCTCAAGCAGAGGTGCCTGACAGAGGCTGTGGATCTGCAGCTGTGCTGAAGTGCCAGGATGGACCATTTTTGTCCCTACCCTTGGCACAGGGCCCTGAACCTGGGGAATTGATTCAGGCTGCATTGAAGCTCCAGGACCAAGGAACTCTCCCTAGCTCCCAACTCTGTGTCATGGCAGGACTTGCATAATCCCTTTCCAGCTGTTCTCTGCCTTTTTTTTTTTTTCCATTGGGAAGAAAGGTGACCAGGTGACCTCGAGAGCAGTTTTTAAGGAAACACACCTCTCACCCACCAACTTTCTGTTCTATCATAACTTTTCAGTTTTGACAAGCTGAAACTCAAACGAGCTTCCTACTAGAAGGGACACACACAGTGACAGGTGTTGGATGAGTATCCAGGATAATATGGAATTCGATGGGGTGTGGAGGAAAAGAAAGAAAATATGTTTGGTGTCTGTTATTCAAGAATAAACTGAAATTCATAGCAAGTTGTGCAGGTTGAGTCAGGATAGCTCCCAGTTTGCCAGAGCCCTTGGATTAATCTTATCCTCCTCCTTTCACAAAACAGTGGCACATAACTCTTTCCCTCTGAGAAATAAATGATGGAGACACGAGCTGCCAACAAATACTTAATGTGACATTTTATAGGGGCACACAGACAGATTGTGAGAGGAAGAGAACAAGAAAGAGGAGCAAAGAGGAAAGTAAGGGTTAGGTTTTGAAATCCTCAATGAAGTTGCAACATAAGTTTGGCAGGGCTCATCCTGATGCCTGGACATCCTCAGAGCTGAAATGCTGCCTTCATCATGGAAAAGCCCCTCTGACCTTTCAGAAGAGGCTGCCTGGAGCAGGGGAGAGGTGTAGGTAGGCTACCCAGCAGTTCTCACTCAGGCAGAGCTCCCCATTTTGTCTGAGTTCTGGCTCTGGCATTAAGTCCTTTTCCTGGATATTGTCTTTCATGTATTTGAATTGTCACCTTGGAAAGCTGGAAACTGCAGCTGAGATGCAAGTGTTGGCATGCACTGGGTGCAGGGTTGACTTCAGACAGTCAATCAGTCTTATGTAGAAATTAGTGGCAAAATAAAAGTACATCCAAAAGGAAGTAGCAATAATTTAAAGCTCCATCAGTCCTCGGTGTGCTAAAGACACTCCATGAGCAAAACACATCCTATCCAGACCTGCAGTTTCCCACCTTGATCAGAACAGGTTTTTACCATGTGGACTCCCAGAAAATAATGTGATGCTTATTCTGAGTCTTGGTAGGAGATGAAAAGGTTGAGATGCCAAATGCTTCAGCTCTGTTAGTTCAGAGCCATTGTAGACACCAGGGTTTAGCTGCTGAGCATCAAATAGGTGGGTGCAGAGCTCCAGAAATGGGGGTGATCATGAGACAGCTCTGATCCCCTGCATGGCCACCATGAGGGGTCTTTAGTTACTGAAGGCAGGTGAGTTACATGACCCTGACCTGTTCAGCCCCCGTTTACCTTGTGTGGGTCAGAAAGCACCAGCAAGCACAGCACAGCTCTGAGGGTCTGTTTGCTTGTGGACACCACCTGAGAGCGAGGAATGAAGTGGAAGTGAATAAACAGCCTCATACCATAAGTTCTTTCTTGGCTTTCCATCAGAGAAGGCAGAAACTTTCAAGGAATTTGGGAACCCGGGATTTTGAGTATTAACTGCACCTGTTTGTAAGTGAGAAACGTGCACCATTCCACAAGGAGCTGATATCAAAAGACCTGTGGGAGGCAAGTAGACAGGGAGGTTATTCCAGGGTCAGGTGAAGACCAAAACAAAAAGAGAGTTGCTTTTTTATTTTTTTTAATTTTATTTTATTACAGGAAGATTTTTTTAAGTAGAGGGTGGGAGATAGAAGTTTAAAGAGCGTGGTCAAAAGTCTGTCTTAATTCACAGGAAATCACTTTCTAAGGAGAAAAATGAAAACTTTTTTATTCCTCCCCCTTTGAGTCAAGAAATCCGAACTGGGGAAAAAAAAAATAATAATAACAGAAATCCCTGCGCCAGTTAAACATGCAAATAGAGTTTATTTTATTTTGAAATTTGTAAGTGTATCAGGGTAGCCAAAGGGCCTGGGCCAAAGCCATTGCTGGGGGAGCTCCAGTGAAGCAAATGGATCTGGAGCCAAGCTGATCCTCGGAGTGATGCCACGGAGCTGCAGAGGCCGGGCTTTGCAGGCAGCGTCAGGCCATGAATCTCAATTAAGGAATTTTGAGGCCAGCAGACAGCTGTCTGTCCTCTGCCTTACCCCTGAGATGGATTTGGCCCATTTGAATTCAGGTTGCCTCTACCTGAAGGTGGGAATTTCTTCCCAGCTGTCACCGAGTGCCTTGTCTGCTGGAGAAAAGGGATTAAGAACTCTCCTTGTCAGCTCTCTGCTGTTTCCGTGCACCTCAACCTTGAGACATTTTTATTTCCCCAAGGCACTATTTCCTTCTCAAGTGAGATCCCCTGCAAAATCCTCAGTGGGACCATCACCCTCATTTCTCTCTCCAGCACCATCTTTGCCTCTTCTACCCAAGAGCAAGATATCCTAAGGCTCAAAACCATCAAAAAAAAATAAAAAATGGGCACATTTAGTGTAGAGCTCATGCAAAGAAGTTTACCACCGAGTGCTAATGACATGCACAGCTCCAAACAAGCCACTGGTGCCCTGCCCCTGGTGCACAAAGCCACCCAGCCTGCCGGCACCGTTTGATGCGCTGGATAAAGGCCCCAACTGTCCTCTCCCAGACCAGTTTGACAATAGTGCAACTCCACTTCCTCCGTGATGGTTGCTCCTGATTTAACAGGGCACAATAGAAACGTAGCCGTGGTCTAAAGAAACGGCTCTGAGAGCCTGTGCCGCGCTTGTGGAGAGAATGGCAGCCTTTCTTCAGCTGTCTGGAGGGATATACTTCTCCACTAAGCTCTCCAGAGTGATTTGGGAAGCCCCTCCAGGCAGCTTACCATAACTTTTCAGCTCTATAGGGCCATTCCTATGGGTGAAATGCCTCTGAAGTGCCCACAGCCTCGGGAAGCAATTGTGTTAAGTCTGACCCTTCCTCTGATCTTGTCTCTCCTCTGGCAGGTGTCCACGTCCTGAGCTGCAGGAACAATCCCCTGATTATCCCCGTCATCCATGACCTCAGTCACCCTTTTTATCACACCCAGGCTGTCCTCATTAGCTTCAGCTCCCAGTTTGTGGCCATCTCCGGGGTGGCCCTGCGTTCCTTCCACAACTTCGACCCCATCACCATCAGCAGCTGCCAGCGAGGACAGACCTACAGCCCGGCGGAGCAGAGGTGAGCCTGTCATCCCGCTTCCTTCTGCCTCGCCACCCACCGCCCCCCGCGCCGGCCGGGGGTCAGGGGGAGGCAGGAGGGGCACAGCAGCTGAACCCTGCAGACCCTTTTGTGTGGCCGCTGAAAAACCGGCAGTGTTCTCATTGATCGGGATGGATGGGACATTTAACCCGCACGGGGATGCCGCTAGTGAATTATTTCCTCTTCCTTTCTCCTCCCTCCTTTATCCCGGGCTCGGAGCTGGGGGCCGGTTAACTCCCCGTGCGCTCCCCAGCCCGGCATCGCTCTCGCCGCTCACACACCGCTCCGACCCCAACCGCTTTGTGCTGCCCGAGGGCCACGGGGACCTCCCACGGAAGCGACTGCGCGGAGACAAAGTGATGCTTGTGCCCCAGCAGGGCCGGATCCTGCCGGGGGCTCAGCAGATCCGTGGCCATCGGCGTCTGCAGGGCTTTTACGGCCGGGCAAGGGCCCTCAGCACCCCTCTGGATCCGGCCCCCGTTCTGAAAAGCTCTGTGGGACCCCCCAGGATGAAAGGTTTATGGCTACCGTTTTATTCTTGTTGTTATTACAGACACATCAATAGATCACCACCAACCCCTCTCAGTCTCTGCTTTACAGCATCCCACAGAGATTGTGACCTTTCCTGGCCTCTGGTGCGGCAGCTTCATGGATCCTTTCAGCGAGGCAGTGAAAAGAAGAGGAGAGAATTTAGCAAAACCCCTGAAAGAATAATTTTTTTCTTCCTTTGTGAATTCAAAGTTGTGAGCAGTCGTCATACCATAGCGGCAGCAATAGTAAAACAAGTTGCATATCCCAGCAAACCTCTGCTCAGCCTCCTAAGCAAGCTGTCAGGTTTTTTGATAATGTTCTGGCTTGTTTTGAGGACCTGCTTTTATTCCAGGAAAGGCGGGAGGGTGAGAAGGGGGAGAGGGAAGGGAAAATAAAATAAAAAAATAAAAGGAGCATATCTATAGCTAAATCAATCCAGTCAGTGTGTTCTGACCTAGATTCAAGGCGTCTGATCATTCTATGCAATAGGTTGTATAAATTCAGAGGCCTAAAGACAGCAGGATCAAGTTTCAGATGAGAAGTCTGGTTGTGGAAGTTTGGCCAATTCCCAGTGCAGGACTGGGACAGAAAAAGAGCGAGAAAGACCCACTGGAAGGAGATGGTGAGAAGCAACAGGGAGCTTGAGAGGGCTGAGACACAGGACCACATTCCTCCTCCCTCTCAGATTTTCAGTAGGAATTGAACCATTTGTTCACTTATGGAATTAGAAGTGCTCTGTGTTTAGAAAGTTATTTCCTTAATAAAAAATGCATTCCCCTAGGGCAAAGCTTCAGTGAGCCTCTGCAGCCCAGCAAACCAACCTTCAGAAATCTCTTGGGGAAGAATCGCCCGCCTTTTGCCTCTTATTTTTCTTCCTGATTTTTTTTTGGCATTGTTTTGTTTTCGGGATGCACTGAACCCTCTCAGCCCCTTGCTCTCAAAAACTTTCATCCGAGCCTCACTTGTTCAAAGTAACGTTTCAGTTCTGGATTCGTTTTAAAGTTTCCCATGTCTGTCAAGGAACCAGAAAGTCTCTGAAGTAAAGCCCTGATCCAAAGGCCATTGAAAACAGTGGGATTTTTCCACTGAAGACAGTGTACAGTGGAGAAGCCCCAGTTTGCCTTGTGATAAGATCATTTGGGGTGACCATATCTGCTTTCTTCTTTACAAGAAATTCCAAGCAATTCAAGCGTCCAAGGCATAGAGAAAGCTGTGCATTAAGTTATTAAGTTGTGCAGCCAGGAAATGGGTGACACCTTTGCTGTCACTGCTGTCTTTTTCCTCAGATATTTTACCCAATCCAGGAAGTACATAGGAGAGATTTTTAAGTTATTCTTAACCAGCTCAGAAGCTGGATGTGGGTTTTCTGCCTCCTGTGCTCATGGTCTCCCCATCCTTGGAATGCCAGTTCCACATTGCCCATCCTTCCCTTCTCCCCTTCCCCCACCGGTTGCATTTGCCTAATATGATTTTTAGAGTATTTATTTCATTTTTAAAGGAACTTTCCCTCCTATGTGTAAGCATCAATTTGACTGCTTTCATTTTCCTTAGGTCAACATGGATATTTTTGCCTGCTTTTGGCTTCTCTCTGCAAGAGGTATTATTTCTCTCTCTTCAAGGAGAATTATTTTGCTTGGAGAGAATTTATAGCCAGATACAGACACTTGTAGGCAAGGGTGCAGATTTTAAAATTGAGAAGGAAAAGAAATATATCGGCCCTTAAAAGTTAACACAGCCTTTATTTTGAAGGTGAATGGATCCCTCCCATGGGTTAGTGAAAACTTTATAACTGAAAATAAAACATGTGCTCACTCTTCTTTCTTGAAGTATATATTCTAGTTAATATTTTAGAGAAAAAGGAGCTTAAATGTAAAAGTCCCATTGAACTTTATAGGTATCCTCAGTCATCATTACTTCTTTTGAAAATCCATTCCATCCTCCTAAAGACATTTATAGAGAGTTTGAAAAAAACCCTACTCTGTACTTTCCATCTGCTGGTCTTTCTGCTGCTCCTGACCACGGGCTCTTTTTTTTGTTTTCAGCAGAAGTTTCCCTCACTGCTGGAGATGAGCTGTAAAAATGACAGGCTTTATTTCCACATTGCATCCTCAGACCAGATATAACGGCCTACGTAGTTCTTCTCTTCCACTTTATACCTCAAATTATTATACTTACATGATTTCCTGTGTAGCCCTATGGTGCAGACGGTGAAATTGGGTGTGAGGAAGCAGAGGTGTAATTTCCCACCCCTGGTGCACTGGGGCTGCCTTTGACAGCAGTTCTCAAAAATCAGGATTTTGTCTTTTTCGCTGGGTAGGAAACATCCCTGGGGGGTCTCCCATCCCTGGCAAGGCAGTTCTTGTGAGGTGCTGCTTTCCCTCGGTGGCATTTCCCTGCTGTGGTCACCAGACCTCTCCTCTCCTCCATCACACCTGGTGCCATTGCTCCTCTCCTGGAAACTGCAGGCAGGAGGTATGAAAGCCCAGGCAGACACCCCAATTCAGCTGTCAGAACTGTGAGTTTCAGGAGTTTCCATCTTCCTAATCCCCCATTAACTCCATGTTCCTACTGAAGACAAACCCCACTGGCTGCCCACAGCTCTCCAGTCTTCACGCCCCACGTTGTGCAGCACCTTGTGCTTTCTAGTCAGTGTAGCAAAAAGATTTCCCTTTCCTTTGTTTGGTTAAGTCTTGCCACAAACTCACTGTTATGGCTTCAAAATTGCTTCTGCAGGGGAGATTTTGGGTTTACCACCCTCCAGAAGCGTGCACACCTGGGTGTTTGACACCTGGGGGAGGGGACCAGGCCCACTCCTGGTCATCACACCATCACCTGCCCTTGCTTCCACGGAAAGCCATCCTCCAAGCTTCACCCTTCACTGCCCCAAACAAGCCCCAGGGAGACGTAGCCCACTTCAGCTCTTCTCTTTGTCTTGCTCTCTCCTGCTGTCTGCTTCCCCAATGAGAAATGATGAAGATAAATCTTCAGCAGCAGAACAAATGCAACTGCTCTTTACAACTCCAGTTGTGTTTTTTGTTAGTTTTTTTTTCTTTTTCCTTTTTACAAGGGGAAAAAAGGGTTTCCTCATCTCTTTTTGTTGTGAATTAATGCAGCTTTCTCTTTCCCGGCTCGGCCGCCTTTCCCCTGCCCTGCGTTCTGTCATTAAGCACAATCTCTGTCAGCTTGCTTCGGGTGAAATTAATGAATTTCTCACAGAACTGTTAATCATAGAAGCTTTGGTCCGTGACATGTGTTATAATTCAATGGGTTTTTAACCTTCGCCCCATTTTGGTAATTGGCAAACGGCATCATTTGGCTTTTATTAAAGTGGAAGGCGATGGGTTTTCTTTGTTTGCCTGGACAGACTCTGGCAGGGAGACCTGTGGGGCTGCAAACGCCCAGGGACACAGTCCCACTTCCAAGCTGGCAGGGTGATGGGGCTTTGAGAGCTTTATCAGTTCAATATGGACCCCCCCAGGCAGGAATAACTCACATGATGGGGGGCAGGCAGGCTGGAGGCAGAGCTGGTCCCCAAGGAGAATTTGCCCTGACACTGGTGGGGACAGCAGTGGGGACTTGCTGGCTTTTGCTTCTCTTTCCCCCCTCCACTTACCTGGGGTTGGAGGAAGTATTTTCTGTAAATCTCTGGGTTTAGCTGCATTCTGACTCTTTCAGTTTGAAGTAGGGGTTGCTGTCAGAAGGATCATAGGTGATACCATCCTTTTGGTCATTCTCATGGACCAGATTTGAAGGCAAACACCTCTTTAGGAAAAGGCTTGAGCCTTCTTCCAGTGGCACAGGTTCACCAGTTCCCATCCAGCCTGCAGGATTTGGGAATATTTTCTTTGAGATTTTGTGTTGATACAAAGAGCTGATGTCTTTTAGCTGAAGACTGAAGAAATCAAATTCATTGCCACCTTTGCAGTTCATACTTTTTTTTTTATTTCTACAGCAAAGAATGGGGCTAGCAACATCTACTTTTCAAAATACTGCATGTATGTTTGTTTTAGAGAGAAAGAACCCACTCTTGCCTTTAGAAGAACCTCTAGAGAGGAGAATACAAACCCATTGTAAGGATAAACCTGTTGGAAGACCCCTCAGAAGGCTACATGTGTGTGAGTTGAATGTGTGGTGGCTTAGAACAAAACCAAATTGCAGTTCAGATCTCCAGCCCAGCCTGTCCCACAGTGTCAAAAGGGAGTTTTTCCCATATACAAGAGATAACGGTGTGGCTCTTCTCATAACAAGGGAGCTTTTATGCTCACCTGTCATATCTGTGTGTCAGAGCTCTCATGAAGGAAACAAATAATTAAGGCACCACGTTAAGATGATTTCTTGGAAAAGTGCTTGACCCCGGGGTTAGGAAAAGAAAGTTTGGCTGCTGTAAGCTTCTTGAAAGAGGAAGTCCTGGATTGGTTTTATGTGAGGAAGGAAGAGCTCCACTTAATTGTTATAATTTTCTATAAACATGTTAAAATACAAATGTTTCTAGGATTGTGTCACTAAGGCCCCAATTTAGCCAAGCCCTCAGCTATTTGCTTACATCCCCCTGTAGTCAAATCTATCAGTGGGACTTAACTGTGCTTTTGAAGTTAAGCACATATTTAAGTGCCTTGCTGAACTGGGGCCAATATTGGCACAAAGAAATACAGATTTAGAGCCTAATGACTGAGCTCGTTTAGATTAGGGATGGGCAGAATGGATTTGAATAAAGCAAGAACTGGCTCAGAATTTCAGCCTACATGTGAAGCTAACTCAGTTCAGGGCTTTTTACTTCATTGAAACAGTCTGCCTTGATCTGTTTCTAACATGCAATGGAATGTGTGCAAGAAATCCACTGCTCCTTGCACCCGCCTTGGTGTGAAGATGTTGTTTTAGGAAATTGTACACTGCCAGGGGAAGGAAAGGAACAAGTGAATCCTGAAGTGGACCTAGTAAAATAAACACTTGTCAGGGAATATCCCAGACACCAACACTTGTTCAAGTAAATCATTAGAGTGGTCCTTGGGTCCCTTGTGTAGCTTTGGTCCAGACCAGCTCATACTCTGGGTAAGGAATTTGGAGAGTTAGGGTAGACCAGGGATGACTTGAAATAGGCGGTTTTGATGAAGTCACACAATATTGATTGCAAGAAAACAGGATAAATTCTTCTATGACAGGAATCAACATGAGTTAAAGCCTAAGAGATTTCCTTCTCAGATACTCTTATATTGTTTCTTTCCCGAGGAATGCACAGTTTCTGGAACATGTGATGATTGACCACTGTTAAATGGCAGAACCCAGGCAAGAGCTTCTGTAATCCACAAATGGATGTGATGGGTTCTTTGTCTAAACTTCCTACTTGGAGATATTCATTTCTCCTTCTTAATTCTGCATTTGCAGAACTCAATTCAGGATTGTGACTTCAAAATTCATTGGGATTTATGGCTGACAGTAGCTGATACCAAATTGGAACCAGTAGCTAGAGAACCAGAAATATTTAAATTGGAAACATTTGGTGGCGGTGGTTGTTTTTTTACAAAAAGTGAATGGTTGTATTGTTTGTCACTGAAGTCATTCATATAGAGTTACAGACAGAGAGGGCTGCCCAGATGATCTGCTAACCGAGGCATAATCTGGAGCCTGGAGGGGGTGGCTAAAAATGTTCCCTGGCCATTTCAGGAGACCACAAGGGGACTTGTAAACAGAAAGAAGAACATCACAATAAGTGTTTCTTAATGCCTTTGTCTGTGGTGTTTCAGTTCTGTAGGACTTTTAAGCCCAGGCTTGCTCATCTGGTGTCCTGATCTGAACTCAAGAAACCGGATTCTTTTTCTCCTTTACATTGATGGAAATGAAAAGCGATGCCACTGACTGCGGTGACGTTGCTCCAGATTTCCCTCTGTGCAAATTGCGAAGGTTTCCTTAGGCTCATCCTTCCCTCTGAAGCCATTCAAGGCCAAATTCAGTGCTACATTAATTCACATAAGTATTAGATTAAATAAGTCTGTTATTATTTTATTTTTTCAACTTTAGTGGAAGATGGTTTTCAGATTTTGAGGGAGTTTTGCAATGGGGAGTCAAGGTTTGCAATATGTACTTTTGAGAAGAGTGGCTTGGCAATAGTGCTTGCTTTTTTCCTCAATGAGTCAACTTACTTGTTGCTGAAGCCCTGGCACGGGAGGAGCTTTTATTGCAGCCTCACCATCCGAAAAATGGAGGGGAGCAAAGCGAGAGTTTGCCTTCATGGGTCAGTGGGACTGGGATGTGGAGGGAGGGTTCAACAACACATCATTCATCTTTTAATGCTCTCACTCAACATCCAACTTCAGATATTCTTTTTGATGTCAATCGGGGACTTACTCAACTGGCAGTGCCATGAGGTTGGTAAGGTTTGTAATTCAGATTAGTAAGGCTCGGGGGGCTGCTGCTGAAACAGAGTAAAGTCTGTAGTTCACACTCCTGTGTTGGGCATTTGCAAAACAACTGCATGTGGTTGTTCTCCTTACCTCATTTCCCTTCAGTGAGGCCCACCTGGGCATGAGGATATACTGCCCACTGGCTTTTATGGCATTTCATCCACAGTCTTATTGATCAGTATGAAGTGAAATCAAAGGCAGCTTAAACCTGTATCTCAGGCTTCGAGTTGCAGTGGCTGGAAAACATGTGAAACCCTTGGTCTCGTGGGTGGGGTTCCTCCTTGAAGGCAGGATCACTCTGGGTAGGTCAGCTCTGGCAGAGGATTGTCCATTCTGCAGAAGAGATGAGCATCAGGGTTGTGGTGCTGATGGACAGGGTGCTGTTTGCTGCATACAGAGGTATGGAGTTGACCAACACAGAGGTGGAATTCTCCTCCCTCAGTCCTGCCAGTGGCCATACTTTGTGCCCCATGAGGAAATAAGATCTTTCTGAATGTAGAAATGGTTTATGGCTCATCACACACCAGGGAAGGGCCGGCACTGAACGAGCAACCTTAAATTACTGGCAGTGGGCACTTCCCATATAGCACCAGTCCGGGACAGAGAAATGAGTTGTGGAGGTACATAATACTGTCATTTAATCTGATCTAGAGCTCAGTAGAGACATGTGCAGATGTGCTTCTCTATCAGTAACATGGGGATAACAATACCAGCCCAGGTGTCTCGCAGGGGTGTCATGAAAATTAATTAGATAATGTCTGCACAGTGTTTTGAACACAGCAAAACACCATGTACGTGCTAAGTCAGGGCTTACTAAGCTGGACAGGGCTTTGGTGGTTGTTAACCCTTTTTTCTAGGACACAGGAGCAGCTTGCTTGTAAACCATTTAAAATATGTGTATTGATGCTTTGCTTTCCCTTCTTTCTATACCTTTCTGCATTTCAGGTTTTTCCCTACCCACATGGATGGTGACATAAGTCAATGTTTCCCCTCCTCAGAACTAATTTATTTAAATTAAATTCATTTTAATTTTCAGCCAAAACAAATCACTTTGTAGGAGTCCTTAACCCCAGAAATGTTGTCTGTAATCCAGAAAAAGTCTTTGCACATAAAATCATGGAATGGTTTGGGTTGGAAGGGTCCTTTAAAGCCCATCTAGTCCAGCCCCTCTGCAGTGAGCAGGGACATCTTCAACTAGATCTGGTTGCTCAGAGCCCTGTCCAACCTGGCCTTGAATATTTCTAGGGATGGAGCATCCACAGTTTCTTTGGACAGCCTGTGTCAGTGTTTTATCAGTCTCATTGTAAAAGAATTTCTTCCTTCTATCTACTCTAAATCTCCCCTTGTGCTCTAAGACTCTCAGCATTTTCATTGCTGTTTAGTTGAGGGACTGCCCCATACTCACATTTGAACATGTGCTATAATGTTTGACTCTGGTCATCAGAGATGGTGAAAGATTTTGTGTCAACCAGACATCTCTGTGTACATAAAAATAAAACAAAAATCCCTTTTAACAAGTCGTGCTAAATGTTACAATAATTTTCTGGTGGGAGAACAGACAGTTTCCATCCGGGGAAACATTTTATGGATGGCAGGACAGCAACTGGAGAGATCTGAAATGACAGCATGCTGCTGAGCTTGATAAGAGCTTATCAACACAGCTACACAGCTGATGTTTGGTGTTCCTCGTGAAGTGGAATAAAATGAATGTGATGATTTCAACCGAGTTTCTCAAAGATAAGAGTGTCTGTCGCAGAAACCCCTCCTCACACATACACACAGGCACTTATCACCACCAATATCATGCACTCCTGAATTCAGCAGATCTAAAATTGGATGGGGCATAAGGACTGCTCTTGGACGGGGAGTGCTTTCACGGGATGGACGGATGGATGGTACAGGAGTGGGAAGGTCATAGTGCGGATGAACACTGCAGAACACAAAGTAATTCTGCAGAATTGGCAGGCTCTTCCCTTTTGCCACAAGACCTGTAATTTGCCTTCACTGTCCTCCCTGTTGCCACTGCCCCTGTCCTTCAGAAGGCGTAACAAGAGGCTGTGGAGCCCTTTGCCGGGCTGGGTTCGGCGCGTTCTCTGAGTGATGAATCTGTCAGTCAGATACGCTCTTGTGGGAGGAATTAAATGAATTCACTAAAATTACCACTTCTTGTCCCCCTCCTAGCTGTGTCCACTACTCCTGTGAAGCCACGGACTGCCAGAAGCTGGAGATCGAGCACGCAGTGCTGAACTGCACCGGTGGGTGGTACAACGGGGCCCAGTGCAACGTGAGCTGCAGGACCGGCCACATCCTGCACGTCCAGAGGGATGATGACCTTGTCAAGAGCCAGGTTTGTTCTGCTGGGGCTTTTTTTGACCAGGGATGAGCTAACACATGTGGAGAAATTGAGAAATAACCCAGCCCAAACCCCAAAGTCTCAGCTCAGCCTTGGGACAAGGTCGTATCCAAATACTTCTCATCAGAACAGGAGCCCTCTGACTCTGTAGGAGGAGATATTGGCAATGAACAAAGCTCAGATGTTCCCCAACTTTAGAAATTTTCAACCCACAAAGTTTAAATGTGTGTTCAGTCCTTCTTTGATCTAACTGGCTCTACTCAGCCAGTGTTTCTCGGGGCTGGTGTTTTGGGAGTGGGGTGTTTGTGTTTTTGCACAACCAATTTCTGGGCAAAATACCTCCTTTTTTTAGTCCTGGGATTGAGGCTTAACAGTGTCTTAACTCCTTTGCAGTTTTTCAGTCCATGTACTTCCCACCACACACTGACATGTATGGTATGGAGGGGATGGAAAAAAGCACCCAAACCTTTTTGCTTCCGAACAAATCACCGAAAACCTTCCCTGGTGGGGCAGGAGGTGCTCCCCATCCTCTTTATTAATGCATGGACTACAGAGGATGTCCTAAAAAAGCAGCATGCAGTGAGGGGCTATTGAGGAATACTATAAAAGTATTTAGACAATAAAAAAATGAAGGTACTTCGGGCTGGGGAAGGTGGATGAGGTGCATGTGCAACATGGCCCAGCCTTGGCATGTCCCTGGGAGCAGGATGCTCAGGATAGGTGGGTGCAGACACCCCAGTTTGTGCTCTCACCTCTAATGCTGCTCCAGATCCTGTGAGTGTGATGTGGGGGTGGTTTCCCCCATCAGCACCTTCTCACAAGTTGTGGGGGCAGCACACACATCTGGGGCAGCACACACATCTGGGGCAGCACACACATCTGGGGCCG
Source organism: Neopelma chrysocephalum (assembly GCF_003984885.1). Lineage (NCBI taxonomy): Eukaryota > Metazoa > Chordata > Aves > Passeriformes > Pipridae > Neopelma > Neopelma chrysocephalum. The sequence goes on from NW_020897735.1 coordinate 2,402,705, forward strand.
GGGGGGGACCGGGGCAGCCGCACTCAGCAGCCTGTCTGTATTTGTGAAATACTGTGTTCTTCATAAGCTCGCAGAGGGGGGAGACAGAGTGGAGGGGAATGAGTCAGCCCTTTCAACTCAATTACAAAACAAATACAGGACCCCGCGAGCTGGGCCTCTTCCATCCTAATTGGCATCAGCACCAGAACCCCAGCTCCAGCTGAGCATTTTTACAGAGCAGAAAACAAGTTCTCAAACGAGCCTGAATGGAAGGGATCTGTACATGGGGTACATGGGGCACGCAGGGGTCCCAAACCAAATAAAACAGCCTAAACATGCTTCACCAGCACCGTGTTATTTAAAGGCAGGAATTACCTTTTGGGGAGGCTCGGCCGACTGTGTATGGTTTTGCCCTGAGAAGTTTGGTTTCAGAGCCTTGATCAGACTCATATGAGAGGAGGGGAGGATTTTAGCACCCCTAGCTAACGTGATTCACTGCCTATTACAACACACTTCCTCTCACCCTGGTCTGCTATTGCACTTCCTCATCTTTTTTCCACCAGTAAAACCCCCTGAGGCCAATGGCTTTGTTTTGCTCAGTACTGTGCATTCACTGTTCAAATCAGGGAAGGAGTGGAGCATCCTAAAGATACTCATGATCAGCTAAGCACATTAAACATGTGCTTTATAAGTTTATTTGTGCTCATCAGAGATCTGTTGAAAAGGAATGGACAGTTTCTTTCACTATCATCTTGTTTTATTTCTTTGTGTCAGGTGCTTCAAGACAGAACTTGTGGAATGTGTAGGCAAGATATGAATTATCTGAGAAAGTCCAGAATCCATGGTTTGGATTTCTCATGTCAAATTGCGTTGTGCTCCTTCCATAAGTGCTTCCCAATTTCAGCTCCTCTTCCAGTCACAGGCATTTTGGGGTGAGAAAGGGCTTGTGGCTTGTTGTCCATGGTCAGAGGGACTTGCTGTCATGATTGAGGAACCCTGCACAAAACTGTTGGTTCCTTCACTCTTGTCATCTAGTTGGATATTTTGCCTGTTTGGTTGATTTGAGGATCTAGAGATATTTTTTTTCCATTTAACTATCAATGTGTAGGGCTGCATGAGGAAGAGGAGGAAGGAAAGTAGCTTTACACACATGGGTGTTTCACACTCTTGGGTAGGAAGAAGGCTGAGATGAGGTGCAATGTCTCAAAGAGCAGGCTGAACACCAGTGGCTCATGACCACTGCATGCTGATGAAGATGATTCACAGACCAGTGAAAACACCTTGGTTTAGCATCTGAACCACATTTGTCTTCCGTATTTCAATGAAAGACAGGAAAAAAAAGGGTGAAGAGAGAATTAAAAGCAAAATTTTCAAAAGCACCTCAGAAATGTAGGGGCACAAGTCACATTTCAAATCAATCTTTTACATCTAAGGGGTCTTTGAAAATCTTCTTAAAAGTTTCTGCACTTTCTGGCCTCTGTGTCTTCTGAAGCCACCATTTTAATCAGTCTTAGGGCAAAACATTCATTCATTCCCCCTGTGAGAAAGTCCCATTCCCAAATTCTGTTAAACTCCGTAAAATCACCAAACCCTAAAACCCGTCAGCACTCCGTGCAGCAGAAACTGTTTGCTGCTTGAAAATAAAAAGAAAGCTGAGCTGTTTACAGACTCTTGGACTCTCTCTCATCCTCATTTAGGCACTTCAGCAACAACAACAAAGGGCTTTGCACAGTGATGGAGCAAAATCCTTCATGTATCTTTCTCACAAAGAAGATCTTGGGATGTTTTCATTCCCCCTCCCCAATTTCTCCTCACCCCCCACCCCAACAACTCCATTGCTCTTTCTTCTCTTCTCTTCTCCCTCTTTCCCTCTTTTGTTTTTCACTGCTTTCCTCCCCCTTGTCCTTCACTGAAAGACCCACTCATTCAGTTGCTTGTTGTCATCTCTCCTTGAAGCCACCACCACTGCTGCTCTGGTCAAGAGGTGTTATTTAAAACCCAGCAGCTCCCTAATGTTGTGCAAAGGCATCATCAATCATGCCAGGAAAAGAAAGCACGGCTCATGTGGGTTCAATTAGAGGCACAGTAGTGGGCAGAAGTGGAAGAATACTTAGAGGGGAGGGCACAGCTGTTCATTTTTAAGGAGAGGAAACTTCACACGTGAAGCATCGCTTGAAGAAGGAGCCGGCTGGAATCTTGGGCAGCAGGAAGGAGACATGAATTCTCCCAGGCTGTTGCAAGTCCCAAGGAACAAATCTTTCTGGCACCAGATTTGTTTAAGTTTGCATCCTCTTCACTGTACTGCACACTGTATCTTTGGAGGCCCTATTCCCCCCCCACTCTTTTCGCCTTGCCCACCCTCCCTCCTTGCGTAAGCCTCTTTTGGAAGGCAGGACATGAAGGGAAGCAGTTGCTGTGATGCCAGTCAAAGCAGCACAAAGTGCCCAAAGTGACAGCTAATAAACCAGACGAGAAAGCCAAGTGCTCTGTATGGGCTGCTGTGAGCTGGGTGACCTTGTCAGATCAGACAGGCGAAACAGGCACGTGCCTGCTCAGCTCCGGGTGGGAGATCCTCAAAGGCAGAGGCAGATGCTGCCACTAAGACCCAGTGCTGGATCCAAAGGCAGCACTGCTGAGGCTGAGTCCGCTGGAAATATCCCTGAGGTGTGGCATGGAGCTGGGGAGAGGTGGGCTCCTGCTCAGCCTCTGGGGTCCTGCCCTGGGCCCTGCAGTGATCCCACCCTCAGGTGCTACACCTCAAGAGAGGGAAGCTGAGAGCTGGTGGGTGCCACCTGCAAGAATTTCTGTGGCAGGTTTGTCCTCTGTGCTTCCAATCAAAGCCACCAGTCTTTCTCTCCATCGCAGGGAACGTTCTCTGTTATGTTCTGTTGCTGAATTCCATGTGCTCCTATTGCTTGAAGTGATGACATGATAGACATGCTCTAAAATGTGCCATTATTATGTCTGACCTTGAAAACCTCAGCTTCCATCATACAAAGTGTGGAACAAATTACTGGGAAAAAGCTGAGAAGCCAGGGTCTTACCCACGTGGGCACAGCTTCTCTGCATGGGAATGGTCTTCCAAGTGTACCAGGAACAGGAAAAGCCATATGGTCTGGAAGAACTCTTACAGATTAGGTTAGTGCTTTTGTAGGGAAAGTACTGCCAGGAAAAAGCCAGAGATGAAAACGTGGAGGCACTAATTATTATCTTTTTCACATCAAGGTCTACAACATGGGGACAAATAAAGGAAAGTGGGAATATGGCTGTAGTGAGGGATCCCTTCCAAGGAGAGGGGATCCCAGGCACATCACATTCCCAGCAGGCTCTAATGTCCTGCAGCTTTCTGCTAACAAAGGCCATGGCCACAGCTGAAACACTCTCACAAGTGTTAGCTCAGGCAAAACATTACTTTTTGTTAGATGTGACTGTCATGCACAGATATTACCTCTCTTTAAATATTTGTATTATATTCCTGCTTCTGAGTTTGCACTGTTTATTTGGTGGTATGTAGAGGTACATTTGATGTGCAACCCTGCCATTAGAGAAACTCCTTTGTGCAGCCACTGTCAGGTCGTAGGAACAATAATTTACACCACCACTAAAAATTTAATTCTTGGAGTCGAACCTCTTATCATAGAGCTTCTCTATGTTCAGCATGGATCCAGCATCCAGCAAGATACTATGCCAGACCTATGTCTTTTCCATAACATTTGGATAGCCTCTGACATCATTAGCTTGAGTTTATTGACATCAGTAGCTTGGGTTTATGTTTTAGAATTCCAGCAGCTACAGTGCTGCTGTGTTATTTGGGAAAGGAGGCTTTGCTAAATGCTGGAGCAGCTCATCCTGGAGAGCAAATGTGTCTGTATGGTTTTCAAGACATGAGAATATGCTCTATCATCCCTTCTCCTGTGGCCACCACACTGTGACTTCCTGGAAGCACAGGGATCTTCAAGGAATCAACTGTCTACATTTTATATACAGTTTTTAACGTTATCAAATATTCTGATAAGCAGCAAAGGCAGAATTAACAGCCACTTGGGAACGAGAATGCAGAGAGTCACTCCACCTGAGCACTCCAGGAATCCCAGAATGTGCTACTCTAAACTTGTAGAAAAGGCATTTTTTTCCATCAGCAGTGTTCCCTGTTTAAATAAACTCCACGGCCTAGAAAAGGGGTTTTGTGCCCACTTGGGAAGTGTCCAGTTTCTCAGCTCTGGGACTGCTTTTTCCATTCTGTATGCAACCATATATCAAAGGGAGACAGGTCTGAACTTCTGTTGAAACCATTAGGGTGTTTTTGCAAAAAGGGAATCCAGGTCCCTTTGATGTGTGTTAGAAACATTCCCCTTCCTTTTATAAACCCAGATCAATGGTCGGCGGTGCAAATCTCCTGTGAGCATACCAGCCCTGAATAAAATATTCCCTGGAGGCAGAGGAGTGCTGCTGTATGGCTTGGTCAGATTCCTCGGCAGCATCTTCCCCCTCGCGTGTTTGGGTTTCTCGCATTTCTAAACTTCTGTCCCTCTCTTTATTCTGGTGTGGAGGGAAGAGTTAGATTCTTCACTTCCAGTTTTTAATAATTTTCCATTTTTAATTAGAAAGTGGATATGTTTTTACTCAGTTCTCTTTGCCAACATCTGTTTGTTCTTCAGTCATCCAGTAAATTTATCGTCTTAGCCTTGGATGGGTGGCTCCTTTACCTTCCCCCTTTTTCCTTCTTTGCCCCTAGTACTTCAGGATTTCAGTCTGCTGTGCTGTTTGGTTTATTCCTCAGATCCACAGAATTGTAGCTGTGACAGCAGAGTGACTTTGGGGAAGTCAGAGCACGGGCATTGACTCTCAAGTGCCAAGTGCTAGTTATGGGCAGAATGCTCCTGGGTCTGTTGATGGCAAATTCCTCCTGGAAAAGGTCTGTCTCTCAGGATTGCATGTCCATGGACCCTGATTTGGTGTGGAGCCTTGGGGCACCCTGACAGAGAAGCCATAAGAGCAGCTGTCAGTATCTGCACACAACGCTGACGTGGCCCAAGGCTCTTCCCCTGGCACCCCCATCCAAGGGTGACTGACACCTCTCTGGAGAGCCTCGGACAGGAGTCCCAAATGGTTTCATGTCAGGTTGGCTTTTACTTCAAACCCAAGAGCAAGTTTGACTCAGAAGCACGTGGGGATCCCTTTGGAGTGGCTGTGTCACCGCAGGGATGACAGGGATGGGGGACAGCTGTCAGCTCCAACAGCTCAGGCTTGTGTGCTCCTTCCCAAACATTGGGCAGCACAGCATGTGCCCTGCTTGTCTCAGGAGGCCATGCAGACAAGAGTTTGGATTATTTACAGTGCTCTGCTCTTCATACGGAAGCGCTGTGGTGTCTCACCGCAGAGGTGACAGAAACACATCCTGGTTCTCTGACGCTGTTCTTGTGGCACTTTGGTGAGTTTAGGAGCTGCTGCCCTGTCCAAAAGATGATGGTAGAGGCCAGACATGGTTTTGCCTAACTTATGAGCCAAAGTAATGGCTGTTGCTAGGCTTGAAATGGTTTTTCTCTCTCCCTTGCTGGCCGTGGTGGCTGTAGGCGTGTATCTTTTTCCAGATGGAGTCCAGCATCACCATGACTTGCGTGGATGGGAAGTGGAACAAGCAGGTGACCTGTGAGCCTGTGGACTGTGGTGTCCCAGACCAGTACCACGTCTACCCAGCCACCTTCAACTGCAGCGAGGGGACCACCTTTGGCAAGAAATGCACCTTCACTTGCCGACCTCCTGCTCTTCTGAAAGGTACCAGAGGGTGTCTGTGCAGTGACCTGGGGAGAGCTGCACAGCTAACACACGCTGCTCCCAGTAATATATGTTACTGTTGCTGTTGTTTTAGAATTATTCATGATATTTTAAGTATGAAGAATTATGAGACTCTGTGGAAGGTTTATTTATATTAGAAGTTAAGTTCCTTTGCATCTCTCTATTACCTTCCTTTGACCTTCCCTTGATCGCGGCTGGCCGGGCAGTAATGACAGTGAATATTGCTTCCATACAACCAAAACATGGAAAAGTCATGGGGATAAATCTGATTGAACTCTCTCATCTTCTTTCCCATGCCTTCTCTGTTTTGTATGTCTGTCTCTCTTCTATGCCTCCTCCATGTATTTGGAAAGGCAGGAGAAGACTGAAAAACCCCGTGTCCCAGTGGCACAGATCCCCAGCACTGTTTTTCCTAATCCACCATCACCTCACTCCTTTTCCATACTCATCTTGCTCTACCTCTGACCTTTTTCTCCTCTGCTTGTTTGGGAGTCTTTACTTTTCTCTTTTTTCTTTTTTTTTTTTTCCTAGAAATAACACACTCTGCTGCCTCCTTTCATTTTCTCTCCTTCGTCTTCTTCCCTGCTGCTTTTCTGCTAACATTCCCATCCTCTTCTCAGCACCATCAACTCTTCTGCTCAGTGGCACATCACCCTTTCTGGTCTGATCCTCAGGAAACAAGAAAAGATACCACTGTTAATTTGAAGGAACATTAGACCCAAATTAACTTGTCATCTCACAGTGGAGTAATCTTAACTGCTGTTGTCAACTCAGGTACAAACTCTGTAAAGGATTTTTTTTATTGTACCTGTAGTATCACCTTTTCTACTGGGACTCATTGCAAACCCCAAAAAAGGAAGGCATGGAAGTATTCTTCATTTCAGTGAAAGGCTATGTTGATTTCTTCATATATAACCAAATTGCTTAATTCTTTTTGACTCTGGCAGAAGATAGTCACAAGCAGAAAATTAAGACTACTCAAAGGGTAGTTAAGGGAAAGTTAAGACTACTTTTTACCAAAAAAATCCCTTTTTGTGTTCATATACCGAGAGGGTCATCTTTAACAAAAGATGTGGGTTTTTTTCATTTAAAGTGCTTTAAGTTCTTTGAGCAGACAGTGAAAATAGTGATACTCATCATGACCAACATGAGCTGATGACTCAGGCAGGGGTAGCTGGAGGGATGATAACCAACCCCCAGCTCAGGGAGTGCAGCTCTGGTGTGCAGCATCACTTCACTTCTGTCCAGAAACGCCGAGAGCTGTGAGGTAAAGGCACCACTTGGTGTCCAGCCATCGGTGATGACTAATAGATGTTGCCACTGAGCTTCTGGAGAGTGACTCATGCCTAATTCAATCACTGACGTCATGACAGCCACTGTTGGTAATGTCACAGCTTATCGCTTTGCAGTGGCAAGTATGATATCACCAGGCTGGTCTGCAGAGCTGCTGCATGAGTCAGAGCAGAGGAACATGCTGGTGCTCCAGAAAAGAGCTCCCTTCTGCACAAAATACCTCTGCAATCATCTGCAGTTGGGGAGGGGAGAGACAAAGCCGGGGCTGATTTAATGCGGCTTCTCTTATCTTTGAGGGCAGGGCAGGAGGGCTCCTCCACATACCTTCCTGAGCCCTCCAGAGCCTTTTGTTTTCTTCTTCTTTGAATTCCAGCCTCATGCCCCGGCTCTCTTCCTTCCCTTGCAGAGAGATGGCATTGCTCTGGGGTTAGCAGTTTGTCAGTATTATTTCGGATAACTCCGAAGTTGGCTCACTGTTGAAAATATGCCTTGTGGGTTGAGAAGAGTTCCTGCAGCAATGCTCAGGGATTTCAATGGAGTATTAGGGATTTTTGAAGGGTTAGTGGCTCATAGCTGTGCTTTGTTTCTTAGGAAAAGCTTATTCCTTTTCAACGTATGGTATAAAATAACAAAGAATGTAAAATACACTGAGACTGGGCTACTTTTAGCTTAACCTTCTGAAGTCAAGTAGGTCATAGCAGAGGCAAATAGATCTATTGTACCTTTTACCTTTGAGGTGTTGGCCAAGAAAGCTTCCTGAGGAAAATGAGTCTCTAATGAGTATTATGAATCGTATTTATCACAGTAGTCCCCAAGGACTGAGAGTCCCCAGCTGAGAATGGCTCCTCATTGTGTTGGAGTAGTGACTCTAATACTAACAGATGCTGCTCCAAAAGGCTCCAAATTGAAATAAAAGGGACAGCTTTAGGGAAGAGATATAACACAGAAGGCAGGATGAAGAATGTGATGGCACCAAACCCTCTGTTAAAGCGATGGCTTTGGAGAGGAGGGGGTTGATGTATGAAACAAGCTTCCTTTCAGAGAGGAACAAAATAAGGAAGAGAAATACAAAAGATGACAAAGCCCGTGTGGCTTCCCCTATGCTATAGCATTTCCTGAAATAAGCACTGCCTGCCTGTCATCTGCAAACAGTGCCCTTAATGATTTAATGCCATCATCTAGGAAGAGAAAGCACATAGGACATACACAGTTGAATTTGTCAAACCGGCTGAGGTGGCTTTTGATACATGACGGGCGTTAACGACATTTCAAAAGCAAACAGTCCCTCTGAACGTTGTTAACTTTGCTCACTGTTCCTCTCAGGAAACAACAGCAACTTGACCTGCATGGAGGATGGGCTGTGGTCCTTTCCAGAGGCCCTGTGTGAGCTGATGTGCCGAGCACCCTCCGTCGTCCCTAATGCAGATCTCCAGACTTCTCGTTGCCGAGAAGACAAGCACAAAGTGGGCTCGTTTTGCAAGTACAAATGCAAACCAGGTTACCATGTCCCTGGATCCTCCAGGAAATCCAGAAAGTACGTGACTAGACGAAAGCCTTGCAGTCAGTCTGATTCAGAAAGCCATGAGTTAAAATGACTTTGGGAAAGGGATGGGCTGTTTATCACAGACTATATGGGCCTTAGGGAATAGCATGGAGCAGTTCCTTCATGCAAATAGCTGTGCAGCTTCAAGGGGATTTAGGCACCTAGCTCACTTAGGCTTCTTTGAAAATCCTGACCAGTGCTCAAAAAACAGACCTTACCTTAGAAACACCCCTTTGATATGCAGCCTGGGGAGTCCCCTTTGAATCCCTGCAGGAAAGGGTTAGTGCTGTCATATACTTCTGACTGCACAAACCCACTTCAAACCAACCACAGCCCACAAACCTGGGAAACCGAGTTTTTGGGCAGCGTGTCCGAGGCCAAAAGAGGAGTTTGGGCTGGGCAGCTCAATGTTGGCTTTGCAAATAATCATTATTTTTGCTCAGAGACCTCATGACGCAGATTCACAACTTGTTCCCCAAGTGTTAAAAGCACAAGCACACCCATCCCCTGCAACCTGCTAGCAGAGCTCAGAGGCTGGGGAGGCTCTCAGCTGACTCAGCCACTCACTGAAGGGTCTTTTTTTTTTCTGCACAAAAAGGCGAGCCTTCAAGATCCAGTGCACACAGGATGGCACGTGGCTGCCAGGTGCTTGTGTGCCCGTTACCTGTGACCCGCCACCTTCCAAGTTCCACGGGCTCTACCAGTGCTCCAACGGCTTCCAGTTCAACAGCGAGTGCCGGATCAAGTGTGAGGATGATGACAGTCAGTCGGTGAGTCTCTCTCATCCAAATTATCTCAGCTCAAAAACATTTCCTGAGGATCCTGACCTTGGAGGGGCCAAGTGCCGCTGAGCTCTTCTGAGAACAGAGACACAGAGATGGAGAAGGGAAAAATAAAGTAGAGGGAGAGTGAGAAGAGTCTGGAAATATTATTTTTATGACAGTTGTAACAGTATTAACTATTACCTGTAGAGGACTAGCAGTGACTGACTTAATGTTTCTGGACAATAAGTGGCTAAAAAATCTGCCTCAGTGCCTCTATGACCTGACTAGAAAGTAAGGAGCAATGAATGAGGGTAAGTAGCATGTGAGTTATCCAAACTTATCCCATTTGCTCATTCTGTTTTACCTCGCTTTTCCCTCCAATTCTTCTTATTATATTCCTGTGTGCCATATGATAATTTATATGATAGTTTAATTCTATAGTGATTACAACTATTCAGGTGAACTATCTCTAAACTTCCATGTTTTCCTGACTGTGAAGGTGTCATTTGGCATCAGGGGTCAGATCCTCATCTGGCACAAATCAGCATGTTGCCTTTGGCATCCTAGGAGCTGTGTTCACTGACACAAGAAGATCTGGCCTTTACTATCTTGTTTGAAATGCCTAGATTGCCTCACCAGAGGTAATTATAGTTTGTGAGATAAGTAACTTCTCCCAGAAGTGCTGCTACTGCTCCATACTCTTGGGAAGAGAAAGCGGGGATGTAGAAGCTGCAGCTACTACAGGCACTGCAGGGAGCAGGGAGTGCTCTGTCATAGATGGTTTAATAGCATTCCAGACTCTGAGGACATTTAAAAAGGGACCAATTATGTGAAAGATACCTCTGATACTTGCTCCAAATGTTAAAAGCCCCTGCCTGCCCCTCTTCCCAGCCAGGCTGGCCTGCCCTCTCCACGGGGACAACAGGCAGAGCCCCGGTGTTTCACTTCAGGGCATCTGGAAAAGGTTTCCTTGGATAAGTCTTACAGGGAGGTTACGAGCTGTGTGAAAGGAGAAGCTGCAGGTGTGGGTGCAGTTTGGGAGGGAGCTCTGGGACACAACTTGCTCAGACTGGTCAGGGTGGCTGATGCTGTGTCCCATCTCTGGGTGCCATCGCTGCCAGTGCAGGGAAACCTCCAGGGCAATCACAACTGGTGTAACTGGCTTGTGTTTGCTTTTAAATGAGGTGGACACAAAGAGCAGCAAGTAGTGGAGTCAGGGTTAGAGCAGTAATGAAGTGAGCTCTGGAAAGTGAGAGATCCAGCTATGTCTGCATTCACTGTGAGTGACTGTTCAGCTGCGAAAGCACCTTGGGCAAAGGAGCAGATAACATCTTGAGAGAGGGATTTGCAGAGAAAGGTATTTTCAGATATCCCAGAAAATAGGCTACAGAAGAAGAGGGGAGGACTACTGGCACAAGCCAGAACCACTTGAGAGGTGTTAATTATTTAAGGATTAAACCCCACTAAGTCTCTCTCAGCTATATAAGGTGATAATACATGTTGCATCCAAGCAAGAAACCCAGCAGGGATTTTCACAAGAGATTTTGCAGGTCAGGGAATGATGGACAGTATGTTACTATAGCAATGGATATCCTGGGATCTCTGAGTATGTTGCAGAAACTATACAATAGTACCCTCAAGCACAGCCATCTCCAGGAACATAAATCAGGTTTCATGACTCACCTTTGAGAATCATGCTTGAACCCTGGCATGGAAATTGCAATGGAAGTGCATCACACTTGCTAAACCAGCAAATTGTGCTTAATTATCATTTAGCAATTTATTCCTGACTTTGTCACCACGCTGAAAGATCATTACCTGGCTGTACATCCAGCATCTCTTAATCACCAGGAACGTAATGGTCATTTAAGCAGGTACCTCCCCTGGCACCAGAGCAAGGGTCTTCCATTTCTGAATATTGTGCACAAATCATATGAACAGTCAGATCTAAATTAATCAGTCTCTGCCAAACTGGCCCTTAGGTGAGAATCACCAAGCTGGATCACACCCTGAGTCCATCTGCTCCATTATCCTTTCATATGATTTTCTTATTACTTCTGGCAATGGCCAGATGTCTAGAGAAGGGGAAGAGGGTCCCACGCAGTAGTCTGCCACTAAGACCACTTTGCATCTCGCTAAACATTGTGTTCATCAACAAAGCTGAGCAAAAAATAAAAAAAAGGCATTAGGATATTACAGACAAGACTAACACTGAAGGCTGTGACATCTCCCACACCAGTACCAGGGGCTTGTGCAGGGCCCTGTGCAACAACGGGTGTGGGTCAGGGGGCAGAGCTCCTCAGAAAAGGTCAGCAGCCCTGCAGGGACCCCAGCATGGACAGCACATCAAAGGACCCCCCAGAGATACCCAGCAGAGTCTCCAAGAGCAGGGTGGGTAGATTGCAGGCAACGTGCCTGGCATGTAAAACGGGTGAGGAGAAGCAGAGACCCTGCATGGTTCTCCCACCCAGCAAGGTCCCCACGGGAGGTTTGGAGCCCAGCCCCACCAGACATGCTCCTGTTGAATATCCCACATTACCCCATGGCAGTCGGGCTCGCAGATCCCACAGAACAGCTTGCACAGAAATCCCCAATGCCGTGAGGATAGATCTGACAAAAGATTGCCTGTGCACTCCTTTGTTGTTTTTAAAGGGCATGATATTTCCCCTCGGACTTTGGTATTCATTCTTCAGTATCATACAGAGAATCTTTTCTATAAGAGAAATGTCATATTCTATGCCTTGCCCATTCCCACACCAGAGGATTTTTTTTCCTCCTTCCCACCTGCCTCTGTGTGTGTCTGTCTCAACCTCTTCACTTGCTGTCACTCAAGGCAGACAAGCTCTAAAGAGCACGTTCTACCCTGCTAAGCATCCCTGCTCGTGTCCCGCTCTCCTTCCTCCCTCAGATGGCCATTGGGGATTTTTTCTTTTTCAAGACAAAGATGATGTAACTGGTTAGAGAACGGGAAGAGGGAAAAGGTTGTCTGCATTCAACACCAACCTCTCTCCAACAAGAAAGAAGAAGGCAAACAGGGTGAAGGCACCTGTATTGCAACTGAAGTGGGGCTGTTGTAAGGTGGAGACCTTGCAAGGGGTTGTAAAGACCTTGCATCACAGAGGAGAGGAGTGTTTGTGTGTGTTTATCTGCAGTGCAACTGTTCCCTTTTTTTTTTTTTATTCTTTATAATAAAACTCCATTTTACCCCCCAGGGCTGCCAGTCCCAACTGGGGGCTCTTCCACTCCCAGCAGAACTTTTCCCCCAGCTCAGCTCTGAGCTCTCAGCCTCTCCTTGGTGGCGTTTTTGTGACCATCCTCGTTGTCTCCTTCTCTCATTCCCAGGGCCGTGGAAGCAACGTGATTCACTGCAGGAAGGATGGCACGTGGAGCGGCTCCTTCCACCTGTGCAGGGAGATGCAGGGGCAGTGCACTCTGCCCACCCAGCTCAACAGCCACCTGAAGCTCCAGTGCGCCGGCGGCTACGGAATAGGTGTGTGAGCCTCCCCCCAGCACCTGGAGTACGGCTCTGAGGGAAGCAGGAGGCGAGGAAGAGGATGGGAATGACAGGGAGGGAGAGAGGAAGGAGCCTGCAGTCCTTCAAGTCACCTTCTGTGGACTTGTTTGCCAGAGCGAGAGGTTGCTACGGGAGGCTTTTCAGGGAACTGCTTTTAGGAAACACGAACCTTTGAGAGGCCAGGCATCGTGTAACATGCTCTGATTGCCTGCTCCTTGCAGCGCTTCCAGTTTCATTGTGTCCCTTCTTGGCCAGCTGGTTCTCAGGGGCAGCCAGCACGGCAGGCTGTGCCAGAGACACATCCAGCCTGCAGAATGCGGGGAGGGACTGTACCTCTGTTTGTTCTTGTGCTTTTGTAATGTCCCACTCCTTCAACCACATGCACACACCCTCACTCCAGAGGCTTGAAAGGCAAAGGAGGTGACAGGGGAACGCAACACCAGGACAATCCAGGTCTCTCCAGAAAGAATATGAGACAAGCTGAGTGTCCCCTTTGGTATGACAGTTGTTTAGGAGCTATTGTAGGGTGTATTTTCCCCCTTTCTTCTGGGGTATCTGCTCACTCTGTAAGGGGTGATGACTTCGCATGTTCAGCTTTGTTTTGTGGCACGCAGGCAGAGGGGAGGGACAGACACAGTGAATTGTACACATTGTATTGTATTTTCAGTCCTATATTGTTTTTTCAGCCCTATATTATATTTTCAGCCCCAGTTTTTGGGGTCTCCTTGTTGTAAGGGCTGCAGTGGAAGCTGCACTGGCTGCAGCCCACACAGATCTGCAAGGCCCCTTCCTGCAGCCCCACTCCCAGCCCCTGCCATCCCCCCCCCCCCTCCGTCTGTCCCTTTGAACTTGGAGAAATTTCCTCCTCGCGCGGCTCCCTCATTATATCGCAGCCATGCGAGGGACCACGAGCCTCCTTGTGTTCCCTCCCCGGGGAGGAGAACACGACCTGGATGAGATCACCGCTCTGTAATGATGCCAATTACAGATCATATATCAAAACAATTCTGACCCGCTCCTCTCCACGAGCATACAGAGCGTGGCGGAGCGCGGGAGAGCGGGCGACTCTTAATGTGGCGAGGTGTTTTACCCTTGAGAGGAGGTTACCCCCAGGCCTAGCCAGGTTTTTGCAAGGAGAGAAGTCCCAGTTCTTGCTTTGGTGAGGAGCATCTCAGTGCTGGAAGCAGGAGGGTCTGCGGCCGCTCAGGCAGCGGGTGCCTGCCAGCTCTCGCTCTTCTCCCAGTTGCTGTCAGCAGGTGCCAATTCCAGGTGCAAGGACTGGTGGGCCTGATCCCAGGATGGGACCACATAGCATCACGGAGGTGAGGGATGCAAGGGGCAGAGCCTCCACAAGAGCATGACTCTCCCTGGAGAGCTCAGCAAGGGCACAGCAGCCTCTGGCTCATCCTCAGCAGATGGAGACACACCACACTCTTTGCAGGCTCACCCAGCACCACCTTTTGGCATCAGATATTGGGGTTTTCCTCTCTTCTTTGCATTTTTGGAAGCCTGACTGATGGCCTTCTGAGAAGGTGCTCTCCTGCCACTCATTCACCACAGGGGTGGTGTCAATGGGCCTCATCCAGCAGGTCTGTGGAGCCCCTACCACGTGCCCTGGGAAAGCAAAACTCCAAGTGCTCCCTGTCTTCCCGGCTCAACAGCCCAGGTCTGACTGCTCCCACTGACTCCTCCGTGTGGAGAATGTGAGAAGGCAGAAGCAGGTGGGGGAAATAATAGCATCCAGTCGTGGTCACTATGAATCCCACACACCTTCGGTAATTCCTCAGACACCTAATCTGCCCTTCCAGGCTGAGGCGTGTGTTGAGCCAAAGGTTCAGCTCTCCAAACCAGTGCAGAGATTAATTCCTCCCCCAGCGCTGATTGGAGTGCAGAAATCCTAATGACATGTTTGCAGCAGCTGTGCCATTCAAGAGTGATTTTCCAGGGGGGAAATGGTAATGGTCCAACACACTAGGGCTTACGGTTGTGTCACCACAGGGCTCTGGGATATTGCTGCAGAGTATCCCAGCATGTTTTAATAAAGAAAGGACAGGGTTCCCACTGGGCATGACAGTTAATCAGAGAAAAAACAGGTTTATGTGTGAACAAAGCCATCATTACCTCTCTGCATACTTCTTATCGACTGTGGGACTTAGGTGATAGTTCATCTCCAATATCATTAGGCTTGATCACCCTCTGAAAGATTATTATTGGAGGTTTGTAAACTTGGACAGATCAAACAGTAGGTTTTTGTCATGTCATAGGCGAGATGAGTTCGGCAGCCTCTGCCTAATCTGTCCCATTGCTTGAAAGATTAGTTGAAATGGAAAAACCTTCACATTTTCTTGACGATCCAAAAGTGCAAAACCTGACCCTCTTCTTGGAGTTAATAGGCAGAGAAATACCCAGATTTGCAGCTCGTACAGAAGGGCCCTGGAATATGTGCCACCCCCACGCTCTCCTGCTGAGTGCAGGGTTGTACTCAGCACTTCACGTGTGGCTCGGAGATATGTGATAGTTATGGCCAACTGCTAATTGCAATTGAGGAAAAACGAACCGTAATCCTGTCCTTCAGCTGGAAGGATGCTGGAAGGGTCAGGAGCTGCTTGCTTTATCCTTTAGCTTTATCCTTTAGCTTTATCCTCCCCGTGTTTTGTGCAGGCACAGAGTGTACCACCTCATGTCTGGATCACAGTCACGAGCCCATCCTCCTGCGTGTGAACGAGACCGTGCAAGACATCCAGCACTGGATGAACCCTCAGAGAGTGAAGGTCAGTGCCTGACAACTCCACTAACTGTATCCCTTGCTGAATGTTTATGAGCAGAGAGTGAACAGCGTTACCTGTGGTTCATTTGATGAGGGGGAAAATGGAAAATGCTGCCCTTTAGGAAAGAATTCCTGGTTTTTGTCGTGTCTTTTCATGTTGTTCTGGTAATGTGGTGGCTTTCTCTCTGAGTTGCTGTCTCTCTGTGTTTTCCCACTGAAAGTCAGTTCAAGGTAAAGGCCTCAGATCAGTGGGGTCTGATCTGAAAATGGGATTCATGACACAGGAAGATGGGACAGACAGTGAGAGAAAGGGCACTGGCCAGGTTTTATTTTCTTCCTCCTGTTCTGTGTTTTGCATTCTTTGGGTGGCAGGGGCTGGATTTTTTTCTGCGCTGCTTTTGGATGACAAAAGAAGCTGATACAGAGGGTATTTCATTTCCTGACCCCGCAGAGCTGGCTGAGTGCTCCCCCCGCCCCTTCGCCCGCATGTGAGAGCTGCCTGCTCAGCACAGCCCCTTCCAGAGGTCACCACTTCTCCCTCCTGCCTGCTGCAAATGCACAGCCAGCATTAACTGCTCCCAGCACTCCGTCCTGAGCGTCCTCCAGCACACACCAGTGCCAGCGTGCCCTGCTGGGGACGTGCCCACCCGTGTGCACCTCGCACACACGCTCACCCTGCACCCAGCAGCTGCTTGGTTTCATGCCCACACTTGGATTCCAGTGGGAGACACACTCATCCACCTCATCCTGAAAACCCTCACGTGCCTCCTGCCTGCAAATACCTGTAACCAGGTGCTTGCCCCTTACACAGTATTTTTGCAGGTGTAAAGGTCTAACTGGACACACTGAAGCACCTGTCGGAGGATGCTGACACATCAGGTGTCACCAGGTTGCTGGTGGTGTTCGTGAACAAGCACTGCTGGCTTTTACATACTTGGCCCTGGCTTTGCAGGAGCTTGTTTCACACACTTGAACTCCATTACGGAGGAGAACAAGCAGCCAACACAGCCCCAGTGTGTCCTGAGCAGCTTTGACAGTCTATTTGCTTCTCTACATGACTAAATGTGCGCCCAGGGTTTGGGATTTTTGAAATCTGGCCTTGGCTGTGGGTAGAGAGCTGCTCCAAAAATCTCCACCACTTTATGCTTTCCTATTTCACACAGAGCGAGAGAATAAATCCTGGAAAGGAGTGGGAAACTTAAGTCCAGAGAATATGACAAGCTCATAGTGTCCTTCCCAGCTCCCCATTCGCTCCAGACTCTTAAATTCTATGACTGCCTAAGCCGAGGCTTTGCCAAGTTTCTGGCAAAAAACATAAAGAAAACCCCTATCTCTGTGTGAGGGGCAATTTCTCACCGGCCCTTTCCCGAGTGCCAGACTTTAAAGTGGTTTGTAATTCATGGGGAAATAAAGTGACAGCTTCCCTCCCGTTCTCTCTGCACTCCTTCCCTTATTGATGTGGGTACGCGGAGGGAGCTGTAACGAGTTTTATACCTGCAGGTCTCTGGAGGGCTCATTAGGCAGCAGGGAAAACATAGAGTAGTAAAGGGGGAGATGAGGGGAGTAAGGGATGGAGGAGAAATCATGGTTTCCAAGAGCACAGTGGCAAATGAGACCCTTTTTTTGCCCTGATGGCGAGGATCTTGCGAGAGCTTTAGACTGCGAGCAGCTGCAAGTTTGACCCCACCCTTTGTAACTAGAGGGTGAGATTTGGGCTTGAAAACTTGTGTTGGGAGATGGAGGGGAGCCTTTAGGAGACGAGCAGGATGATGCTGAGACATATCAGAGGGGATTTTTTTGGTAGCTGTAAGGCACCCATCTTATTCAGCTCTGCAGATAAGGGGATGTCACCCACGGGGAGCGGAGCCTCACAGGGTCCCACTGGGGAAAAGCTGCTTCTGGTGGGACTGGAGAGACCCTGGAGAGATGGGACTGGGATGCCTTAGGGGAAGGTCCCCATGGCAATGTGCTGTGTATCATTAATAATCCGTGTCTCTGTTTATGGTCAGTGACAGTTTGCTGTTGTGCCACACGAGCGAAGGGAGCAGCTGGTTGCATTTACACGGCAAGTCTTTGTACATCTCACAGCACTTGAATGACGCAAAGGAAACACTTTCAGTTACTTAATTTGAGGCACAAGTAAAGTACAAATTAGGGCAGGATGGGAAATAGGTAAAGGCAGGACCCAGCTGTGGCATTTACCTTTGAGGGGATAGGGACAAGAAAACACAGGGAGAGCTGGCAAGAAAAAAGATGTATTTGTGTGTAGCTGCTCAAGCAACATCTGTTATGGAAGCAAAGTGGGAAGAAGGGCTATCCCTCCTCTGGGGGTTGTTTAGAGAAGAGCTGTGCAAATCACTTGATTTTTCGGTTCACTCGAAGTTCTGTTAAATTTGAAAAAAAAAATGTTTTTCTGTAATCAAAGTGACTCTTTTGTTGTTGTGATTTTTGGTGAACCAAAAAATCAGAGGAAAAAAACATGTTGGTTTGAACATAACGTAGCATTTCATTTCCAAGGAGATTTTGTAAACTTTTGTGTAATGAAAATGAAAAAAAAAAACCCAAACCCTTAGAAATTAAATGTCCTCTCAAAGGAACAACAACAACAGATAATTCACTTCAAAAAATGTCTAAATATTACTGTGTTTTGCAGAATTGGTTTAGGTTGAGTTGCTTTGCTGGGTCTGAAACAAGTTTGTTGAAATCAGTATAAGTTGGCAGTGTCTTCCAAATCAGTATTTTCAGCAAGAAAATAATCACCTGAAATCTTCTTTTCCTCTGTTGTTCTGCAGTGGGCCGTGTTGGGAGCAGCCACTGCTGTCCCCATGATTTCCCCTTCACTATGAGTGTCACGGGGCTCTGAGCTGCTGAAGACACCCATGGATAGAGCTGCCAAGACTGACTATGCAGGCAGCAGGGAGAAAAAAGGGAAATAGCTCAGAGACAGCTTTGACAGCTCTTTCCCACTGACTGCAGAGAAACAGGGCAGACACCTAATTTCTTAGGTTGTCTGAATTTGGGTTCTTGCCTTTGTGCTGAGTGGGAACAGGCCAAACAATGTGCAGGCATGTGCATGCCTGGGAAAGCCTTCAAAGGGTTGGTGTGCCCTGACTCTGCTGAGCTGAGCGTGTCCATGGCCCCTCCACATGCCAGCGACGCTGCCCAACTGCTGGGGATGTGTTTTCCCACGTGCACTGCAAGCCTTGGGATTATAAATGCCCAAAACCCATCAGTGGGAATACTGCTTAAATACTCCCCTATTCATTCAAGCTTTGCAGTTTTCCTCCTGGCTTCCCCTCTGCCTTTTTTTGTGAGTTTTGGGCTCATTTTGCAGCAGGGAAACTGAGTCACAGAGCAGTGATGGGACCAACTGCAGTGCAGCTGCTCAGAACCCAGGGAGGCAGGAGATCCTAACCCGTCTGTAGCTACAGGAAGGAGCAGCCCCAAAGTGCTGTGTCTCCCCTCTCCTGGCTGATCCCCTCACCCCAGTGACATTAAGCCCATGGTTAATTGTCACGTTCATTTAGTGCCTGAGGAGCGAGTTAGCTGAGACCAGGAGATGCCAGTCCCTGGGCATCTGGGGGACACTTGACCCATCTAAGGTTGAGGAGAGCTCTCCACTGGCCTCTCTGAGGGAAACCCAATCCCCCCTGCAGCCCGCAAAGGGTTGACATCACTGTGTTAGTCCCACCACGGGAGGGAACCGCCGTGACCGGAGGCACTGGGTCTTCCCTCACAAGGAGAAAATGACAGCTTGATTTGCTTTCTTGGCTCTTTGTTACCTACTGTGGGAGCGCAGCCCTGCTCCCTCTCCCTTGGCAGCAGATGGAATCCCAGCCACCGACCGCAGATGTGGCTGGGTGGTGTTTCTGGGATGGGGACAGGGCTGGAGTCAATCCACCCGGCTGCACGGCGTTGGCCCGTGTGGGAGGGCAGCTGTGCTGCAAAAAGCCAGTGCGTGAGAGGAGCTGGGGCCACGAGGGCAGCATATGTCACCACAGCAGCACAGGGGACGGGGCTCACAGCGGCAGTGGCCAGATGGGCTTTCCCCATGCACCACCTGGCACATGGTGGTGGTCCTTCCACCCACCTCTTACAGCAGCCTGTGTCGGCCTTCTGAGTCCACCTTCCTTTCTGTGCACACTGATACCATCAGATCGTGGTCATGTACAACCTACACCCATCCTTGCTTCCTTTTCATACATTTCTTCATCTCAGTTGCCCCATGCAGCATCCTGTGGCACCTGCATGCCTCTTGGCATCGCAGGAGGCAGAAAAATGCCCAGCAACCCAAATCAATCCCAATTTCTCAATTTTCTAACCCAGTCTCTCCCTCTACCCAAACCTTCTCTCCCATTGCATTGCACACACCGCCGCAGCAGCTTGAGGGTACAAATAGGCTGGGGGGGGGGGGGAACTGAGGGCTTGGAAAACCAGCAAGAGGAACCAGGACCATGGCAGAGGGTTTTTCCTTCTGCTTTCAGCTCTGTGAATGTTAGCAGGATTGAATTCAGCTCCACTGGCAAAGGATCATCCAAGGGGAGGGTGAAGTAACAGGTATGAAGCTGTTGGTGGGTGCCACTCAGGAGCAATGGGAATGTCCCACTGACCCAGTGATTAACTTGGCACAAGGTCACCTGGCTCTCCTACACTGTGGAGAGCAACCTGGGGCTGCATTCCCATTCCCTGGAGAGCGTCCAGCCCAAGTCTGTGCAGTTCTTGGGACTGAAGATGACCTTGACTGAGCACTCAGAGAAGCAGAGACTTCACCTTCTACCCCTTCCTCTCAGGGTGGTGCTGGGTTTTTAACAGTGGGAGGGTCAGCAAAGCAGTCTGTGCATCCTCTGTGAGTGCTTGCTTTCACTTGGAAACCTCCTTTCTTCTTCAGAGCCTGGTTCAAGGCTACCCATCCTTTTATTGGCTCTGCGTGCTCACACACATTCACACATAGCGAGAGGTTTTGTAAATATTGATGCTTCTTACCAAGGGATTGTGAGATGCTCTTTGAAAGTGCCCTTCTTCCACTTATTGTCTGCTGGCCTTGGATACAGGAGGCAAACGCCTGAGTTTTTCTACTTTGTTTTAATTCTTGGGTTCAAACGCACTTGAACTGTTTCCTTTACTTTCCCCGCTCCTGGACTGTTGACTGACCTTGTTTATTTTCAAACCTAGAAAAGTTTCCTTTCTTTTCCCTCTGAAGTGCAATAAACAGAAGGGGGGGGAAGCAAACAACAAACCCCTCACCATTTGTGGCAGGCAACAGCCTGGAAATCTCCAGCTCTCTTGTCAAGATCTCTGGGGGAATGTCTGACACCTCAGGGCCCCCCACACCTTGCAGCCTCCCTCCCGAGGGATAAACAACATCCTCACCCCTCTCCCGGCCGCTTCTCCACTCACACAGACAGGCCCTGTTGCGAGGCAGGTGGGGCAAGCAGGGCTTGACTAATAGTGGAAAATCCGAGAGCATCGGAAAGATAAACAGCCGCAGTCAGATAGTATAAAAGTCCTTTTTCTAGCACGCGCCAGGTAAGCCTCAAATGACAGAAACTGTAAAAACACGCCGAGGTTCTCCTGCAGATGGATTAAATTAGCCCTCAGATAAACAGGGGAGGGGATGGCTTGTGCCTGGGGTCTTCCCAAATGTTAATCCCTTCCTTCCCCAGGCCTCCATCCAACCCCTCTCTTCAGGTGAGTGCCTATGTGTTCATCTTGCCCAACCTCACAGGGTAGTGCTCCATCCATGGACGATAACCCAAAATGAACCTTGTGCCCAATGTCCTGCTCAATGGATGGGAGTCCAATCTCCAGGACCTCCAGGGTACTGAACCACCATCTCCACTGACTGGTCAAAGATTTCATGCACTCTTAAAATCTAAGTGTCCATGTCTATGGTTGCCCTGCCTGTGTCATCATTGAGGGGGCTGGTCATCATTTTTGCCCAAAACTAGGCAGTCCAACTTTTTCTTCTAGAAAATCTGTAGACAGAGTTGGTAGAGAAATTAATTTAAAGCTCATAAAATGTAGTGGATAATGCTGTCCTCTCTGGGGGTTATTCTGACGGTGTGTGGTGGGAGGTGCTTTTATTTAAGATGGTGCTGAAATATATCTGAAAGTCCACCTTCAGCTGCTTCCATTTTCAAGAAGCCCAGGTACGATGGGCAGTGAAAGACACCAATGCTTTGCAGCACCAAAGAAATCCCTAAAATACCTCTCCCCTACCCAAGGGCAAGACAGTGGACCTGTGCCTTTGCCTTTCCCTGCCACGTTCCCCCACCATGAGTGAAATATTGGACATGACATTTTAGGAGAACCTTAAATATTATTTTAATCTCAAATGCTCTGTTATTGCAAGTGTCAAGTCCAACACTTCTTGTAAATACCTGGAGGACAGCCAGGTCCTGAGAACACAAGAGGTGTTAGGAACTGAACTTCATTGGTTAAGTACAGGAGAGCCACAGGAGCCAGCACTCTGACTTTCTGTACACTGATTTCTTTGTCTTAACCTGCTGGGTTTTTTTTTCCTCTTCCCTCCAGAGCGTTGTCTGCACGGCAGGACTCAAGTGGTATCCTCACCCTTCCCTGATTCATTGTGTCAAAGGCTGCGAGGTGAGTTTGGCGTTAGCTCAGGTGGTCCATGCTGGCTCCTAAATCCTGCAGGAACAGTCACAGCAGGCATGTGGGCTGTAAATGCTGGTTTTCAAGAGGGACAAACAGGATTTTGCCCCGATCATCCACTCAAACAGGCTGTGATTGCCTGCATCAGTTCTGACACTCAGTAGTGGAACTGGTGGTTTTCCTAGAGCCGATGGTTGGGTGTCTCTCACAGGAGTTACAATGATCAAGTAGCTCAAAAACATTGGTAGACCAAAAGAATTTCCCAGAATGTGGGAGTTTCTGGGAAATTGCAAAAACCTTCAGTTGTTTGTCCTTGATTTTGACATATTATTATAAGAGGGGCAATTCTTTCCAAGGCCAGTTAAGCTTTGGGCATTGGTGTGTGCAGAGGAACTTTAGGGAAGCCAGAGACAGAAATGAGACCACTGGGTGGACAGCACAGCTGGACAGTGAGCAAACAGCACATCCCTCCACTGAACCTCTATCTGAACCAGAAAATATAATCAGAAACACACAGTTACATTTAATCTGTGATACAATTTTACAGTCTTGCGTGTTACTTGAAGAAAGCAATTATTTTGAAGGATGATGTTTCTGCTGGCAGCAGTCTTTGAAAAGCCTGAGAAGACTTAAGATGATTCCAGTGGTTAAACAGGACTGGAGCACCTCTGTCTGGATCATGGCACTCCTGTGGTTCCCATTGTGCCAGCCCTTGAGTATCTCACCCGTGTCAAGAAGTCAATCCTCGTGGTACCTCTGTGAAGTTGGGAAGCTCCAATCCCATTTTAGGAATGGATAGCTCACAGGCAGAGGGATAGTTGGCTGCTTTAGTTACAGGGACAGGCAGTGGCAGAGCTGTGTCTTCCCCCCACATCTCCTGCCTTTCTGCTGCACTGGCCGTGCTCTCAGCACCCAGTAACCCAATTTTACAGGCCCATTGAAATTATTTGCCCAAAGTGGCAGAACATGGGACTGAATTCCTAAATCTGACACAAAGCTCCAGACCACATTGCTGTGCGATGGGATTTGTCTTGAAGTGAAAGACAGGTTTCCTTCGCATACAAATGCTGGGCCCAAGAGGGTAATAACTCTCCAACAATGTAATAGTTTCTGTCTAGTTGTTCCCTAAATGAAAAGCATTCTGCTGTCAGTGCTCTGAATGTCATAAGCCCTCTCACACATCGCTTTCATGCAGGCTGGCTGGGAGCCCCCATTCTCCAAAGAGAGCTGAAATAACATCCAGAGACCATTAAGAAATGCCATTCAGGTGCTGATGCACCATTGGGTATCCATTCTCCTGCTGTTTAAGGATAGTTGTTACTGAGGCAAACTTTGCAATGATGTAATAATTTACCAGAAGCCATTATTACTGACATGCTTCTTCTCAGCATTTTCTTCCCTTCCATCATTGCTAATTGCCAGAGCCCTCTGCATCAATAGGAACTTTCTTCTTTTCAACATTCATTCAGCAGTGTCACTGCATCACAATCTATCATCTTGGAAGGCTTTGCCCAGACAATTGATAATGGCCTCTAGCATCATTTTTAGAGCATGATGCTTCCAGGATCCACGGATGGGCCAGAGCTTGTTCTCTGGCATTAAGATTTCAGAAGAAATGCCATCTTCACCAAACCTTTTTTTTTTTTCCACGACTGTGGAAACAGCATCTAATAAGCCAGTAGCTCAATAATGCTGGGCCATTAAGCTGATACAGTCCCTAATGTATGGACATCCTTAGCATTAGGGAGGGTTCCCTGAACAGGAGGCTGTAAGTGGGGCATTATTTGACTCTTGGTGATCGCAGTGGGAACCCCGGCTGCTGCTGCAATGTGATTTTTTGTCGCTCCCTAGTGGCAGGAACAGAGGTTTATGAGTCAGCCCCGTACTTCTCAGCACCTAACTTAGGTGTTTCAGTAGAAAAGTAGTCCCTTTGGACTACCTGTATAGTCCTTCAAAAATATCAGAGCACTAAGACATGCAGGAAGAGCTGCAGAGACCTCACCCCCCCAGCCAGGGTCTCCCAAAAGAGGATTTTGGACCCAAATCAGAATAGATGCTATTTGTCCTACTCTTCCCCTCCAAAGGACTAGCTTGCCTAGTCTGTGCCAGAGCAAACTCTTCCACGAGCTTCTTTTACTGATTTTCCAGCATTCATAGGTGTAGGGTACAGGCATAGACATGGAAAATTAAAGTCAAGCTTTTCTTGACAAGCAGGCACAGCCAGGCAACACAAGGGAAACATGGAGAAGCCTACAAAATTTCCTGGGAGGTTGGGCAAAGTTCATGGTTTTAAATATGACCGTGTTGGCATCAAAATATCTCTTCATCTATTTATAAATCATTCCCTTTTAACTCTTAGCATATTAATTAAATTGGAAGGGCGTTTGCAAGTCAAAGGCTTTGCCTGTATAAATAAGTCAATATCTGTGGAACTAAGTGGAGTTAAGGCAGTTTAAAGAGACAGGAGCCTTATGCTATAACTCTGATTTCCTTGTCAACATTTGCCATATTTGCATGGAACTAAACAAGTATCACACAACGAATCAGTCACCTCCTGGTAGTCCTGCTGTGGTTTGATATTGCCATTGTTGGATGGATTTCCTGTACCTGATATAAATATTTAAATTTGCAACACATCAGCAGTAAAAATGTGCATTTGCACCACTCCAGAGAGTCCATTTCAACACTGATGAGCACGGCCATGGCTCACTCTGGGGAGAGCGCAGCGAGCTCTCATGGCTGGTTCTCCAGGTATCCATCATCAGGGAGACTCTGGTACTGCAATTGCTGCAAAATCCTCCCAGGAAACCTCCACAAGCCACCCCACCTGCTCTGCAAAGATGCCTTCTTGTAGGAAAGTCCCTGGTGTTTTTCTCAGCCAAGAATAAAGAAATTTTCCAAAGAGCAGATAAGATGGGAATTGCCCCATGAGCCTGTGTGTGTAAGAAGGGTTACAGAGATATGACTGGGCTCTCTGCTGAGCACCCATTTTTCTGAGCACTCACTGCTGGCTGAGATTCTCACAGGGGACCTTTTTTACCATCAGGCACAGTTTTGACTTCCAAGAAAGATTTCTGTACTTGCTGACCAAGAGGTCAGCAAGTGTAAAGAAATGTGTAAAGAATGTATAAAGAAAGACCAGACTTCAAGCCTTTCCTTCAGAACTGTGGTTGTTGTTCAGGTCCTGTGCAGCACATGGACTAGTGATCCCATTGCACAGACTAGTGACCACATTTTCTTTTTCAAGGTGGTTTATGAATTTTACTTAATAGCTCTCCACAACACCCCTCTGAATAATTGCCACTATCCCAGCTCTGAGCTGTGCAATGGAGGAAGATTATGTGTCATGGCCAAGGTCACACACAGTCACTGCTGGTTGGAGAAGAGGAGCACATGGTCCCTGTGCTGAGCTCAGACCACTTCCATTTCTCTCTGTGATTTGTTTTGTGCCCTCGTTGCTGACACGTGTTGCATAGTTTGGAGAACTGTGGTGAAAAGCACAGCTATTAAAAGCAAGCCTGTTTTGCTGTGATACATAACCTTCTTCTTATCCCACACAGTTCTGGAAGGTTAGCTTAAAATTATCAAAGGTGCCACAGTTTTAGATGCCTGGATGCTGTCTCTGGGCCTAGTCAAATTAATATTCCTGAAGCATCCTCTTATGTGGGATGTGAAAAGCCAACAAGGGCTCATTTCCCTTTCATCTACTGTCCTTTTTTTTCTGTCTGCTTTGAAGGGAAAGGGGAATAATTATCTTTGGCTTTTCAGGGCAGTTGGTAATGTTACAAACTATATGGCTCCATCAAGTCTTCATGTTTTCCTTCTGAAATGGTGTTACACGTTTTAGAATTATAAAATCATAGAATGGGTTGGGTTGGAAAGGTCCTTAAAGGTGATCTTGTTCCAACACTCCTGCCATGGGCAGGGACACCTTCCACTAGACCAGTTACTCCAAGCCCTGTCCAACCTGGGCTTGGACACTTCCAGGGACTTCCAGGGGCAGCCACAGCTTCTCTGGGCAACCTGTGCCAGTGTCTTACCAGCCTCACAGACAAGGATTTCTTCCACATATCTAACCTAAACTTCCCCTCTCTCAGTTTGAAGCCATTCCTTGTCCTCTCACCACAGTTCCTGATGGACAGTCCCTCTCTGACTCCCTTGTAGGCCCCTTTAGGCACTGGAAGGTGCTCTGAGGTCTCCACACAACCTTCTCCCCTCCAGACTGAACAGCCCCAACCTTCCCAGCCTGTCTCCATAGGGGAGGTGCTCATTTTATCCACGTGCATGGTCTCAGTCTTTTCCTGCTTTTTCCTTTTTCAGCCTTTCATGGGGGACAACTACTGTGACTCCATCAACAACCGAGCCTTCTGCAACTATGATGGTGGGGACTGCTGCGCCTCAACAGTCAAGACCAAAAAGGTAGGGATGCCCCTTCCTCTTTTCACTGGGAATTCCTTGGTGACTGTTGCTTTGTGCCTGGAAAAATGATTATTTTTTTTCTAGAACAGGGGAGGTCCAAGGTCTCAGGAGGACCTTCAGCATCAGTTCACCACAGGCACTGAGTTCTTGCTGCTTCATTTTGAAGTCCTCTCTTGATGTGCATTTCCCACCATAACCCACCTTACACCTGTGCGAGGCAGGTTCTTAAATAACATTTTCAGAGGTGTTGATTCATTCTTATTTACCATAAACCCAAGCTTCTCTATGGGCAAGGGCTGGCTGTCTCTAAAACTTGGGGCATGTTCAGCAGCAAAGCTGTACCTACTGCTCAGGAGACCTTCACCCAGAAACAGTGAGAAGGGGGTATTTTTCCATCCTGATATCCACTCTCAATGCTCCAAAGGGAAATTAAAGGTTAAGAGTCTTTAGGAAAAGAGCAGAGAGCAAAAGGAAAGTGGCTCTGTACTTTGATCCCTGTGTGTGCCTGGCTTGTTGCTGACCATCCCATCCCAAAGTGGGACAGAGGAGGTTGTGGAACAGGGCAGCAGGGCTGAGTGGAGATGGAAATACCTTCTGCACAGAGACCACACAGAGAAGAACCTTGCAAAAGGAGACAAGTTAGTAACAGAGACCTATAAAATCATTGTTTAATGTAGGGAGGATGCTTAGGAAAGTAAAATCCACCGGTTTTTATCACACAGCAGCAAGGGTAGTGAAGTGGTAATTTCCTGGAAACAGGATCCAAACAAATGAAAGAACCTCCTTACTGGCACAATGTGTGTTTGAGTGATAGGATGCATTGCCACAGAGTATTATTAAGAACAAAAATATAGTTGAAGTAAAAAAAAGAATAGGCCTATTTGTGGAGGTTTGCTGTGTCAGTGGCTATTAAATGCTGTGATCTGGATGCAGTTTCTGGCCCAGGAATATTTAAACCACTGACTGCCTGAGCCTGGGGAAGGGTCTCTCCACACATCCCTTTTTTTAATGCTTCTTTAGCACCCATTTCTGACCATGTTAGAGACGGTGACTGGAGTGATAGAGCTTGTGGCTTGGAGCAGTACAGCATTTCATATGTTTCTAACCACTGAATTTGTTTCCAAAGAAAAGAAAGCAAATTTTATCCTCTGCCATGTGAATATTTTATCTTACCTTCCAGATTTTAGTGTAGAACAGAATGAAAATTCAATAAGTAACTGATATATATTAATAAACAACCAAACTTGAGTGAGCTTGGGCTCAGCCTATGACACCATCTGTGTCACCCAACTGAGGAAGAATGTCCTCCGTAGGAAACAGTTCCTTTATAAACCAAATTTGGCTGGAGGATTCTTTTCCTTGGTTCAGCTTTGGGGGCTGTCTCTGGCCCATCTGGGAACACTGGGGAAGGGGGATGGACGTGTCTTGGCAAGTGGAAGGAGTGAATTTCTCCACTGGGGAAGACACAGAGGAAGAGGTAGTTTGCCTAAATGTGCCTTTTTTTTTTTTGACAAATATTCCCTTGTATTGCTTTTGAGAGAGGACCTGAGAATCCTGTTCAGGGAAGCACAGGCAGGTGAGCTCCTCTGTTCCTCACGGGTGGAGTAGGGCATGGAGGGCCCACAGAGGGCTCCCTGCTGAAACAACCTCTGCAGAGATGAGGGGGGTGACAGGCAGTGGCTCATCTCTAGTCGTCTCCAAGAAGAGATTCCTATCTCTGGCTGATTTTCCACCTCCTGGGGAGGAGCAGCCCAACGGCAAGCACAGCTTGCTCACTGACCTCCCACCAGCCAGGAGGGCAGAGCTGGAAGTGCCCGGTAGCTCAGCATGGTGTAGGTCTTCTCCTCCCAAAACAGCCTGCCTGGGAAACTTTATCTCACTGCCTCAGGGCTTGAGAGCAGGCGATGAAAAATCCCAAGCAGTGCCAGAGGAGGGGAAGTGAGGTGCCTGGGAGGAGACCGACCCAAACCAGCCCCATCAAGGCAGGAGCTAAGGGCACAACCTACTGCTGGGGTGGGGATGGGACTGAAACACAAGGGACATGAGAGCTGAATTGTGGGGGAGAGGGATAGGATTAAGGTTTGGGAGCAGAATTTATTGCTGAGCAGGGAGTTGAGGCAGAGTAGGATCTGCACAGAGTCGTGAGCACTTACCAGCCAGGCGACTCACGCTCAAAATATCTGCTGGCTTCACTGCCACCCAGAAATGGTGACCTCCCAAGGAGGGGAAGCACTTTGTAGCCCAGTGGGTTACTGGTTTCTGTGCTAAAACTGCCTGATGCAAAGGGCAAATGGTCAGAGACGGGCAGCTGGTCACACGTCTGATGGATTTCCCTCATGGAAGGGGAGGTTCTGTAGCTTTGTGGAGGTAAGTTCTGTTTTCACAGACTTCACTGGGAGCTGGATCACTGCAACTTGGGGAATTAGACTTGCCCTATCTGGTAATTTAGGAACACCCATCCTAGAGATCACAGGGCTGAGCTTCCCCAGCACACTTTCAGCTTCCAAAATCTCCTCTCTCCCAAAACACCGACGACACTGCAGGTGCTGAATGAGACACTCGGGGGGGAGCGAGAAAAAAAGCCAACAACACCTTCTCCTTAGACCTTCCACACTAAAAGCAAGATGCTAAGTCCCAGTTTATTACATTTATAGGGTAAAGGGGGGAATAATAACCCAGTCAGAGGGGCTGTGGGGTCAGGGCCGAAGAGGCAGCAGGCAGCACCTCGCTCCTGCAAAGCAGCCGCCGACACCTGCGGCAGCAGCCGTGGGGCCGTGGGGTTTGGCTCTGCGAGTTATTTTCCCGTCTGAGGCCTTTGACTGAGACCAGATTTCAGGCAAGGCTGTTCAAATACAGCCCTCCCTTTGAAGAGGTTTATGAGTGGAGCGTTACAGGAGATATTCCAAAGGGAAAAACAATGAAAGGTGAGAGAAAAGGGAGCTGAATAAAAATACTCCGCATACCAAATCCTTCCAGCACAGTTTGCCACCTACTTAAAAAGGCACAGTTTTAAAATACACATCGGGTGTAAAAGCCAAAAACCTGGAGGAGACATAGGGAGGGGCAAGTCCAGCTCTGTTAATTCCAATACCAGATGAGGATGTATTTTCATACAGTTGTAGAAAGAGCGAGACACATGAAAGAGACTTGCTTTGCTCCTTTTCTTTCAGGGTTACACACGATGTGGCAGATGTGTCAGTCTTTTAAAGCCCCTGCAAGTTTACCCATAAATGTCCAACATTTATGCAACACCTGTTTTTCTCCCAGAATGTCACAGGACATTTTAAAAGCTTTAGATTTATCATGTTTTCCCCGCTGCAGCCATCGCCGAGGTGACACATGGTTCACATTTAACAGAACATAGCAACTCGGCACATTATTTTAGGAAAGGGCTGAAGATTAACATCGCACCATGTGAAGATTCAGGAGTTAACAGTCGAGTAAGAGCTGGCTTCAGATCTTTAGTGTCCGCAAACTGTCAAGACTTAAGTTTCACTGCAGTCCCACTACCCTCCCAAACACACTTTCAGCTGCACACAGTGTTGTGAACAGGCTGCCTGAAAGCAAAACGCTTCAACCCATATTCCCTTTAATTCTGAGCCCTCTTAATGTGAGATTTTCCACGCTCCTGTTTTGTTGCCCTAAAAATGCACAAGGGACTTGCAGGCAGCAGTCGCTTATCCCATGTTTTCCCTCTGCATTAGCAGGGAATGACCTTGTGCATTTTCAGCAGCGAGCAGGGAACGGAGCAGTGTGACTTATCTGACCAACCACCAGCTAATCAGCGCTGCTGCTTAGATAGGAAATAATGAGTATTTGCCCTGCACTGTTCACAATCAGGCTGGAGAGCTTAAAAGAAATCATTAAAAGACCTCTTTTGAATGCTACAAAGCAGCATCGAATAAATTCAGTCATATTCTGGGCATAAATTCGTGGCAAGTGCAGTCAGCAAGCAGGAAAAAGAGACATTCATCAGCTTAATTATTTGTCGCGCGCTAATTGATCGGCGTCGTCCTGCAGCGGGCGGGAAGCCAGGGCTGGCACAGGGATGAGTGCCACCCAAGGAAGCAGGGACATGGGCAAGGCTGTGTGGGGAGCAGGGGGCAGAGGGTGTTGGGGCAGAGGACGGGGTTGTGCTGCTCAGAGCTTGCCCTGTGCATGACCCAGGAGCAGCTCTGAGAGACAGGAAGGCCATTGCCGGCCAACCTCCAAGGGAGAGAAAGCTTCTGTTGTGTATCTGGAGGGGATAAAGTCTTCCGTGAAGGACAAAGCAAAAATCCCATCTCCTTTTAATCTTCCTCCCCTCCTGACCCAGCACAGGTTGCCAGCTCCCTTCTGCCTGGCTGCTCTAGGAAGCTGCTTCTTGCTTTGTATTCTGCCGCAGATAAAAGAAGACACAATTTATTTTTTTCTTTTATAAAACATTACATCTGTGACACTGCCAAAGTGAGAAAAATAAATAACCTGGGCATAACTGTTTGTCTCTGGGCTGTTGGCTGCCTGTGAGGAGCTCGTGGAGTGTGCAGCATTACAGGGACAGTCTCTGGCTGTTTCCTTCTGATTCATTTCAGGAAATCTTCTCCCCAGTCACTGTCTCCTCCACTTCTTTTCTCTTCCCCTTCCCTTTTATAAGTTTTCCCTGGACAAGTCTGTCTAGAAAGGCTTCACAGAAATCAGAAATGTCTTTCTTTACGCTCTGCTTATGTACTTTGTTCCAGACTCGTATCACAGGTTTGCTTAGTTGATGGTCCTGCAGTCTGGTCTCTGCAGATTAAAATACAATGAATTTGCTGCTTTAAAATTCCCTCAACTTCAACTATTTGCAAGGATGAACTTTCATCTGTCTTTCCTCTCTGCCTTTCCTTTTTGTCACATAAGTGGTAAACCTACAGCTCCCATGAGAAAAACCTGCCTCACTCACTTATCACTCAGTTTTTCCCTCAACTGCTTTGCCCCACAGCACTTAGAAAAAAAAGAGAAAAACTGTCCCGTCCCTTCAGCCTCTTGACATTTCTGCCCAACACCTTGGAGAGGAAAACCAGCGAGTGCCTTGGCGGAAAACAAATGAGGACTTGTGGTAGATAGAGGGCCGTGTGGGATTCATCCAAAGCTTTCCTTATCTAAAAGATAGGCGAGTTATCAAAACCTCTTCAGAGCCTTTATGGCCGAGAATTCAAGGCCTAAAGAAAGGAGCTTTGAACTGAGGGGCTGCTGCTGGCTCCAGCAGGGATTTCCAAAGGCTGTCCCTGTCTCCCCAGAAAAGAGGGAGGTTTGCTGCACTCCTACCCCTAAGCCAACAGAAATAACCTCTTCTTGGAGAAATAAGTGCCTTCTCCCAACTCTCTAACTGCAACACAGACCTGTGTTGGAGAATCTCAGATCTTACTTTGTTCACAGAACATGGTTTTGAGGCAGTTGCTGCCATTAGCAGCCTAAGTGACCACCCCGGCTGAGGAAAGTCTGCTTATCCAGAAGAAGTGATGCTCCAGTGCTGCTCCCAACAACTTGAATGTCCCCAGCTGGGTGTGTTTGTCAGCTCTATAATTAGCAGGGGAGATACAATGAATGGTGGGTGAGCAGGGAGGAAGGAAGGATACAATGTGGAGTGTTGCTTCATGCCTCTGGAAGCGGCTGAGCACTCCAAGCACGCTGGTTCACCCCGATGTGTGGGTGAAATCGCTTCCCCACGAGCTGTTGGTCTCAGGCTGTAGCTGTTTGCCATGTGAGGAGCGTTTTCAGTCAGGATGGGTTGGAATGGGAGCTTATTTTGGGGCTCAAAGCTTGGTTTCATAATCGTTCAGGGAGGCTTTCCAGGCGGCAATAAATTAAAAGCAGTGATGGTAGTAGCACATGTTGCCTATCCTGAGAGAGAACGTTCTTGGCTTCAAGGGACATGGGGCTTCCCACAACATACGGCGTTCCCAGGGGATGTGCTAGTGGAGGGTGTTTGCTTTGCTATCCGACCTCACTTCATTAGCAAGTGTTACAAAAACCAGCGAACAAACCTTCCCTGCTCCACCGCCAGCTATTTGGCCTCTGGGTGGTCTGGCTCCTATTAAATCTTTGGTGATTATTTAGACTAATTACATTCATGTTTGCACAATCAGTAGCACGAGGGTAGGAAGCACAGCTGATTGCTGAGCAACTGAGCTCCATGTGGTTTGGCACACGGGCTCCCTCGCTCTGCTCAGCGGGCAGGCGGGGATGCGGGGATCCATGCGGGCAGGGCTTTCCCGGGAATCCCTGCTGGCCTTGGGCCATCCTGCTTCCACTGGTTCTGGCGAGGCTGCTCCCAATTTACACACGACGGAGAGAGCGGAGCATCTGTTGGGTTCAGCTGAGCTGCATCTTGATACACCACGTTTGCTGGTTTCGGTGGGAGAAGGCTCGGTTTATGGTGGAGCAGTTAACAAAAATTCAAGCTTTTAGAACTGCATGTGCTGCATGGAGAGGGGGTTTCCTGCCAGCTCTGTCTTTGCCTTTCCCAGGCCCTCTGGAGCAGTGCCCTAGGTGTGAACCTGCATACCAGCACCCAGAGTTAAAAGGGGGCTCGCTCCTTGTCCGTTATCTCAAACTGGTGACCTCAATGCCAAAAAACACTGAGAAGACCCTTACAAGATGCATTTTTGTCCCACAAGGGCCTTGTCAGGGAACAGAATACTGCCTGTTGTTTGAGCTGTGAGGCTCTGGGAGGTGCAGGGCTGTGACACTCAGCACAGGGTGCCACACTTATCTCACAGGCCACGCTGCCCGCGGAGGCTGTGCCTGTGCTGCACCCTCTGTAGCACCAGTTAGGCCTGTCTGGGAGATTTCGCAAACACTTCAGGGCTGAAATCTAACAACAGGCTGTTTCCCAACACTTTGCAGCCCTCCCCCCCTCCCAGGGACCAATCCTGCCTGCCCTGGTGCTGCTGTGAGCCAACCCCAGGTGCTGAGTAGGAGGCACAGCCAGGTCAGCCTGATACCAGCCTCTGTCGGGGACGAGCTTCCAGCCTTTGCAGAGCTGTTTCCCATCCCTCCCTGTACCTGTCTGGGATTTCTCCTGTCAACATTCCCACCATTTCCCTATGGACTGGCCTTTCTCAGCAGGGATCTGCCTTGGGATGTCACCAGCCTCTTCAGATAGATGCGTGTAGCGAGGAGTTGTGACCTCTCACTCATTCCATGACCCGGATCCTAGTTCTGTGCTGGTCTGTTGTATCTTTGTCTTTGTTCCCATAGTTGGCAGCATGTCATCCAGGACAAATCCAGCCCTGTTTCCAAGAGGCAGCTTGGGTTTTATCCAAGGTCTTATTGTTTGGGGTGGGAGAGGATGCTTAGGGCTCCCATGCCTTGGTGGAGAATGAAGTCTGGGTTCATGCCCCGTGCAGCACGGGTGGTGAGCTGATTGAGGTGATGGTGTCTTGGATCTCCTGTGCATTACACCCAGGACATCCATGCCATCCTCCTGCCCAACCCCTCATCCACCTGCTGTCCTTGCTCCTCTGGGTTCAGAGCAGGGTGCCCTGCACGCTCTGGGTGATGGGCATGATGTAAGTCATGTCTGTTTTCTCTTGATGATGGATAGGTCTGTGGTCCAGTGTGGTTCTGGGGTGACTCACATCCCCTTGAGTGCTGTCCATCCACTCCATGGCTGTTCTGGATCATCTCCAGGAGATGTGTGTGTGTGTAGGGGGGTACATGTAGGCATGTGGAGCTGTGTTCTTCAGTTATGCCTTTTTCAACCTATTTTAGTTAGTCTGAGGGTACAGTATCTTGCACTACTGCATGAAATGTCCAATCCAGGCTGTAAGCTTAATTTTTATCTTTTTCTTCCTGCCCTCCAAGGTATTTGCCAGGTTTTCAGGGAGATAAATGTAGGTGAAATGCAGGGCTTGGCAGGTGGAAGGAAGAGGAGCTGATTCCTTACTACTGGCTCTACAATGGGTATATCTGGGAATTTCAATGCAGGTAATATATTCTGTTAATGAGTTGGGCTTTCACAGACCTATTTAAAAAGAAAATAGGCAGTTAATCTTGGAGTATGTATATCTGGGCTCCACACCTAAATGGGCTATCATTCAGCAAAAGGTTCAGCATTTATTATTTCTAGCACATCCAGCAGCTTTATTCATGGTTGTGCACTCCAGAGGGCTGTCACTGTGTGAGCCCAAGGCAATAGACAGTCCTTCTTCTAAGGGGTTTTACATTTTCTCTGAGCTGGGTACTTCTGACAGTCCCGCTGGATTCTGTGTGTGGGTTAGATTCCCTAAATACCTATGGAAATCAGGTCCTCAGGGAACTCAAATGTGTATTTGTTGTAAATGTTGTTTAAAGTGGAAACCCTGCATTACTGTGAAGTGTTTGGAGAATTTTGTCGTGTCTAATATAACTGTGGCTGTGCTCATAGAAATCTCTGCCTTTTCACATAATAGAAAACTGATCTCTGGAGCTCAGTGCCATAAGACAAAACAATTCATCTATCTGGACAATAGCACTGTAAAAATCGAATTGCATAAAAAGCCTCCATAAGGGACATAAAGTGAATAAGACTGATCTGATCAGGAAGAAACCCTCCTACACTCAGGCTACCCACTGCTGGGAGCTGCTGCTGAGCCACAGAGCTGTCTGCTCCTGGGGCCACAGCTCTGCTTCAGAGAGAAAGCTTCTGCTCTTCTGTCCATGACCGCTATTAGGAGACCAGGGGCTTCCAGGAGGACAACACACAGCAAGACATTTCTTCTCTAGTGGCTCCATCTCACCAGGAGTTGGTTGTAATGCAGTGGGGATCCAGTCTTGAACATACACCTTTTCAGGTCACCCCAGTGCTGAGCACAGGCTTAGGGTGAGCTGTAGGAAAGCCCAGGGGAAAACAAGGGACTCACAAGGAGAAATGGGAGGAGAAGGAATGAAGGAGGTAGATCACTTCAGGCAACAGCAAACTCATGCCAGTTTGGGTGTCTGTGGCCACTGTTTGAACACAGCCCACAGAGGAGGTGAGGGGAACACGAGCTGGTCATTTGGAGACACAGCCATGCAGGGCTATCTTTCCCTCTTAGCTCTGATGTTCCTGCAGGTGAACTGGGAGCATGTCTGGGATCTTTGTGCCTCCAACATGTCCCACTTAAGCATGGACAGCAGCAGAGATGAAGTGCAGTAGGCTGTCAGGACTAATGTCAGCCACTTTACTGAACTGCCTGAATTGGGTGTCCTGTGTTCAGTGCAAAGGGTGGATCCACCTTCCCTGTCTCCCCTTTGAATGAAAAGGCCACTTAATCACCTTTGTCAGGCTGTGACAGAAAAACACAGTGAATCCAGGCCAGGGAGAGGAAAAAGCTTGATGAAGACAAATGAAGGAATCAGGGTCCCAGGTCTCACCTCCAACCAGTAGCTTCCTTGTACAACAGGGAGGATTTTCTAAGTCAAAATCATTGCCAAATGTAGACTGAACTGAATGAATCAGTGAAAAAATAAAAAGAGCAGGAAACTCTAGACATATTTAAACATTTTGTTTGAGCATTTTCTAAGTGAAACAGGTTTTTATTTGAAGACATAATGTTTGCTGTGAAATAGTCTTTTTTATTTGTTTGTCTTGAAGGGAAAGGTCAAACCTGAAATGCAGTAGATAATCGAAACCAAAATGTTTCCTTCTACAGTGAACAGAAAAACTCAATTTTTTTTCATGTATCTTTTCTTTTTTGTTTCCAGTATTTTAATTCAGTCATTAAACAAACCCTCCTCAGCCTCCTCCCCAAACCCCATTGTTTGCAGACTTCTCTGTTTTCCTATCTAAGAATATTCATAACACTGTGATACGAGACAGTCCTGCTCGGGCTGGCTTCTGTTGGATCAAGTGACCCTTAAGCTCCTATTGTTTTCTGCAGTTTATAAGCTTACTTAGTTGCCAATTATTTGAATTCATTTGCTTTTAACTTTTTGGACTATCTCTTCTCTTTGCAACCTCCACATTAGTGCAGTTTGTAGATTCAGATTATTCAGCGGTTGGTTATTTAGTTCACAAGTCTCCAAGGCCGTGATGAAGAGCCATCACCCTGTTCTACCTGGAGGGCCACGTCTTGTGTGAATGAAGTCAGAAGCAGAGGGAGGAGGCTCTCTAAGCCCTGATTTGGTGATGAGCCTTGGCTATTTAATGTCTCTGTCAGCATGTCCCTGCCTTAGGCTCCCCAGTTGTGAAACGAAGCTCCACACCCCTCCTTCCCGTTCTTGTGCGCGTCAG
The DNA here is from genome assembly GCF_003984885.1 of Neopelma chrysocephalum. Classification (NCBI taxonomy): domain Eukaryota; kingdom Metazoa; phylum Chordata; class Aves; order Passeriformes; family Pipridae; genus Neopelma; species Neopelma chrysocephalum. The sequence continues at coordinate 2,439,611 of NW_020897735.1, forward strand.
GAGAAAGACACGTTGGACGTGCAGGGACACGTGTGGAAGGTCTAGGTGGAGATGACAGCACGGTGCTGGGTCCACATTCCTAGATGTGCTGTGGGTGATACACAGGGAACAGGCAGACTCAGGCTTCATAGCCTGGAGAAAGTGTTTATGAAAGAGAGAGTGAACGTGTGGCAGCAGAGCCAAGGGAGGCAGACGGAGCGCGCGAGTGCAGCCCTCACCGTGAACATTGGAGCAGGTTGTGGCACTGCCTTGGAAGGGGTGTAAAGGAAGGGAATGAGCTCATTTGCTCTGTGCAGATGGGAGAAATTCTTGGGAATTCACTTCAGGGCAAGTGAGACACTGTTCCACCACCACCTCCTATTTTTCAGGTAAATACTATGATGCAACAGGCCAAAATCAACTTTCACTAGCTAGGCATTGCAGGGTAATGTTTCAGCTCCTTCTCATGCTTATCCAGAGGGATCATGGATAGATGACAGCCAGTGCACGTAGCAGCATCTCATTGCATTCCTTTGCAGTTCCTCAGTGCCCCTTAGCTGCATCTCCTGACCTCAAACACGAGAGGTGTTCAGAGAAGTCTCTGCTGGACTCCACTGATCTGCAAGATAGTGTTTGGTTCCATTCCTAAGGAATTGAAACCAAGAACATCCACAGTTAAATGCACAAATGGAGTTAGGCATGGCAGCAGCACCCAAGCCACAGGGCCCTTCTGTAGAATGATGCCCTACAGAGGGGAGATTATGTCCCAGGAGTAGGGTTCCCCAAAGCCCCCATGCTGGAGGTGAGTAGAAGTGCTACAGAGGGGCTGGAGTTGGGACCTGCCAGACCCAGCAGTGTTTGGTGAGCATCTGTTTTGGTCATGTGAGATGAGGGTTTGTAACCTTGCTGTGCTTTAGTGTTTGCAGCCATTTGGGTAAGTCTAGCTTTCAGAAGCTGGTGCTGTAATGTGACCAAGCACTGTGGTAGGTACCCCAAAAAGCCCCAGAGTTGCCTGAGAAGTACCTGTCTCCTCAGCCAGTTGTGTTCTTGTGCTTGATGGGAACTGTGAAGGGAGTATATGCTGACAGGTTGACCAGGTTCTTCTTTTCACAGCCTTTCATATAGACAGGTAGTTCACCTGAGGCCTAGGTGTACCACCAGCCAGCACTAACATAAATCACTGTAAAAAAGTAACATAGCTGAAGGTTGCAGCTGATCTCTGAAGATTTCACTCCAGAGGTCTCGTTTGTTCTCCAGGCTGCTGTAGGTGTGTTCCCTCCTTCATGTCTTTGTGTCTTTGTCTCCCTTCCCCAGGTTACACCATTTCCTATGTCCTGTGACCTACAAGGAGAGTGTGCTTGCCGGGACCCCAACGCCCAAGAGCACAACCAGAAAGACCTCCGTGGCTTCAGTCTTGGGTAATGCCAAGCGACGTGGAATGGAGGACCACACTGCTCAAGGCAGGCTAGGAGAGACACCACATCCCTTTTGGTATCGTTTTTAACATTTAGCTGCTCAACTGGATGGCGTTTCTGCACCAGGGACCCTTAGAATTCAACCAGTCTGCCTTTAATTTTTGTCCAAGGAGAACTAAAGTAGGGGTTCATGTATTAACTATATCTTAAATAGTGATGACGAGAAACAACCAACCAAGAGTCAAGTCGAGAAGACTTTCATGTATCAAAACAGCATGTTATGCCCACCTAATTTGAACAGTTCATATCTAGATTCAAGGCGAGAAACAAACTATTTATGTACACATATTTATAGAAATAAGTAGAGAAAGAGAGAAAGAGTGAGAGATTATGATCAACGCAAAAACACTTTCCCCTCCCCAGCACTCACAACTCAGACCATTCATGGGAGAGGCTGTGCTCTTGGAGGACTCCAAGCTGAGCCTTTTCTGATGCTGAATGCCAAGGTATCACATGCTCGGGGCACTGAGGTTGGGGTAGGATCTCCACAGGGCTGGGCCTCTGGGCAAGTGACCTGCCAGACGCCCAGCCAGCTCGAGATGTGGGATGCAGCTGCTCCTCACAGGAATGCTACTTCCAGCCAGGGAGCTCAGCAGACTGCAGTGGCCTTTCTGTACAGCTCCTCCTTCTCCCCCTGCTGCCCTCAAAAAGCCAACAAAAAGCCCCCTTGTAGCCTGAAGGGCTTCTGGGGCGTTTCTGTGCGGAGATGGGCAGGTGGTCCCATGGTGGAGTCAGGGAGTGGGGAGTCTAAGGACTGGCATTGAGGAATGTGGATGGATGATTGCTTCTGAGGAGCAGAGAGGGTAACTCGCGCCCGCACTTGTCATTTGAGCATGTCTGCTGCTGCTACTCCTGCTGCTATGTCCCATTCAACTAGTATCCTTACTGTGTCAGGACAGGGTGAAAAACAACCCCATGCAACCAAACAGTCTGCCTTAAAGCTTACCTACAACCTGCCTTTCAAACCCTCTGGTCTCTTCCTCAGCATTGGGGCAAGAAAAAAGGACACCAGCCAGCCAAAGAAATCTGCTTTCTGGTCTCCACCCAGCCAAGTGGTTCTCGAGACCTCCCCCACCCCACTCTTACGGTGGTCTCTATCTGACAACTGCTTCACGCTCCTGTTTTTTCAGGAGAGGGGAAGAGGAGGAGACACATGCCATGGGGGAAGGATCATAGGAGATAGTATTAGAATTTTGGCCATATTTGTCAGTATTAAGCTGCCAGGGCAGCGTGTCAGACCCTTTTGACAGACCAGGAGCTTAGCTGCTTGTAATCTTCCAGAACGAAGGGCATTAGCTGCAGCAGACCTCACACTTCCCTGCCATCCTCCTGTTTCAGTCCAGAGGGGAACATGTTGTGCCAGATCCTTGGTGATTCTTTTCATCACAGGGTTCATCACACAGAGGCACTGAGATGCCCAGGGCATCTAGTGCTGCCACTGCTGCTACAACCCATCCCATGGAAATCCCAGAGATCTTTCCAGTGTGGCTTGGGCATGTATCTGCTGTTTCCAGCTCCTGCTAGGAAGAACACACATCCGAAAGAGCATCCTTCCAAAGTGTTGGGTCTGTCTGTTCCTTGGGACTCTCCTGACTTTTACAGTCTACTAGGTAAGGACAGGTTGGAAAGATTTTTCCCTACTCCTACTTGATTGAACATTTAGGCACTGGGGCAAGGCAGAAGGGTAAGGGGAGGGGTCATTTGGCTCATGGAGATGAATGTAAAAATGGGTAGGAGAGCTAGAAATGGAAAACTGATAAGAGTGGTAGGTGCAAGGAACCAGGCTCTTGATACCCACTGTTGGGGTTGTTTCTATTGGAATAAACCAGAGATGAATCTCAAGAACTAAAATGCAGAGGCCTGGAGAGGTGATTGTTGTAAGAAGATGAGGAGCTGTCTGTTGGGAAGCTCTAGTTATTCCTGGAGAAGGCCTGGCCATGGGAGCTGTGTGGATGGCTCTACCCCCACCATGCAGGGGTGTATTGGAAAGGGAGGTGCAGTGGGATCAGGGCTCTTTCCATGGAGTCAGACTGAGCATCCTCTAGTGTAGAGAACAGTGGCATAAACTCTACTTTTACCCCTTGCCATCTAACGTTTGAAGTAAATAACTGTGGAAAGGTTGCTGTTCTCTTCTGGTCCCTTCACCCTCCCTTTTTTTGTGGGCAGTTTGTTCATGTGCCATCCAGCCCATGAGAAGAGCTCACAACCCCAAAAGGCTTTCAGGCTGCCAAAGCATCATGTCCTCAATGCCTGAAGCATCTGGGCATGATCTCCCCTCTCCACCCCACCTGGGTTTCACCCTGGCAGGGAGCCTCAGTTCAGGTCCTGCATGCATCCTGAAAACGCCTTTCCCAGTTACAGAGCTCAGCATGGAGGAGATTCCCCATCTGCTTCTCCCACCCTGCACAGTGCCCAGGAGAGACAGGTCTGTACAGGCATTATTGCCACTTGCTGCTGTGGGCTCCCAGGAGCTCGGGGCCAGCTGAGCCCCTCAGGCCAGCCAGGGCCAGCCCCTTCTCGCCGAGCTGGAGACCTTCTCAGCTCAAGGGAGTCGGTGGCTTCTCATCAGCACAGCCTCCCACCTCAGCTTCACTCCTGCAGTCCTGGGGTGCCCCAACTCCCTTTCCCACGGGCAGGCTTTCCATGCTGCTATTTGATTTTTTTTTTCTAACTACCATATTGGCACTGTCCATCTCCTCCAACGGGGCTGACAGGACTGGGAGCAGGAAAAGTTCTGCTCTGAGTCACGTTAAATCCGATGACTTTTTTTTTTTTCCATTAGGGCAAAGCTTTGCCCTCTGTGTTTCAGGTGCTGTGTGCCATGCACCCAGAGGGATGTGGATAGGGGAGCCATGGGACACAGAAAACTGCTCAGCTCTTGTCCCCTGTGCTCCCAACCTTAGGCAAGGCCAGCTGGATGGCCTTGCAGCATCTACCATTGTTTGGGCTTCAAATGCCCAGTGGACTCTTAGGAAAGACCCTCCGTGACTGTGGGTGGGAATTGAGAGGGACATCACCCCCTGAGTCAGCGGCGTAGGGCAACATCAAACCAGAAGTGTGGGGGAAGAGAAGAGGTGCTCATATGGTGAAATTTAGCTGCTCATAAAGTCCAGGTCACATTAGTGCCAAGATCTTCTCTGTCACAGATAGTGAGCCAGGGCTGCACCTTACCTGGGGCCACCAGCCAGCTCCTGGCTCTGGGCGATGTCCACGGCCAGGGGGAGGGAAAGCTGGAGCGGAAAGTGGTGGAATGGTGCATGGTGGGGTGGGAAACTCCGATCAGCTGCTACCCCTCTCCCTCCCCACCCTCTGGCAGATGGGCTGAGCTGGTGTCCTCCTGCTTTTCTTGCATCTTCTGCTGTCCCACCCAGGCTGAGAAAGGAGGATGGCACCAGAGGACTCTTGGAATCGGGTTCCAGCTACCTCCCTTCCGGTTTCGGTTTCACTTGGTTGTAACTGTCGGTTTGTTCTAGGTTTTACCTGTGTTTAAGAAAAAAAAGAAAAAAAAGGGAAAAAAAAAAAAGAGAGAGAGAGAAAAAAAGAAAGCCCGATAGCCAACAAAAGTTTCTTGCTGCGACTGATTCAAATGGGGAAAAAAAATAACAAGTGAGGCTTTACAGAGAGGGATAAAAGAGGAAAAAAAAAAAAACAAAACATAAAAAAGGAGAAAAGGAAAAGAAAATCCGCATAATCCAAATCCAAGAAGAGCAAAGCCTATTTTTGTGTGTTTGAAAGGAAAACACCGATTCTGCCAGCTGAGTAGAGAGCTAGATACTAAGTGTAGATTTCCCTAGAAGTACCGTGAGGTTTTATAACATTGTCTGGTTTTGTTTTCCTCGTGCGTTGTGATAAATCCAGGAACTAAGGCTAAGGGGTTTTTCCCCTGGTATATTGTTGTTTGTAGGGGGAGGGGGGCGGAGTTTGGTTTTGTTTTTTTTTTCCAGATTATTTTTTTAAGTGTGTATTTGTGCTTATTTTTACGTTATCCAACTGTACAAACGCATTTAACCAGTATTTCACTGTGCTCTAATTACTGCACTCAGAAGCACTGCACAGTCTGAATCCCAGAGAGCTGAGAGAGACTAGGAGTGAGTGGGGAAGGAGAAAGCTGCTACCTGAGCAGACAGGTGATTCCCAAAGGTGGGAAGCGGGGTGCCAACCATCCCCTTCCCACACTCCAGCCAGTTGTTTCCATTCGAGGCCAAGCTAAAAGACAGGAAGGGATGGGGTGAAGTCAGCCATGGATGGGGTGAAAGTCAGCCAAGGCTGGGATGCTCAGAGGGGTTTCAGAGCTGGCGGTTTGGCCTTTGAACTGTTTTGGATGCCGTGGAAATTCCCAGCCTTTCGGCAGCATCTTGCCCTCCCCTGCCCGATCCCTGGAGGCCCCAGTGAGAGTTAATGGGCACATTCATACCACTGGGAGAGGACCACGTGCCTGGCATAGATGCACTTCAGGCATCTCCATGGTTGTGGGCCCCATTTTGGTCTCAGTGGTGCAGCTGAACAGATTTGCTTTACGTTTTTTTCCATGCCATCCCATACTGTGGGGAAGGCCATCTCCCTGCTGGGGATGCAGCAGTGCTCCTGCCTCCAGTTGACCTTATATGTTGGGCACACTGAAGCCCTGGGGACAGTCCCCTTTCACTGAAGGACCTTGACCACTGAGTTCAGTGGGAGCACGACCAAAACATCAGCAGGAGCAGGTCCAGGTGGCCCAAGATGTATTTCCTTGGAGCTACGGTCAATGTGGGCAACAGGGTTTTGGTGTTGGGCTGTTCCTGCCACCTGGGGGGTTCAGATCCCAGTACATTTTGGCAGGAGCAAAGTGAGGCTTCATGTTTTGTTTCTGTCTTCGTTTGGCAAACTGAACTTTTCCCCTTTTCACCGGATCTACACATCCAAGATTCACTAAGAGTGAGAATCGCTTCCTCTGAGGCCACACACAAGACCTTGGGTTGGCCTCAGGTGTTCGATGAGGAGTCTTGGTGCTACTTGTTGGTGGTGTTAGTCCTGTTAGGTCGAGATACGGAGCTAACAAGTCCCAGTTGTCTTTGGTTCCCATCCTGGCTTAGTTTAGTCTTTTGGTTTTTTTTCATTCTTTTGCTGAGGCCACAATTCAGCCACCAGTTTCCATCTTCTGAGTGCAAAGAACCAGGGCTTTAATGAAACATTTCACCAGCAATTCAAGAGGGAATTGGAACCATTGCGGAGTTTGCATTGTACGGCCTCTGTAATTACGTACCTGTCTGCAGATGATGGGCTGAATTTTGCTCCCATCAAGTCAACACAGATTTTTGTTGTTGTTGTTGACTTCCCTGGGAGCAGGATTGAGCCGTACTATATATATAAATATATATATAAATATATATATGATATATATATAATATTATGTGTGTAATATTATATATATATCAGTGTAATATTTACAAATAAAACTGTGATCTCGTCTAGAGAAAAATGTATTCATATTACCAACTGCTCTTCCATATTTATGTATCATATTGTATCTTTTTATTATTGTTATAATTATTATGATTATTATGGTTATTATTATTATTATTATGGAATCTTTCTTGGCACCTTTTGGAAGCCATGTCAACCAATACTCCAATGAAGTGCTGAGGATCTATTTTCACAAGAATTCTACTGGTCTACTGTATAAAAGAGAAAAGAAAAAAAAAAAGAAACAAGCAAAATACAGTTCAACCCTTAATTCTGTACCTCACGCCTGTACGTTTGCTGCTCCGATTTTGGGTTTTATTTTGCGTTCGTTTGTTTTTAACGGATCTAATTTAAGTCTCCAAGCAATATATAAAGATGTAAATAGTAAAGCTTATTTATTAAGATTGTCATCTTTTTTAATTTATATTTACACAATTGTTCATCTAATTTATTTTTTTTCAATACAGTTTTTAACAGTTGTCCTTTTTTTGGTTCATGATGTTTTTTAAATCATTTTCACAGAATTTCTTTGTACAGGTTTTTCTCTTTCTTTTAATAAGCAACAACTTCCTCTGGTCTTTCAAAAACAGGTCATGTTTCACTCCAAAAAAAAAAAAAGTTATGTCAGATTCATCAGAAATATTTTGCCATTGTTGATTCCTATACCCTAAAGTTCTATATTATATAAATATATAATACCTTGTATGCTTAAATATTTAACTGTGTGATTTTGTATATATCTTCATACACATGCTCACACACATATGAGGGTTAATGTCCCCAGATGTTGGGAGAACAGAGAATCAGAAACACAAACAATATAAGCTTGTATTAAAGAGTTCTGAACTGGACCCCTCGCTCTTGCCACGTCTCCTTTGCTTTCGGTCGAGCCAGCCCCGAGCAGCGCCGGGTACCCGTGGGGGTGTTGAGTGTGGCTGTGGGGTCCCACATCTGGCTGCACAGCTGCACAGCGCCCTGTCCATGTCCTGCAGGCCTTTGCTTTTGGGCAGGGGTTTGGAAAACTGCCGTGTTTCAAGAGTGGATGGAGGGAGGCAGCGCCAGCTGGAGCCATGTGAACCCAAGAGCCTGTTTTACCTCAGTGGGTTTGGCTCTGACAAGGTGGTTCAGGCCCTGCTTCTCTCAGAGCAGGCTGGTGCTTGGTGGAGGTTTTGGTGTGAAAGGGTTGAAAATGTGAAGGTTGAATGCTTCTAATGTTAACAAGAATTTGATTTCTTTTCCAAGTTGTCCATGTTTTCTGCTCGCCCTCTCCATCACATGTGGAACACGGTCATCTAGAAAACAAGTCCCAGTGGGAGTGTACCTTGACTCAGGGGTATTACCTGGGAGGGAAGGAGGGCTGAAAGCGAACTATGTGCAGCTACAGAGCTGAACATCTGAATGCAGAGAGCCTTTGGACACATGAGAAAACAGACAGATAAAAATAAATCAGTCTCCAGTGGTGAAGAGATAGCTGGGCTTGCAGACCCCCTGCCAGACCAAGGCCCTGTAACGTGTGCACAGTGAGCTCGTGCATGGCTGGTGATGATAAAGCCCTGTGCCCAGTACAAACACACAACATGTACACACACATGCAATGTCACAGCCTGACCTGGTCCCCACCCCTCCTCAGAGTTGGCTCACCTGCAGCGAAGATGCATGTCCCTCCTCCTGGAGAATGAGACTCTGCAACCCAACATCATCATTTTGGTTGGCACAGTGATGGGCACATGATGCCCACAGGCACGAACAGGTCCAGAGGGAACGGGCTGGACTCCAACCACAGGGGTGCCAGGTCTTGATAATGTGTGAAATAACCTGAATTGGCTTAAGCTTAAGCAGCTTTTGGTCCTACAACACCAGAAATGTGGCATTTGTTGCCACAGCGGGTGTTTGTGGAGAGGAGGGTGGGCTGGATGAGATGCAGCTCGAGCAAAGCCTGTAGCAGCCCAGGGCTCAGCCCTGCACAGCTTGTGCAGCCCACCTGCCCCAGCCAGGAGCAGCTTCCCTGGGCATTTCAGTTGATGATCACTAATGGTAAAGACCTTTGGCACTGTTCTGGCCCATCAGCTTCGCAGATTTTCCTCCCTCAGGGGCTGTGCCTCTCCCTCAGTTCCAGCCGCACTGGTCCTGCTGTGCTGCCCCCTCACCATTGTTGCTCCAGCAGGACCCCCCCACACTGTGTATGGGGGGTAGAGACCCAACTCACTGCCCACACGCCAGACCCTGCCAAAGGAAAGGACTTTATGCTGCTGTACTGAGAAATCTGTATCAATTCAGCTTCCAAATGTGGATTGATCATCATCGACATCTCCAAACCTTGAGGACGTGCACACAGGCAGGACAGGGGCTGTTCAACCCTGACAATTATTGACCCCCTGATCCTAGAAAGAGTCATTTTTAACCCAGTTAACTCCCAAACTCATTAACAATTTAAGTCCCCAGGAAAGCCCTGGTGCGATGTGGAGGCTGGGAGCACAGAGAGAGGACAAGGAAGGGATGCACGGGGCAGCAATGTTAAACACCGGCTCTGCTTTCCCTGTTACACGTTGCCCTTCACATCTGCTTGGGTCAGCACTGGGCTCTAATGCCAGCCAGCTCTATTTACCATCCTGCTGTAGTTACAGTACTGGCTGGTACCACCTTGCCCCCCTCCAAAAGTGTGGCAGTAATACCATAGAACAATAAATGAATCCCACAGCACACGATCCAAGGGATGGCTGGGGGCAACAGACTGAGGGATGAGAATAAATTATTTTTTTTTTTATGCTGACATAAATGAGTCAGTAAAACTGTTTTGCATTTTACCTGTGAAAATCCACTGCCATATGCTGAGCAGGGAGAGACAGGAACAGCATGAGCAAGAACGTATCGTGTTTTCTATACTGTCCTTGTCTGTGGTCAGTGCATTATTAATGGGCTATAAGTGCGTCACAGACAGCCCTATCAATAGCACATACTGTAGATAAAAAGGCCCAGGAACGATGTATTAAATGGGCTGTGTCTTTAGCAATATACAAATCAATTGGCTGTGTGTTGAACCATCTATTAAGCATTAATAAAGACCTTAAGATGGGAGCAGCCATGAAGGTAGGGAACAGCAGGCAGCTCGCTCCTGCTGGGCTCTGCTCAGCTCCACTCCTCCTGCATGTGCACAACCACTCCAGGATCAATTGGAATGCACAGTCAGAACAACAGTTTCTGTGTCCAGATTACGTGTCTGTCTGGAGATCAATGGCTAAAGAGAGGGAGAGGAAAAAAAATCAATATGTGCAATGAGCCAGGTCTGTCCTGCGAGATGGCAACAGGGCTTGTGGCCACCAGCAGATGTTAGATCTGGCTGGGACCTGGCAAGAGTGGCAGCTTTAATGTTCCATCCCCATAGCAGTGCTGCTGGTCACCTCACTGTGCCACCACCCCTGGGAGTCACAGCACACTCAGCATCACCTGTCCTGGGCCACCAACCTCTTCAAGTGCCCATGTGCTGGTGACTGCCAGGCACTTGTGACACCAGATGTGGTTCCTGTTGGCTGCATGAAATCAAAAGGAGTCGACTGCATTAATTATATATGAAAGCTGGGGAAATTGCTCTGAATCCATATGGCAAAGTCCTCTCCCAGCTCAAAGTCACAGCTTCTCAAACAAGTATGACATTGGTAACTGTGGTAATTGTAGAATGGCCTGGGTTGGAAGGGACCTTAAAGATCATCTACTAATGGGAAAATAAAGCTGTTAGAACAATTTGGTCAAAAAGAGACAAAGGCTTAAAAAAGCTTCAGTGGAAGGACTGTAATATAAAGGAAACTACTCACAATTATACAAGAAAGCTTCTTTCCATGTAAGCAAGTATATCTGAAAATCAAGTGAATGTTCAGGCTGGCAGATACGTGCCCACGTGTTCACTTGCTTGCACACAGACACACACAAACTCAGAAAAGCCTTTGTGGTCCAGCACTATGTTTTCCTGGATGTGTTCATCCCACCTCCTCAGTTTTTCAGGCACACATCTGGGAGGTGAAGAAAAGTGAGCAGTTCTCAGGTCAGAATTCTCTTTTGATGCTCAGTAAGTACCATGACACTACAATGGCCCCATGTTTTCCCTCTGCCCTGAACTGGAATAACTGCTGCCTACATCATTCAAGTCAACAACTGGCCTAAGTTCTCTGACAAAATGCAGCCCAAGGGCCGGGGTCTTCTTTTTTTTTAAAGTACAAGTGAGGCAATACTGTGTCAAAATAGTTTTAAAGGTCTTGAGAATCTTTTGGCTAACTTCTCTCAGGCTCAAGGAGGATCGTTAGTGGTTTAAACCAACTTCCATGAAATTACTATTATTTTTTTTTTCAGATAAAAGGTTAAAAGTTTTTGATTGCTTTACTTACGATGAATAAAGAACTAGTCCAACCAGCAACATCATCCCTTCTAGCCACCCTCCCTGCCCTGCTCTTAAGATGATATCTGCCATTTTACCCATTTATAAATCTCTTCCCCACTCATACAGCTTTTTAAAGCATAAGAGCCCCATATCTAAGCTCACTGCTGCTCCCCTTTATCCTGATCCAGACTACAGGGATGAACTGACTTATGCTTCAGGTCTGTTGACATTTTTGATGAGAGCTGAAATATGGGGATGATTCTGGCTGCAAGTCAAAGCCCACCTGTGCCTTTGGGCACTCACCTTGTAGCACAGACATGCTCAAAATAAGAAGATTCTTTACAAAATGTTACCTTAATAACATGGTCCTCCCCTGGTGCCGCTGTGTTTCCATAATGCTTCACGCCACAGCTAAGCAGGCTTGGAGAGATGGGAGGGTGGGCAGGAGCAGGGAAGGGAGAGGGAATCCTTTTTATTGCACACTTTATAAATGCTGCAGTGCTCAAATTTTCCAGCCAAGCATTTAAAGCCCCATATGAAATACCCAAGCTGAAGCACATTGTATTGACTCAAACTCGAAGCCCTGGCAGCTCCTGGTGCCCAGGATCTGTCAGGAGCCTGTTGGGCACAGTCTTGTCTCCCCCCCATTCTCAGCCCAGCACTATGAGGGGCACTCACAAGGCCAGAGTTGCCCCTGGCCTGTCCCCCCAACCACAATTGGACTGTGAGCCATGGTCCTGGTTTATCACCATGACCACCAACAGTTGGGGAGGCAGTCAGGCCAAGAGTGCTTAGAAAAATAAACCAAGAAACCTTTTCTTTTGTGTCTTGCAGTGAACAAATTGATTCAGGTTGGTGATGCTCAGCTTCCTCCCAGGGCAACAAGACGTGAGCTCACAGGCTACTGAGGCACCCGTGGCACCACAGGGCACTGCCATGGCGAAGCATTAGTGCTACTGCAAGGCTTTGTGCCCCTCCAGGCATCCCCTGTGATGGCAAGGACCTGGGCTGCCCGTGCTGCACAGCCACAGGCACTCCCTTGGCTTCTTCCTAAGACTCAGCAGAGCCCCATCCAACTAAGCAAAAATTTAAAAAAAAAAAAAGACGAAAAGCAGAAACCAAACAAATAAATAAAGGAGCAAACGCAGCACTTGACTCCAGAGGCCTTTTCCGTGGGAAGAAGCTGTCCCAAAGTGGTGTGTCATCAGCGGCACAGCAACCCAAACAATCGGCCCCTCTGTGCTCTGTGCCAGCTGCAGCCCGGCAGGGTGAGGGTGGTGGGGAACAATGGCCGTGGGGACAATGGGGATTGTTCAGGCTCCCCCGGAGGGAACAGCCCCATGCAGCCCTGGGAGGGGACCTGCAGCTGTCACCAGCTCTGAGCTGCCAGACAAGTGGCAGATTCGGGGTGCCCTTCAGAAGGGCGTGTGCTCATTGAGACACTCAGAGGATGCTGGAAGCAGCAGTGAACATGCCTGTTAAAAGGGCATGTGAAGCTTCTGCAGAGAAACCATCTCCTGGTGCTGAGCTGGAGTTTGTGGGATGCTGAGGGTGCATGGATGGGGGGGTTCAGGCTGTGCAGGGAACAGTAAACACCCTGCACATACCCATGGCTGCTCTATCAATGCCGTTACCTGCACATGCACTCACTGCAAAAGCACAGGGAGAAGGTTCCTCCTTTTGATCTGAACTCATCCTAAAGCTGGTGACTCCATCCAGGAGCCTTTGATGCCAAGTTATGCATCCCAGCCATGCTGTCAGGGAAGTAATTTCAGCTTTTCAAAAGGATGTGCATATTTTATTAATTAAACCTGGACGATGGTACATTTTTGTCCCTCTCCCCACTCACCTTTCATGTTTCATAGACCCCTTGGTGCTCTCCCCACCCAGGAAAGCATTGCCAACGCTCTGCCAAAGCCCAGTCAGTGGCACAGCAAAGTCGGGGTATGGGTTGGCAAGAGGGAACCATCTCTTGGGGCAGCAGCATTTTGCTTTGGAGCAAGGATCCCTTCTCCCTAAGGGAGCCAGAGGAATGGCAGAGGTGTGTGGGGGGGAAGGCGGGCAGGGGGGAGGGTGAGTACACCACGGGCATGGGTCCATGTGCCAGCATTGCTGGGCTGTGACTACAACTGTTTATCTTGAAAGCCAGAGGATTACATTCTCCAAAGTTTCCAGGGAGAAAATACAGACCCTTCCTTTCAGCTGTGTGCCGGAGGATGTGAAACCTCGATGAATTCCTCGGTTTTGTTTGGCTTGGGTACTCCGTGCCGGGGTAGCATCACCAGCCAGGGGCTCTTCTGGCTTTGATCTGGGAGCTAGGTGTGCTTCTCGACAGGTTAATGGCCCCCAGACTCCGCAGCCTTCCTGCCCAGGAGTCTAGACTCTTCCACCTGCTCTGTACATATTAACACAGGCTTACACACAACTCTCTCTGTACACAACAGCCAGTCTCACCAAGGATGCGAAGCAAAGCTCCTCAGCAGCCTTCCAAGGTAAGCATTAAGCCCCTGCAATGGACACAGCTGCAGCGTGGATCCAAGGGACAACCAGACTGTCCCTGTGCTGCTCCTGTTATGTTCCCACTCAGTGCTACCACAGTTGAAGGTCTCCTTTCCATCACCATCTGCAGCAAAACAGGCTTTGCTCCTCTGTGAGGGATGGTTATCCCAGGTGCAAAACACACCACCGTGGGGGAGCTCACAGTGTCAGAGTGGATAACAACATGCTGAAGGGCATCCCGCCAGCTGCCTTGTATTTTGGCTGGCATGTCCTGTTCCTAGCCCCTAGCACCACACTCCTGATGGCCAGGAATCCCAGGGGTAGCATTACCCCAGTCACACCTAGGGCTGCCTCCAGTCCCGTCAGCAAACACAAGCAATTTGTCCGTCAGGTCGGTCAACACTGCAGAGCTGCTCCCCATCGCTGCGCGGGGCTTCCAAGAGAAATGAATCATCCCCAAGCAAAGCAAACAAAAACAAAATAAAACACCGTGTTTGTAAAGTGCGGGGAAAGGCATGGCTGAGGGCCAGAACCTTGAGAAAACAAGGCAGCTTCAAAGCACCTGGAGGTGCACCCGGTGTGAGCAGCAGGGACGGGACAGGACGGACCAGCCGGGCTCCGTGCGGCTGCTGCTGGTCCTGGCAGCCCTGGTATGTGCTGTGTCCTGAAGAGTGTCCAGGGAGACCTGTCCTGCAGGTGATGAAGAACCCACGAGGACCATCCAGCCCAACTCCCTGGCCCTGCACAGACACCCCAACAATCCCACCCTGCCCCTGAGAGCATTGCCCAAATGCTCCTTGACCTCTGGCAGCCTTGAGGCCATGCCCACTGCCCTGGGGAGCCTGTTCAGTGCCCAACCACGGGGTGAAGAACCTTTTCCCAACATCCAGCCTAACACCCCCTGACACATTCTCATGCCATTCCCTCAGGAACTATCACTGGTCACCACAGAGGTGAGATCAGTGCCTGCCCCTATGTTGCTCCTCGTGAGGAAGCTGCAAACTGTGATATGGTTTCCCCTTGGTCTCCTCTCCTCCAGGTTGAACAAACCAAATGACCTCAGTCATTCCTCATATAGCTTCCCTCTCTCCATCATCTTCGTGTCCCTTCTTTGGACACTCTTCAATAGCTTTAGATCCTTTTTATACTGTGGCACTCAAAGCTGCACATCAGTCCCAGTCAATCTGCATCAGTGGCTCCAAAGAGAGATTTAGGGGGTTTTCCACCTTCCCATAATGCACACACACTGTGTCATGGAAGCACCTGAAGTGGGTGGCTCAGTCTGACACCAGTTGGGACACCAGCACATTGGCATTTCAAGGGTTTTGCTGTGTTTTGTGGCAGCTCCAACCAAGCAAATGCAAAGTTTTCATTCATCTGCAGCAAATCACAGTCATCTCCTTCAATCCCACAACCAACCTCCAAGGCCACCTCCAAAGGGCAAAATGATGGTTAAGGGACAGCAGCAGCACTGAGAGGTTTTAACACATACGGTGGTGTTGTCATTCCTCCATGGTCCTCATGTTCAGTGTGGTACAAGCCTCAGTGACACAGAGATGCATAACCCAGAGCCCTCAGTGTCACTGTCCTCTCCCTTTCCATCAGAAAAAGGGATTTTGCTTAAAAATTAGGACCTTGGGCAACCTGTAATGCTGTGGAGCTTGCTCCACAGGCTGCAATGTCACAGCCAAGTTTCCTGTGAACTCCAGCAGAACTTTGACCAGGTACTGGATTCCTTCCCAATGCACATCAATGAAGAGACATAACCAAAGACGAGGGAAAAAAAGCAGTTTGGATGAAACAATCAGAATTATTTGAGTGGGTGCAAATCAGGCAAATAGGTTTAGCTCAAGAAGAAAAAGGTCTCTGGCTGAACTTCCTCCACATCAAATCCTGCACCTTTGTTTGGTTTCAAAACATTTTCGTTTTGAAACTCACCTCCTGCTTGTTTGCTTTGACGCTAAAGGGTTAAATAACCTGAAAAACTAAACAAAATTGTTTACTTTGGGCTGACTAAACCGATTCATTCAATCCACACTGTTCCCCCTTCCCCCTCCAGGTTCGTTGTTTTGCTTTAAAAAGGAAAAAGCAATAGCTTTGAGCTGATCTGATTTTTGGTTTTTTCCTCTCTCACCCTCTTGCACTTTTTGGTTTGGCTACCAGGCTGAGAAATCCATTACCCACAGGGAGCCTGGGCCAGCCTAACCCACATCTGACAGTAAAAGAAACCAGATTCTCCATGTCTTTTCAGCCCCTGGCTTTCTTCTTGGGCTTTCCCACACGCCTCCAGCTCCCACTGGGACCAGTGGCTGAGCTGGGTGTTGGGGTGGGAGAGGACCCTGTGTGAAAGGCTGCCCTTTTCCCTCCTTTCCATGCATCCAGCTCTTGGGGTCCCACATCCCAGCACGGGGACTGCTGTCGGTGATGCCCTCCCCGGGGAGACCATGTGAGGAAGAAACACCAAGGAGGCAGCGAAGATGGACTTAATATGAATCTTTAATGCACAGAACAGGCTGCCGGGAGCCTTGCGAACGAAGGCTGTGCTCGGAACCGCTCCGCCGACTCGGAGTGCTACAAAAGCCCAGCTTGCCTGCAGCGTCCTGGCACCTGCCTGGCATCCCTTCTGGGACCCTCGCTGGCAGCGCGGTGTCACCGGCCACCCACGCCACCTCCTCCTGGCGTCCTCGGCCACCACAGCACCGGGGCCCCTCGCCCCACAGCTCCTGCCCGGTGGCAGGGCAGGCAGGGCAGGCAGGGCAGGCAGGGCAGGCAGGGAGGGGGTCACCCTGCACCCAGTAGCTCCCCTCTGCCTGGCCCTGGCCTCGAGTGGGTATCTCCTCCTCCCAGGGTTTTGGAGCGTGTGTAGTCCAGGAAATTCAGTAAGAAAAGATTAAAAAGGAGAGGCTTTTATGCTGAGTCAAATTAGGTAATTTCTTTTTTTTTTTCTTTCCTTTCCTCTTAAAAAAAAAAAAAAAAAGAAAAAGAAAATAAAATCCAACTTGCCGATTTCTTGTTTCTCTGCCATCTGTGTGAGAAAAGTCCTGTTTGGCCTCGCTGTCCCCTTCCACCCCCTCCGAACATCACCCGACCCCAAACCCCACCAGCCACTCAGCACATTGAGTCCTCGACTCCTCGGAGTCCCTTTGCCTCCCACAGCTCCAGGCCCGCACCTTCCCTCACCGCCCCTTGGACTCCCCGTACGTGTTGCGCAGCATGGAGACCATCTTCTCCTCGCAGGTGACTTTGGTGTCCTTTAGGATGCTGTACCAGACCATGCCGGGCGGCCGGACCTCTTCGCTGCGGCAGAACAGGTAGGGCATGGTCTCGGTGCGGCTCTGGATGTAGGCACTGCGTAGCAGGGTCGAGCAGTGGCTGCTGACCTTCTCCAGCCTCCTCAGGATCAGGTGAGCCTTCCTGGAGGGGACAGGCAGAGATGGAGACAGAGCAGTGTGTGGGCAATGCACAAGGGAGACCAGGAACCGGGACATCTGCATTCCACCACCAGCTCTGTCACATGACAAGAATGGACAAGACCCATTGCCTGACATTGTCTTTCCTGTTTCGAGTGGAGAGAAGCTCTGTTTTTCCCAAAGTTCTGGATATGTCTACCATTTCACAGCCCCAGGGCTGGAGGGATCTGAGGTCTGACCCACTGGAGCAGCTTGTGTGCCCTGGGGACAGTCTATCCCTGGCTTGGTGGTTGCCACCACCATGTGCTCCTGGTGGGCCCCAGTGCACGCGCTGGCCCAAAGAACCCTGGTGAGACCCCCAGCACTTTACTGCTCCTGACTGATGAGTCCTGGTGAGACCCCCAGCACCCTACTGCTCCTGACTGATGAGCCCAGCGCTCCCTTTCCTGTTTTCCCAAGTCTCCAGGAGGCAGACAGCCCAAAAGGATTGACACTTAGAAGAGTGAGGAAAAAAAAAAGCACAACACATTAAGACAAAACAAAATAAACCCAAAAGAAACCAAGAATCCCCTTGTGGGAGTCTGCAAAGTGCTAAATCAAACAAAGGGAGGGAAGAGGGTTTACTTCAGTGGTCTGAAAGTCTCAAGATCACAGAATATTTCCTCTCCCTCTGGTGCCACAGGAAAGCTCTGGATTCAGGGCTAGGGGATTTCGCAGTTCCTGCAGGAATGTAAATTCCCGATAATGATATGTCAGGGGCAGCACTGTCAATTGGTGAGGCATAAACATGGGGATTATTTGATTATGAAAGCTGAGTGGTGTTGCAGTTTGGGCTGTGAGCTCCCAGCCGTGGAGGGAGTGTCAGGAGCCCAGTGTCCAGGGATGGGATGCCAGGGAAGGGCTGGTCAGGGTCACCCCAGCACCAGAGCAGAGGGCAGACACGGTGGCAGGAGGTGACAGGGCATCCTGGCATCCCCAGCCAGCTGTGGACCTCTCCCTCCAGAGTGGGAAGACTGGATGAAAGGCTGTAGGAAACCACTGCTCCTCCAGGGCTTCACAGGGAAAACAGTCCTGCTCCTCCCTGGGGTGATGTGCTCCGGGTCAGCTTTGAACGAAGGCAAGAGGAAAGGGAGTTGGCCCTTCTTGGACAACACTCCCTGATGTCCATGCATGGATTTAATCTATAAAGACAAGCCAGACTAGGCAATGCGAGCCTCATTAGTTACACACATCTGTAATAATGATGTCATGGGCTGAGCTGTGTCCAGCTCTGACACAATAATACCTCTACTCACGCTACTCTCCGTAGCAGCCACCTGACCTTCTGCAGCATCTGGTGCTCCCACTGCATGTCAAGACTTGACACACTGCCATGAACAGGTCCTTTACTGCTGGACATGTGCTGTTAAATTCCACGGTGGCATTAGATGATTTTAGTGAAGATTGATTAAAGCTCAGCTCAGCAGCAAACCAAAGTCTGTAATGACTGTCACGACAGTTACCAAACTTCAAGAAATAACAGTGACTGTGGCTGAAAGGGACCAAAAGTCATCACCTGTGCCACTTCCTGCTGGGATCAACCTGCCTTGATGATTTTCTGTCTGACCTGATCCTAGAGCCAAGAGCTGGAGTTCCTTCTAGTGTTTGCCCTTCCTAATGCCGAGAAATCGTTCCTTAAAATTTGTGCTGATTCTCAATTTTTTTCAGGGAAAGCTGAGCAAGGACAGAACCCAGTCACCTCATAGGATGGACTTCTATGTAACCTGACTGTGCCCAGGAGAACATTTAGCCAGAATACTCTTTTTCCTCACAAAAGAAAAATCTCATCTCTCTAAGGCCACAGCTCCACAGTCACCTTGATTTATCCTTAAGTACCTCTACTGCCAAAACGGGGTGTTTGACCCTTCCCCAGCCCATTTGGTTGTGCTTGTGCCAGTGTCCACAGACCTGGATGCTGTGCCTACATGGGGAAGTTGTCCATCCAAAGGCCAAGCAAGAAACCCATGGATTTCCCCCCCAAATTGGTTGCTATTCCAGGTCACCACAAGGCCTTTCCCAGCCACAGCAAGAGGGGAGTGATGATGAGTGCCCATGACCAACCCTTGAGGCAAACCCCCCGTGGTGGGTTAACCATGACTTGCCCCAAGGACACAAGGAATGGATGTCCCAGCACACAGCTGCAGGTCTGCAGGCCACACTCTGCTCTTCTCCTCCCTTCTCACTACTTCTCCTTATCTACCATGCACAGCTTTCCTCACTCATCTCTCACCTTTCTCCCACACAACCTGCCTTTGCCTCTGTTCCCTTTGGCCTTCTCTACCTTCCCATTTTCATGACTTGCTCCATCATACTTCCATGATCTTCTGAATTTTGCTAAAACTCACCACATTGTCCTTGCTGCCTGATACATACTCAGATCTCTTTATCCAGGAAAATATGACAAGCAGCTCAAGGATGGCAGGAAGTTCAGGGTCAAACCACCCCAACCTGCTGATGTCTCCTGAGCCAGAGGCTGGGCTCCTCATGGAGCTGGTCACACCTGCTGCATTTGCAGCTATGCCTGGTGTAGTTCATCCCAGGAAAGAACCCATGTTTAAGGGATGTAGCACACAATAGGTTGGCCCCATGATGCTGAAAAAACACGGAACCGTGGTCATGGAGGAGACAGAGTGATGGGGGAGAGGGAATCAGGCCCCTTGCTTTTGAAGTCCAGTGCCAAAGCTCCAATTTTGATGGGTTTCACTGCTTTGAGTAATTTATTTTAGCAGGGTAATGAAGTCATGTGCAAATGTTAGATTTAGCTTTCGGCTGTCAGCTGTTCCCTCTCAAAAAAAACAAGGAGAAAGAGAGACAGAGCGGGTGAGGGGAGGGGTGAGAAAGGGAGAGAGGCTTTCTGCTGAAGACTGGCTAATAAATTACAGGAGTAGTTTTTGGGCTGCCAATTTAACACCATAAATCAAGCCCTGGGTATTACCCAAGTGCTCCCTACGGAGGGCTGTCGGGTCAGAACGACCACCTTTTCAAATACTGGAAATGAAATCTTCCTAAATGCTGACCAACCTCATCCCTGCCAGAAATGGCAATTTATTGCCTTATTAAGGGGCAGGAATTGGGAGGGGATGGCAGGGGAGCGAGTGAGGGGGAGTCACTCCCATGGCTGCCTGTGGCCAGACCCCAATCTCTCAGTCTCCAGAAGGATGAAGTGACCTCCTTCCCCCTCACCCCACAGTCCAGGGGACAGACCAGCAGTGCCCTCCCATCTGCCATGTGCCCACTGGTTTGGTGCCAGCCAGGAACTGATTCTGGCCTCCACTTGGTGGATTTAGGAGGTCAAAGCACAGTCACAGATGATGAAGGGGGGGATTTAAAAATAGTGATGGCTCTTTGCAGCTACTTTCCTCTGTGGTGCCTCATGGCATGGTGGGGGACAGGAAAAGGGAGGGGACAGGCATCCGCTGCTGGGGCACTTCCCAAGGGCTCGTGCATGAACCAGTGACCCCACTTTAAGGAAGTGCAGTGCAGTGATTGCACAGGGGACAGGGCACTGAGATCCCTGAGACATGATGCCTCCTGCTCTGCCCAGCACCAGGGATGCTCCTGATGGGATGTTTGTCCTCCAGCTGCACAGGGGACAGCTATCTCTCACCTTAATGGCTGGTGGGGGATGAAAACACATCCAGAACCAGCCAAACCCAGCCCTATCTCACCTAGGAGGAAGGTACTAAAAGAGCACCAGCCAGCATGAAGAAACAAAGAAATGATACCTGGGCTGGAGGCAAGGATGAGATTCCTGGGATTGCTGCAGGGAGAGGGTGGCTCCCTGGCTGCTGTGTTCCCATATGGGGTGATTTTGTCATACATTCAGCTTTTTCCACTCTACTGAGAACTGACCCGGGTCTGCCAGACCCTCGTGTGGGAGGACAGTGAGTCCAGGACTTGATGGCCTCTTATCGCAGCCTCCCATCAGAACATTGCATTCCCCCATGTACCAGAAGGCAGCTGCTCTGGAGATGCACTTCATCTCCTTTGTCCTGTGGCTGCCTGTCTGGGCCACTGCTTGGGGCAGAGGAGGGTTTGTGAGCCCTGGGCTGATGTCAAGTCCTGACCCTGCTGTTGCTGGTAGCCACAAGCAGAGGCATGGAAACAAGATTTTAACTTAATTATTTATCCTGCCTCCTCCTAAAAAACAGAGCCCGCTTGCAGTGGTCATAAGAGTCATGATGAAAACACAGCAAGGGAAAATAATAGTGCAATCTGCCCGTGGCTGTGTCAGGAAGCACATTGGCTGCACAGATCCAAAGGCCTGGATGCACAGTAGCATTAAGCCTTCACTGGTTTAGACATATTCTTCTGTCTTGTTGGAACAAATTAACTCTGTGAGATTCACTTGGTGTTTGTGAGAGGGATAGGGGGGAGCAGGAAAGGGGCTGTTGTTGCTAAAGGAGATGAGCAGGATGAGGTAAGCCAGGTGCTGAGATGCTGCTGACCACGGAAAGTCCTGGTTTAGGGCCACCTATGAGCTAAGTTTTTAATGTCTCCTTAATGTAAACGGTCTGGTTGGGACATCTGGCTGTCAGTGTGTCTTCTTGCCAGCAGCTGTTTGCAGTAACCTGTGGCTTTCATGGAAACTGGGCTCACGAGGACTCCAGTGTGATGTATTTATTACACGGAGGCAAATCAACTTCCCTCTTGTCGCTCCGTTTTATGAGCGAACGTTTACTGTGAAGCTGAGGCTCATCTGATAAACATTTCAAGGTACGAAAATGAGTGTCCCCCTGGGAAGGAGAACAGCCTGTCAATTAAAATCGTGTTACGAGATGGCCCCTCTCAGCAAAGAAAAGAATCCTCGCTGCCTGCTGCTATGTCAGTGCCTCTGTTTCTGTGCAAGCTCCCCGAGAAGCCAGGCTGGGTGACAGAGCTTTGCTCTTGTCACGAGCCTGGCACTGGCTGCTGTGGCATTTATAGATGCTTCTCCTTGGCTGCAAGTCCCACATTTCTCAAGTGCACAGCAGGGGCATAGGAGTGCTGGGAGGGGCTCCTGTGGCTCAGTGAGGACAACAGACAGCAGCTGAATCGACCACTGACTCCAGATGTAGCTGGTACCGAGTCGGGCAGTACAGGCAATTTAAATGTCACCTTGCAAGTCCCATGGCCTGATGCAGGTATCGGGTTAGACAGCAACCTTCAGGGGGTTGGATCTCAAGTAACAGGGGAAATAAGGATGTGTAAGAAGAGTCTGATGGTTCCCAGGGATTTAGAAGGAGAGGAACAATTGCAAAGGACAAACAAGCCTGCAGTGTCATCAAAGGAGGAGGAAGGCAACAGGAAGAATGAGAATGGCTCTGTGCCAGAGGCTAATGAACCACCAAAGAAACTATGACCAAGGTCATCTCTGGCAGAGGACAAAACCCAGACCAGCTTGGATTTACGTCCAGGAGGGGTGTAAACTGTTGTGAGGAGTTGTTATCCTGGTATTACACACAGATCCTCAGCCACATCCAACAGGCAAGGGGGAGAGAAGGAAAAACTTTTCCAGGCCTAAATTATACCCTTTGCCACCCACTCCCCAGTGTTTCCAAGCACCCAGTTCATCCACAGCATCACCAGCCTGGTTCAGACCGGGTGATACAAACATTCATCCCAAGACCACCCAGCTGCCAGGTGTCCCACCAGCATTCATCCAAAGACCGAGCAGGAACTGGTGGTCTGAGGAGATGCAGGACAGCTTGGTGAACACCAAAAGGGGACTTCTCTCATCTCCAAGGAGGAGGCAGGGGTGTCACATCCACAGTGGCCAAGCAGAGGGGTGCTCTGGGCGTGGGGCAGGGGAGGGTGCAGGGAAGGGACAAGTACCTGGGCCCCAGCTCGTCCTCACTGCGCCAGACGAAGTCTCCGAACTTCTCGTAGTGGGAGTTGTAGTGGTGCTGGACTCGGAAGAGCATGGAAGCAGAGACCTCCATCAGTGTGTTATAGGCTGTCTGCTGCTCCTTCCCACTGGTGTAGCCATTGTAGAGGTTGTAGATTTTGTCAGCTATCTCTGGAAAGGATCAGGGGATGGGATTAATGAGCAGCCTGAAGGTGCTAACATGGTAAGAGGAGGAGTGACACCCTTGGCAGGGCTGGCAGCTGGGATGACTAAACCCTGTAGCAGGGTTTAGTGACCTGGAGAGCATTTAGCAATTCCTCAGGCTAATCCTGCAGTGTGTGCCCTGCACGAGCAGAGCAGCCCCAAAGACTCCAGCAACAATCCATGAAGGAGCAGGAGAAGGAGAGGCAGAAAGCTGCCAGCACAGGCAGGCACAGCCTTATCCTCCCAGGTAGGACAAGCAAGCTCTTCCCAAATCCACCAAACCAAAAGCCATTGCACAGCTATGGTGTTAAAGGGCAGGAAGAAAACAACACTGTTGATACCAAGATGGTCCTTCAGCCAGAAATGCAGCACCTCATCATCGTGGGCATCGGCTGGAGCAGCTCAGATGTATTGAACGAGAGGGTGTGCTCCCTGCTGTAGAAACATTCTCTTTCCAGAGACCAAAAATGCACAAAAATACATCTCTCCTTCCTTTTCCTTAGCCTCCCATTTGCTCATTTTTCCTGGGAATGCTTATCTTATTGAACATGGAACAAGGCATGAACCAAAACTTTCTTCTGTGTGCTTTTCCAAATGGAAAGCAAGCAAGGAAGAGGACAGGTAACCTGCTGATCAACTAAGAGAAATCTTTTCAAATCTGAAAGCAGCCAAATGCTCTGGGCATAAGAACAAACAAATGGGATCTGTTTCAGAACTGAACAATGCAAATGTGCAAAAGTGGCTGGGGGTTTTTTTGGTGTTTCTGTTTCAGAACTGATCCATCTGCCACCAGCACCCCTTCAAACACCTGGAGCTGACGGTGCCCTGCATGGCTCCTTGCAGCCCAGCCAGGGCTGCTCTCTCACATTTTTAAGAAGGGATCACTCTTTTTCCAGGGAAAGTGTGGCAAACACATGGTACCAGCTCCCACAGCTGTATGTGGGAAGGATGCCGTGGCACTGTGTGGCACAGGACCACGGAGCCACCAGCTGTCCAGCCAAGGAAGCTTTGCTCCTGGACACTCCTGCAATTTATCACCCCTCCCCAGATGAACATCATTGTCCCTGTGGGTGAATTTATAGGAGCCTTCACACTGGGAGAGGGGGCACTGGACAGGTTTGAGGGAGTACAACGAAGAGAGGAAAATCAAAATCAGCAGGAAATGTCTCCAGTCGTGGAAAATGAGGTGCCTGAACACTGACCTTCTGCCTTGCTGTCGTCTACCAGTGGGCAGGCTGTCCTCAGGGTGACCGTGCTCAGCTCTGAGTGTCTCCCTCGCGTATCCACCGCGTAGAGGGTAAATCTGGAAGGCAGGAAGGAAAAAGAAAATAATGTCTTTATCCCTCAGTCCCACACCTCCAGGTTGTTATGGGAACTGGCCTTCAGAAGAGAAAGGAAAAACATGGTCCAGGCACTATCAGTCAGTTTTGGCATGTCAAGGAGGATGTGAGATGATCTGGGGCTTAGAACAGGAGAGCACCCAGGGAGGGACAGGTGCCAGGGATGGGGGCACAGACCACCACACCCCCTCACAGCATCTGTGGGGCTCTGCTTCCTCTCCCCCCATCCTGGGGAGCCTCATGGGGCTGCACCTGCATCCTCCTGACGGGGGAGGGATGCAAACATCTCAGGGCTGCTCTGCCATGCACCAATGTGAACATTATAACACGGTGCTGTCTGTGAGTCGGGCTCCTCTCTGGCCCTCCTGAGAGCAGGGCACTAATTCTTGCTGTAAGTGGGCTGTGTGCTGACAAGTGACAGCTTGTACTCGTCCTGTGAACGGCCCTTGAGTTGTTTGCTCCCTCATTTCCTCACCAGGGTGGGGTTGGTAAAAGGGTGGGAATGATAATTTCACACTTGAAGCTAATGAAGAGCATCTGACAGTAAAATACGGCTTTTGTGCTGGATGGAGCCCTGAACAAACAGGCTGTGGCTGCATGGGACGTCCCGGGATGCTGAGCTCGGAGTCCTGGTCGGAGCATCAAAGCTCCCCAAAATGAGAATGCTTCTTCTCAGCAGGGGTGACAATCTTCTGTCCACTCTCCTAGAGGCATGGGTTCGCATTTATTCAATCCGAGCCAGGCATGGAAACTCGAGCTGGCTTTGACAAAGTGCAGGAGCCGGTTTGAACCCCTCGGAGGTCTGAGTGGTGGGGTACCCAGCTCCTGAGAAACAGCACAGCACCACTCCTTATCCTAAGGTAAAACCGAGCAGCTTTTGCAACTTGAGTGCAAGGAGTAGCACAAAAGCAGCTGAAGCTTAAATGGGATTGAGACCCTGAGGTATGTTTATTTAAGGAATGGTCCTTAAGTCTTTAGCATCCTTGGGAGGGACAGAAGCAATGCCTCCCTTTTCCTCACCCCACACACAAGCACTGCCAGCCTCCCTCTCTCCTCCCTGCAGGCCCTGCACACCCCACACGTGGCTGATAAGGGCTGACATTTGCACAGTAGCAATTCCCAGCACAGGACATATTCCCTCCAAGCAATTAGCATTAGCTCCTTAACAATGCTCGCTGTCTGAAAGGATGCCAGCAGACTGCCAAGGAACCCACTTGTGTGCAGGGACAACTCCCATTCTTACAAAGCTGGGGCACGCAGGGGACGCACACGCTGAGCTCACCCAAGGAGATGCTATTTAATTCCTTGGCATGACATCATTTTCCTTAATTTACCAGGAGCGTTGCTCAGAGTGGGAGCATCTCAGGAAGGACGTCCGCTCTGTGAGACTTCACAAGTACCACACACAGGCTGTTCTCCCGCTATAATTAAGGGACAGACAGAGCAATAGGGTAATACTGAATGCCAGGCAGGAGTCTGACTTCAGGGCTTTGCATCCCATCCTGGAGGTGTCACCATCCCTCCTCCTCCCTTCAGCGGAGGAGATGTTCAAGGGGAGCGAGGAGTGTCCTGCTGTGAGCAGGTAAGGTCCACGAATCCCCCTGTTTCCAGGTCCACAAAGGAACAGGAATGGGGACACCCCATGTTGGGTGGGGGCCCCCAGCCACAGTAAGATGAGGAACTGCAGCAGCAGAGCTGGGCTGAGCTCCAGGAGTCCTGCTGCCCACCCAGTGTTCAGCAGTGGACAAGGTTCTTCTTGCTCATCAGCATAAGCACAACAAGCAGTAAGAGGACTTAACCTCAGGGTACTGCTGTGAGCTGCTCTCCATCCCCATCCTGGGGTCACCTGCCGAGCCACAGTGGCTGTGTTGTTGTGTTTTCTTTCATAAAAGGGTGAGCAGAGGTTACACATTAGCTCAGGCAGCAAGGCTGGCTCCATTAGCTTCCAGGCAATCAGTGCCAGAGCACTTTCCTTGAAAAACAGCAGACTTTTATCAAAACACAATTGTAATATTCAGCAATTAGTGCCCACTTCACCTATTCCATCGCCAGTGGGGTCAGGAGGATTGGCTGGGTGTTAAAGCACATCCACCCCTCTGGGCGATGCTGAAGGCCTGTGTTAGCCCTTCGACTGAACTCTTCCCCTCTGCACAGCTCACACAGAAACAAAGTCAGCTGCCAAGAGCAAGAGCATCTCTACTGGTCAAGCCTGGGTTAAAAAAACACATATCCACAAACAAGCCCTTCATTTCATTGTTTTTACAGATGATAAAAGAAACAAACCCCCAAAATGTAAATGGAGTCAGAATCAAAGTGATTTTGATCTGATCACAAATTCTTTTTGAGAACAAAACCAATTGCTTTCCCTCACCTGAAACCAGTCCTCTTTCAAGAACCTTAGAGGAAAGTTTTTCATCTCCATTCACTCTGAATGAGATGTTTTGGACTCAGCACCAATAACCCAGCTGTGGTGGAGGCTGGCAGCCTGGCAGTATACAGCCTCTGCACCTCTCCAGCTCCTTCCAGCCAGTGATCTCAGAGGGTTTTAACATTAATTACAGTCCAAAAAGTCACCCAGAAGCACAGCAGTATTAATAGCTCTATTTTATCGATGGTAAACAGAGACATACGGGGTGAAGCATCGTGCCCCGGAGAGGCTCAGTGACATGAACAGTTTGGAAACTCGGGACATGATGGTTTCCAATCTTGTTCTCGAGCCACTTGACCACCCAGCCTCTGCTGCAAAACACTTTTATGGCCAGTTAATGGCACTGTGCAGAGTGCTGGGGTCTAGTTTTGTTCTTTTATTCCCGGAAACAGACAATTAAGAGAAGAGAGTGCAAAGACCTGTGTCTCAGTGCAAAGCCAGCATTCACATCCTGCTGGAAACCTCTGGCAGATGCAGGCGAGGAGCTGCCAGCAGGGACAGGATCAACCTGGGACCCAACAGGGCATGAAGAGGGTGGCTGGGGGGAGGAGGGACCACCACCACACTGGAGAGGTGGGGATGCCTTAAACTGAAGGAGGGCAGATTTAGATTGTGTATTAGGAAGAAATTCTTTACTGTGAGAGTGGTAAGGCCCCAGCACAGGTTGCCCAGAGAGGTTGTGGACTTCTCATCTCTGGAAGTGCTCAGGACCAGGCTGGATGAGGCTTGGAGCAACCTGGTCTAGTAAGTGGCATCCCTGCCCATTGCAGGGGGTTGGAACAAGATGATCTTTAAGGTCCCTTCCAACCCAAACCATCCTGTGATTCTGTGATTCTATGTCTGCAGGACAAAGCAAGGGAAAACCTAAGTGAGCACGTTGAGGGAGGGAGCTACACTGAGAACATGGGGGGCTGGAGTTCAGCCCTGCAGGTCTCCATGGAGATCCTCCTGCCACCCTTACATCTATTACAGCGTTGAGGGCCAAGGACCAAACCAGGCAGCATCCCCACTGATGAGGATGGAGCTGCATTTGAACAGGCCTACCCTGATGATTTGTGAAAAAATGAGGCCAAAGAGTGGTTCTGAGCACTTTGCCCAAGGCAGAGATCTCTGGGGTGAAGTCAAAGCCAGAAACCAAAAGGTCCCAGACCTACACTCAGTGCACAAAACCACGACAGACAACCTGGAATGCCATATGGTAGCTACGATCTGGCAGAGCCTCCCGCATAACCTGGAGGCGATTTGTTTAGCAATAAACTGTCCTCACGACATTTTCTCATCTTCTCCCTGCGCTTTCCAAAGGAGCTCGGGGCTCCCTGCTACTGTCTCGCAGCTGATCCTCTGTTTCACCCATGCCTTCATCACGAAGAGTTGTATTTCCAGAAATAAAAAGATATATTTTACCCAAAGAGGTTACAAAGAGGTCCAAACACATATGTTCTTGGCAGAGATCAGCCCTCCATGCCTGGAAACTCTGCCACCTCTGCAACAAATACAAAGTCCTCTAAAGTAATGCTGCTTAAATGTTTACTACTAAATTCAAACCTATTGGGACCCGAGGGAACTTTCAGAGAGAGATAGAAACCAATTAACATGTGGCCTCATGAAATGTCAACACCTTCCTTGTAGATCCCCCACCCAATGTTGGCTGAAGCCTGAATTTTGTCACTAGGCTCAAGATGCTTTCTGGGGGAGGAAGAGAAAGCAGAGGGGGGAGTTAAAACTTTGGTTCCTGGAACCCAATGATTGTGGAGATTGTCAATTCTGTTTAAACAAATATAAAAAATAGAAAAAAATATGTTTCTATCTCTTCTTAATGCAGAGAAAATAACCCAAAATACAAATTTATAAAGGCATTAAACTGTAAGGCTGAGAATGAAAGCTCAGAACATGTTATTTATTTATAGACAATAACGTCAGCTCATGTTTTTTTAACTCCCTCTCATGATGCTCATGATGGTTGAGTGCTTTACTCATGATCCTTATTTGTGGGAAGGGAGATAAAGACTTCTGCCTCTGACCTTCCTTAGCTTGGCAGCTGATTTCTTTATACCCTACAGAGATACCACAGGCCTTTCTGGTCTGCCTTGTTTGCTCTTTCTGAAGCCTTTGGGCTTGTGCAGCTGCTCAATGAGATGCTGAACCACGAACGGGCTGCCTGGGCTGCAGAGAAAGGGTCTGATAAGGAGTTCAATTAGCACTCCCACAGATGCCAAACCCCCATGCTAATTAACTGGGTGCCTATGAGTAGCTGGCTGCATCCAGAAGCAATGTCAGTGTGGCAAACCCGGGCTGTGCCGTGTAAATGGGGAGCAGGGCAGAGACGCTGCTCCGGAGCCCGGCGTCACACAGAAACACGGTCTCAAGCTTTCCAAAGTGGTGCAACCACAAGATGCTCTTGCCAGTAGGGCTTGGCTTGGGCTTGGCTGGTACGCCTGGGCTTGGCACCTTGCTCCTGCAGCCACGAGACACTCTTGCTGCAAACTCCAGCAGCTCAGCGAGGGCAGACCTGGCCGGCGTCCCACACGCAGCGCGGCGGATTCTCCCTCCCCTGGCAGCGTGGCCACCACCCGTGATGCCAAGCACGAAAACACAAATCCTGGCTTGGCTGAGCTCACACCACCTTGGTGTTACATGCACGTCCTGCCATCACTCCCCGGTTGGTCACGGCTCATCTGTGCCTTGCTCACAGCCCAGGCTCTCCGGGCTCGCACGCACCCAGGGCTGCGCCGCCGAGGCTGCTCCAGCGTGCTGACACACACACATCACACCCTGCCTTGCCAGCCCTTCTTGCTTCCTGTTCCAGCTGAAAAACAATGCAGAGGCCTCCCTTTAAAAGCCCTCAGTGGACCAGCTCTTGGCAATCCCTGCCTCCCTGCTGCCCAGTGATCTCAGCGTGAAGACCGGGCACGAGGGATGCGGGGCCAGGCTGGGGCCCGTGCGTCAGGCACGTGCAGAGCAGAGCTGCCAGGGATGGTGCCACGAACACGCTCACTGGACCCAGCACTGTGCACGTCCTTGTGCTCGTGGGACCTGTGAGCAAACACTGTTCTCTCCCATTCTTTTAGTCTGGGAGAGTCTTCAGCTCCCGGACACCACAGTGAAGGGTTCACTGGAGGCAGCCCGGACACAGGGAGGCTGTGAGGGTGTGTGTGTTTCCTTGTCCTGATACTCACGCATGAGCAGCATCAGACCTTCACCTCAGCATCTCCTGGCAGCTAAAAACATCAATAAATTACACACACAGTTCCCCTAAAAGACTCTTCCTGAGCAGTGGGGGAGCCCAGGGGTGCTGTGGGGTGGAACAGAGTTGTAAGAGTTTCACCCCAGCCACATGCTGTGGGCTGTGCATGGTCCAGGAGCCACTGGGCACCCACCCACCCCTGTCCCCCCACTGTACATGTCCTGCCAAGCCTCCCAGACACTTCCATTGATGGCCACGGAGCAGCAGCAGGGCTCGCCTGCCAGCAGCCGGCTGGGCAAGCACAGAAAGGGGTGTGTGTGTTTAGTGCAAGCATTCCCAATTCAGAAACCATTACAATTTAAAAAGAAATCAAATCAAATAAAAAGCAGCCTGTCCACACAAGCCACAGGAATGCAGCCGAGCTTATTGGCAACTCTGTGATTTGCAATAATTAAGAAAGGTAAATGAGAGCAACCCCCCCCAAGTCTCTGCCACAAATACTGAGCAGACAATGAGCAGGGAGTGGTTTTGGGAAGGAGAGGATTTCTCGGTCTATTTGTTGGGCCCTGGCTTCAGGCTGCTTGCTCATTCCATGCCTATGTCCATGGTGCCAGAGAGTGAGGAAGGCTGGTGCCCTGGCAGGGGACTGACCACACTGCTTCCCTGCCAAAGGCCCTGCTGGAGGCTTGGGATTTGGGCAAAGCTTTACAGGGCAGTGGACACCCTCTGCTGTCTTCCTGGGGCTGGCAGTGTCACAAGCACCACAGCAATCAGGCGCTCCTGTTGGGGCATTTGAAGCCTGGCAGGAATGCAGGCAGGGCTGGGAACAAGGGCTGTGCTGTGACCTCTGGTTGTGCCAGCACAGAGAGGGCAGCTCATGGGGGAAGAGATGCTTCTGAGCAGCTCAGTGACTGCTGCACTCTGGGGAGAGGCACTGAGGGAGGTGACACCAACCTGCTGCCACCACCCAGCAAATTGCTGCTTATGTACTGTACCTCTGCTGCAAGAGGACCAGTGTCTTCTGTTCTGCATTGCCTTTGGTTTTGGCTCTGCCTTTCCACAGTAAGGAAACAGTGAACTGTGAAATCTTGAAAAAAACATGTTTTCAGAAAGCTCTCCTCACAGTTCTACCATCCAAGAAAAGCATCTTTTATAACTGGGCTTCTTTTAACCATCAGTGACAACTGACCTGCTCCCATCAGCGTGGTGGAGGAACAGGTTAGCAGCAACTGGTGCCACGCTGGAGTATTAAAGCTTTGCCATTACACCAATACATGAGGCTGTCAGTAAACTGTTCTAACAATTCACACCTTTTTTTTATTTTTCCAGGCCAACAAATGCTGTGAGACTAATCATTATCCTTCAACAGAAGCCTCCCAACAATACCAGAACACAGTTGTCAGATGGAGGGAAATAAATGTACCTGCCATGACATGCCTCAGGTGTCTGATGCCTTTTGGAAGTGGATAAAACAGTGCCCATCAAATACTGGAGGAGGGAGGCAGGAGGAAGGCACAGGCTGCTCTGCACGGTAAGAATCTGTTTGATCAAGGAGAAGGGCAGAGGAGACTCGATTTCTGAGACAGTGAGGGCAGGTGGAGCTGCTGTGGGACTGGGGACAGGCTTGCACAGATATGGGTCCATCTTTGCTTGCTGGCAACCCTGGGAAAGTCACCCAGGGGTATCCACACTGTAAGGTTACCTGAATTGCTGTCCATGCTTAAAACCACTGACTGGACAGCGTGGTACTTCTCGCAGGAGCTGCCAGGAAGGAGGGCAGGGTCACTTACTGCTGCTGCTTGACAGGGTGCAGTGTGGGACAGTCCTGCTCTGGTGTCCATTCCACCACTGTGCTCAGAGAGGTGTCTCCACACAGTGCTGGGTCAGCACACCGTGCTTCTCCAGATCTCCTGGGCTTGCCCTCTGAGGCTGTGGGGAGCAAACACCCAGAGTGTACAGGGTGTGAGCAGTGGTCCCCCAGTCCCCTCAGCACGTGCGGCAGACGCTGCGCACCTGAGCCGAGCTACAATGCAGGTTCACCCAGCTCTTGCTCCTTAAAGCACTTCATCAACCTCTTTTTTCTTTCAGAACCCTGTCGAACGAGATCCAAAGGATTAAAGGGACAGTAAGAAAGAAATTATTGAAAATCCCAAACATTTCTTGCTACTGCCTGGATCCATTGCATCCCTAGCAGAGAAATCCCTGGCAAGGACATTCACCTTTCCAGCCTCAGCTGTGACATCTCAATTTCCCAAGATTTCCCTCGAAACCCTGTCAATAACCCACCAGAGTAGCAATTCCCAGTACTGCCATGGCTGTGAAAGAAGGCCTTGATACACAGGCCCCAGAGCCTTGCTCCTGAATGATACCTGTGTTGGACGGCCAAGATTCCACTGGGAGCCCCTCTGCCAGCCGGACACCTTGCAAGCAGCAGTGCCAAGACTGCCTTAGGAGAAAACGTGTTTCACTGGAAGTGAGGGGAAAATGCCAGCCAGGCCACGGTTTCATCCAGAAGGTGCAGGAAGGTCATTGCAGCCCTCCTGGCTACTGCATCCCCAGGGTGTCTTCACCACTCTGGGGCTGAGAGCACCAGCAGTGCCCCTGTCCCCCCCTTACCTTTTTACCTGCCTTATGATTCCCCTCCTTTGTCCCCTCTGCTCCTTGCCAGCAGTTGCAGGGTTAGTTAATGACTTCTTCATCCCGCCCGTCCTTTCAGGATAAACTTTACCCCACTCGTGAGGGAAGGGCAGAGCAGGCTTCTCTGGAGAGGGGCTGATGCACTGCATGGAGCTTCTGACAGAGATGGGATGTGGATGAGAGAGCAGCTCCTTGGCGTGGCAGCAGGACAGCACACCCAAAACAGCCGCCCTGACATGTGATAACATTAACACAGTCCATGTTGCAACCCTGGGGCTTTAGCTCCTAGGCACGCTCCAAGGAGGAAGAAGGCTTTTATTAGCTTGGAGATGCCCCAGCAGAACTCTAGGGTGTCCCACAGGGATGGTTCCCAAACCGTGAAGACAGAACGATGGCAGAAAAAGCAGGATCACCATGGAATTACCAGCTTTGGAGAGGATGAATAGAGGATGTTTGAGGTCCATATTTCTTGGCAGTCATGTCCTTGCTTTCGTCCTGCTGGCTGTGAGGATGAAGATTTGCAGATGTGCTTATAAAGGCAATGCATCAAGAACTGGCTCAGTTTTTCACAGTCTTCACTGTCTGTCTCAGGGCTCACGGCAAGGTGTTCCCCCCACTGCTTGGGGAGGCCAGAGAAGGTCCCACGTTACCCAGGATGTGAATTCTAACATCCTTTGGTAGAGTAAAGAACCAGAAGGAGGTGGTAATAAGCCACTGCAGGCTGGTGCTTTTGTCTCCAGTGAAGCAACAGCAGCTCGTTACAGTCTGTGGAGTGCCAGAGTCCCCTTCTGCGGGGACTCACCAGGAGATCCCCAACAAAGCCCTTGGACAAAGGTCACATGAGTTGCCTCTGACTCCCTGTGCTGCTGGAACAATTCCCCCACGCCACAGCTCGGGTTGACGCCCAAGGCTTCCAACTGCAGGGGCCGGTCCCTCTCCAGCTGCAGAGCGCCAGCGAGAGCTGGTGACGGATCAGGCTCTCCTGGACACAGCACGAGCAGGGCTTTCCTCAGGCTCTGCGTCCCACATGTCCCCCAGGTCCTCCCGCAGCCTTCACACAGGCACTGCAATGCCCATCAATCCCCCCAGCTCCCCAGGGCAGGGTATCCCCTGGCAGCAACCACATCCTCTCTCCCTCCTCTGCAACACCTACTGCTCTCCCCATAGGTCTGGGACACCCCAGGGACACCCCTCAGCCACAGATACCCCTTGCATCCTTTGGGAAGGGCCATCAGGAATCACAGGCATAATAAATACCCAGGTCCAGCTCTGCTAAGTTTGTGAGTTTAGGGGTAAGTAATTACTCTGAGGTTTTGTTTGTCTTTGCCCTGATCTGTGGGTGGGTGGATTTCAGCCTCATCTAACAGCGTTAGTCCTGTGTGCCAGGTGGGTATCCCAAGAGTGACACATCCCTTCAGTCCCTTCCTTGGGCAATTCATGGGATGGCTCATGGGATGTCTGCTGTCCTCCTCCATGAAGAGACAGCAGTGCTCGGGGTGGCTGCAGCTGCAGGAGATGAGCAGGCTCTGCTCAGAAGGACAGAGGGAATAAATCAAACTCTTCCTCGAGTTGTGCCAAGGAGAAAGGAGAGACGAGCAAAGCCCTGGACCCCTGCAGAGAGCTCCACAATGGGAATGTTCACAGCTAACCATACCCGCCACTCAACCTACCAACGCTCTGCAGAGCTTGGCCATCGCCGGCCCTGGGGAGAGGGGGGAGAGGAAGGTTGTGACCCTCAGCAAATTGGGAAATGCTTGCCCCTCCCAACCTCATAGTCCCTCTAAACAAGAACCAGACACTCCACAGCTTGCTACCCCTGGAGATCCCCTTGGTAGGGCTTGTTCTCATTCTCCTGGGGGCTTGGCTTCCATCTGGGCTGCTGGTTGAAATCCAGCCCAGGCTGGTAGTGACTTCAAAAGACAGTGTCATCTGAGGAGTAGTGGGTGGTCCATGGCAAGCAAGTCAATGGCTGACTGTTCTTATATAAGCCACCACAATAGGGCCTCCTGCTCGACAGCCTCAGAAGAAAGGCAAAGGGATGCATTGGCCACAGGGAGTGGAGCCTGTCCTCGGCCAGAGGGTGGTCCTGCTGGTGTGGAGAGAGTCACCTTAGTAAATTGGCACAGGAAGGTGGCACTCCTGCAAGCAGAGCTCTTGATCTGTCTCTGTTGTGTTTGTCCCCAGCACTGCTGGCCAGCCCTGGCTTCACCCTCCACAGGAAACTGTGCAAAACAAAGTCCCACAACAATAAGGCACACAGGGGAACGGCTGGGAGGAGGGGGGACCCTCTGCTCCTGCTCTCGCAGCATCCCAGGCACGATCCCAATGTGCCAGACTCTGAGCAAGAGGCATCTGTGCCCTGTGCCCTGTGCCCTGGGGGAGCTCAAGGGCAGCCAACAGGGCCCTGCAACAGTCTCACAGTGTCAGCACAGGGATGGTGGCAGGCAGGGATGCTCTCTGTCAGCCAGCCCTGGCACAAGGGGGCCAGCCAGGTCTGTGGTGCCCATTTCCCACTGCTCCTGTGCCCCAAGGCCCCTGAGGGACAGGAGATTCTCACAGCTCCATCAGGCAGACAGGGAGGGCGAAGGGTAGGATGAGGGGGGGCCCCCGAAACAAATAATAAAAACAAAATCCCAGTAAGCACGTTAGAATTCGTTTGAAGTGCAGAGGAGCTTTCAGGCAGGGTTATGTACATCTCCCAGCCCGGCGTGATTTACACATTCCTCGCAAGCAAAGGAATCTTCCCTGATTTGAAGTAAAACAGATGTTTTGGGGTTTTCTTTCCCCCCTCCCCATCCTCTTTTAATCATTTCTTTATTGAAATGATGGCTACACAGCCAACCAGACCAGAGCCAGAGCGCTGCTACCCCCAGAAGCCAGGACTGGAGACTTGCTATCCTGCACTATGAGAGAGCCCCTCAACATTGCAGTGACTGTTCCTGCGAGCTTCCAGAGGCGTGGAGCCAGCCCTGCCCTCCTGCAAATGCTGCTCCAGAGGCATTGTTCCCTGCAGGTTTCTTGCCTTGATTTTCCCTCTGCGGGGAAGGACTGCAACTCCCAGCAGCTTTTCTTCCTCTGCAGCTACAGCTAACATATGGATTCACCATCCCTGCTCCACCAGCCCAGATCCAGGAGACCTTTTAACTTCCACCAGTAGTCTAGGAGATGTGCCTGATGGTGGAACTTGCCCTTGCTCTCACACCTTAGCATCACATCTCCTCCTGGCTGTGCTCTATCCCAGCAGTGTGGATTGGGAGGGGCAGCCTGGCCCATGCCCAGGGACTGGCAGCAGCAGCGCTGCTCACACACCCCAGATGAAACAACCCATCACAGGGAGTGCTGTTGGGTAGGCTGGAGCTGGGATATCTCTTGATTTAAGCACTATGTGATCTCAGCCAAGTTATTTTGCCCCTATTTTTGTCCCATGTTTTTCACCCTGGAAAATCATTTGAGGAAGGAGCATCCATTTCCCAGGGGGACACAGAGCACCGAGCGCAGTGGGGCTCCTGAGTGCTGGTTGATGCTGCAAACTACCAGCATAGCCATGCCCTTGAGTTTACACTCAGAACAATAACTCATGGCCAGTAGCAACTCCATCCAGCTCCCCCCATCTTTCTTTTCTTTCTCTTTTTTTTTTTTCTTTTAAACTCTGTTGTTATTTCTCAGTACTTCGTTGGTGGCAGGGTGGGAAGGTTTTTTGTAACACATTCACGTACCAGTGGGACTCACTCCCATTCCCGTCTGGTACAAGAGATTGCACAAGAGAGAGAAACAAACGGGGATGAGGAAATGCGTGTTTATGAGAGAGGCAGCGCTGTCATCGTGAGCAAGGGACCCCCCGCAACAGAGCCGGCCTGGGAGCCAGTGGAGAGTTTCCATTCTCTCCTAACACTCCATTCATGCCTCGTTTCATACCTCCCTGGAGGCTCCATGACTGGCCAAGGTCCCAGAGCACCGTGCGGGACTGACACCGCCGCCGCCTTCCGCGATATTTGTTGTTGGGTGGAAAGAGGGAGATGTTGTTGTCTCATAAAAATAATGAATTGGGAAAGAGCGGCAGCCTTTGCCATTGCATGTGCTCCTTGTTTTCCTCCTGCGGTGAGGGAGCGGATTCATCACCCAGCGCCCTTCCAGCACCTTGTCTGCTGCCCATCCTGGCAGGGCTCTTCACTAACACCCTCCAGGGAGGCTCACATGGACCTTCCCGCTCGATGTGCTGCCGTGAGCATCCTCCTGACCCGATCAGGAACCCTCCGTATAATCCAAACCACATTGCTGCCTGATCGGATACAGTCACCGGTAAATAACCTTGACTGCAGCAGTCTGGAAGAACCAGGGATCCTATATCACCCCTATTAATGATTTAGGATCCTACATTGTTCACAGATGACACAGAGAGGGTTTCATCCCTTGCTACTCCCCACCCAGCCACCTTCTCCAGGACAGTCCCTGCCCCTACTTAACTTCAAGTTAAAGTCACCTGGGTGACAATTTCCCCTGCCCGACACAAGGAACGGCAATGGCTGATTCCTTCACTCCCTTATGCACTCTTTGCTCCCAGCAATAGGGCTGGGGTTCCCCCACAAACAGGTGGGGTATTAATAAAACCAAAAGTAATCACCCAGGCACATACTACAACCCACTTGGGTCCCACTCCCGCCTGCTCCTGCAAGCCCCCTGCCTCTCCCCCCGCTTTCTCCACACACCTCAATTTCATTATCTCTGATCTGGAGCTGCCTATTACATGCTTTTTGCCAACATAAATATTTAATCCCGGTGCATTGCACGGAAAGGTCCTTGTGGAGTTAATACTTCAACTCATGTTTTCACTTGGAAAACAATTCAGCGTATGGCAGGGCAGCAGGTACGAGCCAGGGACAGAGCAAGAGCTCAGGAGCTGTGTGTGGGGTGATGCAGGTGGGCTTCATTCCATGGGGTGGGCTTCATTCCACGGGGTGGGCTTCACTGGGGCACCTCTGCTGGAGCAGCAATCAGGTGGGTTTGGATAGGCAGTGGAAGAGCCACAGGGGTGTCACTGCAAGCTGCTGCTTGGGGAGCCTGCTATTGGTCACTGCCAAGGGGGACTCGAGGAGCAGCACTTCGCTGGGCTTCAGGAGTATTTAGGATACCTTGTATCTCTGTTCTCTGGGTTACAACGATGTGGAAAGCCCAGAGTAAAGGGTTTGGTTGACCTGCCAGGGTAGGACTAAGCAGCCACATGATCCCACGCTGCTCCATGCGGGCACAGCTACAGGTGTCCTCGCCAAACATCTCCAAATACACCCGCACACCCAGAGGCTACTGAGAGCAGGATCTGGCCATGATTTTACCTATGGGCCATGGAGTAAGGGTTATGGGATGGTTGGTGGGTTATGGGGCTATTGGGTAGCTCTAAGGTACCAGCTGTGGTATGGGACAGACCCTGAGCAAAGTGAGATGTCCCAGCCCCCAGATCCAAAGCCATAAACAGCATTGACAGGAATTTATGGCAATCTCCACCCATACATCTCCATGCACTCAGGAGGGCAGCACCCACAGGGATGCAGCACCACAAAACAAATTTACAACGCCCCAAAACCAGAGAGGAGAAGCTCAAGAGGCAGAGAGGGCAGAGAGGGTGAGCCTGGCAGTGCTGATGCTCCCCAGAGGCAGCCTGTTGCTCAGGTAAAAACATCAGCCCGTGGCAGTGCTGCAAAGTTTGGATTTATAGGATTGCCCAGGTTCCCTCCAGTCCCCTCCATACTACCTTGATGGCAGGGAACAAGGACTGTTGGGCAGGCAGGACAGAGGGTGGGCATGAGGCAGAGCCCTTGTTTCTGCCTAGGTCTACTTTCTGAGCATAAAGTAGGGAGAGTCTCATTAGTGCAACTCTTGGACATTATCCCAGTCTTGTTCTGGGACATCCAGGCTCACAATTAAGGAAGAAGACACTGTTATCAAGAGAGCAGCTTCCACTGGAGAACAGGCTGCCCAAGCCAGGGATCCTTGCCTGTGCAGGATGGATCCTCCTGCAAGAAGGGAGGTGCAATGTAGGACCAAGAATACAATTTGTGGCAGCCGAAATGGCTTGAAATCCCCTCCCTTGCATTAGTGGTGACATGTCAAGGGGCACTGAGGAAGTGTTTTGATCTGAGGTGCTTTGTCTGAGAGGTTCCCCCAGCAGCCTGGGGGGGGTCTCCCCAGCATCCCCTGCCTCAGCACTGGGGTGTGCAGAGCCTCCTGTGTGCAGGATACATCCCCCCACTCCCTGTCACAGGCAGGCTGGGAGACTGGGATGTTGCAATGACGAAAACCAGAGAGAAAGAAAACATGTAAGTATCCCAGCCTGGTGGCAAGGCCTTCTGTTTGGGGTTGTGCAATGAGATTAAGATCTAATGCCATTCCCACAGCTGCAGGGTGGTTGGAGATGCTCAGAAGGAAGGAGAAAATGCTCTAGACCTAGCTCAGGTTGCTGCTGCCATGAGCTGCCCTGCAGTTTCCCTGGCAGAAATCAGGAGGAAAATATATGGAAGACAAGCAACAGACTCTGATTCAGGGGTATGACAGCCCAGAGCTGTGACAAGGCACACCCAAGCCCACCTCACTGAGCTGGCTGGCTGCCCAGGTGTTTGGAAAAGCAGGTCCCAGTGACCTAGTCTTGAGCTCCCTGGGTCAGGGCTCCCTTCACACCCCTTCCTGCCAGGGCAGAAAGTCTCCACACCCAGCTCCATCAGCTCATCCTGCGAAAACAGGATCCCACCGACCCCTCCATCCACCACCCCCTGAACAAGCAGCAACGCTCAGACCCTACTTCTCTTTTTTTTTTTTTTCAGAAACATTTAAATCATGACATAAGCTTTGGCTGCGAGGGTTTTCAGTGAAAGCCAGGGTATTTTCTTTCCCCTTCTCATAACAGAAACCATATTGCTCTATAATCAAATTTATCTCATTCCTGACGAGGGAAGTGAGTGTGTGTGTGTGTGAGGTGACCAGGAGCAACGAGGGAACGTGTGCTGGGAGCAATTGCTCTGAAGCTACTCCAAGGAAATATCCGTGGCAGTACGAGGTGGCATGAGATTGGGGTGGCCAAGCAGAAATCAAGTGGGCCATAGCTGAGCAGGGAACATCACCCAAGGCGATTCTCACTTGCCACATGGATGCCACCTCTGCAACCCAGCAGCTTTCTCTCCCATTTTACTATGGATCTCCTTACTGTACTGGAAACTCAGCAAAGGGTGTAGCTCAGTTTTTTACAGGTGAGAAAACTTTGGGAAGAATCAGCTACTTTGAGGTTACTTTTTTGAGGTCTCTGTTTTACTCTGGTGCAAACTCAGCTGAAGCCAACGGAAGCAGTGACTTTGCCAGTGGGGCTTGAGGATTATGCTTCCAAAATGGAGGCTTCTGAATTCACTGGCTACTTTTGCAAACATGGGTCTTGCAGCAGGGACTATCTAAGCACAGACATAACTCGAGACATGCAATGCCTCTGTGACCCTATGAAGTTGAGGTCTCAGGGAATAACAACTCCCATCAGCTGGATGGGGTCTGGGCCAGACCCCGCAATCAGAGACAGGATCAGCAGGGAAAAGCCCAGATGCACCAAGTATCCTCCAACTAAGAAAATACAAGCAAACTGCTTTTGCAGGGGGGAAACAATCCCAAAACCAAAGGAATAAATTAAAGGCTGTTTAACCCAAGGAATAAATTAAAGGCCATTTGAGAACTACTAGAAAGCAGCCGAGTTCAGCAACCACCAGGACAGGGGCTCCATTGCCTGTACAGCTCCTCTGTGACAAACTCTCTGCAGAAACTCCCTGTTTCCCTGGGAAACAGCCATGGCCCGTGGCCCTGAGGGGGAGAAGAGGTAGCAGAGCTGGAGAGGTCACTGTGTGCTGATAAACTCTAGTTTGGCACAACCAGGAGGTTGGTGCTTACTGATGTAATGTTCTGCGCAACTCAGAGATTAAAAGAGATTTATTTTTTTTTAAATACACACACACACACAAAAAAAACCAACAAAGTGTTCTCCTGGAGACAAGGCTGGTGAAGGATTCTGTGTCCTGTTGTTGTTACAAGAAAAGGATGGACTGGGATGTGCTGCAGGTGTCCTTTGGAAAAATGAAACCAAAAGAAGTTTAACTAGTTTTATGGACTTGCAGCCATATGTGAGAGAAATGCACCTTGCTGGGCTGAGCTGGGGCAGATCTTTAGGTCATGGCATCCTAACTTTGCTCTAGAGAGTGACTGAAAGGATGGACAGTTAGGATTAGCTTGTGACTTATCCTTTTATTTGTGTAAGCATCACTGCCAAATGTCTCCAGCATTTGGAACGTGGGGTCCCATCCAGAGCAGAGTAAATGGCAAAGTTGGGAAGAGCCCCCAGATTTAACCAGCCACGAAAAAAGCATGGATGTCTTCTCTGTGGCCTTTAGATGTGTACCCTCCTAATGTTGTGAACTTCAGCAGGAGTCCAGCCTGCATCCATGTGTGAGACTTCATTAATATCAGTGCACAGACAGAGATTATCTCCTGCTGAGCCCCTGACCTCCCTGTATGGACCATCTTTCATGGGACCAATCCCCCTCCACGGCAGTGATCCACACACAGCCCAGATGAGCCCAGACAGCTCCTTGCTGGACTCACTTCAGCAAAAACAACCACACACCCAAGCCAGCACTTGAGCAGCCTGGTTCTGACACAGCCCTGAACTGCTGAGGAAGGACGAGCCTGTGATTGGAGCACAGGCCTGGGATTTAATAAACACTTGTTCAACTCCTGACTTGCCGTGTTTGAGCTTCCGCAAGCCAGGAATGCCTGAGGAGAAACTCCAGCCTTACACTGCTCGGCTTTGGGAAGCTGGAGAGCATGAGGAATAGGAGAGGTGGATTCAATGAAGCAGCACAGCTCCTGTGCACACAGGGGACTCGGCCAAGGGCTGGAACAGATGTGTTTTAACCCATGCCACTGAGCTATTTGGGATCTGCCTCCAATTGCTCCAGCGCTCATTCACGTCTTCCTGACAAGAGACCAACAATAACAATTAGTATCATATAAGGAGCAGCAGACTGCTGCCAGCATTAACACACTCTTGAGCACCAAGGGTTTCCATTCCACTTTTTATCCCAGCTGAGTGACAAGGCAGAGGTCACTCAGCATTAATCAGCCTTGCTCCGGGCCAGCTCCTCCAGCACATTCAGATCGTGGAATTGTAGTCACTGCCTCTCTGTGCTATCATGGGTTCTCCCAATTCCACACCTTTTCCTGTTTCTTTAAGCTCACCAAAAAAAGGATGTTCAGTGTTATCCAGCCTACGATGACAGAGGCTGAGCCTGGTCACACTGGCAATGGCCTCCAGACCCTACAGAGGATGACTCTGGCTGAGCAGGATCTGGTTGGTTTTGGCTGCAGACAGGAGCCCTTGTGTGGTCATTCTCAGGTCTGACTGAATCCCCTTCCATCCTACAGCAGTCCCGGATCTCCATCCCCTAGGAAAGGGTTTACACTTTTCCAACACCCCTGAAACGTGCTCTCCCAGAGCCTTTGGGCTGGTTCAGGATCACCCTGGGAAAACCCCATCTGAGCCAGCAAAGGGAATGTAAAGTCGAGGCTCCTTCTCAGCACATGAACACACTCCAAGGAAAGGCTCTGGAAGGAATCCTGATGACTTCCATATTATTTCCAGTAAATTTTGCGCTGATTCTTGGCACAAACACTGGAAATGAATAGGCTAGGTCAGGAATGTAAATAAAGTGAAACACTGGGATTTAATCTAATCTATAATTATAGTATCTGTGGCGCAGGGAAGAGGTTGGTGTGTTTGCACTGCAGCTCCATTGAGGAGCTGGAGGGGGTTTTTACTTCCCTTTCCAAAATTTCCCTCTTTGGCTGAGGGATACTTGGTACCTCCCCAAGTATCTGAAATGAACGTGCTGGGCTGGCAGAGCTGCTTTCAGCAGCTGAGCAGGTACAGCTCAGGGATGAGGCATCCCCAGGCACTCCTCAAGCGACGGGGCGAGGAGCCGGGATGGACGAGCTGGGCTGAAGGCTCACGGAGGCTGTCGATGCACAAGGGAAGCTCCTGTCTCCTCAGTGAAGAGATCAGACGGGTTTGTGGGATGCTCAGTCCTCCAGGCTGAGTCTGACCTTTGAGAAAAGCCAGTGCCCTTTTTCTTGACTGGTGTTTGGTGCTTGCTCCATCACAAGAGCCTGTCACAGCATGGTGCTCCCAGGCTCCCAAAGCATCAGTCTGAGTGGCATTGGCTGCTGGCTGGGCTGGCTGGCCCATGCCAGGTGAGCACTAAAGAGACACACAGACATCTCTACCTCTGCCCTCTTCACCCCAATCCTCTTCCAGATCCACCTGGGAGGAAGCTTGACAGACTGCTCTGGTCTAGCCGCCCTCAGGGGAGAGCAATCCCTTCTCCTGTGATGCATTTCGCAGGAATATAAGACTTTTACTTTTTAAGAACTTCAACTAAACTTGACAGACTTCAAGGACCATCCTCATTATCCCTGTGTGCGTGCACATGAGTTCATTCCCATAACTGCAGCATGGATCCCCATGGATGGGCATCCATGTGTGACAGACCGTCAGGAGTGTCCATACGTGTACACAACCCTGTGGAGCACATGTGTCTTTGTTGACACAACCTACTTTTCCTTGGAAAACCCTCTGTGCAGGGACAGAGCGTCTCAACTCCAATGTGCTACAGGCAAGGGGAAGAAAAGGGTTGACAGGCAACATATTTTCGTCAGACTGAAATTACAAAGGACAAAGAAATTAGTTCTCCTTTTATTCGTTTATGTTTTGGAATTACAGAAGTCTCAAAAGCGGAGGAATCAATCAAACTCTGTTTATTTGTTTGCTTGTAGAGCATTTTTGGGGATTGTTTTCATACTGCAGCCCAGCTTTGATCTCAGGCTGGGAATACTCCAAACAAATGGTCCACAGCAGAATGTAATTGCTGTAGGTACCACAGAAGAAAAGGGACGGGATGTCCGACGCATTTACAGAGCAGAAGAGACTTCTATGATCTCACATGATTGGTTTACT
Organism: Neopelma chrysocephalum; assembly: GCF_003984885.1. Taxonomy (NCBI): domain Eukaryota; kingdom Metazoa; phylum Chordata; class Aves; order Passeriformes; family Pipridae; genus Neopelma; species Neopelma chrysocephalum. Next base: position 2,483,476 of record NW_020897735.1, read on the forward strand.
GGATACCCTCAGACTACTTCACAAGCAAATCACTTGTTTTTGAAGAGCTCTGATGCTGCAGGCTGTGTGCTCACCTCACAGCCTAGAGAACAGCACAGGGCCCTGCGAGTGGCTATAATCAGGATTATACCCAGCCCGGAGCCTTCCAAGATAGCTATTTTTCCACAGAAACAAATGAAACAAGCAGAAGAAATTCAATTTAAGAAATGACCCCGTGCCCGTGTTTGTGTTGTTGTTCCGTCTGTGCGGGCGCAGAGCAGCATCAGCCTCACATTTCACTGCTCTGGCTTTCCTCACGCTGTGTTGCAACCGTGTGGACATCTGAGCAGAGGAATATTTAATGTGGGTGCCTGTGTATCTGAGAATGCTCAGTAAACATGTGCTGGTTGGGTCCCAGGTGGGAGCAAACGTGTGTGTGTGTTGGATATGGGAACACCCACGGCACACATGCAAACGTGGGGCAGGGGGTTATCTGTCCACGCTGCTGTGCTGGGGCAGCAGCAGGCACTGAGCAGGGTGGGCTGTAGTGTGCCTACACACACTCACTTTGGATGCCCAGGAGTGTGGGTCCAAGCCCCAGAGGTGCCAACATGGACATGTGTCCATCCATGTGCACACAGCCCTGGGAACGGCGTGACAAGCCCTGCTGAGCATTAGCTGTGGGACAGAGCCAACACTGTGCATCACTCCAGGGCCTGTCCCCATAGAGGATGGGGTCCAAAGCTCCCTGGTGCCAGGGGACTGCTGCCTGCTGGCTGCCTGCAGCCACAGCTCCCCACAAAAGCTACTGTCCCTTGCCCAGAGGGACCCACAGAGCAGCAGCTGCCCACAGCCACCCCCAGGACACGGGGCATTGCCTGCTGACCCCCTCCATGGCAATGTGCCTCACCACTGGGAAGCAGAAGCCTGGCTTTGACCACAGGGATGACAAAACCCTGGACAAAGCCCTCTGCCTTCCACCCAAGGCTCTCCCAGCCCTTTGCAGACACCAGGAATTAGATCACAGAGCCCCTCAAGCGACGGGTGAGCGCAATTATCCCCGCCCGGCAGATGGGGAAGATGATTTGGCAGCCCAGGCTGCCCAAGAGCCAGACCTGCTGGCTCCCAGCTCAGTGTGTTCACTGTGGCAGCAGCTTCCATCAAACCCAGTGGCTCTTCCCTCTCCCAGTGCCCCTGGCAGCCGGGAGCAGACCGACTGAGAGCTCACAACCGGCCGGTTTTATGGGCGTCGGGTTATTAACGAGCTCTGCGGTCTCTCCAGCCTCTCCCTGGCACCTTTTCAGAGCAGCCCCGGCTCCCAGAGATATTAATAATTATATTTATGCATTATAGATATTTAACAAGAGAGCGTTTGAAATTGTTAAATGGCGAGAGGTATCACTTGGAGGCCGCTCCTGGAGACAGCCCTGCTCCAGGGATGCGCAATAAAGGCTTCGGAGGCTGTCAACATACTTAACTGGGGGTGGTGGAGGGGGAGGCAAAGGGAAAGTATTAATCAAGGTCTTAAAAAGTTCTCGCTGACAGACTATTTGCCAGCTCTTGCTTTAAATGCTTTTGTGGTCCCATAAAAAGTTTCATTACTCACTACAAAATGTGTTTTAATTATTACAGTCACTCTGACATTAAGCCCTGGGTGTTTCTCTCTTGCTTACTCTCTCTCCTCTGTCTCCTTGCCTTTTTTCTCTATTTTTCCTCTCTTACTGGTCTGACTCCTGATGTCTCTCTCAAGAAAGAGGATGCCCTGGCTAACGAGCCAGGATGGAAAGCCCAAATCCCTTCCAAACAACACTGAAGAAGAAATTAAAATTCAGATCCTGACATTTTCCCTTTGCTTTGGAAACTAATTACTCCACAGGATTGAAACAGAAAATCCAATCCCATGTGCTCAAAGAATATCTCAGAAGAGTCAAGTGTACAAGAGCATCAGCACGGGCATGACCAGCCATACCTGCCAAAATAACTGGGTGGTGGGCAGAGGGATTTGGTCTCTAGTCTGCTGTATGTGCTCTATTAATAGGAACAGCAACTTAAATAAGCACCTATCACACTTTTGACATCTATTTCAACCCACCAGGCACTCAGCAACTTGCTCCAATCTGACCCCATCAGCTCAGTTCATCCAGGAGAGACAAACCTGCCCACGAGGCATGGACCTGGAAGCCTGGAATACTGAAACTGGGAGTTATTCTGGAGTCTCCCAATGACTCCCAGTGCCTCCAGCTCCATATTGGCAGACACTGGTTTTCCATTTCACTAGCTGAGTGCAACACCCAAAGCAACAGGAAGAGTCTCAATATTTTCCCAGTGTCTGGTGCGCACAAATTAGACACAGTGCTGACCAAAAAGGTCAATAAAAATTAAATAACAGCACTGGAGATCCCTCTTTGCCCCCAGCACCTCCCCACACGCCTCTCCTTACTTGTACAGACCATCTGGTTCCAGGCACTTGAAAATGACTGAATAGATGCTGGTTTCAGGGACGTCTCCGTGGCTCCGACCCGCTGCCACACAGGACGTTGCGAGGCCAGAAAGCAAATCATCCGCAAAGCTCAAGGATTCTCCTGGAGGGCAAAGAGATGAGCAAGACCAAAACGTCAGTTACAGGTGCAAAATTACTGCTGACCATTTAAAAATCGCTGTAGGAACATCTCTACATGGCACAGGCAGCCAACAGACTCTTAGCTGGCTGTGGCCATGGAATGCCCCAAGTCTATAAGGACAATGCCACCTAGGGACAAAGCAAGAAGGAGACACGCTTGGGCCATGAGCTGTAGCAGGGACCCACTGCAGGAACTGGGGCCAGGGCCAAGTCACTGTTTGGACAGCAATGGGTGCACTCACAGCACACAGAGAGAACCTGTGGACTCGCCGCAGACACTGCAGGCAGGATCATCATCCAAGGATGAGCTTCAGGGACCCAGAAGAGGGTCCTGCCCTTGCTGCATGTTCAGCTCTTAAACGGGGCATGGTCTTTTCCAAAAACCACCTGCCTCAACAAAATGTGTTTCTGCTATCTCAGATTAGCAGGAAAAGAGACATTTTTAGAGCTGGGATGGAATTGTTCTCGATGTGCTGGATTTTATTTTTTTTAATTCAATGACAGTCAGTAGCTTTGCACTCCCTTTCTTGTGCACTCTGCCAGCTCCTGGAGCTCTGACTGGAGCTCCTTCAGCTGTGCTGAAGAACACTTGGTTCTTTATAAGCATTCGAAGAAACCTGCTAATTAAAAATACTGAAAAAACCCTTTCTTTTTGCTCTTCTGGTTTATAAAGCTTATTAAACACTTAGATCATGACACAGCTGAAACTGAAAACGCTCCATTTATTAAGCTTTTTGGGCATGACTATCCACTGCTGTGCAACCTGTCTCCTCACAGTGGGCAGGCTGTCTATCGGTTAGAGCTCACTGCCTTTAATTCCCATTTCACACCGGTGTAACTGAAAGCCCAAGGTACCATGGAGTGAAAAAAGACAGAGCAGCTGCCCTGGTTGTGCTGCCCCCATTCCCAGTGATGGGAATCAGAGAAAGGGCTGCTGCAGCTGATAGAGTTGTGCTGCTGTAAGCAAATCTGGGCCCAGATTGCTGTGCCGGGTACCTTGTGCGTGTGTAAATGTCAAGACATTGCAGCAGAGGGAGGAGGAGAATTTCCTTCTCAGCACTTTATTTTACTAAAAGCAAAAGTGACTGAGGACTTTTGAAACATAGCAAGAGTCCAGGTTCTCGGTATAGACCATAAAGAACAACCTAGTGGTATAACCAGCTCAGAATGTTCCACTGTGAGGCTGGATTAGCCAGGTAGAATAAAAAATCCCCTTGTCCCCAGCCCCCCAAACCGCATTTGCGTCTTGTCTCAAAATACACAACTTGGTAACAAATGTCCCCCTTGGCTAGAGAAAAGAGCAGCAATAAATTCTTTTCCTCCCCGAAGGAATCCAAGCCTTAATTATTCATTTTAATGCTCCCAGCACGACTTGTTCTTTCCAAACTTTTTCAGGCAGCTCTGTCACTGGTCTCTGCAGCTCAACCCAGCTCCCGGCCCCAGGTCCGCAGCAAATCCCAAGTCAACTCCATGGGCAGGTTGGGTTGGCAGCAGTAAAATCACTGCTTGGAAGTCATGAGTGCTGCCCGGCCTTGAGCAAGTCCCTCAGCTCTGGGTTTATGGTTTAAGCAAACAAACAAAGCCCTGTTGCTCATTTCCAACTTTCATGTCCATCCCTTTTCCTATGGCGCTGGGCTGGATTGGGGAACTCCCTGTCACCAGGAGTCATTGAGAACAGACACTGCCGTGACTTACAAACCTGATGAATCACAAAGAAGGAGGAACAGAATGTGTTGTTGAAGTAGAGCAAGAGGTTTTAAGGCTTTTCAGACTTCAAGCAACCTCCCTTCTGACCAGGAAGAACCTTCACAGGGGGACAGATCATCCTGCTGTGGGATCTCATGCCTTCCTCCAGAGCATTCTGAGTCGGGAAGCAGCTGCTGAGCGGTAGGAAAGAAAAGAGCTGGGCAGAGAGACTGCGATGAGAGCTGGGCAAGACCGAGGGGAGATTTGGACTGGGCAGTCCCCAGGTAGGAGCATCAGCCAGGACATCTGTGCCAGGGAGCACAAGAGATGGGATGGGCTGAGGGTGGAACCAGACTTGCAGGAGACTGGAAATGAGATGGAAAATGTCATGTGCAACCACTGAATCAAAGTGTGTATTAAGGCCAGGTTGGGCTGGGCTTGGAGCAACCTGGATTAGTGGAAGGTGTCCCTGCCCATGTCAGGGGAGTTAGAACGATATGATCTTTAAGGTCCCTTCCAATACAAACCATTCTGTGATTAAAATTGCACAGCTAACTCTCTTTAAGGCAGGCACTAAGTGCTCTGAGTGCTCATCTCCCGTGGTCTTTCCAAGTAGTTTTGAGGGAACAGGCTGGCCGTGAGCACTGCCCTGACACACAGCAGCAGCTGCCTCCCATGGTGGTCTGGTTTGCCAGGGATCAGACCTGCCCAGGTGTGGAGTGCATTTCTGTCCCTTTGCATGGGAGGAAATGAAGCTCTCAGGGTCTGCCAGCAGTGTCTCAACTTGGGTTGAGCCAAACCCTTCCAATAAAACCCACAAAGCAAGAGGGTGCTTTGTGCTCAGTCCTGAGCCTCTGGAGAACTCTCCCCTCTCATTGGCCCTGCTATAATAAAACAAAAGTAAAAAGGTGGTTATGAAAACAGCAAAACAGATACAAAAGTGCTGAAACCTCAGCCCCAAGTCTGGGAGTTTTTCTGCACCTGTATAAGGAGCAGTGAGATTGTTGGTGGTGCCAGACTGCACAGACCACGGAGCAAAGACGGGGAAGGGACACCCCAGGGACAAGCCAACTACCCAGAGCTGTCAATCTGCAGCCAATGCAGGGACCTGCCATCCTGAGCTCTCCCCATGGCAAAGCAGAGCACACAGTGACTGTATTTGTTCATCTCACACAAGAGAACTCAGTCTGTTCAGTGCACAGTGCACTGAGAGCAGCTGGAATGAAATTTCCTAAGCCTTCCCTAGGAGCAGAAAACAAGTTGTTCTCTAGATTTAGACTGGGACCTTGTCAGTGGAAGGGAACTAAGGCAACAGCTGCTTTTGCTGGAATGGTGAGAGGATAATCATAGAATGGTTGAGTAGGAAGGGACCTTAAAGCTCATCACATTCCACCCCCTCTGCCATGGGCAGGGACACCTTCCACTAGACCAGATTGCTCCAAGCCCCGTCCAACCTGGCCTTGGACACTTGGACCACTTGGCCCACATGACTGACCACTAACATTGCCCTGCCAAGGAAAAGTGATCTTGAGATGTTGTAGCAGTAGAGGAACACTGGCACAACTGCATGAGGCCATAGTGAGAGCTCAGTGCAGTGTTGCTCCATTGTGCTTAAGACCAAGGCACAGGGAAAGCAGAAGAGAAATCTTCCCAGGGAAAGAACAAAAAAGCTCAAATTTACCACACAAGCAGGACAAAAAGGCCAAACAGAGACACACATCTGTGAATACATCAAAAGAGCAGGTAATCAGATGGAAAAGAAACAGTTAGGCTAATGGGCAGTAATGGCAAGAGGAAGCAAATTTGATATGAATAAATAGTCTACTCCTGAGAAGGGCAAATAACCCAACTATCTTTTAAGAAGGAGCTTGATCACTTTATAAAAGGGATTATATGGATAAGTAGCTTGTGATGGAAAGCAAAGGGGCTTCTCTTTCCCGTCTGGACTTGTGTTCTCACACACCCCGCCAGCAAATATAAAGAAGGATTTCAGCCTCCCAGAGCAGCCCTGAAGCACAAACCTTCTAGATTGCCATAGTATCTCTGCTCACGTTATTAAATTTCAGAAAGAATCCAAAGGTTCTCTGCAGAGTAAATGATAGCTAAGTAGATCATCTCTGTGGAGTAGGAGATATTTTATTGACCAGACAGCCATCTGTGTCCTTCATTAATAGTAATAAATAATTGATGTCACGCTAAATAAAGCAATAAGCTGTTACAGATATCAAGGACAAATGACTGGCTCCTCTGAGGATGCCTCACCTGTGTTCACTTCTCAGCAGTAAAAAAAACAGAGCAAAGCTCAACATCACTATGGAAAGTGCTGTGCACAGAGCAAAAGATGCTACTTGCTGCACACCGATTATGGGTTATGGGCCAGTTGTGCTCAGCAATGGGATGCTGACACTCCTAACTACAAGGAGTTAACATCCCTGCAGGACTTTTTTCCCCCTCATTTCCACACTCCTGCCTTCCCAGGACTGGTCTGCCCCAAACCACCCAATTCCCCAGGCAGCTTTTGAAAATCAATCTCTGCTCTACTAATGGCTGCTGGGAACATGCAGCTCCCTCCAGGTGGCATTTTCCTTCTCTCTCTAGTGCAACTCCTTGCTACTGCCTCGTCCTAATCCACAGACACAGCTGTGGAGTTTGGAAAAATCTTCTCTTTTTGGTTTTCTAAATGTCTCATATGCTGACTCTGGTGGTGTGGCTCTCCCTAAAACAGAGGGAAATAACAGCACACTTGGAGCTTGCAGAAGGGTCAGCCCCATTTTGGGAAGCTTTGCAAACTTCTCCTGGCCACACCAGCTCTGACCAGGGGTCAACCCACCGGTGACACTCCGGGATAGCCACCTTGGATCTCAACTCCAAAGGAGGAGGAGGAGGACACCCCTGGCTCAGCTGCCTGTCTGCAAGGCTGAGCTGGCAACCTGCTCTCGAGCGAGGCACATTTCTCGTGGCAGGAGGCTCAGACGGGCAGGAACGGGGACTGAGGAATGGAAATGGATGGGAGCAGGCTCAGACCGCTCGCTCTCAGCATCCAACAGCCTCAGTCTGCCTCAGTCCTTCCACTGTGTCCCGTGCCAGCGCCCAGCAGTTGCGGACGGCAGCCTGGATGAATCACCTATCAACCATCCCACCGAAGACAACACGAGTTACGGCGCTGAGTTCAACCAGACTAAACAAGAGAGCGAGGCCAAGGAGCCTCCAGGAGGCTCGAGGAGCAAAAGGAAGCTCTGGGACCCTCACAGGCGTTCCCACACCTTCAGCCCATGTCCCCGTGCCAAGAGCAGCACGGAGAAAACCCAGGCGCTGCAAACCAAGGTGGAAATTAAGACGAGGGGAGACCTCCCTGCTGCCATCCACCTTCAAGATTCCTAGAAAGAGCATAAAGGGGAAAGTAGGAAGGCACCAATGTCTCTGCCTTGACAGCTTCTTTACTGGGCTGGATGAAACTGCAACGTTACCAGGCACTTTCTTCTGATTGTGGTTTTCTCTCCCTGTCTTTCTCCCTTTTGCTTTTTTTCAACCTGTTTTCAATTTACTCTTGTGGCATCTCTGACTGTGACCTCATTCTGGTACTTAAGGGGGAAAAAAAACAAAAAAAAAAAAAAGAGAGAGTGTCCTTTAAAAAAAGAAATGAAAGAAATCATATTTTATTTAGTTTGGTTGGTTTTGAAGCTTTAGCAGAAGAAAGATTAACCTTTTCTGCCTAACTTAATGAAAACAAGGAGAAAGGCTGTATGGATAAATAAATATCTGTGTGGGTATGGAGCAGGCACGATCGTGTTACAGCCCCGGTGGAGCTGTAATGGGGAACAGGCGCGTTCCTGCGCAGCGGCTCCCAATTCCCGATCCATTTTCAAGGAAAGAAAAACAGAGTAGAATGTCAGAGGCCCAAGTGGGCATAAATGAGGGAGCCCGGGGAAGGCAGATGGGGCCCAGCGAGGACCTCCATCCCCGGCGGTGACCTCCAGAGCAATGCCAGCGAAGCAGATGGAAAAAGAGACCTTACTCCACTCTCTCTTGCCAGGTTTTGGTTCCTGAAGTGAGGACACAAATGGCATTCTCAGCTCTCCAAGTGTGTCACCTTTTGGGGGTCCTCATCCCACCCTCCTCTTCCTCCAGGGCTCTGTAACCAAGGAGGGGAGGTTCAGATGAGAGCTGTGAGCAGAAAGCTTGGACCCGGTTTTTGGATGAGTATATGGAGAGCACAGGTTTGCAGGGTGGTTCCTCCACAATGAGGTTGTACCTGGGTTTAATGTGCTTTGGATCTGGCACTTGGTGGGGGAAGGCAAAGGTGGTTGGTTTGTACTGGAGATGATGGGCTGATTTAAATTAGTGTAACATAACTTCAGGCGACGGAGCTGTTCCGATTTACATCAGCAGATGGTCTGTCTCGCTGCCTAGATCATTAAAAGCAAACCATCCCTACTGATCCTGGTGGAATGATGTCAAAACCTCCTTCCCTACACGACTTGCCAGATTATAAAAGGAATAAAAAGGCCTAGTTGTTACTAAAAATCTTCTGCCCGCGTTCCGGGAGCATCCATGCATTCTAGTCTTGCGTTGGATGGAAGCCCAAGCCCTGTACCCCAAAACCCTGTAACCTCAGAAATAACTTCCTTTCATGGCTTTTCTCAAAGATGCATCCATCAGGAATCCCTCTGGCTGGGCACAGGTTGTCTAGGCTGAGGCAGAAAAGCCAGTGATTATGCTGTGCAATTTCGGGCGCAGACTTTGCCTCATTTGCCAACTTGTACAAAGGTTCAAGCTCACAGCTCCCTGAACAATATCACCTTGCCCAAGCTGTGAATTTTGGGGGAATTTGCTTCCTATGTCTGTATGCCACTAGACATTTTAATAATGATGAAGAGCTCTCCTCTGGACTTTCATTTCCTCTGGGTTCCCATCACCAGTTCCTCTGTTGATGGAAGAAGGCATTTGAGAATGGCTAAATTTAAGGATCGAGGCTTTAGCTGAGGTAAGAGCAAAAGTTGCGTTCCAATGTCACACAAGTCACTCAAAGTCTTTCGCTGGTGCTTTCCAGGGCTAGAACTTGTATGGAGTGACCATGGGGAACAGAGGGATGGGCTGCCTTGCACTGTTCTTATCAAGAGCAGCCAGTCAAGCAAAAGGAAATGGTCTTCGGATGAGCTGCAATGTTCTAAACACATGATGCACAAGGTTAATCATGAGTGTATTCTTTCAGAGTCATCAGCAGGACTCATTGCTCCTTCACCTGAGCTCTCCACAGACTGCATATCACAGGTCTTTCACATTCAGTATCTAAGGGCTCAGAAAAAAATGCTTCAACTCATGTAAAAATGCCTCCCCAAGGCAGCATGATGATGGAGGAGAGTGAGAATTAAAGCATTTCATTCTGCAGTGTGAGCCCTCCAGTATTTCTCAAGGTTCACTGGGTTGCTAAGGGTCAACCACAGCCAGACACAAGCTGACTCTGCTACGCTTGGAGACATCCAGGCATGAGCCAGTTCCCATCTCAAAGCCACGTACTCACATAAGCGTGGTGGAGAGTCCAAGTGAATTTATCTATTCCCTTGGAGTTTGTTTTGGGCTCTGCAGCATGTTAAAATAGTTTCTTGATTTCAAGGCAAAGTGGGAACCCATTTGTGCTGGGAGTTGTGCAGGCACGAAGCAAAGACACGAGCCTTGTCCTTGGATACTTCTTGTCTGGCAGAAGATTTTGTCCATCACCACAGAACAAGTTCTCTCTCTCATCACCATAGATTTAGTTCCCACCCTCATTCTTGCTTTCCTTTCATTTTTAGCTTCTTTTAAACCATGGATTTCTAAACAATGGACCAATAGTCAGCAGATCCAGGGACTGCTTGGATCCTTAAGTTCACCAGGAATCCCACCAGCCCTGCTGCAGCCCCACAGCCACCCAGAGCATAAACTGATGTGTCTGATATTTCAGAGATGGCACCAAAACCTGCAACATAAGCTCCCTAAAAAAAAGACCAGTGTCAAGGTGATTCTGGTCAGTCCAAACTGACTGTGGTGATACAAGTACCCCACATGTGCATACACAAACTTCCTCACCTGCCTAGGACCTGATGGTCTATGAGGAAAGCAGGGGAGACCTGCCAAACATCAGGGTTGAGTCCTTCACTTCCAGCTCTACTGAGAAGTCTCTTACCTTTATTTTCATCTCTTTATGACCCATAGTTTAATGTTGCACAGAACCCCACTGGCTGATGTGCACCCACTGGAGATCAAACCTTACACAAATACTGAAATACCAGACTAGCAGGAGGGGGAAGGAACATTTCCTAGAAAGAACCTCAGTGTGCAATTAATTGCTAAAACATAATTATCTCGGGTAATTTGTCAAATCAAATTCATGTAAACATGTGCTGAAAAGCCATCAGCTGGTCTGTGCTTCACTTCTCCTTGTGCTTATTGGGAACTTTGGACTTCTCTGTTGCCAGTGTTTCCTGACCTTGTTCCCAGTCCCTTCTTACACTTCACAGCTCAGTCCTGGAAAGTGGACAAAACCACTACATGTAATGGCAAACAATTTAAATAAAATATTCTTCAAATATTTTAAATATTGAAATATTTTTGGTCCCATTTACTCTAAATAGAGGTAATAAGGATAGATGCTGATGAATTAGAGATAAGACTTCGGACCAGTATGTTCCAAAGTGCTCAGCAAACCCAACTGCAGCCAAATCTGCAAACTGTTAGTCAGTGAAGACTTAACAAATTGGTCCTTATGGAGGATCCTGCATGAAAGCAGACATCTTATTTGGCCTATTATGCAGTTTTGGACATTTGAGAATGGGGGCGGGGGGCAGATCCCCAGTTCATAAAATCTCCTGTAGCTCCCTTGAAGTCAATGGAACAATAACAATTTACACTAGTGGAGTTTCTGCATCCTGGCTGTGAGCTATTTGGAACAACTACACCATAATGATTATTACAGATATTCCAGCTCACTTGTCTAAGACGGATTGGAGAATACCACTGTGTAAGAAAATAGAGGGTTGGTTTGCTATGATTTCCAAAGAATTATTGACCCGTATCTTGCAAACATTTACACATGTTTAGCTTTACTCATGTGAGTTGTTCCATTACACTTATGTGCCAGATAAACTAATGTACAAGCTTGAAGGACTGAGGTTAAAACTTGTGCAAACACAGCAAGTTCTAAATATTTTTGTAGATACGTTCAGTTACCTCAGACTCAGATGACAAAACTTGTCATTTGGTTGTGCCTCTTTCCATAACTCCAATTATCCAAGCAGGTATCACAACAGAAGCCAAAGATGATACTGGGATAAAACTCTAAAAATAAGCAATTATCTGACCCAACTCAGAAGCTAGAAAAGACCCAGTTGGTCAGGACTAACATATGTAGGAGCTGACATCAGTTCTTGAACAAGGAATTACCTGAATTACTAAGAGTACATTCACCACAGCTTTCTTAACACAGCTCACGAATCACTCACTTCGTGATTTCCCCATAACGAAGTTGACATTTTTTCTTCACAGTTTTGATCCATTAGAAGACACAAGAAGAGGAAAAAGAGCTGGGAATCTCTGGGCAGTGAGGAGCTGACTTCAGCATCCATCTCAGCAATCATTCTACCTTCAGCACCAGGAGTACAAGGTGAGAAGGATCTCTCACTCCACTGCACTATCCTGCTGTTCACTAGGACAGATTACAACCTCTAATTTCTTAAGATGAGGTGATCTTGTTTCCTTGAGGACCAAACTCATGTCAACAAGGTGTCTGACATGCAGACACTTCAGTGCACTCCCCAAAGGTCAGTTATACCTCTGACAATGTGGCAACATTTACATCCCTCAGCCAAGACATGAGCTCTGTTGTGACACACACCTGCATTGCAGAGACAGACATCAGGCAAAGGAGCAGGGGTGCAAAGAAAGGAAATTACTTTTCCAAGGTAGCAGGGAAAAGGCAAATTGGAGGCTATAACCCAGAGTCCCAATGCAGCTCTCCCACCACTAATAGCTGAGTTTCATCTCTAAAAGACTATTAACCCTTTCCTACAAGTGTGCAGGACACTGGCATGGATCGAATGCCTTCTGCTGGGAATTTGAAGTTGTGTTTCCCAGTAACCATGACAAATCAATCCTGGCACCCACAGGAAAGGGGAGATGTGAGTGGCTAGGACAGCTGTGATGGACAATGTGCCCTGGGAACCCACCTCATCAAAGGCACTCTGTGGTGGGAACAGTTGTTTGACTCCTAGATGTCCTTGGCAAAGCGAGGTACCTGGGCACACTCCCCGTGCCCAGGATCACTGATCACTGCAGGATGGTTCATTGGAGACGTGTCATCGCCAGCAACTGTGCAACATCTGACCCCTCAGATGACAAAAGACAGATTCCCAGAATGAGCAGAGCGGGATTAAGCCAAGTGGTAAATGGATTCCAGGGCCGTTCCAGGATCTGTGCTGACGAGGGAAGCCAATGCCAGGTGGCCAATCCAGAGCTCACACAGTAAGGTTATCACTTCCCTCTTTTCTTCAGATCCATAAATAGAACCCAAACATCACTTGGGCCATGTCAGAGAGATAAGATGAATCTCTCCCGTCCCTTGCAAAGCCTGAAATAGAAACCCCACTACTCCCCATCCTAAGCATCAAGCGTAGGATGTTGACATTTAGCAGTAGGGAAAATTACCCAAACAATGAACCCTCTCAGGTCTCTCTTCTCCCCTCCCTTTCCCTGGTCCCCTGGAAAATGTTCATAAAGTGAAGTGGAAAATAAAAAAAAAACAAAACAAACCAACCCAAACCCCAACAACCCAAACCCAACCTTCCTAAGGCTGTGGAAATAACATGTAGAGGAGAGTGAGTCAGGCTCTGTTAACTGTACAAGGGTCACCAGCCCTGGAGACAGGGATGATTCACCAAGGCACCAAGAGCTAGAAGGTAGAAGTGACCAAACAGAGGGTGCAGAAACAAAGTTGTATCAAAGAAGGGGAAGAAATAAGGAATCAAATGGTTCCATGTTGTGTGCACCTTGCTCTTGATCAAACATCACTCAACTGGAACTGACACGGGATGACTCACTTGATAGTGGGGAGATTATTCCCTGTGTGCTTTGTCCAGACTTTCTTTATGAGAAGAAGGGCAGCCTGTAAACCCTCCATCCACCCCCATTCCCTGCTTCTCTCTCTCTTCTTCCTTTGCCTGAGATATTTAGTGGAGCCTCATCTCCCTGTTCCCTCTGCTTCCACTGCTCCTTTCCCACAGCCATTCCCTTGAAATTCAGCAGCATTATGGGACTGTTTTCCCTATAAAAGATGCCTTCAAGAAGATGAGAAAAGCAGGGACTGTTTAGGAGCACAGCATGCCATGGGGAGGCCCTCCTGGATGCCACTGGCACAAAAAGGACATTGTCATAAGAGATGGAGAGGAGAATGGGGCTCAGGTGCCTGGGGCGAATCCTGCCTGCCAGAATGCTCTCCTGCTATTCCACCATTCATCCTTCCTCTTCAGCTGTCCCCCCCCTCCCTCCTTTCATCTACTAACCATAAAAATTCAAACACGAAATACTTACCCTGAAAAAAATCCTGAACACAAAAAAAAAAGAAAAAAAAGGAAAAAAAAAGAAAAAAATCCTCCCTCTGCACTTCACAATGAGAGCTGTAAAACTTTTTCTGCTTGGAAAATTCTCCTGGTCAATTTTTCCTACTGTTTAATCCCTGCTTTGAGTTACACTGAATGAGTAAACACATTTTATAAGGTTCTAATTCATACCTAACCCATACAGTTTATAGCTTAACATAGTAAAATACACACACACACACATGCACTTTTTATACACACACACACACACACATATATATACACACACAGTCACACACAGAGAGGGATAAACCAGCTTTGGTCCTACTCTGGGAGCCTCCCAGCAGCAGATCTGATTGCTCTGGCATGTGCTGTGCCTTGAAAGCAGCCTGGGGTGCTTAGGTGTGAGTTAGCTGGCCCGGGGGGGTAGTTTCCACTCCAGATTCCTACAAACTCCTTTGTAATATATAATTAGTCAGTCTTGATAAAGGTACAGCGGGATCCACGGCTCCATCCTTGGAGGACTAAGGAATGCCACCATGTGGTATCACAGGAACAATTTCTGCCCACTTTCTGCCCACCTGGAGCAAAGGCCCATGGTAGGGAGCAACTGAGGCTGGGCTGGGCCAAAGACCTGCCTAAACCTTTAGGAGGTTCCACAGGGGAAACCTTATAAACATTTTGAGCTGCCTGTTAGTGGCTTTGGACTTGCCTATAACCTGAAGGGGCAGGAGATCTTTACAACTACTGATGAAGGAATTGCCTCTCCAATTGCTCTGATCAGGGTGGCTTCTCTTGAGCTTTTGTGTTTCAGGTTTTTCTGCTTGTTTTCCCCAGCAACCTGCTACCAAATTGTACCCAGTCCTGTATTACTGTTTCTCCTGCACCTCCGTAACACCACACTAAGAGAATCATTTCCTCAGAGGAGAGAGAAATAGAGACACAGAGAAAACTGTTGGAGAAGCTCCTGCCAGAGGCTGATAGAAGCCTCGGCAGCTCTGCTGACACGAGTGGGAATGGAGTGATTTGTGCCAGCTGAGAGCCTGGCTCTAAACCATGCAGCTCCTCTGAGCAAGAAGACCGGAAGGTAACAGAAACACCCAGAGAATGTCCCAGACACTGGATTTCGTGGTTCTCCAGAAAAGCCTTTTCGCAGCATTTGCTTGATTTATGGGATCCGCTGCCCTGAATCCCGTTTATTCCCCTGATAGACTTTCCTCTCCCAGAGGGCATCCAATTAACCAGCACAGAAATCAGAGTGACAATTAACTTATTTTCATCTCCTGAGTCCCTGTCATACCTCTCATCATCTTGTTTTGCCTCATTCCTGCTTGTTTACCCCAGCCCCTCTTCTATTCACAAACCAAAAGCAGGAACAAACACAAGCCGCACCAAAAAGCCAAGGCCCACCGGATCCTGCACTGCCACAACACAACTGCCTGGGCCTGTTCTTCTCAGCTTTGTCTTCTTGTCTTCCATCACAGCCTTTGCCCAAGCTGTCAGCAAGCAAAAAGGAGTTGACCCTCGAAGTCCTTTCTGGAAGTCAGGGTGACCCTGCAGCCTTTAGGTCCTTAAGCAGCCTTGCACAGGAGACACCTTTCTTTCAGGTGGGAGTTTGCTTCCAAAGACTGTGCTCCAGGTCTCCACTAGCAACAACCACAGCTGTGGCTGCCTGAACCACATCCCCATGTGAGCAGGCACTGTCACATCCTGGTTTTTCCTTCTCTTCATTCCTTCTGCCCGCTGCTGCCACTCAAACTAATGTTTCAATTTTGCAAGTGCAAAGACTGGCCTGTAGACTCAGTCTCTTTCTTCTGGGAGCTTTTTAGAAACACAGTCCCTCCAAGGGCGTGGAAAAGCCCTCCAGGTCATCAAGGTGGGACCACGGGTGCCACTCCAGCCCATCCTGGTCAGTTCTGTGACAACTTGTCACTGGAAGGCACAGACAAAAGCCATTGCTCCTGGCAGCAGCTTGAAGTTGCTTCCAGCCTCCCAAAATTTGAGATGTGGGCTCCAGGCCCCATAATGGTATTTTCATTTTCCTCCTCCTCCAAGAAAATAAACCGAGTGTTTGTTTCCTGAATGCTCTGGTCTGAGAAAGGTCAAAACTTTCCTGCTGGAGCCAGGTGGCTGGGAAGGGAAGGCAGGGGCAAATATTTGCTGAATTTGTCAATGAGCTCTTATTCAATTTTTCATATTAATATTTATTTGGACATAATGTGAGAGAAACCTGCTCAGACCACAGCAATGTGGGTGATTCCACTGTTATTCTCCTCGTGCCAGCTACTGAAAAGGAAGGAAGGAGAGAGAGAGGGAGGGAGGCAGGGAGGACAGAAGGAAAAACAGAAACAAAGCAAGAGTGTCAGGGAGTTCACAGGCAATTTAGAGAAAGTCACAGGCTTTCTTCTTGGCTTAGCAGAAGATGGGATGCCTTGAGAAAGTCAATGTATCTATGGCTGGGCAAAGAGGTTGGATAGCTTGGCCTTTCTTGCTGATATTCAAGGCACAGGTGTAGCTTTGAGAGAGAAAATTATCTCATTATGGAGCCTTTTTATTTTTTTTTATCTTTTAAAGGAAGGAATTGTTAATGACATGGAGACAAAGAGAATAAACTGCAACCCCAGGCTTAGTAAATTGTGTGAGATGAACCTGATGTATGTCTTCAATGAGACAGTTCATTCCCCAGACGTAAGAACTGTGGTAAAATCTAATTTATCCGAGTATCCAGAGGCACCATGACACGACTAGGTAAGCTTGAAAAGATGGAAATTAGCAGACAAATTATACATCAGGTAAGGGACTGGGTATGGACAGATGAAAGAGGCTGTGCTGAAAAGAAAGTGCTGGGAACTGAGTTATCACTAGCAGGGCTCCTCAACAATCAGCCTTGTAATCACTCTTATTTCTCACAGGAAATACAGCAGTGATTTTAGCACCAATGAAGTGGTGCATTATTAGTGAACAGAAGATCAGAGGATCAGTCAAAAGAAATTAAAGTAACTTGAGGGCTACAGCAATGAAATGGAATGGATTTTAATATTTAAAAATGCAAATCAACTTAAGATGGACATTAAAGTAGTTCTTTTGTTAGCAGGAACCTCTGCAGGCAGAAACAAAGCAGGAGAAGGAGGAATGCCTGGATGCACTGGCTGGTTACAGCACAACCACATGCTACTGATGGATGAGAGCTTGAGAAAAGGAAAGGAAGTTCTTGGATCTGCTTAGGAAGGGTCTTCCAATTGAAGTAAGGAAGAATCAAACCCTTTGATAGCAAAAGGCTGAATGTGGTGGCCCACTACCTCCAGCCCAACCTGTTCAAAGTGGGACCAACTGTGGGGACAGGGCATGGCTCCCTGGGGCTTGATCCAGGTGAATTTGGGAAAGCTCCAGGGACTCCTCCACGAACCACATAGCTGGTGTACAAATAATCACTGCTTGGGAGCTGAAATCCCACCGGACTGTGGTGTCCAGGTGGAAGGACCTGGATGTATTTCTGCAGGGCTTTGAGCCCCACAGAGACAGCTGGGAGCGTGTCCCCTGTTGCCCTCCACTGGATAGCAGGAGAATGTCACACTGCTATGTCATGTCTGGGGACAGCACATCCCAGAGGCATCTCCTCTTTCAGCTGGGGTAATAGTCTGTGCTCTGGGAACAGAGCAGCTGAACCCGAGCTCTGTTTTTGCTCTGGCTGTGTCTCATGTAGCAACAGCTGGGGGACATAGGTTTGCTCAAACCACAGCCAGACGATTGGAAATAAAAACGATATTCATATATTAATTAACATCTGGTTACTCGTCTAATTACACGATACAATGTGCATGAGCTTTTTGTTCCCTTCATATTTTATGCATTGAATGAAAACCAAACAAATGTTGCAAAAGCAACACTGCAAAAAGCAAAAAAACAAACACTGCCCAAGTCTGTACTTACAACACTTACTGACACATCAGTTTAATTAACATGTAAAGGAGGACATGACTAAACCATGACAACAAACATGGTGGTGACACTGAACTGGAATTAACATCCAGCCTGCTCCAACCTGGCCACTTTTCATTAAACTGCCCTTCTTTTTGCATGTATTCTTAAAAAAAAAAAAACAACAACAAAAAAACGGCAATAATTTGTTAAATTGAACAGTTCAGTGTCTGATTTAGCAAATTATTACTTAACTATTTTCAAAAGCCACTTTTAATCAAAACAGACCCTAAAAAATGGCTGTAAAGCACCATCCCAAAGGAAAGAAGCTGCCCAGCCCATCAGATAGTGGCTGGTGCTTTCTGCCACACTTTGGGAACAGAAATGAAAAAGAAGAGTGGGGAGGAAATCCAGATGAACTAAGAAAAGTCATCACTCAGGTTGTCTGATGGGTAACACATCATCCTGTGCGTGTGGCTGTCCCCATGCAGCTGGCAGGGGTGGGTGACAGGGCACCAGGGAGGTGATGGGGACACTGTGCATCTGTGAAAGGATATGGGTGGGCAGGGAAAAGAACAGCTGAAGGCTTGGCTTGGCACTTGGTTCCAGCTTAAGGCTGGGTTTTTCGAGACAGGGGCATTGAGAGGGGAGGCAAAGAGGAGAGCAGATCCCCTTCCTGCCCCATGACCTGTGGAAAATAAATGCCCAACATGTTCTGCCCTGCTGAGAAACCCAAATGGGCTCTGACACAATGAGTCACTTTCTCAAAAAGGTTGCACAACAGCACAACTACAACAAAAGCTCAACCCTAGGCTCTCAAACTCCCTTCTGAACCCGAGAGTGGAGTGACAGGAGTTTTGGGGCTCACAGAGGCAGAAGGTCACAGGGTTGTGGGAAGAGGCTCACATAGAAGTGGGACCCCCCAGCACTCACCAGTGCCCACCCTGCTCGAGTACCAGGCTAAAAACAGCTCTGTTTGATGCTGATGCCACGGAGGCAACACAAAGCAACTGCTCACCTTTTGGGTGGACTGGTGTCCAGGCTGAAAACCTCTCCAGCACAGCAGATGGTGCCACTGGGGTGTGAACAGACATCTGGTACATGAACTCTGAAGGGTTAGTACCACCAGCCCTCAGTTTGTTAGAGGGAACAGAGGCAGAGAAGGCTCTTCTCCTCATTCCAGTCACCCATCCTTCCCACAGACCATCCTTTACCACACCAGCCCTGCCTGGACAGCACCCAGGTGTGATCCAGCCCTCCTGGCTCATCTCTGTGAAGGTGACCAGGCAGGATCTCACCATGGAATCACTATTTTATGGTCAGCCTCCCATAATCCAATAAAGATGTTTCTATTCCTTACTGGACCTCTGCATGAGGCTAGATCCATGCTCAGCTATTTGGGAAGAGGACACCTATGAGGACAAGCCCAGAGCAGAGCAGGTTGCACAGCCTCAACTCAGTGCCTGAGCTCTTTCCATACACTCAGCTCCCACAACACTGCCAAACTTAAGTGTTTAGGCTGAAATTTTCCACACTGGGTATCTGCCTCCAGCTGAATTTTTTTGGAAAGTTTCAGATTAAAAAAAAGTCCAGAAGTCCAGCCAATTCCAACAAGACAGTTGGGAAAAAATATAGTTTTCCTCATGTTAAAAAAAAAAAAAAAAAAAAAAAGAGTCAAAAACTAAAACCAACTTACATCTTTTGTTATGAAGCCACAGTGTTCAGAGCATGGACTTGGCATTTATACCTGGATTTGGTTGAAAGGTACCTAAAGGGGCTCCCAGAGGGCTGGAGAGGGACTTGTGACAAGGGCATGGAGTGACAGGAATGGCTTCACACTGACAGAGGGCAGGGTTAGATGGGATATTGGGAAGAAATTCCTTATTGTGAGGGTAGTGAGGCACACACATTCAACAGAGAGGCTGTTTGGCTTCTCCTGAGTTGGAAACCAGTCTCGTAGTCAGAGACCACGCACACAGTGAAGGAAGCACAACTGAAAGGTGGATGTGAACTGAACTTTAGAAAGAAGGACTGTGAGACACCATCCCACAGCTCCACATTTCCATCCCCATAGTCTCCACTACCCACCAGCACACCTCCTGCAGAGCCATATGGACATTGGTACATGAGAATTGGTACCCACAGGCCAGGAGCCCATCACCCTGGTCAGCAGCCACCAACTGGGTTGGAAAGCCCCAGGCAAAGAGCAGTGCTCAAGCCAACTCCTATCTCCAGGGCTGCATGCTTCAACTCTACCTTCCCCAAATGGAAATCACAACAATTCCCTGTCCCAGAGAAGGTTGCTGAGAAAAAGAATCACAAGACATGAAATACTGATGGAATAACATCTCAGAGAAGGAAGTCAGACCTTCATCTGCTGGAGTAGCCCACTTCCCTCACTCAAATTCTTGACACCGTCTAGCACCGAGTGGGGCTTACATCTCAATCCCTAAATTGGGACACTTGGTAGGTAAGAGCTTGTCCTTTATCTCTGCCTGCTCTGTGGTCTTCAAGACAGCTTCAGTCTTCAGGGTTCCTACCCTCTGATGCTTCACCAACATCAGGAAATGTGCCAGGAGGAAGGAACAGAAAGAAATCTGGAGGAGACAACAGTCATGTGAAACTCCGGCGTGAATGGCGCAACCAGTTGCATGTCAGGGGGCTTGGGAAGGGGTAACGGGAGCTGGCAGGGTGGGCAGTTGCTCAAAGGAAACCACAGAGGACTGACCAAGCACTTGAAAGATTCCACACATACCTCCCAAATACGCGGCGGTTACAAAATCCCTGCCCGGATGGGGGTGGTGGAGTTCCCTTGGGGGAAAAAGAAAAAAAAAGAGGGGGAAAAGGAAAAAACAAAACCCCAAACAACCATTCATGGGGCAGACAGAGGGCTGCAAGTCCTCTGCTTTCACGAGACACCGCAGGCATCAAGACATCGCTGGCCTGGAATCTGGGCTATGCTTGCGGTCCGTGAGGCGACTCCGAAGCCTTTGGTCACATTAAGCAACGTTACATGATAATGCTGCAGCACTTTCAGGCTGAGGGAGAAGGAAAACAAAACAGATGACTCTGGATGGAAAGGCATTGCTGTAAACCTGGGAGGGAGAAGAACATTCCTTCGGATACTCTTTTTGGCTGGTTGCGTCCTCTCCTCCCACCTCCCACCTCTCTCTCTCCCTTTCCCCCCCTCCTCCTCTTGGAGAATTGGTGACAGTAAATTTTGTTGTTTTTTTTTACTAATATTTCCATATTAAATAGAAAGTAAGAGTGTGAAAGGCCATGCAGAGCAGTGGCAGCTAGACAGTGGAATCTGCAACTGAAGGGTGGAGTTGGAGCACTGGAGAGGTGCCGGTTATTTATAGGGTATGAGAGAACACAAAAAATGTCTGGCCCCTTTAAGGCCCCTTAATCCAAACAACCAATGGAAAGGGAAAAAAAAAAAAAAAAGGGAAAAAAGAGAAAAATAAAGAAGAAAAAGGGAAGAAAAAAAAATGAGAAGAAAAGGCATCTCTGCCCTAGACTGTAAAGTGTGAAGGAGGACCAGGTGATGGCCTGGTACAGTCCTGCCCCGTCCCTCCAGCCAGACCTGTGCCCATGGCAGAGCAGCATCCCACTGGAGCAGTGGGACCGGCGTCAGGGCGAGGAGCCCCGTGCTCCCCAGGCAGCCCCGAGGCGCAGCTGCCTCCAGGGTGGGACGTGGCAGCTGTTTAATCCATGAGACAGCGGCGCTGGACAGGATGCGGAGATGAACAGCGCGTTCAAGAGATACCAAAAGGGAGACGCTGACAGTGCCGGGAATACGGCCTGGAAATTCCCTTTCTTCAGTCTGTGTTCATGGAGCAGCCAGGGATCCTTGCACCCTGATGCAAGAAGAAGATCCGTGGGATGTGGCCATTCACTGTCCTCACTCATTTTGGGATC
Source organism: Neopelma chrysocephalum (assembly GCF_003984885.1). Lineage (NCBI taxonomy): Eukaryota > Metazoa > Chordata > Aves > Passeriformes > Pipridae > Neopelma > Neopelma chrysocephalum. The sequence goes on from NW_020897735.1 coordinate 2,505,169, forward strand.
CATAAACTGAAGGATCATCTGTAAGGCCTTCTCATGTCTGAGTATTTCAGTGTAGATGTGGATGCTCTGGTTGGACCCTCGGCCAGGCTGGTCTAAGAAGGGTTATTTGGCTCTAGGTCTGGAAGATCACCACTTCTAGCCCTTTTCTAGGATTTCTGGTAGATTTTAGGCCAGCTGAGCAATGTCTTCCCTCTACAAAATGTCTTTCCTGAAGATGAGTGAGAGGGACCTCAGGGCAAAGAGGTGCCACACAAAGCACAGCACTTTTGTGCTCCAACTAAAACTCCTTTTTGCTTCTTTCCAAAAGAAATGCATGAGGTTATGACTGTTTTTTCTAAGCAGGCATAAGGGAATCATGAAGAGGTCCTGGAGGACACTCAGCACTTGGGTGATTTAGTGTACAGCAAAGTGAAGAAGTCATCAGCTTCGATGAACATACACCTGGAACCAGGGAAACTGAAGACAGACAATTCTGTGGATAGAGAGGAGTCAGTAAAGAGATTCAAAAGCTCAAGCAGATGACAGTGACACTAAATCCTCAGGTCTTTTCACAAGCCCTGCTCTTATTCCCTAGGATCCTGTTGAACCCATGAGCCTCCACTAATAGGTTTCATTCTCCTCTGCCAGTATCAAGTAACAAATGTCAGATCTCATATGGGAATCACTAACAACATAAAAATGAGATTTATATGGAAAGATGAAGTTCAAAAGAACAGTTACAAAACCCAGAAAGGTTTTGTTTGTACCCAAGTACACACAAATAAAATCAAAGTCAAACCAGTGCTGTTCAGGACTGAGATCACCATCGCCCATGACCTTCTCCCACCATCACTCTGATTTTGAATGCTGGACACTGGCTGCAAATTAATTTGCTGAAACTGAGGAAAATGCTTCCCTTATGTGTAAATAAGAAAAGGCCAAACATGCATTAGGTAATTTCAAACTTCCTTTAGCTGCTTGCTAATACTCCCTCCAGCTCCAGGAGCTCCAGAGCTCTAGCACTGCTCATGACCTTCCAAGTTCTCAAGAAGGATGACATAATGTCAAAGTCCTCAACGGCCAGTGGGTGATGCTGGTTGAGTTTTTCTGCTGACCACAGAAATGCCTAAAGCACCACAGATCTGGAACAAACAGAGGCATGGAAAGGTGAAAAGACTTGGTCACGGTGGGGCCTGGACAAGAGGGATAAGTCATCACAGCTCTTCTGATGTCAGCGCCCCAGGGAGGCTGGACCGGCATCAAGCAGAGCAGGGAGGAAAAGGAGGGAAGAGCCTCTTCCTGCTTGTCACAAGCCAATTCCAGGAAACTCGGACCTCGGCTCTCCTCCTGCTCTGGACTTCAGCCACTGGCTCGTCCTCCTCGGAGAATCTGTCAGCACACCTCAAACCCTCAAAAACTGGGGCTTAAGCCAAGGCCCTCAAAAGGAAGAAAAGGAAGGATGGGAGACAGAGTCCAAAAGTGTCTTTCCGCCCTAAAGGTGAGCCCTTTGGAAGAGGCTGGAGTCCCACTTGCTCTGCCTGGGGACGGCCTGCCAGGGGCTGTTTGATATGTGGAGTGAATGAAAACGTTACCCCCACACAGTGATGTTCCAGCAACTTTCAGCACCAACTTGTCTTTATCTTCTTTTGTTTTAAACACAGACTCTCGGGAAAGCAACTCAGCAGACCAAGCTGCAGAGCAGAGACAGAATAGAATTGTCTTTTTTTTTTGGCTTCCAACGCAAGAATGCAAAGCATTGTCTCTCTGGGAGGAGAAATAAGTATGGGCAAGTGTTTTGGCAAGAGAGCCACGAAGGAGAATGGAAGGCGAGGATGAGGCGGGGGAAGAGGAAGGGAGGGAGAGCTGGGGGTCAGATGGATGGTTTCGTCTTTTATAAATCTTGGATGGGGAAGAGGCACACAGATGGCTTTGTGTTTTAAAATGATTCTAATAAATCAACTCCATAATCATAATCAAAATGCCCTTGTCTCTCTTTTTTCCCTCCTCTTCCATGGATCACAGCTGAGCAAGGAGGTTGGAGCATGAGTCTGGTGAGGGAATGGCAAGTACTCGAGGTGAAACCCGGCTGTGTGTGAGGGAATGTGCAAACCCACATGCACATGTGAGCACAGCTGGGCGTGGGAGCCATCCCAGCACTTGCCATGTTACTTGTGAGTGAGCAAATGGCACGAGCAGGGGAAGGAATGAGCACGGGGGTCTTTGCAGCTGGCAAGGGTGGGCACATCCCTGTGGGAGTCTGGGCCATTTCTAAGGACGAAGAAGGTCCAAGAGCGAGGGTGAGGCTGCAGCTATCTGCAAAGAGAGGAGCTTCCCTGATGGTGGGGGAAGGAGTGGGAAAAGGCAGGGTCTGGTCTCTCCCAGGCGGGAGCAGACGTGCCGGGGAGGAATGCTGCGTCTCCGTTCCAGCGCTCCGTCTTGGCTGCAAGGAAGGTGCAGCCTCTCCTCCTCCTGCAAGAGCCACTGGGCCTGGTCCGTGGGGGGAGCAGAGACTCTGGCTGTTCGGCTTTTCCATTTGGAGCTCCACGTGGCACGAAATCCCATCGGTTTCCTTGCCAGAGGGAGCCAGGTGGAGAGAACAATAAAAAGCAGAAGGCGCGGGGTGGGGCGGGATGGTCCAGAGCGGATGCAGAGGATGGAATTAATCAGCTGTCCGGGAGGAATATTAGAGCTCTTCGGCTTGTCGTCAACGCCTTCTCCTCCTTCCCAAAGACAGACACAATGAGAGACCAAGGAACATTTCCTATTGTTACAGGGGATTTGTCCACAAGGTCCAGCCCCATGTGGAAGTCATTACCGGCTGGGAGTGGTAGGTATCCGCACAGAACATGCAGCTACATGGGATGGGGGAGGGCAACAGGGAAAAAGTGGAGAGACCAGAGATGAAGGGTCCCTGTCTAATTGATTTAAGCATCTCCAGGGAGACTGTCACCACAGCAGCCCAGCTCCAAGTGCAGGGATCACTATGGGCCAAGGTATGGAGTGTTTTGCTCAGTATCACCTTTTGGGCTGAGCCAAAGTGCTCCTGTGAGAAGCCATCAAGGGTAGCTCAGTGCCCTTGGTCAGGAGTGGATCATGCATTTCACTGCTGCTACCGAACGGGGAAGGGAGGGACAGTTACATCAAGGTTTTCTCCTCCCTCCTCTCACCCTCCCTAGACAGAAAACCAAAGTGGTTGCGGCAGCAGCTGTACAAAGCACGAGAAGAGCCGACCACTGCCCACCTGCACGTCCTCCCACTCCAGCAGAACTTGGCCTTCAGGATCATCCGTGGAAAAACGTAATTATCCATGGGTGAGAGCCCAGGACGGAGTGATCAGAGAGAGTCAGCACCCCCGTGCTCCTGGGGGAGGGCAGATCCTTTTAGACATGTTACATCTAAGCTCGGTTGTCTCACGCTAAATCGTACTTAAGTCAGCGGCATCTCCAGAAGTGGTGATGTCAACATCCCCAGGACAGCCAGAGGAAAGGGGCACCTCAGAAAACAATGGGAAATCAGCATCCCAACTCACTTGCTGCCACTTCTCTGTCTCCCTGCTCCTAATCTATTTGGTACTGAACAGGATTGAGAACAGAACAGATGTTGCTGTAGGTAAAACAGAATCCTGTGTACAACAAAGCTCCCCAGGTTGCTGTACGTAAAACAGAGTCCTGTGTACAACAAAGCTTCCCAGGTGCTCTCATGACTTCCCCAGCCATGAAGGAGAAGATAGAAACAAAGTCAATCATGTCTATTGGGGTAAAAATGATTGTATGGAGTCTATTTGAGCCATTTGGTCTGACAGAAAACATGGGATGCACTGGAAAGGAAAGTGAGACGACAAAGGAGGGCAGGCACACAGTCGAGGGTTCTAAGGGGAAACAGTCAGTGGGACAAGCAGTGTCTGCTGGGGTTTTCAGAAGCTCCAAAACATCAGACACAACTACCACAACTGCAGACAGGCACATGAGGTGCCTCAAACCACATATCCCAAACAGCACTGGGGGAGCAGGACACCACTGCTGTGGGGAGACCAGGAAGAACAAGGACTCTCAGCCACCCCAACATGCTGTAGGACACCCAGGACAACTGTCCCCAACCCAATACCTTTTGCACCACAAATTAAGCAGATTTCTCCAACCTTCTGCCCTCCTGCATGGCCCTCCTGCTACACCCTGCCCCACCACACCACACTTCCTGCTTCCACCAAGTTTGCCGCCCACAGAAGCCCTCACAAAGCCAGACTCGGTGATATGATGCTGTTGCTGCTCTTCTTTAAAAAGTGAAACAAGATAAAATATGAAAACTTGTTATACTTCCATGGAAGTTATCAGTGGGAAGCTTGGGATGCTCAGCTCCTTTATCTCCAAGGAATTTCACCTCAATTAAGCAGGATGTCCCTCCCCCCAGGGCAGCTTTCAGTTGGGTTATTTCACCAGCATGAACACTGCAGATTTTTCTTGTAAACAGTGTGAACATTCTCCTCGATTTATGTCCTTCAAGAGCTCATTTTTACCAACACTTATGCATCATAACACATTGCCCTCATCCTGCAAAATCTCAACATGGGCACAGCTTTGTGCCTGAGATCTCCCTGGTTTCAATGAGCTTTTCATCAGCAGCTTGCTGGAGAGGCTGAAGCTGTGCTTATGTTTTATGGATCTGGAAAAATTATTACATAGCAATAGGGTTCAAACAGGAGTCCCCAGCTTCATCAGATGTTTGACTCACTTGGTACATGCAGTCTAAAATGGAAACAGGGGATGGGAAACATAATAAAATGTAATAAAAATGTCTATAAACATTTCAGGTTATTGAAAAAAAAATCTCTTTGTAAGTTCTCTAACTTAAGAAATCATGAACATGTATTCTCACAAAGTTAGACTTAGAAGTAGCTCATATTTAATTCAAATTTGCATTGTTCCAATTATAACTACAAAGTACACAGGACATATACATGCATAAAATATATTATTACACTGTAAAATATATATTTATGTTACTTAAATTAAATTTAAAATTGAAATAATACTGAAACTAAATATATTTGTTTGCCATATGTATTTGGAGGACACGCTATCCTCATCCTGTAATACCAAAGAGTATAAAAATAAGGCTTGATATTGAAGTCATGGAACTCTCTTTTCTAATTTCTCTTTTCTCTCTTTAAAGAGAACTTTTTGGGCAGTCTGTTTAACATGATGTACACACTCTCCTCCGTGGTACTGAAGATGGCACGAGTCCAGTGTGGATCTGCCTGGTCCAGAGGGGGAAGCCCATCACCCCTCCAGCTGGCCAGGAAAATGGCTGTGATGCCACAAGGGCTCAGCAGGATGAAACCACCTCAGTGCTGCCTCATGGCACTGCCATCATCTCCTGTGACAGCAAAGAGGCCACGGCCACCACAGGGAAGGCCCACAGAGAGTCCCCACTGTCACCAGCCCGCGCTGTGGTGACCTCCCAGAGCTCCTCTGGAGCAGCCCACTGGCAGCACCACCTCTCTCCCACCTCCCTTCCCGTTCTCCCCCCACTCCAAGCTCTCCTTCCCCTTGCCTCTCTCTCTCTTTCACTCTCCCACCACAGCTGGTTAAAATTACGCTGGAATTTTGTTTTTCTGTCAAGTGAATTTGGACCTGGTAAATCCCTCCCAGCCATTCCAGTGGCCTCCCAGCGAACATCCAGGCTGCATGTAATACACATGATTTAAGAAAGGTGCTGCTGCTGGAGCTATTTCCGAGCACGTTCAGGACACAGGGCTGGGGGCAGCCAAGAGGGGCTCCTGAGGCTCCCAGACACCCGGGGAGGGGTGTCGGGGTGTCCACATGAGGAATGGGTGGGAGAAGGAGGAGAGGTCCGAAGGCATGGCATGTCAGCTGGAGAAGCTCACCTTGCAAAGATGATACAAAACCAAAAAAAAAAAAGGAAAATTAAAAAAAAAAAAAGGAAAAATGACAGCAGAAGAAAACAAAAACATCCCAGGCTTGGAGAATTCCCAGCCCTTTTGTCTTGAGAGACCACAGGAGCAAACATGAAAACCCTCCGGTGAGGGAAGCCAACAGGGAGCTGTGGTACAGGAGGAGAAGGACATGTTCTTGGCTGAGCCAGGGAAGGGCTTGCAACAACATCTTACAATCAATCAGGGCTCTGGGCGTGTACCTGCACTCATGTGCTCATGCCTGGCACGGCGTGGGGGCTCCCGGTTTGTGCCTGGGGAGCTGCCAGTTCTTGGTGGTCTTTGTCCCAGTTCTGCCTGGAGCTGGCAGAGCACAGGTCAAGGAGGATCTGAGTGCCTGGGGAGGTGGGTGGTGGGACCCGGGCAGGGATGTGTCCATGTCCAAGCCTGAGAGCCTCCCCTGCTCTGCAAGTCCGGTGGGGAATTCAAAGAGTCCTAAAATTGGTGTCCCATCCGCAGTGAAAGGCTTGGGTCACCCTCAAGGAACTCCAGGATCTCCCAAGAGACCAGGCTGCAGTTACGAGCAGGACTGGTGAGGAATATTAGGTCAAAACCAGTTGGCTAACCAAAAAGTCCTTCTGGTTAAAAGTAACAGGCTTAGAAACACAAGTACAAGTCAAAGAAATTTTGGCTTGGGGGAAGCAAAGTGAGGCAATCCCTCTGATAGCATTGAAACTGCCCCATTATGGCATTTTTTTTGGAATGGAACAATGCAATTTTAGCTTTCAAAGTGACTTTTTTAAGGACAATCACTGACGTTTAAAAATATTTAGTTTTTAAAAGGTCAGGAAAAGAAAAAAAACTTTTCAGTTTTTGCACAGCAAAGCCTCCAAATTAGCCCTAAGTGGGTTTTATGAGTGGGCAAGGATGGGAGGTAGGGGTTGTAAAGGGCAGATTTTATTTAATGGAATACTTCAGTTATTTTAGAAGGAAAGAAGGGGAACTGTTCCCTTTGGTCATAATTAAATGCATGCATGTTGTGCATATATACACATGTATATATCCACACACACATCTTTTCTCATCAGACTGAATATCCAGGCCCACGCCAGGTTTAATTAATTAATACCTGGTTGTGCTGGGCATGTTGATACCTGGACAATTCCTGACCCCAAAAGAGCAAACCAAAGGATGAATTAGGATCTGAGGGGCAAAGCAACAACTTAAACTCCCCCCATGGCTCAGCGGCAAACCTGCAACCAGAATCCAAGGAGCTCTGGGTATCACTCACTGCATTATGCACTTGGCCAAGTGCATGGAGGAAAAGCTATTTATAAGGTGATGACTGAACAGCCAAAGAGCCGAATCCATGGGCTGGGTTGGATGTGAGCATGAAAGAGAGGAGAGAGATTGGGTGTGCATGTGTGCGTGCCCACAGGCACGTCCATGCCCACCTCCTGGATGGGGCCAGCAACCACCTCTGAAATCACCCAGAGGAGGTGTAAAGAAAAGAAATAAAATCAAAGGCTGAACTTGGTACTAGTCCATATTCCTCCTCCCCTCACCTCAAACACAGTAATAAAAATGGTAAATTAACTTTTATTTTTTTCTCTTCGTCTCTGCTAAGCTTTAAATGATATGAGAAGTTTTTATATATAATATAGATTTATGGCTTTTTTGTCTTTCAGTTAAATGCCAAGTTATGAAAGAAAAGGAAGTTATGTTTTGGTCATAAACGGAAAGCACGCAAACAGAAAATCATTTAGATATTACTATTGCAAACACAATGCCTGCATCTTTATGTGTGTATAAATATATATTCACGCACACAACAAAGATACAGAACCAAACCCCAGGCTTATACATCATATTTATACACTATATATATGTGTACTTATAGAGAATTCACTTACTGACTTTTTTTTGGTGCTTGAAAACATGCCAGCAAAAAGCCAAAATGTCAGTAAACACACTGGATGTCGTCACTGTTTTCCCTCTTCAGGTTGGTTTCCCCAGTGTACAAAGGTCAGCTCCAGCTCCAGCATAAATTATTGCTGCCTATTTGACTCATAATACCATATCCAAATAATAACCAACACATGCTGGATGCTTTACGGATGAATAATTCCTACCCCAAAGAACTGGCAATTTAAACAGTTTAGGTGTAGCAAAACTGGGGGAAAAGCCTCACTGCCCAGGCTGCGTGGCCAGGGGCAGAGTAAATCCTGTGCCCAAGCAAAGCTTCCAGGACTGAACCAGCACCTCCACACCTGCCCCTTGCTGGACCCAAGGCAGGAGAAGCACCTGGGGCGAGTTCACGGTGGTCAAACCTTTGCTAAAACCCAGCAAACTTTTGGATGCTTCGACTTGGCGTGGAGCTGTCGCACTTTGGGACACCCGAGCGGGTGCCAGCACCGACGGATGGGACACTGCCTTCCCCTTGCAGGACGGGGTCGGGCTGTCACCCACCACTGCCCTGCAGGTCCTGCTTTGGTTGAGCACGTGGTTGAGACCCCTCCAGCCACCACGACGCCCTGTGTCCCTCCTGCATGTGATGAGCATGAGCACAAAGCCCTGCCGTTCCTCAGAGCACATCCCCAGCCTGTGCTGGCTCCGGCCCTGACATGTAAATAATGACATACCATTTCCACGGCTTTCCAGCCTATTACGCTGCTCTTTGGACCTTGCCTCCCATCAGAAGAGAAAACCTGCGTCCCTGCGTGACCCTCCTGGCGCAGCCAAAGCAAACCAACGTGCTATATTTGTTTTTCAAGCCCTGGCCAGGAATGATTCCCGTAAGGCTCAGCCTGGCTTAATGGAGCTGTGTCTGTGCTCTGCCTCTAAGCCTACACTTGGCCACGGGGCTGGAGCTGCCTTTGCACTGGCTCGGGTAGGACGGAGCGGAGTTTGCTGAAGGTAACAGTGAGAAGCAGCAGCAGCAGCAGAAACTGATGGTGGGGCAGGGGAGGAGGAAGAAAAAAAAAGGGAGACAAGGGAAAACAAGGAGGAGGGGCAGACAGAGGGTGCTCCCAACCTTCCCAATGTATTGCGGCTGTTCTGAGACAAACTTGGCTGGACAGCAGGTTTCCACTGAGGAGCGTGGTGAGAGGATAGCCAGGGCTGCATGAGCCATCACCAGGACCTCCTCACCACCTGTGTCACGTCTCCACACTCACCCCCTCCAGCTTCTTGCCTGACCACTGCAGCAGCTCCAATGTTTCCTTGGAGGTGGATACTGCAGTTGTCCAGGGCGGGCTGTGCTCCTGGGGGTGCCACAAGGAGTGGTTTGGTGTCAGGGGGCTGGTGCCATTGCTCATGGCCCTGCTGCTTCTCCTCTCTGCTTCCTGACAGCCCTCAGCTCCCTGGGGCCAACAGGGCTGATCCCAGACCTGTCACCAGCTGCTGAGGTGCTGCCACAACAAAAAACATCGCAGTGTGCACCAAAACCACTGCAGGGCTGCACTGCCCTTCCCCACTGGCCCTTTCCCCACTGGTCCTGTTCTTGGGTCAGGGCTACCCAACCTCCTTCCTCCCAGAGGAGCCTCCTCGGGACTGCACACAGCGTGAAAGATGCAGAAATCACTTTTGGGTCCTTCACCATCACATGTCTACCTCCAGCCATTCACTTGTTCCATTCACTCCAAAGAGTGATGACATGAATCCTGCCCTAAGATAGGCATGTGAGATCCTGAGCTTTTTCCCATCACAATTAAGCCCCGTTCTCTGTGTCTTGTGAAGCCTTTTCCACTCCCATGGGTACCTGCTTTATTGCAGAGGTATCTGCAGTACAGTAGTCCTGGACACCACTAGAACACCACATGCAGAGCCCCATATACAGACTGTCTTGAAAGGAGGGTACAGAGGGATTTCTTTTTCCAGGAGGCACCTTTTCCCATCAGGATTTCCTCACTGGATGCACTCAGCAGAGCAACAAGCAGGTTTGTCCATCCAATGATGTTTGCAGCCAGCTGGGATGTATTCAAATGGAGAAAGATTCAACACCTTAGGAAGAGAACGGCCATGAAGTTTGGACCCAGCATTAAACTTCTAGTGAGTTTGTGCTGTTTTAAGTTTTTTTGTTGGGACCTGTCCTCTGAGGAAGCACCCATTGCTGCTGGCAGGTGGGAACCCAGGGTGGTTGTACCCTCCACACCCACACTGCAACCCACCCAAAATGCAGCCATTTTAACACACTTGGTGCCCAGGACATAGGAGAGTATTCAAATGCCCTCACCCTGCGGCCAGGATTACTCTGCATTGTGCAAACAACCAACCCCTGAGCCCAGCAACCCTCACCAAGGTCAGCCTCAATGAAGAGACACATCTTCCTTTGAACATCCTCAAACCCAGCAAACAATTACCCAGAAAACCACCAGAGAATCATGTCTGGGAGGTCTGGATGTTGCACATCTCAGACTCACATGCTCAGGCAGAAGGGGAGATGAGCACTCCAAGGCCATCTCTCAACCACAGGGATCCTCCACCCCTGGGCAGCACAGGCAGTGGGGAAGAGGAAGCTGAACTTTTAGTGGTGAATGTAAAATATTTCTACTAAACCAGAAGCTCTGCCCAGAGGGTATCGAATGACTCAGCTGTGCACAAGGAGTCCCTTGCCCCCCGGGTAGCGTGCCAGGCCAGCCCAGGCACGTGGGACCACAAGTCACCACTTGTGTCAGGGTGGAATTAAGAGCATTGAGTCAAATTCCTGACCACAGCCACAGCTGCCCACGGGCTGTGGCTCCAAGGGAGCCACGGTACCCACAGCAGCATCTCAGAAATGCCATCTCCAGCTCAGAGCTCCTCCCTGACCCCCCATCAGTGGCCAGTGAGTGCATGGGCATCTCCCACAGGCTCACTGCAGACACAGCACATCCAGCTGTAACATTCCAGCATCCTTCCCCAGCGTGGTACTTGATGAGCTAAAATTCTGTTCCTGCAACCTGTACCCTCCCTGGTCCTGCTGCAGGGACAGGGCAGGGCTGTGGGGTGGGGAGGTGGGGGGCCTGCAGGGCACGGCCTGGGCACAGTGTTGGAGATGCCACCCTTGCCCAGAAAGTCTGGACAGGCTGGAGCACGGGCAGAGCTGCAACTCCACCTGGAAGCTGCAACTCCACCTGGAAGCTGCCTGCTCCTACCTCCCTGGGAGGGAGGGAGAAGGCAACAGTCCCACACGTCCCTTGGGATGTAAGTTACTGTCCTGCCTGCAAGGCAAGGCAAGGCGGGACAGGGAAAAGCAAGGCAAGGCAAGGAGCACACGGCGAATGGCAGGGCTGGGGCTGCCTGAGTGCAGAGCGACCCAGACGGGGCCCCCTCGGCTTCCCGGCCAAGGCAGGACGGAGCAGCCCAGCTGCTCGGGCTTGGCTTCTCCTTGCATGGCAGCTGGGGGGGGAGAGCCAAGCGCAGGGAGAGACGGGGAGCGTGTGCGTGCACGGGGGGCTGCAAACGCCCGCCCCCCTCCAGCCTTCCCTCGGCTTGGGGGCAAAAAAAAAAAAAAAAGAAAAAGGAGTAAGGAATTAGTAATTAGAAGGTGAAACCAGGACATAAAAGAAGCAGAAAATCGTCTCAAAGGGTGCTTTTTTCTTTTTAAAGGTTTCACCAAGATTTTTGCTTTTCCCCAGGGTGTCCTTTGCAAATCAGGCCTCACTGTAAAGGCTATTGGATATGACTCTGACGTCAGCAGGGAAAAGGTCCCCAGACTCTCATTAGAAAGGGGAAGAAAAAAAGAAATCTATCCTTTTTTTTTTTTTCCCTGACCAATTTAACCTTTTCAGAACAATAAACAGGCTGGTTACAGGACAAAACCAAACAAGCAAAAGGGCTGTGGGCTCCACTGCCTGAGGATGAGGGAAGGTGTGTGGTGGGCAAATGCCAAGGGTTTGAGCTGGCACTGTGGCCAGGCAGCCCCATGCTCCCCATCCTGGCTGGCTCAGCACCCAAGGGCTCAGCACCAAGGGGTCCGTGAGCAGCAGCACCATGCCCATGAATGGGGTTGTTTTTAACCCTTTGCTGGTCTGGGAACTGAACATTTCACCACCTGAGCCAGTGTTTTGGCATCAGAAAGGGGTCTTGAGATGCTCTAGGGCAGCTGCCTGGAATGGGGAGCCGGAGCAGCCAGCGGTGCCCAAAGGCAATGATGGGTTTTGTTCCTGGCCCTGCTGCTGACGCAGCCACAGTGCTACAGAAACCAGAGAGTGGGACAAAATGCTGCTCTGCTTTACCCCAACACGCAGCCAAACTGAGTTACTGTAACTGTCCTGCTGAAGCAGCTCAATGGGTGAAATGTTGCAGCAGCTTCCCAAATGCCCCTTGCAGACCTCCCATCCATTTTGGAGAATGCTTGGATGTCAGGTTTTGCATGATCCTTGCATACAGGCCTTATAAAGAGTAGTGTAGGGTTATTAATGTTCAGAGTCCTGGGTTGCCATTTCAGGGAACAACAGAGGTGTGAACGAGGCCCTAAGGGGCCAGGCTCAGTCAAGAAGGGTCCCAGCCATAGAGATTGTGTCCAAGTCTCTGGAAAATAAGATACTTAAGATGGTGAAGGGTCACACCTAAAAGAAATCAGCCCTTTCTGAATTATAAAGATGAGGCTTGTTGGTGTGCAGCCCATGGGACTGTGCTGATGGAGCCTGCGACACCCAGGGTGGGCAGTGACCCAGAGGGAACATCTGCTCATCCACATTACTTCGGGCCTGGTTTTCCCAGCCTGGGATGAGCAGATCCTGGTGAGCAGATCTGGCAGGGCTGCTCGTGAGAACTGGGCTGCTGCCCTTCCTCAGGAAGCAGGAAGGACAAATCACCCCAAGGTGGGAAAAAGACACCGCGAGTGGCAGATTTGGCTGATGGAGGAGGGAGGACCAAAGGGCTGGGTGGCTTTTCCAGCCTTCCAGTTGCCCACGCAGGACCCCACTGTTCTCCAGCCCCTGTGCACACTGGGGGATGCTGCAAGGTCCCCTCTTCTCTTTCTGGGTGCCTTTGTGCTCTGAGCAGCCCCTTCCCTTGGCCCAGCACCATTTCCCACACTGTCCATGGAATGAGAAGTCCCCTGACACAGTGGGACTCTGCTTTAAACCCTGCCCTGCACACCCTAAAGCCACAGCACCCGATCCCACATGCTCTCCCATCCTACTCAAGGCACTTTTCCTTGCCCCCATCGCACTATAGGGATGCACAGCACTTCCCCCTGCTGCCGATGCCGGAACCGCGCCAGTGCCGGATACCAGTTGCCCCAGTTCAGCTGTGCTGGCGAGAGGATGGGAGCTTTGGCCAGATCTCCGCCCAGCCACGTCCCTCCAGGGTGGAGAGGGAGGAAGCACAGAGGCCTCTCGCTCCCAGCCGCCTGGCCCCAGGCTTGGCTTGTCTGCGCTGGGGCGGGCGCGCAGACAGGGCTCTTCCCTCTCTCTTTTCCTCTCCATTTTGTACTTCACTGTCCAGGGCAGTGAATGTGGAGCCCATCAGCCCAGAAAGCTGGGATTGCTTTCCCACCACTCCCCTGTCATTAGCACAGTCACGTCTGTCCTGTGGCACTGCCACCCACGCTCAGCCCTTCCCTGAGGTCTGACAGGGCCGTGCTGGGCTGGACGAGCCCAAGATGGGCTGCAGGGACCTTTCTGGGATAGACAGATGAAAATCCCTCTGCAACAGGACTAACACCTCTACAGGTTGGGTCCTGGACATTTTCTTGGCTCTCACTGAATGCAGGGGGAAGTGAAGCTCATCAGCAGTGGATAGGGAAAGCAGTACTGTTATTCTTGGGATTAGGATTTAATCTCCTCAATTGCCTGCCCCAGACACAGTCCCTCCTGCCCTGGCCACGGCTCAGGACCTCCTCAAACCCCACAGGTTTGTCAAAGGGCATCAAAAGGTGCCAAACCTTGTCAAAGGAGAGAGGGCAGAAAACAGCTGGGGATTCCCAGCTCCTATTGCTCCCCGATGTCCAGGCTGCACCTTTGCAGACATTCACCCCAGCTTCTTCTCCCCATTCACTTCCCCACCCTGGCTAAACCACCAGCCCAGCAAGGCCAGCCCAACTCAGACATCACCTTGATTTTACCCCACTGAGACTCACAGGGGGGACACCCACCCGCCAGCATCAACAGCAGCTTTGTGCTGCATGGGGTAATCCTGGGGGGATGGTGATAAAGATCTCCTCATCCCCATGGAAATCGAGCCATGTTCCTCACATACCTCCACTAATTCAATTTTACACTGTGTGACTAGACCTGCCAAACCTTTATTATTCTTTCCTCTTGAGAAGTTTGCAGCAGAGGGGTACGGCGGGCAGAGGGGAGGGTGGGGGGCACAAGGGAGGGGTGGGCTCCCTCCTGCCTCTCCTGAACCTGATCTCTGCAATAAATGGTCGTGCTTGGTCCTCTTCAGGCATGGTTCATTACTCTCCCTGTAATGAGGATGGAGGGCAAGAGAAGTCTGAGGCAAATTTGTAATTGCTTGGAAATACCGGGGGGAGGAGGCAGTGGATTTATGTGAGTGTGAGGGGAAAAAGCCCATGGAGAGCATCCTCTGCAGCTCTCCTAACATAGCTTAGCCTGGCATGGACTACAGCTTGTCTCACACTTAGTCTCCACTTCTGAGATGCCCCAGTTGGGACTGGCAATGCTTGGGAGCAAAAAAAGTGCTGCAAAACAGTCCTTATGATGTTCTATAGCTCCTTGGGTTTGCATCTGCAATAACAGATGTTTCTGCACCTGCAACAGCATCTGCAGCTAAATGTCTCTGCAAAACCCCAATGGATCGTGTGACATCTGACACAGCACAGGGTGCAAGAAATCCAAAAAGGTGTTTTTACGTAGGGATCATCTTTTAAAGTCCATGCAAGATCCATTCAGAGGATACACACAAGGAAACTGCCAGCTCAGAGCCTCTCAGTCTGCAAGAAGATTTCTTGGGGGAGCAAATAATAGTACAGGCAAATCCATTTTCACAGAAGACTTGGTCTGCTGGAGTCCTGGGTCTGGTCCAGCACCCAGGGCTGGCACTGGAAAGCAGATGGGAGGTGGCCTGTTGAGCCATCAGACTGGAAATCTCAGCCTCTTATTGCAGCTGGGGCTCTGAGCAGCCTGATCTGGTGGAAGATGTCTTTGTCCATTGCAAGGGGTTGGAACAAGATGATTTCTAAGGTCCCTTCCAACCCAAAACATTCTGTGACTCCTCACAAATCCTTCAGACGTGGTTTCCTGCACGTGAGGAAGGATGCATAAGAAGGCAGGTCATCATCTAGAACCAAGATCAGATACTCAGCTTCTGAAGGAAATCTGATTTTGAGCCCATTCAGAAATTTATCCCAAATGGAATATGGATTGAGTTCTGCTGGTGCCAAATGCAACTGTTCAACTGAACTCAGAACAATGGGAACCAAGACACATAAATTACAAGAGACATTGATTAATCTACTAATGAGGGTGTGCAAAACTTCTTGAGTTCCCAGTCATCAGAGATCAGAGGCAGGGGAAGGGTGAAATTTGGATACAAGTAAGTAAATAGAAGCATGGAATGGTTTGGGTTGGAAGGGACCTTTAAGATCATCTCATTCCAACTCCTACCATGGGCAGGGACACCTTCCACTAGACCAGGTTACTCAGAGCCCCATCCAGCCTGGCCTTGAGCACTTCCAGAAATGGGAAGTCTACAGTTTATTAGATATAAACACAGAGAAAATATGGAATTCAGTATTGTTTGCAGGATTTAAAAAAATTAGGTGAAAAACCTGATAAGGTCCAACATACACAAAAAGGCTAAACCTGAGGGCATTTTACATTTTATTATTTTACATATTACTGAAGCTTTCATGTGTTTCATACCTCCAAACAGCCTACACTAAGTAGTTGTAATATCTACAGCCTCTCCTGGCTACTTGAAATGCAAATTAACAACGTGTTCCAGGCTGATTTAACTTTCACATTCAATAACTGAGGCTTTTTTCCTTCTCTCTGCCCTTTTTTTTTAATAATTTTGCAGCGAGATTACCCACTAGTTTTCTTTCAAACCTTAAATTACTCTTATGCATTCTCTACATTAGTTCCACACTGAAGCTATTTGTTTGGGATTAGTTATACTTACCTAACTCGAGGGGTGCAGGGAGGATTACTGGGAGTTTGCAAAGGGCTCTGCCAGTGGAAAGCACTGTCTAAATGCTAAGTGTTATGAAGTCAGATGAGCTATTTACTGATCCCAATTGGTAATATCCCCCCCTCCAAACTGGATGCAGAAATTGAAAGAGCAGAATCCTTTTCTTGGAGAGACAAATAGTGACAGAAGGCCAAGCCAAGGTCCACAAATAAAAGAAATCCTAAAACATCACTTAAGGTCATAAAAGGGCTGGGTTTATTGCTGATATGAATAAGCACTGAGTGAGTGGAGCATGGGCAGAGAGGTTGCAGGGGGGGAGGAGGCAAACCTACACCTTGTGGGATCTTCCCTCCAGCCTTTCCCCATCATCCACTACACAAACCAAACACCCAAACAGCTCATCTGGCAACAGCTTGCAGCCTGGCTCTTAAACAGAGAGACAGACTGAGCTCCTGTTCTTTACAAAGATGAGTTTTACTGATGCAACGTGACCTTTTGCTGGGCGGTGGTATCGATTGTTTCATCTTGCAGCAGCACCTCAAGGTCCCAAGAGGGATCAGGGTCTTGTTGGGAGAGATTTTATATGCATACACATGAGCAGGCAACCCCTGCTTCAGGGAGTTGGACTCAATGATCCTTATGGGTCCCCTCACTGTGATGGTGAAATAGTGTCACCATCATAGTCCCACATTGGCTCTGTACACACACAGATGGAAAAAAAACCCAAATCAACCCACATCTTCAACAAATCCACCATGACTCTATTCATAGAGGTGGGAGGGCTAAAGGGAGCATGGGCCCTTCCCCGGTGCAGACCCTGCACCTAGAGCTGAATCCTTCCCAGACACAGCCAGGAGAATCCAGACAGAGGTGGAGGAATGAGGAAGAGAGGAATGGGGATGAGGATAAAACTCATGTGTCTGTACACATGAAAGTTTTGGGAGAAAGCTCTGAGAAAACATGCTGAAGGGATGGGGACAGCGCAAAGATCCTTGTCTAGAAGCCTATTGCACAGGCAATTAAATTGAAAGTGCTGGGGAGAAGCTCAGAGATATTCAAGAGGTCAACAGCAGAGAGAAAAGTCATCAACAAACACTTTAGGGCTGAATGATGGAGCTCTGAGAGGCCTGACCTAGTTGAAGATGTCTCTGCTCACTGCAGGGGAATTGCAGTAGATGGTTTTTAAAAGTCCCTTCCAACTCAAACTATTCTATGATCCTAATACAGGCTCTGGGGTGGGACTCTTCCCCCAGAAAAGAGACAGTGCAAAGCCCCAAACTCTCTTTTACCCAAGTCCTCAGCTCCTGGTATGGGCAGATACCCAGAACAGGCACCAGAACTCTGCCAGTGAAACCCTCCATGGGGAGACAGGCAATGGGTTGTGTGGGCAACCAGGGCGTTTTAAGAAGGGTGAGGAGACAGGAAAAATAGGCAGAGGTCTCACATCTGTCAAAAAAGCCATTGGACCACAAGGAGGATAGGGGAATGGTGCTTGGGATTGGCTGCTGACTAACAGAGGACTGTGTGTCCAAAAGGTGGTCTTTTTTCCCCTGTTTACTTCTCCAGGTATATGAGTTGGCCTAACAAGAGATTTTACCTCCCCTAACAAACCACATCTCATTAAATATTTCTTCAAAGTAGAACTCAGCGGGGAAAAAAGAGAGCACAGGCACCAAGAGTGCATCTTCACAGATGCAGCCTCCATTCCATGGCTGGGAATTGCCACCAGGATGGGAAACTCTCACCCACAACCGGCAGAAAAAGAGGAGACAGCATCCTCCGGCCCCCCCACTTCACCCACAGGGGACCAACATGTCCATACTGTCCTTTCCCCCAGCCACAACTATACCATGAATTTGACCTTAAGTTTTGTAATAGTCTGGGGTGACGAACAAGGCATTCTTGACACAGTCAGTGTTTGTGAAAAAAACAAATGAAGACAGGAATAAATAAGCAGAGGCCCGGCCGCAGACTGCGCCGGGCTCCGCTGTGGTTGGCACTTACAGCCCACGGTGGCTGTGGGGAGGGTGACCAGCCGGGGTGGTCAGTGGTGCTGCCGGGGCAGGGTGCCCTGGGCAGGGTTTTGGGGTCAGAGAGGGGTTGGTGGGCACCCACTCTGCGGGCACCCCTGCCAGCCCCCAGAATTGCTGTGGACACTGACAGGCTCTTCACCTGGAACAGGCACCTTGGCTCTCTGGGTCATCACAATGCTGGGATGTGCTTCCCCAGAAATTCTTCTGGAAAGGCCTGGGGTTAATTTGTGGGGGTAATGGCTCAGTTCAGCCTTTAATTCCCTCTGGCAGTGCTAAAGTCCTGCTTGCCTGGTCTGCCAGACCTCCTACCTGACCTTGGGCAAGTCCCTCCATCTGCTCAGGCCCTGGGCAAGGAGCTGTCCCATACACACCATACCTGATACAGTGGAATTATCACCCCAGCAGGGACCATCAGGCTCTAACAGAGACTGGGTGGAGGCCTCTTGGGAAGTTCTCTCAATTATCCATGAATTCAGAAAAGCTTCCTAACTGAGAAGAGAAAATCTCTTGATGATTTTTGTCGCATTTTGCTGATTTCTCCTACAAAGACAGAAAAGGAGTATGGCTCCTCATTCTCTCTGCAAGCTTTAAGAGCACACAGAACAGCATTTGCAAGATAATTTGGTGGTCACAGGGGACTGGGTTTTATTCCTCAATCGAAAACTGGCTATTAAACATCATTTAAAGAACAAAATAAAAATAAAACAGCAATTTCTCCTTTTATTCTCTCCCCATCATCATCATTAACCTTCTATCTGCATAATATCCCTTTGCCAAGGATCTTCAACAGAGTAATAAAATTTTAGTACTTAAACCTTATCAGTGCTCTGTAAGGGAGTATTCTTCTCATTTCAGAGAGAGGGAAACCAAGGCACAAAGAACTGGAATGACCTGCTCAAAGTCACACTGAAAATTATTAGTCGAGCCAGGAATAGATTCCCCGAGCCCTGAACCCCGGGAGGCAGCGGCCCACAGGTATGCTGCTCTTACAGGCCAATTAGCTTTTATGGAAACGTTTAAGGAAACATTTCCTTTCACAGACTCTGCCTGCTAATTTACTCCCGAGCTTTGTCATCCGTGAGGGAAAGTGTCTCAGTTTTTAGGCTGTCGCGGAACAACTCGGCCCCTTCCCTTGCTTGAGACAAACGCGCTTTCAGCAAGATCTGACAGTGCAGAGCACCAAGCCGGTTAAAAAAGGGCTGGAAGAGGTTTTTTCTGTGGGTCCCTGCCTACTAATTAAGTCTGATTGCAGAGAGTTCGTCAAAGCAGAGGGCTTTGCACAGAGACACAACCCTGGGGATGTCGGGGCTCCGGGTGCGGAGGCTTTGCTTTCCCATGCAGGGCTGCTCGGCTTGGTGGGGAAGAGCTGATTTTCCACCTAAATCCTCAATATCCCTTTAAAGGAGACAGTAGGGAAAGGCAGGCGGGGGCAGAAGAGAGGAGGGATGGGATCAGGCAAGCTGGCACAGGAGAAAAGCAGCCCCTTGTTTGCTTTCCATTGCTCTCCGTGGAGAAACAGTTAATGGGTTGGGAGGTTTCCACCCTTCCAGGATGGAGCCTTTTCCTCCCCTTTCGAGTGCCCCCTGCCTTCCTCCTCCAGCGACTGGGAAGCTGTGACTGCTCTACACCGCTGACACCTCGGCTGCTCTGGAAACCCATGAACTGTTTGAGAAAGGTCAGCTGGCAGCCGCTGCATCCCTTCTCCTGCCTTCCCAGCCCGGATGGCCTTGGGCAGTGCAGGAGCCCCCTCTGTAGGCAAAGACCCACAGCTACCAGCATCCTCTGCTTCTTGCCATGTTTTTTTTTTGCCAACAGCCCCTCTTTGTCCACCCTGACCCCTTCTTGTCCACCCCAACCCAAACCCCCACCATGGGGCCAGAGGGAGAGCGGGGTTGCGGGGCTCGGTGCCAGCCAGGGACCAGGGCTCTATAGTCAGCCCCATTACACAGGACATGAACCAAGGCTGGACATCCCACAGGACAGCAGATTTGCCATCAAAACAGCTGATGTCTTGCCAGCTTGCTGTAGCAAAATAAAATAAGCATATCTCTGTACAGCCTCAGGCTTTGATATGTCTCCTGGGTCGAGAGCTGCCCTCTCTCCAACCTCTCCAAAGCAGTCACCTACTTTTCTCTGGTCTCTTGCCAAAGCTGAGCTCCTCAGTGCTGCACAAGCACTTTCCCAGCCCCTTGGTGCCTTGGTGCACTCCTTCACAGTACAACAGAAGGAAAGCATCCACCCCCACTGTTCCTGCATCCTCTCTCCTGCACTTCCTCATCCCAGCACTGCACAACACCCAGGTGAGACTCTCAAGCATTGCCACAGCTGCCCCAAACTACTCTTAACCCCAGATTCTGGTTCAAAATGACCCCATTTGGTACATAAGTTATGCTGCTATATCCAGCCCCCAGACACTTGCTGGGGCCAGCAGTGAGTTAAGGGCAGATGAACACCAGACTGGAAGCAGCAGAGGCAAGATTCCTGCCTGGATGTAAACAAGCTCCCTCCTTCCCAAAAGAGGAGCCTTTCTGGGGCTGGGAGGTTAGCAGCTGAGTCAAGGGCTTCTGGCAGTTGTTATCAGCCACTACTCCCACAAAACTCTGACCACAGCCTTTAATAAAAGTGTGAATTTGCCCGTGTTTACTCATCTCTGTCCCCACCAGTCACAGTTCCTCCTCCCTGGAGATGCTCAGCCTGTGTTCACCATTTCCTTTTTCATACCATCAGCCCTTCCACACCCCTCCTGCTCAGTCATACACCCAGAATATTTCCTGCAGCTTTATAAGGATTTGCTAACCTATAGGATTATAGAACCATGGAATGGTTTGGGATGGAAGGGACCTCGAAATCATCAAGTTGAAACTTCCTTGCCATGGGCAGGGACACCTTCCACTATCCCAGGTTGCTCCAAGCTCCTTCCAACCTGGCCTTGAACACTTCCAGTGATGGGGCAGCCACAGTTTCTCTGGGCAACTTGTGCCAGGGCCTCACCACCCTCATCATAAAGAATTTCTTCCTAATAATCCATCTAACCCTGCCCTCTGGCAGTGGGAAGCCATTCCCCCTTGTCCTGTCACTCCAAGCCCTTGTCTAAAGTCCCTCTCCAGCTCTCTTGTAGCACTTTTAGGGACTGGAAGAGGCTCTAAGGTCTCCCTGGAGCCTTCTCTTCTCCAGGCTGAACACCCCCAGCTCTCTCTCAACGTGTCTCCATAGGACAACAAGAAACCCCATTTGGGATGGCCTGTAGTTGGGAGAAACATACTCTTACCCATCCCTGTCCCCCTTTGTACAAAGCCCCAAGAAATGTGCCCCATGACAAATGGGGGTGGGGCAAAATTAGGAAGATGATGAAGATCTAAAGCCAATTTGTAGGCACCCTGAAATAACTTGATTTCTCTGGTTTTCTGCGAGCACTTCTGTCCGAGAAGTAACATTACTCATTTTCATTTGGAGAAGTTTCAGCGTGCAACAAAAATATCTCAGGCTCAGTAATGAGGCAAGAAATCGTGCTTACGTAGCTGAGCAAGTAACATCACTCAACTTTCCCGTCCTTGTGGTGGATGAAAAATGATTGGAGAATAAATTAATCCTAATAAATGCAGGATTCTGATCAGGCATACAAAACCGGCGATGCGTCTGCAGGATGAGCAATTGATGAAGCCATTGCTTCAAAGGTGCCTTGATGCAATTAGTCACCTGTAAAACATGCAGCAGAGGAGAAAATCCCGCTCCTTTTGTTAAGGAGCAGGGAAACGCTCCGTGCGTCCGAGTGATTTATGGGACACAGTGCAGCAAAATTAGAGCGTGCAGCAATTAGGGCCGTTCTCTCAGAGATGAAAGGCTGGGGGGAGATAAGTGGAAGGATGGACAGGATGCAGAAGGGCCAGATGAAGGCAGAATGCCAACAACGCCACATTTCTGTGCTGTTGGTTTTTAACAGGGACTATTTCCCCTTTGCACAAACTGCTGTGAGGGGGAAAAATCAGGCTGCACATGCAAAAAGTGGTGCCACTGAAGATGAATCCAGTCATTAATCACCAGCATGAGTATCCGTAATTAGAGCTGCCGGGAGTCACAGGAGCAAGAGTCAAAGGCTCTAACAGGATTATGGACAGATCTGGATTGTTTTATGGCTATATGAGCAGATAAAGGGACTCTATCACGTGCTCAAGGAGGTCGTTGGATAAGCACAGGGGAGATGGCATTTCCCATCCCCAGCCCCGCGGCCCGGCTTCAGTGTCCACCACACCCTGTGCCCACCACAGTACGTGCAGAGAGGAGGGCAGGGTCACCCCGGGGGAGAGGACCCTCCCTGCAGCACCCAGGGCGCAGGATCAGCCCCCAGCTGGGAGCTGAAGGTTGCTGGCTGACCCGGCCGTGCCGCAGCGGGGTCGGTTTCGGTGCAGCTCGGTGTGTTCCCATGGATGCGCCAGCTGTTTGTGGCTGGAGGATCCAGGCAGATGCCGAGCAGCCGACCCTCCTGCACAGCTGGAGTGAGCAAGGAAAGCCTGTCCAGCCACCCACCTCCGGCTTTCCAATGTTCCCCCCATCACAGGCCATCTCGCTGGCTCACACGCTCCTTTCTCCAGCCCCATTTCCCAACAAGCTCTGGCAATGTCTCTCTGCAGCCAGG
This sequence comes from Neopelma chrysocephalum, assembly GCF_003984885.1. Taxonomy (NCBI): domain Eukaryota; kingdom Metazoa; phylum Chordata; class Aves; order Passeriformes; family Pipridae; genus Neopelma; species Neopelma chrysocephalum. The sequence continues at coordinate 2,527,790 of NW_020897735.1, forward strand.
AGGGAGCAGGGAGGCTGGGAGCTGAGGCCAGGCAGAGCAGGGGCCAAAAGTCCTCCCAAAAGCTTCCCCGGGAGGGGAACACGCAGCCTCTCTTGAGGTCTGAGGGCCCCAGCACCCAAATTTAAGCAGCTATTGCTGCTTCTCTGAGTTCTTCCTTAAAAACTGGACAAGTTCTGGGAGATTTTAAAGACAACTCCTTAACTTAAATAAGGAGACAATGATCATGCCTTTATCCCCAGAAATCAGCCAAGATGGGGCTGTGCTTCCAGACACCATCCCACCATCCTGGGGGTATCCAACAGAGGAAGCTCCATCAGCTGCAGAGCTGTTGGAGGACCCCTTGGAAAGTCAGGATGCTGAGGAGGAATAGTCCCTGCAGCTACTGCATATTGTCTCCAGAGGGTCTGGCACAGCCCAGAGCACCCAGATGGGGTGACCATCTCCCATCTGTGAGAGTTGAGGCACCAGGACGGGGCAGACCTGATGGTTTCTTTGATGCTGGGGGTACCTACTCCTCCTGCTCACTGTGTTCCACCAGGACGGGCACGTCCACCTGAGCATGACACTCTCCACCTACCCCGACAACCCCCAGGTTTTCCAAAGGAACTGGCAACACACACACAGAGATCTGAAAATTATCTGCAGCCAAGTGTGAACTTCTGAGGCTTGAGAGCAGCCAGCACAGTAAATGTTAACTGTGCAAAGATTTAGACCTCTTGCTCTTAACTGGCTCTTCTGGATTTAGAGTCCACATGCAATTTTTACTGCTGAACGCCTCAATTTCCCAGTCCACACAATGGAGTTGGTGAGATTTATTGATTTCCACAGATGACAGCACAGGATAAAGAAGAGCCAAGTATTATCTGTTATATTGTACAAGCTCTCCTCTCACAGCACAGCCAAGCTACTGCTACCTGCCCTCTTGAGCATGCACACATCTGGGTGTGCCACAAAGGGTGTGATGGGCAGAGTGGCATCTCAGCCACACCTCAGTGTTCCTTGACTCCACTGTCATCCCAGGCAAGTGTCCAGGGCTGGCACCAGGGAAACAGGGAGTGAACCTCATTAAGGCCAGCAAATTGACCCACTGGGTGAATGGATCTCTCTGGAGTTGAAATCCAGCTCCTCTCAGTGTGGGTAATCACCATATTGAGGAGGTCTGTCCCAAGGACAGCCCAGCCAAGGATGGTAGAATGACTCTAAGAGCCTGGCTGCTCTTTAGGAAGAGCCATTGCCATGCTCTGAGCTCCAGTGAGGTATTTCCTATCCCAGCATCACCCTATTTCATCAGGGTGAGTCATCAGACCACCATGGAAAACCTCAGGATCTTGCTTCTGCAGTCGTGATCAGAAACATCCTTTATTAAATTAATGACCATCCCCTATCTGTCATCTCGCTGTTAATAAAAAGAAACGAGGGCTGGAAGGAGTGTTCAGACCGGTGCCTGGAGCCAGACTTGTATCAGCAGAACTCGTGTCCAGCAGCACTGCAGAGCTGCTCCCAGACACAGCCCACAGGAACAGGAGCAGATATTAACCCACACAGCAAACAGCTCTCTAGCAAAACATGCTGGGACTCCCTTCTCCAGCACACCTCAGGGTGCTGCTCCAGTGCAGGATCCCTCACCACCACAGCTCCAAAACACTCATTTGGACACAGGGACAAGCTCATCTCACTGGCACTGACTAGATCAACGTGACATCCTTCCTCAAATACATCTCTCACACGGGGCAGAAGGGACACATGCACTCAAATGCTCACTGCTCTAAGTGATCCCCTCTGGGATGCATCAACCCCTTCCCCACGGCTGGCACCACACGGGTGAGCAAGGAGGAAGATCTCACTAGGTCCAAACACCAACAATTCAGCACATGAAGGTCTTTCTATCCCGAGGATCCTGGAGACACGACACCCATTTGAAAAAAAGGATGTCCTCTCCTCTGAGAACAAGCCCCAGCAGCAGGTCAGCACCACCCACCCCTCCCTCCAGCAAAGGAGAGGTCACAGTCCTGTTCTTTGGAAAAGCAGGATTACAGGGGTGGCAAGAGTTCAGAGACAGCCACTCCTAGCAAAGACCAAGTCAACCTGATGCTGAGAGAAGACCCTTCCTTGACCTCACCACACAGGTCTGATCAGCAGGAACCCAGCATGGGAATGCTGCAGAATATCCACCCTATCCCCCATAACCCAAACTAGCCAGAGCAGTATTTCCTATTATGTCTCCATAACCTAATCTAACCCCCTCTAGGGTCTGCAGATTAATATCTGGGAAAGCTCACAAGTCCAATCACCCAATTACAGGGAGGAAAGGTTTATCCTATCCAAACAGCACGAAATGTAACCTAGACCCAGCTGCCCCCTCGCTCCAAAGAGCCAGATCTCAATCCCTGGCAAGCTGAACAAACTGGGAAGGGGTCACAGGGGAGACTGGGAGGGTCTCTATTGTATCATATGAAACTGCAGGAGGAGCAGCTATTTTAATTGGCAAATCCCCTGACTCGAGGTTTAATCCCTCTCCATTTTTACTGAACTCCCCTCACACAACATGGGGAATAGATGAGAGGCCCCACCTTGAGCCACTGCCCAGCAAGAGGAGCCCCCATCAATTTGGTGAGCGGGGAATGGTGGTTCTCAGGACTCACAGTGTACCCAGCTCAGCCTGGGAGATGCAGAGGTGGAGGGCTGGTACCACCATGTGCCACTGAAGGTGGATGTGTCTGAGGAAGGGTGAGGGCTGGAGCAGGTTTGATGCTGGCAGGGCAGAGCACACACCTGACAGGATCACAGCCCAGGATCTTTGCAACGTCCCCAGAGCACCTCCTGGGCCAGGGTTGAGAGGTTTCAAACAGGACAGAATAGGCTGTCCCAAGGCAGTCTTTGTGCCTCCCTGGAACCCTTTTCTATCCTTATTTCCTTCTAGAGAAGAGTGGAGGGACACTGTCTGACTTTTTGGATTGTATTTCAGCCACCTGACAAAGCTGAATACATGGGAAACCTCAACAGCAGCCAGAGGACTGGAAAGCAGATTCCCCATCCCATTCAGGATATCATCCCAGGCTTTGGCTAGAATGAGAGAAACATGCAGAATCTCCAGGAAGATCCTACCCTGGCAGGGAATCCCAGTCTGGGCATCATTCAGAGCCCATCCAAAAGGGAAGACCCACCTGGTTTGCTCAGTGAGAATGCCCACATTTCCTCCCAGAGAAGGGTTGTGTTGCATCCACAGATGCCCCACAGCCTGTATTTTCCACATAGCTCAGAGCTGCATTGCCAAGCACCAGCTTTGCAAACGCAGACTGAGCTTCCCTCCAAATTCCAGCCACAATTTATTGATTAGAAAAGCCTGTCTAGTCAATAAAGGCTCCTATGAAAAAGTTCCACTGCTCTGCACTCACATGCCGTGATCCATCTGGCTGTGTTAGCAGCCTTGGCTTTTGATGCTTTCTGACAAGATGGATTTGTGGCCTTGACTTTTCCAGATCAGGAGAAACTTAATCCTACAGGGTAAAATTACAGACCAGCAAAAAAACTCCATGACTGGCCTCATTAACTGCCCTGTAAAGAAGTTCAGAGCCTTCTTAGCTAGAAGGGAGCATCTACAGCTGTCCTTAGCCTTGAGGGAGAGGCAGCTCTGAGCAGACAGCACAAAGCCCTTGGCAAACACAGTGCTCCTGAAGTGCATGACACACTTGTGGCACCAGCCAGGCTGCTCCATCCTCTGCAGACAGCAGGGAAAGGGCAGACGGTCCCAGGTCTCCACCTATAAAGTGATTTGGGAGAAAGTGAAGATAATGCCCAGTTCTGGCCAAAAGGTGTCTGGGCAGATAAAAATAAAAAACCCTGGAACAACCCTATGGAAATGTGAATTAATGAAATATTTCGGCAACTGACTCAACCCTAATTGAGAGTTGAGAACCCTCCACCTCCCTTCTGCTTTCCAGGATACAAAAATGACACTGGTAGGTGGAAATAACTACAGCTGTCCCAGTGAGAGAGAAATCAGAGCTTCACAGTGAGGGTAATGGCCAAAATTAAGCACTTGCTTGGTGCTATTACACAACACATCCCAGGAAGCAGCTTCCAAGAACTTGACCTTCACTTCAAAGGCCTCTTTTTGAATCATCTTTCCTTTTGCTAACAAGTGGATTCAGCACTCAAGACGGGCACTCTGGCTGTTGAAAACATCTTTACCCATGTGCTTGCAGAAGAGGCAGGGGCAATGTTCATATATTTACCCAGTTATGACTGGACCTCAAGCTCCTTACTAAGGGCAGTGTCACCTCCTGCTGTGCTACTTCACTCTGGTGCCCAGCCTGTTTGGCAGCCAAGACTATAAAGATGATTTTAAGGCATGTAATAGGAGTGCAACCTGGTTGTACGAAGGCTGCACTGACTCCTTACTGACACGGTATTTGCTCTTGCAGGAGAGTTCTTTTCTCCTCTTCCAGCCTACCCCTGGTTTTCACACAGCAGTAGCAGCACAGCTTGCACACAAGAGGGTGTCTGGAAGTGATGGTTGCCATAGCTATATCCATACAGCCCTGGCCATCCAGACACGTCAGAGCTGTGCTCCACACCACAGAGGGAAGATATAAATAAGATACTCCTGAGCCTCGATTCAGAGCACAACTTGCAAGTGTACAAGACACTCACCCTTCTGGTTTGACCTCTTTCACTTTCTTTTATAGACTTGATGCATATGCAAAGACTCCTCTGCAGAGCAGCTCTGCTCCAGAGAAGTCTGCAACGCTGGCATGGTGATGTGCACAGGTTTTATATAACTATATCCTCCACTCCTGCACATCACTCTGCCCAGTCTGCTCTCCAGACACCCTCCCAGGTTACCTGCTGGCTCTTCTCCATACCACAGTCCTGTATATCGAGGGTCCCACCACACCAGAGGACTCTGAGCAGGCTGCCAGACTCCACATTCTCCTGCTCTGAGGTCTCCAACAAGCTCACTCAGCAGGCTGTGTTTCTGTTCTCCCCCTTTCTTTGAGGATTACAAGCTGTTCTGGATGAGAGCTACCTCTTCAGAATGTGATCACTGCAAAAGACCCCAGAGCAGCCAGGATCCTTTGATGTCATAAACTTTAAGAATGTCTGCTCAGACCTCCCCTGCCCTGCAGGGACAGGGCATCTCATGACCACCTGCTGTATAAAAACAGGTGAGCTGTTTGTTGTATAGTTTATCAAGCCAATACCCTGCAATGTCCCCAGCTACACTGACTCAGCTGTCAGCACACACTGAGCTGTAAAGTACCACAGAAATAGGCAGGAAACCACAGTGTGAGAGCCTACAAGGCACAGGACAGAAGATGAAGGGCTGGGAGAGAGGAAGAGCCTCCCAGTCCTTCTGTGACCTGCACCAGCAGCACAGAGCCAGCAGTGCATTGTGGCAACGCTTCGTTCACACTTGCTGTCACCCTCAGCCACAGTGACAGCAAGGGACACTTCGTTTCTCCGCATCTCCCCAGTTCTGCCCACTCTGATGCTGGAGCACAGGCAGGAGGGGGTGGATTCATGCTCAAGGACAGAGCTACTGCCAGTGCTGTGCATGGGTACAGGGCTGCCCACCTTGGTGGTGGGGGATGAGTGGGAGGTGCAGAGTAGTTCAGTGGCCAGTCTGGGGGTCCTGACAGCAGAGTGAGCACAGGGCAGGGCACAAAGTTGGGGGGATCCAGGACCTGCACCCCCTTCTGCTCTCAGAGGTGAGTACTGTCCCATGCTGAGGTTAATCCACTGCCCAGCTCTTGTGACCTCAGCACGGGCATTTTACCTGTATGTCTTGTTTTTGCCCCTTTGTCTGCAGAGAAAGGAGAGCCCATTCCTATCTCAGAGAGTGCAAGGTCTGATTTATCATCACCAAAGTGCTTGGAGATACCCTCACGGCTCACCCCTCAAACCACCCCCTCACCATCCATGGTGCAGGCACATGGCAGCCCTCCCCAAATCCCCCCAGATGTGCGTTCAGAGACCCAGCAACAAACAGAGGGGCAGGAGGGGAATAAAACTGCACCAGGGAAAGAACATTGCTAGAGGGATCAAGGAGTTCCCAGAGCCACAAAGCATCACAGCAGCAACACAGCCCCCTGCCCAGCCCATGGACCTCAGTCCATCACACAGTCAAAGCCCAGCCCCTCGTCTTCCCCCAGCCATCCCTACAAATGTGCTACAAACACATTCAAAGCGTTTTTTTTTATTTCTAAGCCTTGCATTTTGCTCACTTGCAGCAGCAGCTCCAACCTGCTCCAGTCCCCAGGCGGGTCCAACCTCCCAAGTGGGCCCCAGAGATGGTCCAGGTGGTGTTAAACCAGGCACAGGTCTGCCTGTCCCCACCCCAGGATTCCACCCTTCAGCTTTCAGACAAGGCCTCCCACCTCAGCTCCTCATCTCCCAACCCTAAAACAAGGGCAAGGATCCTTCTGTCCTCCTCTCCAGCTGGAGGATGCTGCACTCCCCATGCAGGACCAGCTCAGGCAGAGGGGCTCAGCTGCTCCAGGGGACTTTTTAAGCCAGGGCCACCACAACTAGCAGTGGTGATACCCGCTCTGGCACAGGCAGGGACACGGCCTGGCTTAGAGAATGGAGACATAAAAAGCACTTTGCACCACAGTCATGTTATCCCCCCATCCCTCCACACCCCCCCCATCCCCTTTGGAGCTTCTTAACTTCAGAAACCTTCCTCCAGAGGAGTGTTGGAGTGACAGAAAACATTTTCCAAGCCTAATATCAGTTCCAGATGTTCACAGCCATTTCAGTTTGTACCTCACCCTGTAAAACACATTTCTCCCTCTCCCTCTCTCAAGTGCAGCGCCTGCTTCGTCCATGACATAATGCGCTGGCGGGCTCGGCCGCGCGCACACACACACACACCACACCACGCTCTCACCCTCTTCGAGAGCCCCATGTTCAAACAAAGAGCATCACTCAACTACAAAGCCGTCGCACACATGGAGTTATGAGTAATTTCCACAAGTTTTAATAAACAGCTTTGGGATGTAATTGCTCTCCGCGTCCTCCGCTGGCTCCCGAGCGCAGGGCCCGCTCGCTCCCTGCGCGCTGGTGTTGAAAGCGTGGTTTGTTTCGCACACAAGTTCACCTCCTCTCAGCCTCAGATGGGCCAAGGGCTGTGTTTTCTTAAGCACCAGTAACAAGCCTCTTAAAAAAGCTCCTACAGCCGAGGGCAGTCGAGCCAAGCAGGCTCTCGGCTCCCTGCGCCCCGTCCTGCAGCATCACCCGCTCGCGTGGAGCCCAGCAGGGAGCAGAGGGGACACACGTTAGACCAACCTCAAAACTCCCTCCTGACTCTGCTCCAGGAGGAAAAGGAGCAAATATTTTCTGGCTCAAGGGAAAAGCTGCATCTTCCAGTTGCAGAGCAAGGGGGAGGCCAAGGAGTTTTGCGTGGGTGAGAGACTGGAGGCTTGTGTGGGGCAGGAAGAAGGCAGAAGGCAGGTGAGGCAGGGGCCAGGTACCATCCAGTTTGCAAGAGGGCTCATGAACAGGTTGGACAGCTCTAGCCCCAGCCAGTGCCAGGAATCACAATTAGAAATGGCTACAAATGCAATAAAGCAAACAAAACCACTGTCCAAGCACAAATAACTCACTCATGTAAACTCAAGAGATCCAAGGGATGAATGGCAGCAGCCTCAAGAGCTCTCCAGCCTTGCTGGATCCCCCAGCCCAGAGCTGCCACACTGCCAACACCTGTGATGAGCTTCCCAGCACCGGGAGCAACCTGCTCCTCCCTGCCAGCAGCTGAGAGACTGAGGGGGAAGGACAACATGCCAAGATCCATCAAAAGCCATCCAAATTTCATATCCCACATGCCACCTCCCAAAGATTCCCCCTCTGGGGTTGAGTTATTGTTTTTGTGGATGCTGCTCAGATGGGATGAGTTGTGGTGCAGCAGGATGGGTGGATGATGGTGGGGAGGGGACACCCAGGGCAGGATTTTTGGTTGGGTGAAGCCTTTGAGAGCTGCAGCAGTCAGCACCTCTGCAAACCTACGCAAGGTATTTGCAGGAATCAAGTCATCTGGCATTAGAGGCCTGTAGGGTAAGAAAGGAATGAAGGCAGGAATGTTGTTTGGTTATAAACAGCATAGGAAAAAAAGGATAGATTTAGGATTGGCTTTTCTCTTTAATTGTTAATAGGGTCATTCTGTCCCAAACAGTCCCCCAGAGCAGAGAGAGGGGAGGGCAACTCCCCACAATGAATTGAATTGCCTGTCAAACACATGGCAGTCATAAAAGCAAAATAATAATAATAATAATCTGTATTTCCTACTCTGGTTGCCAGGCAAAGATCCAGCCATTTCAAAGGAGAAACCCCACGTTTCCCTGGTGTGGCCTCACCTGACTGATGTGTGAGCAATCTGGAATCACCATCCAAAACAAAGCCCCTCCTTTGGTGGCTTGTTTTCTTTGTCCATTACTGGAGGGTGTCCCTTCAAGATAAAGAACTGGCCTTCTTCCATGTCAGGAAACAAGAAACATAACCCAGGGGTCATGGCCACATTGGGCAGCCCTGGAACTGGATGCTGGAAAGGTGTAGGAGAAAGGCCCTGTATGAGCCAGGAACCAGAGCTCCCTCTCACAGGGGTCTCCACAAACAGCCAGGGCCACCAGGATGTGGGCATCTGGGTCTCTACAGCGGAAATAGGCCAGCTCTTATAGCACACAATTTTTGGATATGGTGGCATCTATGTTGCAGAAGCAGAATAGATGGGCCTGGGATGAACAGAGAGGGTGGAATCTTCCCTGTGGCCGTGTACTGAGACAGCTCATGGCAGCTGAACACTTGGCTCAGAGGATCCTACATTAGTGAGGAGAAGAAGAATCCCCACCACAAGCTGAGAAAGCTGACCCCGACCCAAAGACTGCCTGTGTGCAACTCCTGATCTTTCTCTGAATCATCTTCCCAAGACTGTTTTTCCCAACAGGAAACACAGCCAAACATCTTGCCAGGATTCCCTGGGAGCCCCTGCAAGTCTGCACGAGCACAGCGAGGCTCCCCAGTCCAAGACCAGCTGCCCCCAACAAGTCCCACGAGCTTCTTTAACAAACTACATCCAAAATCCTCGGGCAAAAAGCAGTAGGTTCTGCCTGGCTTTCCATGCAGCACTACCATCACTCAAGGTCTCAAGTCCTATTTTCTGAAATCCATCATTGACTCACTCAAATCCAGCCCCATCCTTCACAGCCCTACGCCTTGTCCAGCAGCTCCTGGAGCATGGCCTGAAATGCTGACAAAGCCTTTGCAAGGCACAGAGCACTCAGTACAAGCCTGGGAACTAAATTCCAACCCAGGGAAGTTTCAGATTCCCCTGGAGAAGTTTTGTGCAGCTTAAATGATCTCCCTAAATACTGCAGGCTTTGAGGTCCTTTCATAGGTGTGCAAGGCAACTGAAAGTGTCCTTTCAAAGGTGGACATGCAATACAGTACTCACTGGAATAGACCAGTAAAGCCCCTGAGCTGTTGAGGGATGACCTTCCCCCTCCCCACATCCACAATCCTGTGGCATTTCAGTCTGATCAGATCAAACAGCCATTTCAGAAACTCCAACTCACAGCTCTCCTGCCCAAAAAGGACAAACTATTTCCTTCTGCCTCACTGTATTTTTGTATTTCCCCTTCCCCTCCAATACCCATGTCTGCAGAAGCCTCCAGAAACCCCTCCTGAATGGAGTGGGTTTGATACCTCATGTAACACCTTGGCTCTGTGCACTGTTCTCCACCACAGCAGCAGCTCCCAGCCAGGCAGGGCACAGGAGGCATCACCTTTAACCCTCTGCTCCACAAGGAGTTTGCCCTCACACCCACCTGTGTAGAGGTCTGTGTCCGTGTACTCATCCACCTTCTTGTGCTGCAGGACATAGTCAGACACCTTTGTTCCAATGGCAGGCTGCACATCCAGCCACTCCAGACTGACCACGGTGCTGGAGGGCTCCACGTTGGGGGAGAGCCGCAGGCTGGGGCAGGAGACAGGAGAGAAACCAAATAAGACATCAGCTCTCTTTCTGGGGAGGAATCCACCTCTAAAAATAGCCCAACCCCTGGCAGGGCTCACACTCATACACAGGTATGTGCACAGAGACGCCCCAGGGACAGAGGGTACAAGGGCAGAGCAGGCAGGTGAGCATGGAAGAATCTCCAGTTGAAGGTTAGTTGGGTTCAGCCTGCTGCAATGTGTGCCCTTGCCTCCCCCTGCTCCTGGAAAACCCAAGCTCATGCAACCACAACCATGCAACCCCAAATATCCCATCCAAAGGGGCCTTCATCATCTGGGAGAACTGCAGAACTTCAGCAGCCCATGGGGAACCAAGGACCAACACCCCACGAGAAAAAGAGGAGAGGATCCAGCTTCTGGAAACCCAGTGGGGCTGAGTCCATGGGAGGGGAGGGTCTGGTCTGCATCGCCAGCCCGCAGAGGCGAGGGAGGGCGGAAGGAGGGGAAGGAAGGGGCAGGTGTGGTGTGAATTTACCCAGCTGCAAACAAGCAAAACTCTGCCAGGCGTGACTGAGAGCCAGAGCAGGGCAGCTGTGCAGGAGCTTCTGCCCAGAGCAGGAACAACGTGGGCTGGGATGAAGGCAGAGGAGCTCTGTGCTCCTGGCCGTGCTAATGCAGAGGCGTCCGCTCCCTTTGCACCGGGGTAAATGACAACACGAGTACAGGGATATGGGGAGTCTGGCTCCAAACATACAGCATGTTTGTTGGACTCAGGATGGGAAATGAATCCCCTCCGAGGATATTGGCTCACTAAGAAGGTGTTCTGCTCCTTGTGGCTTGCTGGAGCCAGTCTTCCTGCTTTCTCAGCTAATTCCCCATCACTTTGCTCCTGATTTGCTCTTGCTCTGACAAGCCACAATGAATTGCACTGTAATTCCATTTCTTTCAGCATTTGAAATCCCATTCTACAAGGCCTGCTAATCAGGTGATGAAAATCTATAAGGAAACCTTCCAGGGCCACAGCCGGAGCCAGGATATCCTAAAGGCATCACTCACACAGCGAGGGGGGCTGGACCGCGGCCCCGGGCCCAGAGGTGCGGAAGGAGGTGCCCGTGGGCTGAGCCTGTGGGAAAGGGGCTGGTGCTGGGTCACAACCCATGGGAAAGGGGCTGTTGCTGGGGGGCTGTGACCCAAAGGAGGGCTCGCACTGATACGTACACAGGTGGAGGGAGAGGGCTGCAGTTCGGGAGTCCGTTCTCATCGAAGGCGTTGAGGTCGCACCTGCACCAGTCTTCGATAACATCGCCTTTCCCCGAGCACCAGTATGAGCTCATCAGGGCTCCCTTGAAGGCCTGACATGAGAACAAAAGTGTGAACACGTGTGCTGAGGACTCAGTGAAATCCGGCCAGTGGCTCAGCCGCACGGGGCTGAGCATCACAGGGGAGGGGGTGTGTGCAGAGCCCTGGCAACAGGAAATATGGGATGGGGAGGGTGTGTGTTGTCCTCCCCAGCTCTGCAACAGACCTGCTGCATGGCCCTGGGCACGCCCCTTCCCTGTGTTTAACTCCTGTTCATCCCTGAGTGCTGCTTTTGGAGTGGGGATGGGGAGTGCCTGCACAGCCCTACAGAGGGGATCTCCTGTGGTGGAGGAGCCTGAAGGAGCACAAACATAAGTTCCTTTGTGACAATGGACATCATACACTTGGTACCTGCACCCTGCTGCTGTGTACAATGAAACTCTTCCACTCTTCCACATGTCCATCTGCCCAGCTGTTTCTGTCCCCCTAAAGTAATTCCTACATTCCCAACAACACAGACCACTTCCATCCTTCTCACAAGTTTGTTGTTCATACAAATTGCCCTCCTGTGAGCAAACTGCTGCTTTATTCACTTGCATAAGAAAGACTCTCAAGCAAATCAGCAGTATCTGGAACAAAAAAACCCCAAACAACTGGAAAATACTTGGAGGCTGTCCCCACCCTGCCCAGGAGCCTCCCTGACTGCTTCTAATGATGCCAATGGATCCCTGGAATAACAGCTGTTCATTTGCTGGAGTCTGAATTCCCAAAGCCACCGAGGTCTCCCCTGTGCTCATCCCGCAGCTTGGGGTGCTCGGTTTCAAGTCCCCACACTGCAGGATGGGACATCCCTCACTCCATACCCTGCTGCAGTTCAGATATCATGGATTTATGGTGGTTTCTCCCACTACCCTTTGCCTGTAATTAAACCTCCAGCCTGGAAGACAGGGTCTCTCTCTCCCTGCACACACACAGAGCCAACATTCAACCTGACCCTGCAAAGCCACAACGCCCAGCTAGAATAATCAGAACACCAAAACATCACCCACTAAAAAAAACCTCTGTAATGCTTTTGACCTTTTACCAGGCACATTTTGGAGGTGAAACACCTTCACTGGTCCTCATCCATGCTGAGCAGCCCCGTTTCCAGCAGCACTATTCCTCCCATGGAAAGCTGCCTGCGGAAGCCTGGCCCCGGCGATACCGCCCGTGCTGCCAGGGTACGCCTTCGAGATAAAACTGTGCCCTATGAGGAGGACAGGGACAGCTCAGACTGCAGCACTGAGCAGAAAACTCTAGGAAAAGCGCCATCCCGGGGAGGTTTCTGAAAGGAGGAGGTATAAATAGAGCCTGACGTCAGGGCTCCCATTGTCCGGGGGTTTGTCGCTCTCCCCAAACACCCCCAACACCTTTAATGAGGCGCCTCAAGCTTCTCACGTCTTCAAAATTTTCTGCTTCCAGGCATTTATAAAATGGGACTGTTCCAGGTGGAAAAAAATGGGGAGGAAAAAAAAAAAGAAAAAAGAAAGGAAGGAAAAAACACATGAAAGAAAGAAAATGTGATGTTATTTTACCCTGTTCTCTGGATGTAATTGAAGCGCTGGGCTGGAAAGGGCATCCAAATAATTGGAGAGAGGGATGAAGAGAGGAGTTTATCTGACACGCGGATAAATGGATGCAGACACACGTCTGCAGGGAGCGGCGGGTCTGTGCAGGATAGGAACGGAACCCGATGTGTGTGGATGGATGGGGAAGCGTGTGCTCTCCCCAGGAAGCAAGATAAATACCCTGTGCTGAGGGTACGTGTGTGCACAGACACACGCTGCAGGCACAGACAGATGTTGGGTGATCCCAGGAAGAGCTGCACTGTCACACTGATGACTCTGCTGTCCCTCCCATCCCCAGCTCTGCACACTCCCTCCCTGGCCCCTAACCCAGCTTCTCCCTGCTCATTCCTGACCCAGGGAAGAAAACCCACCTGCCCCATCCACGCCCTTTAGCCAAATCCAGTAGTCAATTCCTTTTGTTCTTCTTTTTCCTGCTGTTAAGTGCAAGCTGGATGAGCAATCCCCTTTGCTTTGCCTGCCTAGCCTTGCATACGTTTTAATTAGATCCTGCAGGTACCCAGCTGTCATCTGCCTTGTGTCACCCTTCACACAAACGAGGTTAGTGGATGGATGCGTCCTCTGGCCACGCTCATTACACCGAGCACACCTACGCACTCTAACCAGGTTACCGGCTCCTGCCTCCGTCCTGACTGATGGCAAGGCCAGCCTGGGGGAACCAGGGCTTGTCCCTGGCTTGTCCCTTTGTGCTGGGCACTGGTGAGGCCACACCTCAAGTCCTGTATCCAGTTCTGGGCCCCTCACTGCAAGAAAGACATTGAGGGTTGGAGTGTGTTCCGAGAAGGGAACGGAGCTGGGGAAGGGTCTGGAGAGTCAGTCATGTGAGGAGTGGCTGAGGGAGCTGGGAGTGCTCAGCCTGGAGAAAAGGAGGCTCAGGGGGGACCTTCTTGCTCTCTACAACTCCCTCAAAGGAGGTTGTAGCCAGGTGGGAGTCGGCCTCTTCTCTCAGGCAACAAGTGACAGGACAAGAGGAACTGGCCTCAAGCTCTGCCAGGGAAGGTGACAACCACATGGAAACCTCTCCTTTCCTTTCTCCTTCCAACAGTGTAGACCAGGACGTATGGAACCACTCACAAACGCAGGAGAACAGAGGCTGCCACCTCCACCAGGTGCCCAATGGCACAAGAAGACCAAGAGCAATGGACAAGGATACAGAGAGGGTGCTGAGATCCATCCCATGGGAAGCTGCAGCCTTTGGGAGAGCTTCATGTGCTCTCCTGCCTTCCAGGAGACAGCACCTACAAGAAGTCCATCTCCAACATGACCATTTCCATATTGGATGCTTCATCATGGTGTTCACAACAAGTCACCAAGCTGTGAAAACCCAAGAAGGTCTGGAATCATGAAGGGCTTCCCAGGAGCAGCCTTATCCAGCCTATCTGCTGGGAATGGCAGTGGCCCCCAACGTCCTGTCCTGAGCTTGCCAGCCACTCCCCAGGACCCCAACACTCTTCTGTGCCCTAAGGCAATTTTATCTTTCATTTAAAAGTATCCAAATTGTATTGTTTCCCTGTGAGTCAGCCCATTTAGTTTACGTCCTTCAGTGCCAGAGGGGAAATTTATGAGATGAGAAACTGGCTCGAAACGTTTATTTTCTAGATGACGAGTCATGCCATTAGATATATAGCTTTATGAATCATAGGAACAGCATCTAATTTGCTCTTAAAGGTATAATAGGTCTGACTCCCCACACCCATGCACACACATATATTGGATTGATAGTTCCCCCCTAGGATGGCTAGTTCATTTGTTTTGACACAAGCAAGACTTACAGGACCATAAAGTCCCATCTTACCATAAGCTAAGCCTATTCATAAAAAAAATATTAGGGAAACGAACGATCAGCTAAGCACATTTATCCTACACTCGATTGCATATGGATCTTTCTCCTGTTGTTATTTGTGCTCAGGGGGAGGCCATTTGGCCCCATTTTATAGCTTAGACTCTCTGCAACAGAATAGAGAAGAACATTTCCTTTGTCCTCTGTTAGACCTGGCTGATGGAGGGAGAAGCATTAAGTTATTTCTGACCGTGGTTTTTTCTGTTGACATCCCAGGAGAGGTAAGTTATAGGACATGGAGGAACCTTTCAGATCAGCATTTGCAGGACTCAGAACGCACCACAGGGGTTGGTGTTCACAGACAGGGTACTGGAAAGGGCACATGTTGGGTGCTTATCCGTGAATATCTGGTCTTCTCCATGGCTGACAGGGACATGGAAATCTGGCTCATTGAATCCAAGTTTCTTTGTGGTTGCTGTGCACGCGTCAGTTTATGGAAAAATTAAAAAGGAAATAGAGGGAGATAAAAAACCAACCACAGGTAAGCACGTAGGCTGGACAGAGATGTACTGCAGATAGTGGAGATGATGTAGAAGATGGAAATTTGATTCATTTGCGGTTTTTCACTGGTTTCCCTGGCCTTTGTCTGCTTGTTTGTTCTACTCAATGTAGAAGGAGAAGAGGAAGAGTGGAAGCAGGCTGGGTCATGCCAGCAGACAGCCCCATGTCCAGGGATGCTGCAGTCAAAGGAGACACTCTGTCCCTTCCTGTTTGCAGAGTGGAGATGACGCCTATGCACCACTACCACCTTCCCCTGGGCACAGGCAGGGAACACTGGAGGAGACAGTGGGCTGCCTGGCTTAGCAGCAAACCCAGTCAACCAATGATGCCACCTCATATAGTGCCTGACACCACAGAGCCACTGACCAGAGCTCCCAGACACTGCCGACTCCAAGCAGTCTGTGGATAGCAAAACCAACACTGGCTGTTCATCAAGGGAAAGAACAGGGGATTTAGGCTCAAGCAGGGATTTCACAGCCTCAACAGGATGCTACCATGATGGCAGGGTGGCTGGAGGAAAAAGCTTTCCATGCCCTTCCAGCAATGCTCACTGCTGTTCACAGGAAATAAATGCTGCTCCTTAGTCTAGACATCCCTGGGAGGAGGAAGGCCAAGGATTTCCCAGGCCAGAGACTCTTTCCAGGATCATGCAGTTTGCGTCCGAAAGTCTGCTCCAGGTTCACAGCAAAGGAGGATGAAGTTTCCCTACTGCTGTTGGCAGGTGATCTCATCCTGTGCTGCTCACACCCTCCCTGCCTCCGCTGCCTCTCCCCCGGGAGCAGGATCAGCAGCACTTCATCCTGGGAAGGCACATCATCGGTCTGCCGGAAAGGTCAGGGTGCTGGAAGGGACCCAGGGTGGGCAGCATCCTGGTTTCTGTTATTTATGGGGTTCGAGGGAGCAGCAGAGGACGCTGTAAAACCTGGCAGCAGGGGAAATAAAAGCCCTTACGCTGCAGCGAGCCCCGTCCCGGGGAGCCGGCTCCGCTTTCACACCTCGGCACAAAGCTCCCCATTATGGCCCGATGCGGGCGTTACAATGCGGCCATTCTTCCCCTGGAAACTCGAGCTGGATGTGGGCTGGAGCTGCAGTAGGATGCTCAAGGGATCGAGGAGGAGAATAAGAGCCAATTAGCAGGTATTAAAACAAAGCAACAACAAGTAAAAAGAAAAAATCCCCAGACCAAAACAAAAAAAAAATTCGCCTCAACCACACAAAACGCTGTCCCCATTCTCCTGAGGTCCCTGTCAGTTTTGGTGGCGGAAAAAGAAATCCCTGGCACTGGCTCGCCACGCCTTCAGGGGCTGCTTTGGGGAAGCTGTGTGTGCACAGGGAGGACTGCTGTCCTCCAGCAGCTCTGCCACTGGGTGCTGTGCAGGGACCAAAGTGAGTCGATGGCCTTGGGGACATCTTTCACCCTGGCCAAGGCCACCCCGCCAGCCTGGGGACACCAAAGAGGACAGCGGTGGCTGTGCCCTGCTCAGCAGGAGATGGCTCCTTGGGGCCATGGGGTGCTCACAAGGGGTGGGAAGGAACGACGGGGAAATTTGCTCCAACCTCAGTTGCCACCTGAGCTGGTGACCCCCTGGCAGTGCTGGCACAAACACACTGTGGTCCATGCACAGGGAGGAAAGAAGCTCTCACTGAGAGCCTGAGAGCCCCACCAGGGTCCCACCCACACTCTGAGCTCCTGCCAAGGCCAATGGGACCAGCAGCACAGGGACATGCCCCCAGCAAGCCCCCACACCAAGGCCGGGCCGTGTGTGCTGTGAGGAGTCCGTGGCTGCAGCAAATGCTGAGATTACTCAATTTTCGAATTAAACCAAGGTCCTAGAGGTCTTCCAAAAACCCAGGCTCCACATCCATTTGTTTCCTTAAATACACACAACAGGGGTTTGAGCCCATTTCCCACTAGGAGCAAGATTGATCTCTCCTGCCTCCCTTCCCCACACTCCCCTCACCACGCCACCCTCTAAGCACTTCTGCAGCTGGAGGAGCTGTTCCACAGGAGCAGCTTTGTGCTTGTTTCAGGGGGTTTTTTGGAGGGGAAAACAAACAGAGTACGAACAGGAGGGACCACACTGCTCAACATGCCTTTACTCCCCTCCACTGGCCACAGCTGCCCTTTGGCTCCAGTCATGCACATGAGCATCCCTGTCAAAGGTGCTTTTAGGAGGGATGAGGAAACAGGGCATCCCTGCTCTTCCCAGGGCCTCTTGCCTTCCTGTAGCCCAGCCAAGGGTCAAGGAGGTTTGCAGAAACCTGGGATCTCCCTGTCTCAGCCTGTGCCTCTGGGTGGACTCCAGGGCTGTGCTGGGCAGTTAGAAGGATGTTGGCCACCCCATGGCACAGAGTGAGGGCAGGAGGAGCATTTGAAGGCAGAGGAGGAAGGTCACCACAGCCTGGGACTCTAACTGGGTTGATGTGCAGTTCTCCTCTTCTTTGACTCCAGGATGTTCACTAGAGGGAAAGCACCCAGGGTCATCACATCTCTTTTCTCTCACACCAAATGCACTCAACAACATCCTGCCCTCGAGGTGTTGGGGGCATTCTGCCAGCAGAAAGCCCCACCACAGATAGAAACTCTTTGCTGTTGGTCCTGGCCAGCCACTGACACTGGTGGAGGTTTCTTCCACAGCCTTGTAGCAGAGAATCTCCTCCAGCTTCACCTGCACACAGCAATAGAGGGACCACTGTGGGGTCTGCACTGCTGCAGAGCACAAAGGAAGCAGAAGGGAGACGTTGGGATACTGGTGTAGATCAAAACACGATGCAGGTTCCAGAGACATCCAGAGAAGACCCTGGAAGGTGAAGCCAAGGTCACAGCTTCCCTGGATCTTCACACCTGTGAGCATTCAAGACTGAGGAGCAATGGAGCTACGACAGCAATGGTGCTATGAACTTATTTGGACTAGCTGAATATCACCAGCTGATGGGGACCAGTGCAGAGAAGAATCCAGCACTGCCTCTGCTCCAGCAAGCAGTCCTTGCTGTGAAACCTTCCACCCACAGACACATCATTTGTAACAACTATGAAAAAGACATTCAACAAAACCCTTCAAAGGTGCTTGGACCTTCAAACAGATCTTCTTGAACCTGAGAAACTCTTCGCCCAGCACTGCCACAGTCCCCAGCCAGGCTGAGGCTATCAGTGACCAGGCAAGTTCTCTGACCAACACATTAAACCACAGGGAGAAACAAAAGAAACTCCCAGCAGGGGCTCAATCTGTAGTTTTCATCGCATCCAAGAAGGAAAAGAGGGCCCTGATACACTGCCCCTCCCCACTGCTGGGAGCAGGAGTGGTGCTGGAGCAGGGCTGGGAGGACAGATCACACACAGCTGAGAGTTTCCTTGAACTCACAGTACAAATGCCTCAGGACAAATGCTCCCTGGGCAGCAAAAAACCTCCTGAAGTCCTTTAAATTTCAAGTTCTTGCTTCAAAGCAAGAAGAAAACAGCAATTCCCAATGACATGGAAATAAAGAGTTTTCCAACTTATTTCACGTGGGCAAAGTAATATATTTTCACCTAATCTCTCCCTTGGAGACGGTCAGTTTTAGCTGAAATCAAACATGCACACAAAGAAAAATCACAAATCAGCCCAAGGCAGACACCCAGTGTGGAAACTTAAACCCCAGCACTTAAGAGTCTGGCAAGGTCATCAGCAACCGAGAACACGGCCTTGGACGGGGTGGTAGCTGTAAATTTTAGGAAGTGCATAACTCACTGCTCTGAGGCAGATGAAAAGACAAACCTATTGAAAAAAAAATACACATACTGAAGAGGGCAAAATGTCTTTACCTGTGTCTTGCCTCATATCTGCTGCTGGGCTTATACAGCAAAAACTTCCAGCCAAGTTTATAGAAGTTAATATCCACCTCGTTAATGACCTCGCTTTCTCTCTGCACACATACAGCATTAACTATGTGGACATGTATGCAGAGAGGAAGAGCTTCCAGTGTTTACAATTATTAATTTTTTAATACTACATGGGAATTGGAATGTGCCTGCAGTTCACCACTGTATTGATTGAGGATCAAACACCCCGGCAGTGAAAGGCAGGCAGGGGAGAGCTCTGCTGTGGAGGCTGTGCTTGGAGATGCCTTGGCTTAGCCCAGGCATCTGCAAATCATGTTTATGCCATGGGTGAACACCACTCTGCAGTGCCTGGGATCGCCCTGGCCTCCTACTTGGTGCTGAAAAAGGACATTTCATCATCCAGATGGTACATGAGATGCTCCCTGTGGGAGCCTCTCTCAGAGTGCAGAGCAAGGTCATGGTTAAACCAGTGGCTTTCCAGGGCACCAGGGCACACTGCTGGGTTTTGGTGACAGGGTGATGGTCCCATGGTGGTTTCAGCTCCCCAACACCTCTAAACCCCTTCCCCTTTCATGATCATCCTCCCTGAAGATGAGGGGAAGGCACATTCCTGCCCCTGTGGGAACCCCTCGTCACCGAGCTCACAATGTCACAAGAGGATGGGGACATATTCTCATACAGGTAGCACCAACCCCACACCAAACCACTCTCTCTAGGGCAGGGACATGGCTCCCATCAGCTCCACGTCCTCCAGAGAGGAAGGCACAGTTCTGCCCAGCTCGGCAAAACCTCCAGTGCCAAGAGCCAAGGTTTGTGCCGTGGTGGCAGCGAGTCCCTCAGCAGTGGTGGGATACAGCCCCCAGGCACCAGGACTCATCCCTGCCCACAGGGACAAGGGCAGCAGGGGGAGAGGGAGAGAATAAAAAAACCTGCAGGAGAGAGGCTGGTGGAGAGAAGGGCAAGAAGCAAGTTGAGGAGGAAGTGATGGAGGGAGCAGGACAGTGGATCAGAAGTGAACAAGAAGTGGAAAGGAAAGTTCTGGAATTGATGCAGCACAAGGGATTCACGCTAAGGGAATGGGAATGGTCAGGAAAGGCAAAAAGCACTCCCTGCGTCCTGCTGCAGCAAGGATTTGGATGGTCTTGGATGGGTTGTAAGGAGAAGGAGGATGAGAAGGCCTGCTGTCAAGTGAAGCCCACAGCCAAAACAAGACCCAGTCCAGCTGGGGGGTGGTGGTCAGAGAAGACAGTGTGAACCCACCCACCCCAGAACCCTCCACTGTGGATGGAAAAGGTGATCTGTCCTGGCACGTGCCACTCACTGCCAGCTCCCAGTGTCCCCTGGGCATCCACTCTGGCAGCATCCTCCATCCTGCAGCCACCCAAATCCCTCACCCTGTCACCTCTAACCCCAGCACTGCTGATCAACAGCTCCCTGGGATGAAGGGAGAGCAGAGTCACACACACCCTTACACACACAGGCCCCTCCACCCTTGGGTGAGCAGGTGGAAGCGGAGGAGGAGGAGGGATGCACGGAGCACAGCCCCCTGGAAGATGTCTGGGGTGTCTCTGGTTTGTTGCCTCGTTGGGGTTGTGTTTGTTTGCGTGTTTGTTTGCCGGTTTTCCCGGCGCCTCAGCAGAGAGCACAATGCGGGCTGTGCTCCAGCTGCAGCTGAAGGGGCCGGCCCCTGGAGGAGCCAGGGGAGCAGGGAGGGAGGGAGGGAAGGAGGGAGGCTGCTGCTGGTGAAACACAGGCTCCAGCTCCCCAGGACAAGGATGCACCCCAAGTGAGCACGGCAGCATTGGCAGGGCTGAGGGGACAGGTGAGGAAGAGGAGAAGGAAAAGGAGGAGGGGACCTTGTGCAGCCAGGACCAGAGAGACAGGACAGCATTGCTACCTGGTGATGAACAGTGTCCATGGAGACCCTCTAGATCCTGCTTGCTTTCACAGTTACCCCTTCCCCGCTGGCTAACCTACCTCTTGTATCCCAAAAGGAATGTCTTCCTGCGGATTGCTGCTGGGAAGCGCATCTTTCTTGCTTGAAGGAAACCGGCTTTCCCACTGCTCTCCCTGCACTCATGATGCCTCATCCCAGCACTGCCCTGGACATGCTGATAACAGCAGGTCAATGTCTACACAAGGATTGCCCACCGGGAAGAGCAGGCATGGGTGGGGAAAGAATGCAGGAAGAAAAAATAGTGGGAGAAAGGGAGTTTGGGGGAAAATAGTTGAAAAGACAGGGGAACTGAGGTATGAAAGTCAGGCACAGTTGCATGGAAGAACCAGGTGGCTTGATAGATGGGAAAGCAGGAAGAAGATCAGGAGGTAGACAAGGAGGGACAGTGCCCATAAGGGACTTGGGTGCCAGGAGAAGCATGAGGGCTCTTCTGCCTGTGGATCTGGGAAGAGGATGAAGCATCATTCCTGATGGTCACACCTCCATGTGCCAGGATTGTTTCCTCACCTGCAGCCCTCTGCATCCCACCCACAGCTGCTGAGCGCTGGCTCACTCCAGGCATCCTAATCAAGTGCAGGCTCAGTGCTAATAAGTGACTTTAAGCAGGTCTGTCATTTTTGGACTCGAGATTGGGGTCAGAGGGCTGCACAGGGGGGTGGGGGTGGCAGCGAACTGAGAAAGAGGGAAATCAATCTCCATAGGATTAACGCTGAAGCTCTTGCAGAAGCCCAGCCCCAGGGAAGGGTGGCCTCCAGCCTGGCTGGCCCCTCCTGGAGTAACAGTGACCTCCTGTGGCTGAGGGACTGTCCCAAGGGGCTGGTTGTTCCCTCCCTCTGCATGGGTGCTTTGAAAAGCCACGGTTGAGCCCTGCAGGGCTTTGGCCACCCCTCGCACAGGTACATCCGAGATCTCAGAGCCAGGAGGGAAGGACTGAGCTGATGCCTGGCTCCTGAGACCCCTCCACAGGACACATCCTGCATGCTGGTGGACACTGGGAATGACTGTGGCCTTGGCTGCTTATGGCATTGCCTTCACTGTACCAAAGGCAGGGAGATGCAGGGCTGAGAGGGCTGTGGGTGGTGGGCAGCAGGATCTGCCAGCTCCATCCCTGACGCCATCCCGCTGCATTCCCCTCCAAACACACACAACAAAACACCACCTCACCCCAGGGAACCCAACATTCCTGCAGCGACTGGAGAGGGGACTGAGAGGATCACAGAAGTGGGGCTGGTCCCTCTCTGGCTCACTCACCTCCCTGGTGTCATTCTCCTGGATCAGGGCATACAGAGGCACCACCCTGTTGATCTCCAGCAGAACCGGTGTGGGGCTGAGCTGCTCCTTCCCAGGGCGCCGGCACAGGTGGCAGGTGGAGGGGCAGCGCCCTTTCTCCTCGCAGTGAATCTCCACCCCGGAGATGAGGTGGTCATCAGACAGCATCTGTGCCGTCAGCAGGCCTGACAGGTACGTGATGAAGGGCATGGATTTCAGCTCCTTCTTGTTCCCAAGCTCAGTTGTTTCTGGTGTAGGGAGAGGGAAGAAAACCAAACAACATTAAATAGATCTTGGCAGAGTCCTCTTCCCAAACCCAAACCTTGCTGCAGTTAGGATAAATCCAGCTGCTGAAGGTTTAGGCCAGGTGGGAGCAGGAAACCAGAAAGGTCGAGGAGAGAAGGAGAAAAACAGGACTTTCACGTCATTGCATGGAAGTGTGAGCATTTCTGCTCTAGAGCACTTCTAGAGTGACAAAACTGATCTTCTTCTCTTTTCTAAGTTGTGTTCCCATTCTTCTCTTTTCTTACTTGCATGTTCACTTTATGTGCTCCAAAATGAAACAAAACCACCCCAGTATTATCTTCACTGCCGAAGAGAAACCTTCACAAAGGGACCAGGCCGAAGAGCTGAGTGCCTTCACCCTCACCCCAATGCCAGCCCCCTCTAGCCTCTGTGGTCCTTAGGTCACCCTTTTGAGTCACACACTATCTATGGTGCTGGGAAGGACCCAAAGAGGGTGCAAAGAGGGAGCATGGAGGGATGAAGCCATTGGCAGGGGGGATAAGCAGGTGTGGGAACAAACTCACTGCACAGATGAAGGTGTTACCAAACCCAAACTATCAACACTCTGCCTCAAGGAAACAATCAGGCCTTTGACACCCACTGTGAAACCTCCTGGTGGTCTTCAGCACAGGGAGACAAAACTGGAGAGCCTTTGCTTTGCCCTGTGTCTGTCCAAACACTTGCTAAGGACAAGGGAAGTATCACACCTGGTGATACCCTGAGCGAAGGTGACACGACTCCCATCTCTGCCCTCCACAATTTAAATTCCAATTTAAATGCTTTGTCTACAGATGGGTTGATCTAAGAAGGCCCAACTTCCATACCCTGGTGTCACATCTACAGAAGAAAAGCTTTTCTCCATCCTGTCCCCAACACCATGAGCTGGATGGCTGTTGCCTCCAACAACAAATTCCCAGTCCCAAGAAGGAGCTGAAGGGGAACAAGGGCTGTCTCAACACCCTGTGCTTGCAGGGACATGCAGCTGATCTGGCAAGGCACTAGTCAGTTAGAAATACAAATAAACACAATATTCATTCATGACTCCCAGAGCCCTCCAGGGTAGGGACAGCCCTTCCCTGCTGTCTGGCTGTCAGGGAACACTTCTGTGCACAGGATCAAAGCTGTCACAAGGAAGAATGAGCAAATTCCAACCAACTCATCTTTTAGCGGAATAAAAGGGGGGCAGTTGCTAAGATAAATTAAAACAAGGCTGTGAGATGTCTCAACATCCAGGGAGACACTGGTGTGCACAGACATGGAAAATAGGAGTTGCAGCTGGTTATGGAGAGATTATTTTCTAGAAGACCAGCTCCAGGCAACTTCAAGTCTCACAAGGGAAAGCCTTGAAAGCTTAAAAAACTGTGTGGCTCACAAAGAAGGAAGTTACAGGGAGATACCATGAGCCTCTTCTCGCTCCTGCACGAGAGTAACATTTTTTTAACATCAGTACTGTACAAAAGAAAGAAGTTAATTACAATTCTGGGCTGCAAAGCTTCTCCACAAGAGCTGAAGCAGCGATTTCAGAGACCCACCATGGGGAAGGAATTTTCAGAGCCATGCTTTAAGGAAGGACATGAACACAGAGCTGAAGAGACAGTAGAATCAGTTATCTCATGATTGGCACTGGGATATCAAGCTTTCCTTCCTGAATTACTGGCTCTATAGCAAAGAATTATAGTCCACTCTCCCTCATCTGCTTGCTCAAGGGGTGGAAAGCATCAGCTCCAGGTGTTTCATCCCTAGAAAGCTGAAGATTTCCTCAACAGAGATGGTGCTTCCTTCTTCTCCCACCCACACCACCCACCACTTGTGGCATCTCACAGAGGAGTTACTCAGATCTGAGAGGTATTTTCCCTCCAGAACATATTCCTGGACCTGCCACTGCAACTACAGCCTGGGAAGAAGGGATTAAGGTCTCTCTCTCTCTCCCCTACCTCTGAGATGAGTTCTGGTTACCTCCTCAGCCACCTGCATGCAAAGAATGGGCTCAGGATGGAGCCCACTCTCCCCATGGCAAACCTGACAGCGAACTGAGGAAACCACACATTCCTGGAGGCTCAGCCTGGCTTTTATTACCTATACAGAGCAGGATAACCTCCCAGGGCACTCTGGTTACTCCTGCAAAGCCTCACTCCTGGGGAAGGGCTTTGCAGGTGATCACTGCGAGGGTGCTCCAAAAGTCCTGTTATGGCAGGAGGATGAGGCTCAGCTGCAGGGGCTGCAGCAGGGAGGATACAGGCATTCCTTATCAACCCCTGAATCTGAACATGCTTTTGCTAACACTGCTGGCAACTCAGCTGAACGCTGGCAACATCTGTCTGGGGGCAGAGTGCCGCGGATGTGGTCAGACGCACCACGGCAACTTGTGGGAGTTATTAGTTTGTTTATCTCAAATATGTATTTAGGAGAAAAAAAAACACCAAAAAAACAACACCACAACAAAATAAATTAAATAGCAGCCTTGTGCCAGGCGTCAGGCCTTGCGTAAGAAAGGGAGGATGAGCAGCACAGGGTGTGCAGAGGTAGCATTTCCCTGTTGGGGCACCCGGCTCTGTCTCTGGGCTTCACCAGGATCTTATAATCCCACAGCACGAGGTGACTGACTGCACACAGGGGTCCCTGCTTAGGATGTGGGAAAACACTTCCAGCATTACCAGCAGCACCTCCTGGTGCCCGGACAAGAGGGGAGCATGATAACACCACTACTATAACAACAGCAACAGCATAATACCTAATTCCTTTGCACTGCAGTGTTTTTGGTCTTGAGAGCTCCCAGGAGACACTGGGTTTGCTAGTGGTCTGGCATTTTATACAGCACCTCTTCCAAAAGATTCCCAAGTCATTCCAAAACTGGAAATCACTCCACTTCCCACAAGAATGCAGCCACCTCAGGGGTAGGATGTGGTGGCTCTTCAAAAGCAGAAATGCTGGGAACAAGGAGAGAACACTCTCCAGCTGAAGCTGTAAAAGGAACATCAGGAATTGACTCAGGTAGGGGTTCTTCCAGGCTCACCAGATTAACCCCACCAACACCAACAGGCTGCATAGCCAGGCTGATTTAGAACTTGGGGTTTGCATTTTATGGAAAAGGGAATTCTGGTCCATCTTCCCTGTACCCCACCCTCCACTGGACAGACCCAGTGCCACCATGGGCAGGGCAGTGGGGGTTTACAGCCAGGACACATCCACTGTTTATCACCTGGTGGAATAATACCCTGTTTGTTGGCAAATCCATCGAAAGGGAGTTGGAAAGAAAATCAATAGATGTGTTTTCCTGAGAATTTCTCTTGCACTGAGGTATTGTCAATGCAGTCACCACCAGGCCTGAGAAGAGCCCAGACAGATTTAGTGCTGCCCACTGTTAGTGATGGGCAAACACTGCTGGGAGGGAGGAAGGAGGGACTCAGCGGTGCTTCTCTGTCACATGCATCCACGTGTGTGGGAAGGACAGCACAGGACAAGAGGGAATGGCTCACAGAGGGCAGATTTAGATTAGATGTTAGGAAGAAATCCTTTCTCTGGAGGGTGGTGAGGCCCTGGCACAGGTTGCCCAGAGAAGCTGTGGCTGCTCCATCCCTGGGAGTGTCCAAGGCCAGGTTGGACAGGGCTTGGAGCAACCTGGGCTAGTGGAAGGTGCCCTGCCCATGGCAGGGGGTGGAATGAGATGAGCTTTAAGGTCCCTTCCATCCCAAACCACTCTCTGACTCCTTGAAGCACAGCATCAGCCCCTGCTGCTGGGACCTCCAAGCAGCCACCAACACCCACATCCCAGGTGCAAGGAAGGGTTCCCCAAGGAACCACTACCCAACTTTTGGGACACGCAGCCATCCCGCGGCACGGCATCCCACGCGGGAATGACATCCCCTGGGCGAAGGCACGGGTTCAGCGTGGCCGGGGGGATGCGGGCTGCGAGTGCGGACCCCACAACGTGCAGCCCGTGGGACCCTCCGCCGAGGGGGGGGACGCGGGGTCCCGGTCCCGGCGGGACAGTCGTGGCCGTGGCGGTCCGTGAGGCCCTGCTGCCCTCTCGTGGCACCGCGGCAGGACCGCGCTGAGATCCCGGGATGCGGCACATCCCGGCATCGCTTCCCTGCCGCACGCGCCCCGCGGCCGCTCCGCCGGGACGCCTCGGGATCTGATCCTTCCGTCCTCATCCCATCCACCCACGCCTCGGGAAGAGGAGTGTGGCAGCCCGATCGTGTAAAGTCCCTGAGTCACAACACTTGATAACCTCCCGAGCGTGAGGGTTTGTGACCCCTTTTCATCTCCTGCTTACAGAATGTTCAGGGGTTGAAATGGACCTTAAGGATCATCTTAAAGTCCCAACGGCCCTGCCATGGGTAGGGACACCTTTCACTATCCCAGGTTGCTCCAAACCTCGTCCAACCTGTCCTTGAACACTTCCAGGGATGGGGCAGCCACAGCTTCTCTGGGCAACCTGTGCCAGGGCTTCACCACCCTCACAGGGAAGGATTTCTTCCTTATATCTAACCCAAATTTCCCTTCTTTCAATTTGTACCCATTACTCCTTTTTCTATTGCTACAGCTTTTGAGGAAGAGCCCCCTCCACACTGCCAGCCTGCCCCTGCCCCTGCCCTGCCCCTGCACACCCCCCTTTCCCTGATGATGCTGTGCCCACTGCTCACAGCCAATTAACCAAACTCAATTAAACACAGAACGCGGCACCCCCACACCCAACATCAAGGACTGGCCAAGGAGCCACATCACAATGCTCCCATGACCCCCCCTGCCTTTCAGTGCAGCCCCTCAGCCCTGGGGATGATCCCAAAGGTACCAGAAGGGAGCACTTGGAGGCAAGTCATCCTGGCTCCCCACAGGCTGGACAGGAAGGATCTCACCTCGGCTTCAGATGAGACATTTACACATTTGCAAGGCTGAACTATTAAGAAAATAATGCCAGAAGAGTTTCTACAGACCTCTGATAAACCTCTCTAAAAGGGAGTGGTGCAGGCATCCCCTATGAGATTGCTTTGTCAAAGGAACTGGCTCTGCTGACCCTGCATTTCCTGACTCCCCCTCCACTGCCTGCAGTGGCTCCCAGGAAGAGCAACCCAAGCCCTGCCCTGCTCATCTGATCTCTGGCAGCATCTCAATGCTCACCCCACTGCCTCTGAGACACTACAGTCCCTCAAGGATGGCTCCATGACCCCACAAATCACCCCCCACGGCAGCTGGTTCCCTCCCTGCTCCAACACATTCCAATGGGATGGCTGAGATCTTCCCAAGGCTGCCTGCTGGATGGTTGGCTGCTGGTGTGGGGCAGCCTCGGGGTCCCAGGCTGGATGGCCTTCCCATCCTTCACTCTCAAGGCACAAGGTCCCCACATGCTGAGTAACATCACTGACTCATCATTATCACCTCTAATCAAATCCAGAGAGCCCTTTGTTTTCTCCCCAGGATGCACTGAAAGATTATTTCCTATTCCTACCACTGTTTTTTCCTCACACTGCTCACTTTCAGGTGTGGGTAGCCTCAAAAAATCTGCCAGACCACCCTGGTTCAATGTTTACATCCTTTTTTTTTTCACTGGAAAATACACTGGAGACTGAAAGAACATTTCCCTGGTGAGGCAAGAAGTCAGGAGTGAACCCTGTGTCCCCTCCCTGGGCACAGCAACACCTCCAGGGATCCACTGGTGCTTGAAATAGGGGAACTGTAAATCTCACCCATTTTCTTTTGCAACCCTGGTCAGGCTTTGCATCTGCTCCACTGCCTCTGAGCACGTCCCCTGCCCACATTTGCTGCTCCTCATTGCTGCTGAGATGTAGGTCCCTTCAGACTGAACTATTCTATTCTAAATAAAGTAGAAAAAACCTGCCAAGAGCAAAAGGTGGCAAGACTTGGTGCATTATGCAAGTTGCTTTCTTCAGTGCTGGCTGGAGCAGGCGAGCAGTGGAAAAGTGCTGCAGGCAGAGAGGCCACACGAAGGGGTTTTGGGAAATGGTTAAACCAAGGATTTGCCTCCTTCTCCAGGCAGTGAATTCCTCTGAGTCGGGGCCTCCACCTGCACATCAGCCCTGGGCTGATCACGGGATAGTGCCTGGATGCCACTGGGAACAGTGGTGCTGCTGGTGTGTGAAGGACACGGTGCCCCTGCACCTGCCTGGGGTTCTTCCTGCTCCCACAGAGGAAGCCCCAAGCCATGACATTCCCTGTCCTGCTGTGCAGCCCCACGGGGTCACAGTAAAAGGGCTGTCTCTCTGCCATCTCTAAAGCAGGATCACAATGGCTGAGCAAAAATGGGGCTGGAATGGGATCGGTGTTAGTGACTCCAGGACATGGAGGGTCCCTTCCAACTCAGTATATTTTAGGATTCTATGAAACACCAGGCAAAGCACAGCCATGACCCAATGGCCAAAACCTGCCTCTGGCTACCACTGCCAGCCTGCAACGCCTGACAGGCAGAGGGGTCAGAAATAAAGGGTGGGGGGATGAGGAGGAGAAGGAGAGATGAGGCAGGAGGGAAATGACTAATCCATGATTAATGACTCTGGTGATCAGCCCTGTGCAGGTGTAACGGAGCTGCAATCCTTTAGTACCTCCAAGGAGGGAGCAGGAGAATGGAATGACCAGGCAACACAAGGTCTTTTGTGATCGAGGGTGAACCCCTTAACTGGCTGGTTCCCCACAAACCGGTGCAGAATTGGGGGACTCCATGAAGATGATTAAAATCAGCCAAGGTGTGGATAACCCCAGAGCATCACCCTGTCAACTGCTCACAGCTGCTGTTCTGAACCCAAAAATAGTCCTTTCTGTCCTGGAGCCCATGGGCTGCCCCAGCACAGGGTATGGAATGAGAAAAACACACCTTTTCAATAGGTGATGCAGAACGGATCAAATGCCCAGACTCTGCTGGGGGAAGGGAAGGGAAGAGAAAAGGGAAGGAAAAGGAAAGGGAAAGGGAAAGAGAAAGGGAAAAAGGGGGAAAAGGGGAAAGGGGAAAAAAAAGAAGAAAGAATGGGAAAGAAAAAGGGAAAAGCGAAGGAAAAGAAAAAGAGAATGGGAAGAGAAGGAGAAAGGAATAGGGAAGGAAAACGAAAATAAAAAGAACAAGGGAAGGGGGAAGGGGCTGCTCCCGCAGCAGCACTGCCCGACCAGGGAAAGGGCAGCGCACAACCCGCGCGTTCCAAACCAGTACGCACTAAACCGAGAAAAACGAAGCAAACAACGTTTCCGTCCGCCTTCTTTTTAACGTCAACCTTCCCCGACAGAAGGAGCCGCAGCACAGGCTCCCATCCCGCGATCCCCCCCCACCCACGCCGCCATTCCCCGTCTCCCTTCCTGCCCCGGGACTACACCTCCCAGCAGCCCCCGCGGCGGCGGGCGCGGCGCTCACGTGGTCGCGCGGGGCACGCCGGGAGCGGCGCGGCCCGGGCGGCGGCAGGTGAGGGCAGGGGCGCGCGCCCGGGGCCGCGGCGCCCCCTGCGGGCGGGGCCGGGCACGACGGGACCCCCGGGACGGGAACGGGAATGGGATGGGATGGACGGGACGGGGTGGGAGGGCACGGACGGGATGGGCCCCGCCGGGTGGGCGCTCCCCGCCGCGCTGGGCGGTGGGAGGGAGGGAGGAAGGGAGGGAAGGAGAGCGGGGTCCGCCCCGCCGAGCCCCCCTCGGGCACCCGGAGAGTGCTGGCAGCGGACGCACCACTGATCATCCCATGGGATCGCCCCGGTGCGCCCAGACGGAGTCTGGGCGTGCGCCCCGAGCACGGCGTGGTCGGGCAGCAGCACGGGTCATCCCATGGATGCGCCATCCCTGGGAGCGCCCGATTCCAGGCTGGACGAGGCTTGGAGCGACCTGGTCTATGGGGAAGGTGTCCCTGCCCATGGCAGGGGGTGGAACGGGGTGATCTTTACGGCCCCTTCCAACCCAAACCTTTGCATTGTCTGTGCAAAACCCACACCCAGGGGCTGTCCTGC
Source organism: Neopelma chrysocephalum (assembly GCF_003984885.1). Classification (NCBI taxonomy): domain Eukaryota; kingdom Metazoa; phylum Chordata; class Aves; order Passeriformes; family Pipridae; genus Neopelma; species Neopelma chrysocephalum. The sequence continues at coordinate 2,558,277 of NW_020897735.1, forward strand.
GGGGTCTGTTGTTGTTGCTGTTGTTGTTGCTGTGACAGCTGCTGTCAGCAGCGTGGATTTTGCAGTGTTACCCCGTTATTCTCACCCGCTAAGGGCACGGGATCTGAGCTGCCAGTGAAGCCGGTTGCCTCGCCGCAGACACGCTCGCTAAAAGCTACCAAACCACGGCAGGAAATTTCTTTTTGAGTATATAAGGAAACCAAACTGGCATAATTCACCGAGTTTTACAGCTTGATCCTCAGCTGAGGCTTTCTGTAATACCCTGCTCTGCGTCAGAGGAACTGCCTTGGGAGGGACCGATACACAAGAACAACTTGCTGTTAAGGAAACTTCCATGCAGGCACAGCCGAGTGCGAGGGGGAGATAAAGGGAGAAATAATGTCACGTTACGGAGGGCACGCTGGCATTCCAACAGAAGGGGTTACATATGAAAAGAATATTGTACAAATCATCTGTCTAAAAAGCCCAACCTGACTTAAAATCCCCTCCGCCATTGTTCTTTAATGAAAATACTTGTTTTAGAGGTACCTTTCGATGTAACTCGCAGCACCTGGTGCCTGTGCTGCTCCCTTGTCCTTCCCTAAGCGAGCCTTTTGACGTGTTTCCAAGGAAAGTAGGAATAATGAGCCTGGTATCCTGTGTTTCATTTTTAAAAACCGTTTTAAAGTACAGATTTTTCATCCCTCAAAGGAAGGTTTCTGTTCTCCGTGGCAGTGCCCAGGCTTCTGCCTCCCCAGCTGTGATGTGTGTTAAGACAAAAAGGGAAGCGTGCTCGGTGCCAGTGGCAGGAAGTGCCTGGAGCCCTCCTGCACCCAGATGCCAGGGATACTCATCCTGCCACCACTGAGGATCAGATCCCAGCTTGGTGCTTCCAGATTCTGCCACACCACTGAGTCCCTCCCTGAAATACTGGCTTTGAAGGGATGCAGCTGATAATTTTAAATGACTTTTTTTCCCTTCTCTGTATGAACATAAAAGAAATTTTGTTTGTTGCAGTTGTTTTCTTGCACGTGAGCAAGGGGTAAACTGAAATACACTGGAGCTTTCCCGAGGAGGAAGGAGGCAAACGCAGCAGGGAAGCAAGAATGCTGTGTGCATTGAGCCATTACTCAGAAAAAGCTGTCTGTTCACATCCCTCTGCCACCCTCTCTTCATTTCAAAGACTAACTACTTCCTTCTCCTCCTCTTCCCTAGAAAAAAGGTTTTCTTCCCTATTTTTTAGTGGCAAGGCAATGCAATAGCAAAGGTATTGAAACCCAGTCTACTGAATAATAACTTAATGATGTGAGCCCTGTTCTGTTCCTTTTGAATGGATGGCTGCTTTGGCAGGAGAGCTGCTGGGATCTGCTCCCTGCTGGGAGGGATGGGAGGGTGGAGAAACCTGGATTGAAGCTGAACAGCAACCAGAGTGGTGTAAAACTGAACCGGGAGACAGGAATGAGGTCAACGCTGCAAGACTGTGAAATGAGGAGAAATTATATGCAGTTAAGCTGAGTTCAGGGACTAACTGGTAGTGCATTCGGAGTTTGGATGTTTGGAGTCATCTTTTAAATCCGTTACTGCTCTTATCTGTCCAAGGTAAACACAAAGTGTTTAATTGGCAAGTTGAAACATGGTGCAGCATGGCAGAGGTCAGTGAAATGCACTGGCATCAAACCTTCTCTGAGTATTTTCAGTGTGCACAGTCACCCCCAGAAGGAGTGGAAGCTGACAAAGCATTCCTGCTAGTTTGACTTCCTGGCAAATGCATGAAACCTTGAGCATTTATTTTGGCTCTCTAGCAAAGCAGAGCGAACCAACCACATTTATTTCGTTCGTATCTGATGTCACATCTGAATGCAGGTCTCCAGAGGTGATCTATTAATGTCCTAAAGCATCGCACCATCTGGTTCCTCTTTTGATGCGCAACATTTTGAATGCTTGGTTTAATCTCCCTGGGTTTCAGTAAATTATGTAAACTCGGAGGCTTGGCAGCAGGAGATGGGCACCATGAGGAGATGATTCAGTCATCAATATCTATTGGGCTTCCTTATTGCTGCCATTACACTTCTTTCAGTTGCTACTTACAAATGTTGCAAGTGAATAATTCATCGCACTGGGAGCTGCAAGTTAAGTTTTGAAATTTGCCCACTCCGAGATTAGCTATGACTAATCCATCCTTCCCAAACGTGGAGAAGCTAACTGGGTCTCTTTTCTGCAGGGTTGGGTGATAAAGTCAGAAATAAATTGCATGTATATGCAACTGCTGGTGCTGACATAAATCACATTTCCTTTTTTTTCCTTTTCTGGACAGAATTGGAGCACCTTGGAATAGATGTGAGCACAAGACGCGGCGCCGGCTGAAGCTGCCCGGGAACACCATGGCTGCCGCCCCTCATCTCAACTCGGATGCGCTCCGAGAGGTCCTGGAGTGCCCCATCTGCATGGAGTCCTTCACTGAGGAGCACCTGAGGCCCAAGCTCCTGCACTGCGGGCACACCATCTGCAAACAGTGCCTGGAGAAGCTCCTGGCAAACAGCATTAACGGGATACGGTGCCCATTCTGCAGCAAGATCACGCGGATCACGAGCCTGGCTCAGCTGACCGACAACCTCACTGTGCTCAAGATCATCGACACCGCTGGACTGGGGGAAGTGGTGGGGCTCCTCATGTGCAAGGTCTGCGGGAGAAGGTTGCCAAGGCACTTTTGCAAGAGCTGCAGCTTGGTTTTATGCGAGCCCTGCAAGGAGGCTTCACACCTGCCCCAAGGGCACAGAGTCATTGCTATCAAAGAGGCTGCTGAAGAGCGTAGGAGGGAATTTGGGACGAGGCTTGCCAGGCTAAGGGAGCTCATGGGTGATCTTCAGAAAAGAAAAGCTGCTCTGGAGGGTGTTTCGAGAGACCTGCAATCCAGGTACAAAGCAGTTCTGCAGGAATACAGCAAAGAAGAGCGCAAGATCCAGGAGGAACTGGCCAGGTCACGCAAGTTCTTCACCACCTCCTTGTCTGAAGTGGAGAAGGTAAATAACCAGGTAATGGAGGAGCAAGCCTACCTGCTGAACTTAGCAGAAGTGCAGATAATGTCCCGCTGTGACTATTTCCTTGCCAAAATAAAGCAGGGGGATATAGCTCTCCTGGAGGAGGCGGCAGATGAGGAGGAACCAGAACTGACAAACAGTCTCCCAAGGGAGCTGACTCTGCAAGAGGTGGAACTCCTGAAGGTGAGCCACGTGGGACCACTGCAGATCGGGCAGGTGGTGAAGAAACCTCGGTCTGTTAATGTGGAGGAATCGCTCCCAGAAACCGCAGCATCCTCGTCCGTGTCATTCAGGGAGCCTGACCTGGTGCAGGAAGAGCCCAGCTGCACACCCCATTCCTCGCCAGCCAAGCCAAGGATTCCTGAAGCAGCCACGAGCATCCAGCAGTGTCACTTCATCAAGAAGATGGGCTCCAAGGGCAGCCTGCCAGGGATGTTCAACCTCCCCGTCAGCCTGCACGTCACCACGCAAGGCGAGGTGCTCGTGGCAGACCGGGGCAACTTCCGAATCCAGGTTTTTACCCGCAAGGGCTTTCTGAAGGAGATCCGCCGGAGCCCCAGCGGGATCGACAGCTTCGTGCTGAGTTTCCTCGGAGCAGACTTGCCCAATTTGACTCCCCTTTCTGTCACCATGAACTGCCACGGCCTGATCGGGGTGACAGACAGCTACGATAACTCTGTCAAGGTGTACACCATGGACGGGCACTGCGTGGCCTGTCACCGGAGCCAGCTGAGCAAGCCCTGGGGCATCGCCGCGCTGCCCTCAGGGCAGTTCGTGGTGACCGACGTGGAAGGGGGGAAGCTCTGGTGCTTCACAGTGGACCGTGGCGTGGGGGTGGTGAAGTACAGCTGCTTGTGTAGCGCGGTGCGCCCCAAGTTTGTCACCTGTGACGCCGAAGGGACCATTTACTTCACTCAGGGGCTGGGGCTCAACCTGGAGAACCGGCAGTACGAGCACCACCTGGAAGGAGGCTTCTCCATCGGCTCCGTCGGCCCCGACGGGCAGCTGGGGCGGCAGATCAGCCACTTCTTCTCGGAGAACGAGGATTTCAGGTGCATTGCTGGGATGTGTGTCGATGCCAGGGGAGACCTCATTGTTGCTGACAGCAGCCGTAAAGAAATCCTGCATTTCCCTAAGGGAGGTGGCTACAACATCCTGATCCGGGAAGGACTCACCTGCCCGGTCGGTATTGCCATCACTCCCAAAGGGCAGCTCCTGGTGCTGGACTGTTGGGATCACTGCATTAAGATCTACAGTTACCACCTGAGAAGATATTCCACCCCTTAAAGGCTGTAAGCAAAGCCTCTCCTGGCAGCAGACATTCTTCCAGCCTCCCTGCAATCCAACGGGAACAAGTGTCCAGCCTTCAGGAAGACTGTGCCATAACCGAAGGGGATCTGGCATAGAGGCCATCATGTTTTGTGTTTAGAAACAAAATAGCTTTTGTGGTGGTGGTGGTGGTCTGCTTTTTCTTCTTCTTTTTTTATATAAAATCCATACGAATAAGAACAAGCGCAAGGGAAGGGATCCATCCCTTGGAGTTTTGGTTCCTTGTAAGTGACTGGTCACTCCATAAACCTTCTCACGTCCTCACACCACATCTCCTGCACCCCCAACTTTTAACCATTATGTCTTTCTCTGTGCCATAAAAGCTGAGTGACTGCTCTAAATCACCCTTCCTTACAGAACTAGCGAGGCAATCCTCCTCTCTCTCTGTGGTACTCACAAGGAACTGGGTAGCAGTTGTCTGGGCAACTCCTAGAGAGAGCAATTTGGGATTGCATAAAACGAAATAGCCCTCATCAACCACGCGGAGATGGAGCTTTACTCCCACCCTGACAAGGGACAGTTGTCTCTCTCCCATTTTTCTGGTGTTCAGGAGATCACCCCGTCGTGCCATTTGTGAGCTGAGTCTGTTCCATGTGTAGTGAGTACTGTGCAATCGTGGGAGACCAAGCTGAGGCAGAAAATTGCCCTCTTTATTACTGAGTAGTAAGAAAAGAGGGGTTTTATTACTACTCAGAGTCCTGCTAGGTAGAAGGGGGTAAAAAGGGAGGGGGTTGAAGGAAAAAAAAAAACCTGAGGGGGAAACCTAGGGTTGCTATTTACTGCTGTTTTATTATTAAATGTATCCTGGAAACTGTCTTTGGAAGGTGTACCTGGTATCTAAAATTTCATGGGGAGAGGGGAAGGGCTGGGGGAATGAGACTGGGAGATTGTAGAAAATGAGATTAAATGCAACACATTGTATGTTCACCTGCACTTCACCACTCTGCATTCCAGACCATTGCATTTAGCAATAGGTTTCCACTCATCTGCACCTCCTATGTGCAAGTTACTCACTGCTGAGATAGGGATGGGGAGGGGGGGGACTATTTCACTTTTAGTTTTTTCATACTTGGAAGCACATCCATTGATGCACTGCCTTTTTTTTTCCCTTGCACAGCAAAACACTACATTCCTCAGATTTTTTTTTTTTGATTTTTTTTTTTTTTTACGGCACCAGCAGGCACCAGAGTTGCTGTTCATCACGGCTTTGGGCCAAATGAAGCACAAAACTGCAGCTGTGTGAACCAAGGCCCCCACAGTGCTACTCTCCTGGCTGATAAATGTGTACCTCAGTGTGGTGCTGCTCGCCCAGAATAGTTTATTGAAGGAAAGATGCATTTAAATAGGGCACAGTGGTAGCATGTTAATCTGCCACAGATAATAGTTACACTGCAGTGCATTTATTTGTTGCTATCAACAACGTAGTTGCAAATTTGGGGGCACGACAGACAATATAAAAGCTGATTTTATGGTGGCTGCCGTGCTCCAGCAAATTGTTTGCTACTTGTCCTACAATGTTTGCAACAGGTGAATTTTTTTTTAAGCTCCCATATACTCTCCCCTAATGAAACAGCAAAGCTGCTGCTGCTCCAGATGGGTGTCTGGCAGTTACAGGGTTTGCAGAAGAAGCGCTGGGAGCAGATTTTGGTGGGATTTTTGGGTTTTTTTTCCTCTTCCTGTTGTGCTCAGCCAGAGCGCTGAAGGGGCCAGCACACAAACACAGCTGTGTGATGGAGCTGCCCCTCCAATCAGGGCAACTTCTGATTCCTCTTGCTATAATGCACTGGAAAAAGCTTGTGGAGAAGGGAGCTGAGGCAGGAGGTGGTAGATGGTGCTGAGGGAGCCCCAGGGACTGAACCCCCCTCCCTTCCTGAGCTGCTCCCTGTGTTTGCCAAGGCTGCCAACTTGCACATCCCTATTTACATGCTCTGCTTCTCTTTTTTGGGTGGGAAGGGATCATGTGACAGCAATCTGAGGAGCCTTTCCCACCTTGCATGTGTGTTTTGGGGAGATGAGGACGATTACTGGGCCGTGCTGCAGTTAATGACATTATAACTGAAGGCGTTTTTCCAGTATTATGGCAATGGCAGTTCCTCTCCTTCTGATGTCTTTTAAACATTTCTCCTGCTTCCAAGAACTGCTCCAAGCAGGAAGCTACCGTGGACCTGAATAACTGAAGCAATATTATCTATGATAATACGTACCTCTGTCATTTTCTGTTCCCATGGATATTTTTTTTTGCAATAAACAGCACACTGTACTAGCAATAACATTTCCTGGAGTGCTTGAAGGGACATAAAAGCTGGTCCAGCAAACTGAGCAGTTGGTTACCCCAGCCTGTTCCTGGTTACAAAGTTCAAACAAAACTGTCTGTCATCTGTTTCTCACTCGGAGAATTAAGGAAAACAACACTACCCTGCGATGCACTGGTGGGCCAGGACACTGCAATCAGAGCCTGGGGCTGTGTCTCGCCTGCAGCTCTTCTGGTCTGGGCTTTCAGGCAGAAAAGGGAAAAAGGAAACCTGCTGTCCCTGCCCAGGGTCTGCATGTCCCCTGACAAAACTCTCAACAGTGACTGGGAGATGATTTTGCAGAGCTCTGTTTTTTTGCTGTCGTGCCCCCACACAGTGTTGTGATCGTCTGCCAAACAAGGAGTAATTAAGGATCGTGTTGAAATAGTTGGCTCCTGTACCTGGAGAAAGAGCTTGTCTGGTCATACGTATGTGTTTGGTTTTTAAAGATTGTGTAATAAAGGAAAAATTGATCCAATTAAAAGTGCATTGCAAATGGCTCATTTTCTTATTAAAACACTACATCTCCTCCCTTTGGTGGCAGGTTGGATTTTACAGCCAGTGGGGATTAGATTGGGAACTCAATGGCTACAGGACCCCTTTTCTCAGGTTTCACAGGATAAATCTGATCTCCTTGGTAGGAGATCAGGGAACTCTACCTGACACTTCCCTACCCACCTCATAAACAAATGCTCAGGTTTTGTGCCTTAATCCACTCTGATACTCTCACAAGGGCAATATCTTCCTTGTCACCATAGGCAGTACCTGATGTTTCAAAGGTCTGCTTCAACTGAACTGGCTCTGAGTGCTGGGTAACAGGGCATGGGAGCCTGGCTGAAGGCTCCATCCCTATGTGCCTGGCTCATCCATGAACTGCCAGCCCTTTGCATAACAAAGGGCCTGGGGACAGGCACAGTCAGGTGAGGAAAACATGTAGACACATCAGGAGCTGAGGGCTCAGCTGGAAGACCCCAGACTTCCCTGTGTTTAAACCACTGGTCCCTCCTTGGCAGCACCAGCTCAGGCTGTTATTCTGTTGTTGCACAATAATTAAATTATTTTAAGGATCCAGATGTCTTAAGACTCTGCTCTGGGAAACCTGGGGCTGAACCAGTGAGGAAACCTGGTCTGACTGGGTGAGTGTGGGGGGTGTAGCTGTGAAGGGGCCTCAGTCTCAGCTCAGGTGGTGGATTGTGATGGCCAGAGAGGCTCCTGGATGGTCAGAGAGGGAAGTTTCCTTAACAGGTACACCAGCAGGTTCTCCCCTGGTCCTGCCACCCTTCTGGGTTTGCTGCTCTGGGTGAAGGATTTCATCACTTGGGCTCATCCCAGATGATGGGAAGCAGCACTTCAAACTGGTATGAACTGCTGGTTTATCAAACATATTCCATCCTTGCAGAACAGCTGCTGTGTGGTGCTGTTAGACCCATCCTGCCACTTTATCACAAGTTTTGATTTCTTAGGGTAGAAAAACTAAGCCATGGGTATTGTCTGGGGCAAAACCAGGAGTTGGGGTTCCTAAAGGGATGAGGGGGAGAGCCTGTTCCTTAATCACAGGGGGCAGAGCTACAAAAGTAAAAATTAAGCCAGATGTTTTGAGTGGTTTGTATTGTATAGCTTAAGTGATTTTTCTGGGTCATTACTCAATGCGAGGATTTAAAGTTATTTCATTTTGCACAACTAATTACTCGACTTGCCTGACAATTCTGGATTACAATGAGCAGTGCATAAGGTCATTTAGCAGACTGAGTCACAGCACATATTGTAGACTAAACTAAATTTCACGGCAACCAGTTAAAGATTGTTTTTACCTCCTCTGAACAAAATGTCAGAATCTGAGGGTTGGAAATAAATATAATGACATAAACCAAGCAAGTAAGGGTGTTACAAAGGTAATAGAGTGGTTGTTTATAGGGACAGATCTCAAGAACAGGGAAATTCTATACGCTTTACTTCTCACCAAGCAGGTATAAGGAAAACTCATTATCTCCTTTAACAGATGCAAAACTCTCCTTACAGCTTTCTTAATGCACCTAATTGTGTCTAGGAAAGGAAAACTAAAGGTTCCCATGGACTAGTTCAATCTTAATTGTGTTAATGGCACTATCAGACCTGAAGAGAGATGAATGGAGCCTTGAAAGGACAGGAGAGACCCACAGACCCTACTCAGAGGAATATAGGCTACTATTTTAGCAGAGTTCCAGGCTCTATCCCTGATTTTATAAGGATATTTATGAACATAAACATAATTTCTGAAGATCTTTTGTCAAAGAGTTCACAAGAAAACATGAAACCTGTTGCCTTTTAAATGTAGATGGTACTAATGATGTGAGGTCCAAGAGAAGAGAAGCAAGTACCTGGGAGGGCAGGGGGCAGAAAGCCTTAGGGATTGTGACAGGACCTGCCAGAACCCAGCCCCTCCATGGACTATTTCCATAAATGATCTGTTACAGAGAGGGAACATCTTTCACATCTGTAGCAGCCACAGGCTCAGCCTGCTGAGTGCCCAATGTGGCTAGGGAACCTTAGCCAAGGAAACTCTAGATAGAGATCACAGGAAATGCAAGAAAAACAAACATTTCTTGCACTGCAGACCTAAAGCAATGTATCAGCTGGGCAGTGAAACCCTCTGGATCTGCTACATCCATGAACAGCACATCCCGAACCCATCAGCATCCCTCCCCGCTTCCCAGCTGGGCTTCTCCACTGGGAACAAGCAAGACAGAACAGCTCTTGGGGAAATCTCACTGGGGCTGCCAGATTTGGCAATCAGAGCAGCTCTTCCCTTTCCCTTAACCATCTCCTACTCCTTATCCAGCCAGACTGAGGGGCCGCAGAGTGACCACGTCTCTGATAAACTTTTATCAGTGAATGAAGTGGTTCCCAACGGGTGGATTTACTGGATGGAGGGATCATTCTCTTTCCTCCTGTACATTTTCTGAGTCTCTGTGGTGGGGTGACTCCCAGCCTCCACCTCCAGTTTTCTTACTGAGCATGTTGGTGTGGAATAGCCCAATTCTGGCCAGCAGCCCTGGCTGTGTCCCCTCCCAACACCTTGCCCATCCCAGCCTAGTGACTGTGGGGACAGAATGGGAAAGGAGAAAGCCTGGATGCCATGCAGGCACTGCTCAGCAGCAGCCAACACGCTGGGGTTTTATCCACACTGGTTTATCCAGAAATCCAAAGTACAGCACCACAGGGGCCGAAACAAAGCCAGTTCCCTCCATCCCGCCAGGCCCGGCACATTCTTGCACACAGCAGGACGTGGCTGAGGGCACCACGGTGTGTCCCAGCTGCCAAACGAAGATCCTCACACAACAGGGACGGACTTAATGAGGTGCCATCAGTGTTAAATGCTGCCTTCGGCGGGGGAGAAAACCGATGTGGGCTCCCATGGCAAAGATCAATGGCTGGGTCGATCTCAAGGTTCCCGCTCGGAGGCCACTCGATGAGTGAAAGCATTGCTTGGCTGCACAGAGCCAGAGCAAGCAGCCCCAAAAAAACGGGCTTTTAATCACTCTGCGTGAAATAAAATTGTAGTTTGCTTTGGTCTGCTCACGGACTAAGGCTGTTCCCAGGAGGGAGCCTGGGAGATGCTCCCATGCCTGCCCTGGAAGAACGCAGTGCTCGGTGTGCACAGCACTGCCACAGAGCCTGTCTGGCTCTCTCATTTGCAGGATTCCCTCCTGCAAATCCTTAGGAACAAGGTGTGCTGGTTTCAGCTGGTGTAGAGTTAATTTTCTTCACAGTATGGGGCTATGTTTTGGATTTCTGAGCTCAAACCATGATACAGGGGCGGGCACTTCATTCCGCCCAGCACACACCTTATCCACCTGCAGGAGGAATGGGAACACTTCACACTCCTCTGGGCAGAGCAACCTGCTCATGCCAGCAGTGACAGCAGCACTGATTTTGTGCTGTCCCTGGCCAGAGCTGGATCCCTTTCCTCTCCACTTGGCCGAGGGAAACGCTCTGCAGACACAGACCCATGTCATGGGCTCCCGTGCCGGCGGCGAGCGCGGCGTTTGGGTGGCTCCAGCCTCAGCACAGAGCCAGTGCCTCATCCCAGCTGCCAGCGGCGTGGTCTTCTCTTCAAAACCATGTTTTCAATTAGGGTTTCATGCGCAGATTGTGCCTTTATTGGCAGAGGCCTCCTCCTGAGGCCTGGAGATTGATTTATGAAATTGATTAAAATATTAAAATAATTTTGTGCGATGCTGCAAACACCCCGCGATGTGCATTTTTCTCATAGTTGGTGTCGTTCCAATTAGTTTGAGACTCTCCTCTTCCCCTCCTCTTGTGACCTGCTTTGTTCACTAACAAATTACAGTTATCCTGGTCCTACTTTTGCATTTATTAGAGATGATGCATGTGTGTGCACTGAACAGTTTGGAATGGGCTGGTGAGCAGTGGGGAGCCCGGCAGGCTGGAGCTGTTCTGAGTAGAGAAGGCATCCAGAACTGTCTAGCTGGAGGTATTTATTCTGATCTGCCTTATGTCACTAGCAAAATGAGGGTGAATCAGTGGAGAAGCAGGGAATAAAATCTATCTATCATGAACAGCAAGCTCTTTCTCTTGCCTAACTGGGATTTCTGGGTTTCCCATGACACCTGCTAAGTCCACAAGCTGATCTCCCCAGGTATCATCAAGAGCCCTGAACATCCTCAATGTTCTTCCAATAGGATTTTGTGGCCATCAAAGAGCTAAGTACAGCACTGGTCCCCTCTGCACTGCCCACAGCACCAAAGTTCACCCCACCAGCTACCAAACGAGCCACACACAAAGCACGAAGTCGGAGCCAGCACCCAGTGCCCAAAGGCTGCACAGTCAGAAATCAAAAGTTTATCTCCAGGCATTACATGCAAACCCCCAAGGGATCCCTGGGGTCCCATGAGTGCTTTGGTGCTTCACAGGCAGTGGGAAGGACGCTCTGGATCCTGCCCTGGGGCAGCCCTGTGAGCAGCACAGGGTAGGCACGGCTCCGGGAATGTGGGCAGGAGCCGGGTGTGGAGCGAGGAGCTGCCTTGGCCAGCTGCATACTACGGACTAAAATGGAAATCATCCTGTCAGCGAGGCACTGCAGGCCCTGTGCCACCACGGGGCTTTGCGGCTGAGCCCTGGGAGCCACTGCTGCCCCCAGCCATGGGGAAGGTGGGAGCTTGGGAATGGGAGATATTCCACCACCAGATCAAGCACTGCCACCGTTCACATCCCCTCTGGCCCAGCATCATGAAACAGCAACAATGCTCATGCCCAGCTCGGACTGCAGTGGCTGCCTCTCATTCCCACCCGGCACCACTTGAGAAACCTGTGTCTGAAGTGATGGCATTGGCACCACGGGGCACTCCAGGTCTGCTCCCCACCACCCGTGTTTGCCCCAGGAACTGCAGGGAGTGCTCCCGAATGATTGATAACATCGCGAGTACGTAAACAACCCACCTCCACGGTGCTTTCTCCTGCTAAACAGGGGCATTGCTATGGCAAACTTCATTTATCACTATTTAAAACCCAAACAAACGAGTACAGGGTGTTATAAATACGCTTACAAGACGAGCTGCGCTGGGAAAACAGGGAAAAAAAATGAGCCAGGAGCAACGGAGGAGGCGTGTGGGAGCACATCTCCATTTGCTGGCTTCCATGGAGCGAGGCTGCTCTTGGCAGCACCTGCAGGGCAGGATTCAAGTGCTTTGATGACCTCTGTCACCATCAGCCCTACAATGGGCCCTGTAATATACCACAGATGTTTTTTGAACAGAAAAATATCAGACCCGGGGAATATCCCCAACTCCCTGGAGGAGAGAGATGAATTGGCAAATGGAAGGCTACAGCGATAAGGGAGTTTTTATAAACATAACCTAATTGTATTACTTCAAAGTCCTGAAGTTTATTGCCCTGTTTAATGATGTGTCTCGTTATTTATGGTGTAGCACAATGAGTCTGCTATTGATTTAATGCACTTCCTTAAAGACTGTCATTGTCACAAGCAATAAAACAAAGCCATTCTGAGACAGCTCATTTATGTCACATCTCCATCAGCCGACCCCGAGCACCCCCAGCATGTGGGGGCCACGTGGTGAAGGGGTCACCCTGGGGAAGGATGGAGCCAGGGTGTGGAAGCTGAAGGGCAGGAGCTGGTAGGGTGGGTTTGCCTCGCTCAGGGATGCTGCCAAGGGACATGTGCCACTGTCTCTTGACACTGGGCATTCAGCCTGGGACAAGTCTCCTGCTTGAGCCCACTAACCAGCACGGTGAAGGTAAATGCATGGGGAGAGGGGGTGATTTGTGCCCCTGCCCGTTCCCGCCGCCCTCCTCACCTTTCTGGTACTGGAGCCAGAGCTGCTGCTGGACCTTCTTGCTGGGGAAGTGGATGGTGCAGCTGAACTCGGAGCCGTACAGCGCCTCCGCGATGTAGTGGGAGCCAAACTGCTGGATGAAGGAGAGCAGCTCCTCCCGGCTGCTGTCCTTGTTCAGGATCTTCAGGATGTTTGCAAAGCCTGTGGGAGGGAGGCAGGGGATGGGTGGGTTGGCCAGGCAGGGCTGGTAGCCACAACCCATGCCAAGGAGCCCCACAGGATGCCTGCTCAGATCATACAAGTCCCTGGGTGGGTGCAAAGTGCAGTTCCTCCTCTCTTACCTCCATCATCTACCTGATGCTTTGGAATCCACAACCTGTTATAACCCTGGGCTGTGGCTCTGAGTTCCTTCTATGATTCCTCTCCCTAAGAGATTTCTCAAAGCATTTTACAGGGATGTGCACGTGGACATGTGTGCACACACACCCCAACACCCACAGCCCCTCCTGCCAGCTCCAGTCTGGTGGCACATCATCAATGCTCTCCCCAGAGGATGTGCTTGGCCATTCCTTGCCTGTATCCATAACCAGAGGTGTTCTATCTCTAATCCACATACCCAGCACAACTGATAACTATTTTTGGGAGAGCTGGAGACAGCCCAGAGAGACACACAGGGCTGGGCTGATGGCAGCTCTGTGGGTGTTCAAGGGCTGGGGCTTGAGCAACATCCATGGAGACAGCGGGGACCTCTGGCATGGGACAAGGACATGGACCCTCACTGCTCTGTGGAGGTGAAATATCCTGGAGGCACTGGTGACTCCACAGCACCTCGGCATCATTTAGAATTGCTGATATCATCGTTTTGGTTCAGTGGTGGAATGGAAAACATACTGCAAGAAAATACGTCATAACTGTCACCAAAATGAGATTATCTGGCTGGTTGCTTGCTTGGTTTATTGAAAGGGAAGGTTGGTTTAATAAAAAAAGCCAGAAGAATTCATTTTGAGCTGAACCCAAGTATTTTTTTCGGCTCTGAGCAGGTTATTTCATTTTGGGGCTGTGCAGCCTGTTAGCACTAAATCTTTTTTTTTCTTTCTCCATTTAAGAACTCGTTGATTTTTAAATAAAAAATGCTATTTTGAAATGAAAAGGCAAAACATTTCAGGTCGCAACAAAATGTTTCAGCATTTCTGAAACAAAATGTGTAGCTATAAAAATGTGGAAGTGAAATGTTTTGACATTTGCAGGATCCTCCCACCCACCCCTTCTTCATCTGCGACTCCCGGCTTAATATGACCTGCTTTTACAAGTGCTTTGGGTCCTTTTGATATCACGTTTTTTCAAGTACTTACTGATTTTCATACATACACATACACACAGCCACCCCCCACGAATCCTCCCCGCAGCGTTGCTTATTGGCTTCATCCTGACTTTGACCTCAGCTCTTGCCTGAGCCACACAAATTCCCTGCCTCAGTTTCCACCCTGTAAAAAGGAGGAAAATCTTTCTGCCTGCCTCTGCAGCGGCGCTGGGAGCAGACCCTGGAGGTGGGAAGTGTCAGTGGGATGCTTGGGGCAGAAGGTCACCACCCGCCCATGCAGACACGCATCTCCCTGCCCCTGGAATCCCTCACCTGCAGAGAGGGTGATGGAGCTGAGCTTCACCCTGTAGAGGTTGCTCCTGACCCGCCAGTGCTGCACCATGGGGTAGCCCATTGCCTCGTCGTACTTGATGTCCCCTGCAAAGGAAGAGCCACTGCTGACCATGCTCTGGGGAATGCTTAATGCTCCCACCAGGCAACTGCTTTGCAAAGGGTGAGAAATGGGATGGTTGGAGGGACAGAAACCTCTTTGGCAGTGATGCCACAGGGTCCTCGGGCTGCTGGCAGGACCAGCACTGTGGCTGCTGGGAGCTCATGGGGACAGAGATGCTGCCATCTGTGTCGGGGTGGACTCACACAGCCCTTAGACTATTCCTGCCCCAGGCATGCAGGAGGAATGGCACAAAGGACCCCTGAGATGCCACTGGTGCTGATTCCTCTCAGGAACCGCGCTGGGATCCAGGGTGGGAAAAGGGGTTCTTAATTCTGCACTTGCCCCAGGGGCACTGAGCCTGGGGGCAGCTCATACCAGTGAGAAGCTGGAGGTCGGGAAGGGGCTCCGAGAGGACACCACGGCACTGCTCCTCCACGGGCAGCGGGATCACCAGGAGCCCGTCAGCCAGCTGTGGGAAGTCCTTGATGAAGTTATTCTCCCTGCAGAGAGAAAAAGACAACTGCAAAGCAACGATGCAGGGCACGGCCGGGCAGCAGGGCTGAGCTGCCCCAGTGGCACTGGGACAGGCAGCTCAGGAGGGTGAGGGACATCTCCTTGAGCA
This sequence comes from Neopelma chrysocephalum, assembly GCF_003984885.1. Classification (NCBI taxonomy): domain Eukaryota; kingdom Metazoa; phylum Chordata; class Aves; order Passeriformes; family Pipridae; genus Neopelma; species Neopelma chrysocephalum. The sequence goes on from NW_020897735.1 coordinate 2,573,583, forward strand.
GGAGCCCTACCAGGGGATGGGGTTTGCAGCCCCCGCTGCAGCCCGTCCCTGGCTGTGCAGCCCTCTGAGGTGATGCTTAATGAGCTCCCCAGGGACCACAGCTCCATTAGCACTCCAGAAGCACGGAACTTCTCTCAGCCTGGGGACCCAGCTACTATTTTGGCCCAGATTTTCCAAGTGGGCCACTGGAGAGGGGATAGAGAGTGGTGAGGAGAGAGGAACAGCTGCCACACCTCAAAACTGCCCCTTTCCACACCTGCAGCATCTTGATAAGGACAGTCAACAGGCACCAGACCAAGCCCTGCTGGGACTCCACACAGCAGGCAGCACCATCACCCCACAGCTTCACCCCCCAACAACTCGCTCTCCAAAAGGAGCAAAAAGTACTTTTACAGACAGGCACCAAAATCCCACTCTCGTGTACAGCTCACAGTGCAATTTTACTACACATGCAGGATCTTTTCTAACCTTGGCAGGTATAACATTGTATAATAGGCCCCTAATGAATTGTTTCTAGAACAACGGTACCGGGGAAATTATTTGAAATGGTGAACAGACAGGTCTCTGGGAGATGAGCCTCCCCCGGCAACCGAAAGTGCCTCACGCCTGCGCAAAGGAAACGGGAGGGGGGATTTTAAACATTGATCTTAGAGCCAAAATATAGGCCAGGAGGCTCCACGTCCTCCAGATACGGAGACAAAAGGGCAGCGGAGCAGAAGAAAGGGAGGTTCCTGCAAAATCAGGTCAGCCCCAGGAGCCAGGGGGAGGTTCAGGCTGGCACTGCCTGCCCCAGCTGTGTTTTTTGGAATAGACTTTCTGTTAAACAGCAGCTGGTTTCACTCACCTTCCCTGATTTTACCCCCCACAGCCCGTTCCCTGGGGGGATGCTCCACCATCCCATGATCATCTCACAAGTGGGGACACCCTGGGTATTTCCATGAGTCCCACTGCAGTGAGATGCTGAATTCATGGAACACTTCCCCAGGGTCCTCCCACTGCTCCGGGGCCAGAATACGGCCAGTGCAACCTGAATGAGAGGTGAGCAAGAGGCCACAGCACTGTGCAACCAGCCTGGGGATGTTCCCAGCCCCAAGGCAGGTGAGAAGCACGGGGATGAGCAGCTGACAATGGGAACACGTGAGTGGGGTCCAGAAGCGTTCAAGGCCAGACTGGATGGGTCTCTGAGCAAGCTGGTCTAGTGGAAGGTGTCCCTGCCCATGGCAGGGGGCTGGAACTAGCAAGGTCCCTTCCAACCCAAACCATGCCAGGATTCCCTGGCTGCACAGGCAGCAGCTGGCTCCTGCTACACCCCCACCTCCGAGCTGTCGGCACCTGATTGTGTCTCAGGAGCTTCATTTTAGGCACTGCCAGAGAGAAAGTGCTTTATCTGTCTGAGGGGAAAAGCCTCTTGCTCACACTGTGCTCACAAATCTCCTATTGATCCTGCTGGGTGTGGGATCCCCGTGGTGGAGCGTTCTGCTGCTCTGAGCCCTGTGCTGTCTCAGCGATGCAAATGGGGAACTGCAATTACCGCCGGAGTCGGGAGCCGTGTGGGTGGTGGGAAACGGGGCTGCAAAATTAGGCATGTCGGGAGGGAATAGGGCAAGGAGCGTGTTGGAGTCTCTGCTGCTCTGCCTCAGCAGAGCAGGGAAAACATCAGCTCTGCCAAATCCCAAAGCCATGGAGAAGCACGATGCTGCACTGGGAAAGCGGGATGCAGCTGCACTGAGCCTGCCTGTCATCCTGGAGCATTGGGATTGTCCCCTCCCTGATCACTCAGCCCCGTACCTTGCACCAGGGGTGAGCACAGAGGCCAGGAGGGTCACTGCCTGTCCAGTCCCACATCCCACTTCCAAGAAGGCCAGGAGGGGATGCCCAAAAGGACAATGTCACTGTCTGGTGGCACCTTCCCAAGTGCTCTCTCACGTGAAGAGGCAGACCTGGCAGTGCCAGAAGAGCTCAGCCCCAGGGGACAAAAACACATGGCATGACAAACACCAGAAGCTTGTGTTCACCCACTCCCCTGCACCCCAGCACAGGGCAGAGAAGATGCAAAGAGCAGCCTCTCCTCTTCCCCCCTGTCAACCCACCTGGAGCATCTCACCAACACCTGCCTATGCCATGAGCCCATAAAACAGCTACCCCTGGGCATGAGTCTGGCTCATCCCTGAGGCAGGACAGCCTCAGGGGCTGGTGGTCCACGTGTGGGCAGCTAAGGAGGGAGGACCTGGAGGAGACACTCCCAGCTCAAAGGGACTCACACACAGCAGCTGCCTCTATGAGAAGGTAGTAACCCAACAGCTGCACTCTGCAGGCTGGGCTGCTTCTGCAATCCATTTGTTTAACTGCTCTGCACTTGAAAGGTCAAGGAAAAACAAGAGGCAAGTGGGAACCAAGGTGTGGGCACACACACCAACATGTGCCCACAGCATGCTCTCGTAAAATGAAGGAGCAGCAGCACAAGGCAGAACTTCAAGAGCACTTCCATGATGCATTTTTGCTACCAACCCTTCCTGCATCTCTTTCCCCTCTCCCCATCTCCAGCCCCCTGCTCCCTGCCATCCCAAGGAAGGGATGAGCCAAAGCCATGCAGGGGGAGCACCCGCTGGGTGCAGGGTGGGGGCACAGCACAGCCCCTCTGCAGAGCCTCCGCTGCCTCGGCGGGTGCAGGATGGCAAACCAGGAGCACAGGTGATGGGGACACACCAGGTAGGGGACTCTGCTGCCAGAGCTGCCCTAGGCATGGCATTCCATGGATCTGCAGCCGGCAGAGGGCTTGCAGCTCCTCTTCCACAGGGCCTAAATAATAAACCCGTGGCTCGCGCGCTGCTCGCTGTGGAGGCACAAAAAAAAAGTTCCTGCCAGGCTTTTGTGCTCTCTGGAAGCTCTGATCAAAGCCATCGGGCTCTGTGGGAGGGACAGGGACACAGACAAGGGGAAGGATGTGACAGCATCCCTGTGCACGTGCCTCCATCTGCTCCCTGCTGAGCCACCTCCGCACAGGAGCAGGACCAGGTGTGGGATTCACACCTGGGGCTCCGTTTCCAAGAGTCACAGCAGTGCCTTCATGACCTGGAAGTTCCTACCAATCATGGAGCCAGGTTTATTCCAACAGGATTGGGGGGAGCCAGGCAAACCTGCTAGGCCCACAACATCCTCCTCTGTCTCCTGTTCTGCTCTCCCAGCACCTCCCCAACACTCAGGAAGCAGCAGCTGCCAGATACTGAGTGGAGCAGCGAGCACGCCGCTCTCTCCAGAATCCACCCAAGGGCACAGTGTTCTCCTGCTGGGGATCTAAGCATCTCCTGGGGCATTTTGCAGATACTGAGTCAATATACAAGGAAATGCAGTTTCTCCTTCTCAGCCCTGGTCCCCAACAGCATCCAACCCAGAGTACGTGCCTGACTTGGAGGGAACTGACTTCCATATAAATGAGTCTGGTGCTGGGAAAGGTCAAATAGCCAAAGGGTTTAGAGAGCTCTGGTACCAGCAGGGTGGGCTCAGAGTGGGCTGAGGAGGAAGACAGTTGTTTGGATTAAACTGAGCTCAAAATCCTGGCCTTGATAGACACTTGGTGTAACCTTGGAGTCATAAAACATGCCTGTTACCTCTGGTGACACAGATAACTGACAGCAGCTCCCCTGTCCCAGGGTGCTGGTGGGGTAACAGCTGCTCAGGTACCAGGATGGGGGCTCAGGCAGTGAGAACCCACTGTGCAGCTGTTCTCCTGTACTTCTGACACCAGAAACACAAACTAACCATGTTTTTGGGGACTCTGACCTTAAACATCACCCCCAAGGTCACGCGGCACAGCCGTGGCTCGGTGCAGTGCAGGGCTGCATTGCTGCTCTCCCAGCACTGGCAGCATCTTATACAGCCCATGGGAAGCCTCCAAAAAGGACCAGTGTCCCACAGCACCCCTGAGCAAAACGGGCTTTTGGTGGAGCAGGAGAGCCTGATGCAGACACTGGGGTGTAGGTGGAGTCCTGTGGTCCTCCTGAATGAGGCCACAGCTGTCAGATCCTGGTCCAAGGCATGACAATCCTGACCCTGGGGCACTGCATCTCCTTGCTGAGATGCTGAAAGCCAGGGCCAACCTTGCAGTGGGATTCTGACCTGCAGCAGGGAAAGGTCAGCTGGTAGCTGATCATTCATTTCATTTTCCTGTTAGCAACACCACTGGGTGAAGGAGCAGCTTCTCCTCCTTGGCTCAGTCAGCTGTGGCTTCCTCCCTTCACACTCTGCTCCCAAAGGACATGGCCTTGAGGACAGACTGTGACCACCAACACTTTTGGAGACCCTCCTTGCACCTGTACAACTCCCACTGTGAATCCAAGCACCAGCTGCCACGGGGCTTCCTGCCACCACCCACCACTGACAGCGGATAAACAATCTGCATTGCAGCAATCGGGCAAGTATATTCATGAAGGGGTAAACATATATATATAAAATGACCCCACAAGTGATTAGCTTATGCCCTGAAGCGTGAGATTTAATTACCCTTATCTGAGCCAGCACAGCTACAAATGTTAATCACATTATCATCCAGTGAGCTTATGTTCAGCAAAGTGCCTACGCGAGAACCGCGCTTTCTGCTATGCAAGTCTGAGAGCACGCCTGCTCTGGCAAAGAATTATTTATTAATCTTGCTTCTTTCTGTCCCACATTGGCTCAGGGAGAACATGATGGATTTGAGGCTATTTAGTGCCAGCTTTTCACCCAACTTTCCCTTGGAGAAGTTCCCACCAGGGAGGCTGCAAGCTCAGGAGAGCCCAGCCTGCATCTGACACAGGGACATTGAGAAATAGCTTCTTTTTAGCTTGTCATCACCAAAATAAAAATTGATCTGGAGTCACTGGGAGACAGAAAAGAGAGTATCCTGTTGCCACAGCCACTTAGGAAAAGGTAAGTGGTGAATTATAAAGGTTTAATGCAAATCCTCCGAACCAGCAGTTACTTACTCCAAATTCACTGGGTATTAATTTCAGTGAGGCCCCATCCCTGTAGAACCGGGCAGGATAAAAAAAGTGACACTAGTTGGGGTTTGCCAGGTCCTGGAGCCCCTTCCAGCTCCCTAGCTTTCAGCCTTAACCACGGTTTGCAGTGATGTATGGTCAGACCAGGCTGTGGGGAGAGAGAGGACACACAACCCTGATCCCTCCGGTGCGGCCGCAGCCGTCACCCTCATTCCTCCATCAGCCCCTGATGCTGCAGGTAAAACTCTGTGCTGCCCATCCCTCCATGTCTCCAGCGTGTCCCACTTCAGTGCCAGCAATAAACAGCCTGACAATATTCAATAGCTGCCTTACCCCCTGGTTCAGGGAGAATTAGCATTTAAATTGAGGTGTTTCAGGAGGTAAATCATGCCAGCGCTGGGGCCGCAGTGCCTGTGGGAATACACGGTGCTCCTCAGGCCGGTGGTGTGATGGGTCTGCAGGGGTGATGCTCAGCACCATCCCCTTCATCTGCCCTTGGGCTGAGCCCCAAAATCCTCCACGGGGCTGGGAGCAACTGGGACCCTCTTCCTACCTCCTGTTCCCCCTTGGATTGGGCTCCAGCTCCACGGCTCTTTGATCCCAGCACTGGAATACTAATTGTGGTGCCACACTGGCACAGCTGTGAGAGACCCTCAGTGGCAGAACTGTGACTCTTCTTCCCTCATTGTGCTCACTTTGAGGACAGTGAAGAATGGGAGGGGACAGCAAGAACCAGGGCAAAGGGTGGTGGCTCTCACCAGGGACCGTGGATGGGAGCAGGAACTGCAAACACCACTAGTGCCTGTGTCACCAGGCACATGGTGCCATGCAGGGACTCCAGCCATGGCACAGTTAGGGGAACAGCCAGCAAATGACATCTGGACATGGGACTTTAAGACCTGAGACACCAGTGGCAGCCGGACAGAAGTGCACAGGTGGTGGGGGCAGCACTGCAGGGAATGGGATTCCTTCCTAGTGAACAGTTTATTCTTTGTAAAACAAGAATTCAGTTGATCCAAAGGTATTTGTCAACTCTGCTTGAAACAGCTGCAGAACCTGAGCAGAGATTTTTTTCAGTTGTTTCTTAAGTACAAAATAGATGGAGGAAGACAAATAGTTCTCATCACTGCACTGCCACCACCTCCGTTCCTCCCAGCATGTCCTTTGCCTCCCTGGGAACTAAAGGCAAGTTTCAGCAGAGACTGTGACTTCTTTTCCCTTCTCCATTAGCGCACTGGAACATCAACCTCTTTTCACATCACCACTGCTGGTGTTGAACTGATAACTCAACTCTCCACACCACTCATGCCTGAGCCCGGGTCAGCAGCTCTCTCTGGCCCCAGAACTCCTGTGCCCAAGTCCATCAGCATCATGCTCCTCCAATCCTGGTCCATTCCAACCTGATTTTCCCACGGATATCTCCAGACATCCCCCAAACACTGAAGCCCCAAGCAATGTCACCAAGCACTGAGAGAAACTCAGCCAGCAGTGCCCACCACCGCAGCACTGATGGTGAACATGATATTCATGATATTCACCATCATGGAGAAAAATTGCATCCTGTCCTGAAGTCATTTCTAAAGGAAACACAAAGGAATTTGCTCTGAGATGGAGAAGTGGCAAGTGACAGGAGCAGAGATCTCCCTCCTGTGCTCCACTGAGCCCTGGAGCAGGCAGCCAGTGGGAAGATGTGCTGCTGGAGAAGGTCCACCACCAGCACATGGCTCTGGCCAGCAGAGGCAACAAAGTTCAGGTGGAATATCCATAGCCCAGCCCCTGTTTATCACCTTTTACTCTTCTCCCCACCCCGCTTGCCATTACACAGCTATTTATTTATTCCAGTAGGGAGTGTCTCCTGTGGGTGAAATCCTGTGGTAGGCTGTGGATCTTTCTTCCCCTGGAGTGCCTGTTGGGAACAGGCTGCAATGGAGTGCCAAGTAAAAATAAATTTGGGAAATTGCAGTTCCCACAGCAACGCCTGGTGCCTGTGCAGCAGGCAGCATGCAGGCTCACAAACCTGGATTTATGCCTTATTTGTGGAGTCAGGGCTGCAGGAGGAATCCTGTGCAAAGCTCTAGTTTTCACTCTCTTACAGAACTTTGCAAATATACGGATTATTCCCTTTGAGGTTGAAATTTGCTGTGCTTGACCTAAGCTTAAACATGATTTCCTGCAAGAAGTTTTAATAAAGGTTAAAAAAACCCCATGTTTGAGTGAAGGAAAAAAATAAAAATCAGACACACTCATGGCTAGAGAAAAGGAAAAGAATCAGAGAATCACAAACTGGCGTGGGTTGGAAGGGACCTTAAAGATCATCTCATTCCAACCCTCTGCCATGGACAGGGACACCTTCCACTACACCAGGTTGTTCCAAGCCCCTTCCAACCTGGCCTTGGACACTTCCAGGGCTGGGGCAGCCACAGCTTCTCTGGGCAACCTGTGCCAGGGTCCCACCACTCTCACAGTGCCTCAGCAGCCTTGTCCTGAGCCTTGAACCTGGTGGCAGGGCCAGGAGGACACATCTGAGGCACGTGCCACCCCTCCTCGACTGGAAGGTCTGGGGAATTCCCAACACCTGATGTGGATGATGAGAAATCCGCACACCTGCAAAGGGCTGGCGCTGCTCAGTGTCTGCCAGGAGGATCCATGTCTGGCTCCATGTATCTGCTCTTCAAGGTGTCTCCCTCCATTATCTCTGCCCCCACTGACAGCCAGAGGCTCTGACCTTGTCGGCTTCCATAAGCTCAGCAACTCCCAGCTCTGTTACGATTTGAGATGACGGACAGACCTCCTGGAGCAGCTCACAGAGCTCCTGCCCACCAGGCTGCGGCCAGTGTGAGATGATGTGGGCAGGTCTCCCTGTGGGGATGATTTTTCTATGCCTGGACACTCCCTGTGGGTGATGATTTCAGCGCTGAGCTGAGCCAGGGCCGCGGGTCCTCTCCCGCGGGTTGTTTGGGTGCTGTTTGCAATCACTTCCCAAGCGCTGCTCAGTCAGTTCCATCCCTGGCGCTTCCCTTGGCATTGTTTGTAACGAGGCAACAAATGCAAAACTCCCACTGACTTCAGAGGAGCCAGGACTACCCGCCAGGACTTCCCAAGGAGCTGGCGCGAGGCTGGTGCCTGAGCTGCATCCAGTTCCTGTGGGATTTGGGCACAGCAGCCCCTCGCACCAGCAGCTTTTCCAGGGAAACCCACAGCCCAGCCGCAGCTTCCTGGGAAGCACAAGAACTGCCTTTAATATTAATATTTGCCTTTCCAATGTAAATGCGGACCCAGCTCTCCGCTCAGCACACACATCCATTCTCTTTAACAATTTGAGATCTTAAAACATTTTTTCCCCCTCTCTCCTAAGCTTCATCGTTAACCTTTAAGATGAAGATAAGGCGTAAGAGTTTGGAAAGGAATCAGGAGGGACCTTGGAAATGAGTCAGGAGCAGTGTTAATACTGGGCTGCACATCATATCTCTTCGGTTCTTCTCTCCCCCCAGGGTGATTCGGACTGCTCTTGACTACCACCATGGTATTACAACTCTAATGAGGTTTGGAAAATAAGAAACCCACTGCGGCGTGGGAGAAACTAATAGAAATTGTTTTGTCTTCTCTCTATTAGTCATTAGAAGCAGAAGAAAAACAGCCACAGGCAGTGGCAGGGCTGCAATACCACCACACATTTCATATGCTGGCACTCCGACAAAGTCATTTCAACGCAGCTAATGCTCCCACTTCCCCTCTGCACCAGACCTCCCGTGTGCCAGCATGGGCTCCAGCTGCACCAGCATCCCTGTGCCAGGATCCTGAGCCTGGGGTGACCCCAGTGATGCCCAGTGCCTGCCCAAGGTGCCCATAAAGGATGCTTGGCCAGCCCACAGCTCTACCAGCCTGGTGTCCTAAGGGACAGGGACATGCAGGGAGGCAATGGCAGTACCCAGGCAGGGCAGTGCTTGGGGACACTTCCCATAAGCAGCAGCTCCCTGGCACTGTCAGGCAGTCACAGCATATGGAGAATGAGCTGGAATTTGTGACCACATCTGCAGAGCCGTGTTTCTGTGTGCGGAGTTAATTATGGAAAACCACTAACGATGTGCAGGGCGGGGTGACAGCACCTTGCAGTGAACTCACCCCTGCCGTCCTCCCAGGGAATGGCAGAACCCAGCCCCATTCCCAGGCTCAGAGAGGTGCCCTGGAGCACCTCCCACTTTGCTTCCCTCCTCCCAGCTCTGCAGCCATCGCACACGGGCTGCCTGATGACAAGTGGCAGTGCCATCACACCTTCCAGATGTTCGCCTGCTGCCCATGGGCATGGGCACAGCTGGTGAGTGGCACCATCCCTGGAAAGCTGGGATCAGGCACACAGGCTGCTCTGCCTGCACTGGGCTCCTTCGGCCCATGCTGGGGGAGAAATGAACCGGCACAAACGCCCCGAGCTTTCATCTTCAGAAAATTGTTATTGAAGGCAGCAGCCCATGGGAGACTCCTCGCCTGGCTGGCAGGGAGGGAGCACAGCAGTGAGGAGCATTGCTGGGGTATGGGGAGGAGGGTGAGGGATGCTGGGCTGGTCCTGCTTTCCTGTGCACTCAGCCACAGCTCCAGCATCCAAGCCAGGTCCCATTGCCCAGGAACCGTGTGCAGTGAAGATTTAGATCTCCTGGGTTATGCCACGTGCCCTGTGGGTGGGATGCAACAGGGGACAGGAGGGTTCCCAGCATAGCTTGTCCACCACTTCTGGGTTCAACTACTGGGGCTCAAGCCCAAACCCAGCACTTGCCTCCAGGTTTATGCAGTCAGGAATTACACCACAACCCACAGAACAGCAAATCCTCCATCTCTGGAGAGAACACCTGGGATGGGTAAGAGGAACACAAGATTTTCTGCTGCACTGAGGATTGCATCCAAGCCCTGCTGCTACCTGGGAAGCAGGTATGTCTCGACAGCTGGCATAGCTGTGGAGCACTCAGATATCCCCATGCTGGTGCCTGCTCCTGACTGCATTGCCTGGAGCAAGGATTTGCATTGCTAAGTCAATGTCAAGCTGATTTAGTCCTTGGATGGGCAATCTCCATCAACCAGTGCTGGCACTAGTGAGGAAGAGCAGTCACAGGCTGGTAGGTGTCAGCCTTGTCCCTGGAGGGGACACTGAAGTGGCTCCATGGTGTGAGTGGCACAAACCCACAGCCCATGCTAATGGTGCCCACCACAGTGCCCATAGCATGATGGAAAAACACTGCTCTCACAGCTTAAAGTTGTGTGATTACAATTTACTGCCTCCAACCCTCCTGCCTCTCTCTCTTCTTGCTTTTCAGCTGAACATAACCCTTATTTTCATGTGTCCCGTGTGGGTGCAGAGCCCTTTTGGCCCAGGAGCAGCTGCAGCACGTGTCAGATGAGGAAGGAAGAAGCAGCAATTCCTCTCTCCAAGGCTGTCCACCACTGCAAGGCTATAAAACCAATAAGGACCCCCTGGGATGAAAGGTACTCCATAAATCTGAGCTGTTATTACAAAACCAATCTCCACCACATCTCTTAATAATGCAGATTAACTGTGCAATAACACCAGCTATAATTAGCATCATAAAAAGTCAGATATGGGAAAGGCCAGCAGGTCAGCAAGTCGATCCTGCAGACTGCTCCCCACAGCACAGGGAAGGGGGAAAACTCCTGGGTGTCTCCTCCTCATTCCATAGAATCGTGGAATCATTTAAGTCGGAGAAGACCTTCAAGACCCCTGAGTCAAACCATTAACCCAGCACTGCCAAGCCCACCATTAAACCATGTCCCCAGGTGCCACATCCACATGCCTTTTCAATCCCTCCAGGGATGGGGACTCTACCACTGCCCTGGGCAGACTGTTCCAGCTGCTCCTCATCACACTCGTGCTCCAGACCCTTCCCCAGCTCTGCTGCCCTTCTCTGGACAAGCTCCAGCACCTCAATGTCTTTCTTGTCATGAGAGGCCCAAAACTGAACCTAGGATTTGAGGTGTGGCCTCACCAGTGCCCAGCACAGAGGGACAATCACTGCCCTGGCCACCCTGCTGGCCACACTATTGCTGGTATAAGCCTTCCTGGCCACTTGGGCACACTGCTGGCCTCTCTCTCAAACCTTTATCCTTTCCTCATGCTTGAGACTCAAGGAAAGGGTGTCACCATCAACTTTTCACAAGGTGGACCCAGAAAACCTCACTCAACCCCCGACAGCTGTATGTGGGGACAGGGGTCATGGGACATGAGTCCCCCGAGGGCCCCAGGCTGACAAGAGCAGAGCAGGGTCCTTGCAGAAGGAGCCTGTGTACCAGCTCAGCTCCCTGATGGATGAGCATGCCCCCAGACCCTGCACCTCCCATCCCACAAGAAGCTCCCAGAGTCAGGAGACAGGACCTTCACATACACACACACACACACCTGCCTTGCCCAGCAGCATTCCCAGACTGGGATCCCGCTGCCTGCTTCCACCCTGCCCAGGGACCAGCACTCCTCCCCACTGCTTCCCAATCCAGCTAACACACAGAGCAAGCCCCGACGCCTGCTGCCTTCCCCCGCCTCCTGCTTCCATCATTCTTCTCGCCTCCACAGCATAACCAGCACTTCTGCCCTCCATCCCTGTGGGCCTGGCAGCGTGGCAGTGGGAAGGGCAGGAGGGAGGGTTCCCTGCCCGGGCTCAGCACTGCACTGCCCAATTAGTGCTGCTGCGTGGCAGGTTCCGTGTGCGCTGCGTGATGAGCTCTGGGAATGCAAATCCGAACTTGCTCCGCCGCAGCAGCAGCTAACAAGATAATGAATATTTTCATCAGCTGCAGAGAATACAAACATCTGCACAGGCACAACCACGCTGCTGGGGCTGGGGGAGCAGGGGTACAGTGTAAGAACAGCTCCTCAGCATCCCTCGCTGCAGGGGCGGCAGCTCCACTGCCACAGAAAGGAAATTTCTGGTCCCCAAACCCAGAAAAGCCTGTGGGTGATGCTCCATCAGCTCCAGTGGGTGCTGCTACTGTCTCTGACAGCAGTGCCTTGGCTCTAGACTGTGCCAGTGTCTGCAAGAGCTTTCCAATCCCCCCACCACAGGCAGGGACACTTTCCACTAGCCCAGGTTGCTCCAAGCCCCGTCCAACCTGGCCTTGGACACTTCCAGGGATGGGGCAGCCACAGCTTCTCTGGGCAACCTGTGCCAGTGCCTCACCACCCTCTGATTAAGGAATTTTTTCCTAATCTGAATCTCACAATCAGGGATGTAGAATTGGTTTTGGGGTCTGGTTGCAGTGGCAGGTTCCACCCTGGCCATCCCTGTTCCTCCTCCTCCTCCTCACCAGGGCTGAGGCACAGGCTGGGAGAGGTAGGGCTCTCACAGGCAATGGTCAGACAGCAGAGACCTGTGTGAGGTTACCCTGCTGCCTGCACAGACAGGAACAAAATGGAGCAGCTCAGAGGCACATCTGGAGCTGGGATGGGGCAGCAGGAGCAGGAGCTGGCTCTGATGGCTGTGCCCATGGTCACTGAGTACACAGTGGCCCACTCCCTAAATCCTACCTGCACCAGGTACAGAACCAGCCTGAGAACCTCTGGAACCTCTGAGAACCTCTCTCTAAACAACCTCTATCACAAAGCACCTCTTTCACTCTGGACCCTTGCTCTGTCTTTAGGGTATCACTGGCACTACACTTGCTTTTGTTTCTCTAGAAGAATAAAAAATGCTTCTAACCCAGTGCAAAAGCATGTGGCTGCAGACCACCAGCTCAATGCCACATGATCTGTCCTCCTTTCTGGTGGGATGAGAACTTTGAAATGAAATGGGATGTAACAGTGACCCAACTGAAGGAGTGGGGTGCTAATTGCATTAGTCATTTATAGAACAGAGTGATAAAATCTCACTGCTGAGCCTGCCAATGAAGGTGTGCTCAAAGTACATGTGTGAAACCTGTTATGGGCTCTGAAAAGTGCTGTACGGACTCAAAAAGCTGCCAGGATGTTCCCAACACCAGGTTGAGAGGTAGAAAAAATAGGATTGAGGAAAATCAGCTCAGAGAGGGGCCCTTTAGAGGATGCAAAGCTGCTGCGTCTGGCATGGCCACACAGGCACCAGGACATCTCTGCTCTGCAGGCAGCATCCCTGGCTGGGAGCAGGCAGTGCTCCTGCACAGCACATACCAGGAGTGGAGCATCACATCCCACAACTTATCCCACCTCCACAGACCTGCTAAATTGCTCACAACCCCTTAGCTGCTACTGAGCACCACGGCGTGAGGCTTTAGCCTGGCTTGGAAAGACATCATTGCTTCCAACTAGCATGTCTGAGGCTTCAGAGTTGTGAACAGGTAATAGAATTGCAGCAACAAATAATAAAAAGAGGAATGAAATGGAAGGCAGCCACTGGAAAAGAGATCCATCCATTATCCTGGCCTGAAGGGTAATAGGTAAACAAGGCATTGGTGCACGGGCTGGTGCTGAGCTCACCAGCATAGGAATAATAAACAGTGCAATTATAACTCCTGTGCTTGGAGGTTTCAAAGAGAGGGAATCATATAGGAAAAAATCAAGTGTTAATTTAACTAGTTATAGACATTCCACGTGTGATGCTGGGGGGGAGCAGGATGTCCCCACCACGGCTGACTGGCGAGCTCCAAGCCACACACCACCAGCAAAGTCCCCCGGCTTCTCACACCCAGATGTGATGCTGTGCCTAGCTGAGTCCCCATCCCAGCCCCTGGCAGCACCCATGGGTGGGAGGGAACCAGGTGCAGCTCCCATGAGGTGCAGGGGGTACGACAGAGTGGAGATGTTTCCCAAAACAGCCCTGGAAGGGATGGCGCCGAGCTGCCAGCTCACCCCGCCGTCACTGCGCTGGTTTATTAAGGGCTGAGAAGCGTCGAGGGGAAGGAGTGACAGATTTAAAATTAACTTGCCAAACTCCCCATCAATATTATGACAATTCCCTGCATCAGTTCAGTGACCTGACAGTATGAATGGAACTGTGTGGAGGCAGAGCTGCGGGCTGGCAGCGCTTGGGGTGGGCGCCCATCCCTCTCTGTGGTACCCCGGCCTCCTCGGAGCTGTGCTCAGCACCACCTCCAACCTGCCCTTTTCCTTCCCCAAGGCTGGAAAGAAGCAGCAGCCCTGTTTTATAGGGGGGGAGTGGGAGGAACAGCATCCCACAAGGACCGATTTCCAATACTCTGCACAGTAGAGCATGGTATGGCACGACATGGCATGGCACAGCACAGCACAGCACCCCTGGATCCTCCAGAGCTGTTCTCCCTGGATATGGAGAAGGGAAACCACGACTCAGCAGAGTCTATGCAGTGCGGGAGCAGCAACATGAATCCTTTCCCTCCCTCCAGCCACCAAACAATTTTAGCTCCTTATCTGCCCCTCAACACCCTGAAACTCCCCAGAGTCGCTGCATCTCTGCTGGGAGGGAATCACATGGGGGCTACATGGGTATTCCCTGTGTCCTGTGGCTAGGGGAAGCTGGAGCAAGAGCCAGGACCAGAGGCAGAGGTAGGAATGGACCCTGGTCAGGGCAGATGGATGCTCCTGGGGAGTGCTCTGCCCCACGTTTTTGACATCCTGTTTGCCATGCAGCAATAATCCAGCAAGTAAAGCTGACTCCACAGGCAGTATTTTGGGATTTCTCCATATTAATGGCATAAAAGCAACAGTCTGAAACTGCAAACAGCTTTTAAACAAAAATCTCTATTCCCTCATGGCAAAGAGACGGCACAAAAACAGATAAAGAACGAACAAACAAACCATTTGGAAAATAATTCCTCAGTGATTTGGGAACGGCACGGAGTTTGGGCTCTGCCCCACCGTGAGGCAACAGGGGGAAAATCGCTCTAATCTAGTCTTTAGTGAGCTGGATCCGCTGCTGAGCCTCCCAGCTAGACTGGAAGGTGTGACTGGAATAGATCAGCTCCAATCTCATCTACTTATTAACACCACACAGCATTTTGTCTATGAGAAGAACCTTTTTCGAAGAAAGCAGAGGGGTGCCCAGAAGAAGGTGGCTCTGAATGTGCTTTTGGCTCAGTGGTGGAAGGAACAAGGAAGGGGTTTGATGTGTGATGGAAAATCCCACCTCTGACCCCTCCCAAAGCACCCACAAGGGACCACACAGGAGAAGCAACACTGGAGGAGTGCTTTGATTTAAATCCTTGCAATAAAACAGCAGCAGCAGCACTGACATGGGGCACTCCTCTGAGCAGGAACCTTGATGCTGGCATGTCCAACAGATCACCCCAACCTCCACAGAAATAATTAGTGGTTATTAAGCCACCTTAGTACAGAAAACAGTGTTCACAGAGCTCCTGACTCCTGATGGCTGAGCTGCAGGGAGGCTGTGGTGCTCGCATCCTGCTGGCCTGTGGCTCCATTGTCACTGATGGATGGGGAAAGGGTCCTTGGCACCAGCACAAAGGGACGTGGGAGCAGAGACAGGCTCTAGGCAACACAGTAAGTTGTTCCATCAGTGCTTGGTGTCTATATGGAGCACATATGGTGCAGCAAGAACCAGGTTGCCTGCTGCCCAGCCCTGCTGTGGCTACATTCTGGCTGGTCTCAGCAGCCAGTATCTACTTCCTCCATCCTTCTCTTGGGCATTCCCATCTCCTCAGTCACATCACTGAAGTCCCTGGGTGCTGCCTGACCCCCCTTGCATAAAATGACACCAGTTAAAGGGGAAAACCAAAATCTGAGGCAGCGTGTTGGTCTGAGGTCTGGGACCTCCCAAGGTGTGCAGCTCTCCCACTGCCAGCCCACTGTCCTGCATTCCATCCTTACTCTGCATCCTGAAGGTTCCTGCTGCACATCCCCATCCTCTTCAGCTGGTCAGACACACTAAAGCTGTTGGTGCTACACCTGCTACATCCCAGTGAGTGCCAAGCACGGCCAGGAGGGTGTCAGAGGATGGGCCAGGCTTGGTGGGGCCAAACAATAGGTCAAGAGGCAACAGGCAGGAGCTGAAGCACAGGAAGTTCCACCTGAACCTGAGAAAGAACTTCTTTACTGTGCAGGTGACCGAGCACTGGAACAAATTGCCCAGAGAGAGGGTGTGGACTCTCCCTCACTGGATTATTCAAGGACTGTCTGGACACAGTCCTGTGCCATGTGCTTTGGGATGGCCCTGCTTGAGCAGGGAGGCTGGACCAGATGCCCCACTATGGTCCTTTCCAGCCTCACCCAATCTGTGATTCTGTGTGACCACACAGCCACCAGAAGGACAGAGACTCCAATCAGTGCTGCAGCCCCTTAGGTGGCAAACACACCCCCCTGACCCTAATGGGATGGAAATTCTGTGGTAACTGAGAGGTGTTGCCCAGGCCAGGGTGTGTGAGGCAGCTTTTCCCAGCACAAAGACTCCCTCCCAACACCATGCTGATATGCCTGGCAAATCCAGAATATCCTATTTATTAAAGACACTGAAGATGCGGCGACATGGGAAGCAGACACCATTCAAAGGACTGTCACATCTGCATAGCTAAAGGATCCCAGCAGTTATAAATCCCTCTAAAATACTCAGCCCCTTGTTCTGATAGCAGGTTCTTGCTCCTACTTTGCAGAAACAGGCTTTTAATCCCTGGTATTAGGCAGCTTCCTGCTATGTTTCAAATGCACCAAATTAAGGGCTTCTCTAACAGCTGGTGCCTTAATGCTCAGAGAGGTTCTTGAATATCTATGAAAATCAGAGGCAAATTACATCTTTTAGTTAATAATTTCTTCTCCATTAACCTCCTTCTCTTCCCTTGTTAAGAGATGATGTAATGGTGCTTCTACGGCGTAACCCACCGACACCCTGGGCAGCCTGGCCGTGGGGGAGGACACTGTGCTCTGGGAACTGAGCCCTCCTCATCCCTGCCTGCTGCCTCTGGAGCCGACAGACTACATTCAAATGGGAAAGGGCAGCCGGCCTGACCTCTCAGGCTGCTGGAAGTATTTCTGGAGCAAGATGTGCTGCCTCCCTCCAGGCTCTGAGCTCTGCCGAGCCAGTTCATCGCACGCTACACTCTGCACCACGTGGGCAGCTTTGCAGGCTGCCCTTGTTTCAGACCTGCTTTCCCCTGACCCTCACAGCTGTTATACCCAGGACTAGGACACTGAAAACCCTATTTGGGACAGCAGGTTAAGCAAAGAACTTGGTTGTCACTGTGCAACTCCTCACTGGGAAAAGTTTCCCCACACCTTCGCCATATCTCATCCAGCATGTGGGAAGGAGGATGGATCACTAACAGCCCTTTCTTTTAGCCACAAAACCTGTCAGGCAGAGCCCCAAGGGCCTTGGGCTCTGGCCCCTGGAAGATGTCATCCTAACACCTCAAGTGTTTAATCCCAAGGGCAGCTTCAGCACAAACCACTCCTGATCCAGCCCTGCACTGCCCAAACCCGCCATCCCCGGGATGCCCTCAGAGGGGGAAACTTGGAGAAGCCACATCCCAGGATAAACCACCCCCACAGACAACCTTGTGTGCTTTCCAGCTGGAATTTATAAGGACAGAGGATGCATTTGCTACCTGGAAGCGACAAAACATCCCTTAGACACACCAGTTCCTGGAAAACTTTATCTCTGCAGCCCTGGCTCTGCTCTGATGGACACACTGATGCTTGTAATGTGTGAGGGAGAGAAAGCAAAGAGGAGTCCAGTGGGAAAATTGCCTTTGTGTCCTGTCAATTCTCACTTCCAGCAAAGGCTGAGGCTCTGCTGGCTCTAAGCACTCTGCTGGCTGCAGCTTTCTCGGCGCCCCTGTGCTGATGGAGCTTGTAATGTTTCTGCCATCAAGACAGCAGAAGGCCAGAGTTCAGCCTGAATCCACAGCCAGGAAAGCTTTGCACTCGGGGAAGAGCACCCAGCAAAACTCTGTGGTCAGCAGGGGTGAGCACCCACAGCTCCAGTTAAAATTGGAGGCAGCAATGAGGTCTCTGTGCCCAAACAGGAAAGAAACGCTCAGTGCAGGTGCTGGGCAGGGAAGAGCCATGTCTGGGTGGGATGTGGGCTGGATTCTTTCCTGACTGTGGTCAGTGCTGCTGCTTTGAAACTCATACACCCACCCTGCCTTACACCTGATCAAAACGCAGCTGCATTCAGGAGAACTGAAGAAAAATAACTAAATAACTCATTGTCCAGCCCTGAATTCAGCAAGCTCTCCTCTGTGAGCACTGCAAGGAGAAGGTATTTACCTCCAGCTCATTTACATTATTTATCATGCTATATCCACAGCTCCTCCCAGTGCTGTAACAGGGACATTGAATAAAACCAGCTTGCATAGGCTGAAAATATGCCAAAGGAAATGCTCTTTCCTACTACAGCAATTAAACGTCAGAACTCATTGTCACAGGATATTGCAGAGATGAAAGACATCAGTGTTCAGAAAGAGATGAGGCAACACTACCGAGAAAAGCCCCAGAACACAATTAAACACTCATCTGATGAGAAACACACTGGCCCAGGAGGGTCCTGTGTTGCTGCCTGTGGGAGGGATAAGCAAGCAGGAAAGCCATAGATGATTATTGTCCTCTTGTTCTCTTCCCCTAGTGAGCATATCAGAGATGCTGCCTTTGTACCACTGGACCTTGGTCCTGTCTCACCATCCTGCTGTTCCCAAGACTAGGAGCAGAACCAGGACATACCTGAAAGTCATCTGGAACACCTGGCCTTGGTTGACATGCTGGGTCCTATTGTTATAGCCGTGAAGCATCTCCCCAAAAAGGGTGTCGTTGAACTTGGCATCCGACTTGAGGCACTTGGGGCCCTCGCAGATGTCAGAGAGCATCAGGCAGGACTTCCCATCCGGGGCCAGCTTGTACTCCTCCACGCACCTGAGGAGCACCACAAGCTACATGAGATGGGCCAGGCATAGAGCATCCCACCCCACGAGCCTCTGCCAAGCCCAGCCAAGCACCACCAACACCTGCAGCAGCTGCTTGGGCAGGAGAAGGGGTCACAGAGCCCAGATCCTCTGCCCAGGCTGGGATGGGCAACCAGCAAACAAGCACATGGTTCCCAATCCTCCTCCCTCCTGCAGCAGCACAGCCCTATCTGCCTGCAGCCAGGTTGGGCAGGGCTGTGAGCACCCTGATCTAGTGCAAGATGTCCCTGCCCGTGGCAGGGTGGTTGGAAAAGACAATCTTTAAGATCCCTTCCAACCCAAACCATTCTGTTTCCATGCTGTCCTGCCTGGAGCTGCCCCTGCGCTGGATGGAGAGCAGAGCTGAGCCCACTGTGCATCTGCTGCTCAGGTACAAACATTCCCCAGGCCACAGCAAAGCAAAAACAAGCTCCTGCCCCTTTTTCCACCCAGCAGTGCTCTCTTGCAAGGAAGCAGCTCCAGCATGGCTGCTCCTTTGCTCCTTGATCCCACTTTCAAGCATATTGTGGGTAAGATGCACATGCTCACCTTCAACAGACAGGAAGGGAACTGAGGCAGGCAGTAGGGATGTGATTTAACTACAGACACGAGAAATCTCAGTGGAATCTTTTGTATATGTGCTTAACTTGCCTCCCTCCTCCTCTTCCTCCAGCTCTTTTCTCAGCATTGTGGCTCCCAGCTGACAGGGAAACCTCTGTTCCCTGCCTGCCCCTTCCTCCCCTTAGCCACAGCACTCTGCTAACACCACTCCCATCTCCATCCAGGCTTCCTTCCCCCTCCCATTCCTCTACTGCATTTTACTGCTGCAAGTGAAACTCCCACCCGTCTGTCACACTTTTCCTTGCCTGTTCCCAAAGCGCAGCTCAACCTTGAACAGGGATTATGGAAAAGAAAAAAAAAAAGGAGGAAAAAAAACCTGGGAAACAGTCTCTGTCCTTGGGGAATGGAAGACTGAAATGAGGATTCCCTGCATGGGCACGGATGGGGACCATGGAATGTCCCAAGTTTTTCTAGATCCGCCCTACAAAGGATGCCTATATGGATTTCCAACCCTTTCTGCAGGCATGGAACAGGCAACATGCTCTCTCTTGATGACTCAACCACTCTGTGCTGCTAAACAACAACATAAAAAGAAGGTAGTGCAGGAAAAAAAACAATCCAGCAATAAGGGATAAATAAAGGAGAAGCTGGCACAGGCAAAGCTCCCTGTGCTGCTCTTCCCAGGGAGCAGCCAGGGCTGCACAAGGTCTCTGCTGCACTTGCAGCATCGAGACTTGACAGGGTAACCCCTTTGAGTTACTGTTAGGGATTTGCTCCCCCTCTTGCTTGTGGGCATTTCCTTTCCAAAAGGGCTCCTTTTCCTCTTCTTCACCTATTCTTTCCCACTGGGACGTGAAGGGTCCTGGGTGTGCCCGAAAGTGTGAACCAGCCATGGGACGCAGCCGGCAGAGCCGGGGTGGGCGATGGATGTCTGCAGCTGTGCAGCATAAAGCCAGATAATCACTGAGCTCCTTTTAGAGCACACTGCAGCCAGGGAGATCTTCCTGAGAGAAAATGCTAAATTGTGTAGGATTATAGGATCCCGGCCAAAATCAGGGATGAAACTCTATTTTAAGAGAGGCACAGAGGAGGAAAAAAAAAATAAATTTAAGTAGTGTTTTTTAAACAAATCCTCCATCTTCCCCCTCCAACACACAATGTACAATTTTTGGGTCCCTTCACGGTGAGTCACAGATCAAACTGTACCATCACACAGTGGGGGAGAGGAGGAAGGTGCATCTGCTTACACTGCTCCTCACACTTCCATACACTCCTGCCCACAGGCAAACCAGGTGCCTTTATTCCCTGCTGGAATTCAGCTCCATATACAGCCTTTTTCTTGGACGCCCAGCTCTGCTGCTGGGCATGCTGGGTTGGGATGGGTGGCGTAGGAAGGTTGGCAGGGATGGAGAAGGGAAGGGGTTATTTATCTGCTAGTGGGAGAAGCAGGAGCCTTGGAGGGGACTCACCCACAGAACATGAAGATGGTGCTGGACGAGGGGTCGTGGGGCAGAGGGAGGGTCTGCTGGAGACAGAGCTGCTCACAGCCCCCGTTGAAGCCATCTGAGCAGTCGATCCCTTTGGAGTAGTCGTAGCAACCGGTGCCATCCTTCATGGGTCGCAGGTCCTCAGGGCACTGCAGTGAGAGAGGGACAAGGCAAGGTCACCCGTGGGTCCTCACCTACCCTGGAGCCCCTGCCCGGTGGGTGCCCTCCCAGAACACAGCCCATCCAAGAGCCAGTGCTGCTGAACTCTGTTTACACCTAAAGGAGATGAGTTTGCCCTGAGTGACGGATGGGACAGCTCCATGGGCCCTGCATCACCTTGCACAGCCTTTGGGAAAGGGGCAAGGACCAGGGGGCAAGGACTTGGTTGCTGCCAAAGCCTTGCTCCCCATCCTCCCTCCAGAGGAGGGTGAACCCCTGAGGCAGTGAAATCACACAGCCATGAAGCCTCAGGCCAGTGTGGGGCAAAGCATGACAACCCTCTGGGTTTGTTACCTGCTCCTCTGAGACTCAGAGGAGTCCAGTGCAACCCAGAAAAAACACTTTAGCACCTGAGACCAACCCAGAAAACCACCTCAGTGCTCAGGAATGACCCAGAAAATCATCTCAACCCGCACCAGGCAGGCCAGCAAGCGTGGCCTTGGCATTATCTTCAAAAGGATCTTGCTGCCTGCTGTGGGCAGGACCAGCCCATGGCAGAGCGGGACTGGGGGCAGCCAGGATGGCATCCCAGGCTCATCAGTTTTCCACAGCCAATGCAACCATGATGAGTCACATAAGCTGGAGATCTGGCTCTAGCTTTTAATTCCAGTTCCCCGGCTTGTTTTCCTTGCCCCAAAAGAAAAAAGCAAGTGGGTGGCAAATGCCATCGATAAATTGTCATCCAGATTAAAGCACTATTCCACCTGCATTATTTATCCCTTTTTGCCAAACACACACGCACACATACAACAACAAAAAGGCCAGTCCTTGAAAAAATACATAAATCTTGTCTAGGAGCAGCTCACAATTAAAAATGCATTATGGAATTTCTTGAAGATGAGTTAGACTGGAGCTTGCATAGGTAGTGATGAAGGCAGGTTATAAATGTCCTCTGTCAAGCAGAAGAAAGGTTATAAAACCTCTATACTTCGTGCTTAAAAAAGAAAATCAATTTTCCATGTGAGCAAAATGCTGTACATATTAATAAAAGTTCAGGAGACCCTGGACCCTGTGCTCACCAATACAGGCAGGGTCCTGACAGGAGATGGGCTGCTGAGCCACACTTAATCTTGGCTACTCAAGAAGCAAACTGCCCATGGGGGACAGCAGAAAGGGGCTTTAGGGAGTCCTGGCCTACCCTGAGCAATCAGAGTCCTTGGATTGTTCAGACTGGAAGGGACCTTAAAGCTCATGTCATTCCAACCCCCACTGCCATGGGCAGGGACACCTTCCACCAGATCAGGTTGCTCCAAGCCCCGTCCAACCTGGCCTTGGACACTTCCAGGGATGGGGCAGCCACAGATTCCCTGGGCAACCTGTGCCAGGGCCTCATCACCCTCACAGGGAAGATTTTCATCCTAATATCTATTCTAAGCCTATCCTCCTTCAGTTTAAAATCATCACCTCTTGTCCTATCCTGCTAAAAAGTTCGTCCCCATCTTTCTTGTAGATGAGCAGTTTCTCTCCACCTCCTACAAATCCTGTGTCATTTTCTTATGGCAGCAGCACCAAAGCTGCTTCTGCCCTGTCTGCAGCAACTGTGATGGCTTGACCTCTGTGCCAGTCATCCCTCAGACCCCACAATGCCTCCTGTGCCCTCAGCTCTGAAGCTCAGGTGGACATTGCAAACCTCAGCACCTTCCCTGGGGACACCAGGTAAGGTGGGAAGGGAAGGCACAAGGCTTTTCCAATCAAAGGATCCTGTCAGCAAAAGGCTCTGGAATAGGATGCTGCCCATCTCTGCAGAGCAGGCAGGGTCCCAGAGACACAGTTTAGGAATTAGTAGCCCTGACCAGGCACGAAGCAGTAGAAGACACCGGAGCAGGAAGCTTTCCAGCTGCACATACAGAATAATGATGAAGGAGGAGAGGACACTTAGAACAATCTGTGCCTGGGAAATAGGATCAGGATAAGGCTGTGAATCTGCAGATACAACATTTCTCTCCCATGGTCTCCTCTGTGTCTGCTGGCCCTGCTGTAAGAACCAGAGCTGTGCAAATTGGCAGAGAGGAGGCATCTCCCTGGAGGACACGGAGGGCTGACTGCAACAGCATCTTCTGCTCCACGGCACCACATCCACGTCTCTGCTGCTCTCCCCACATTGACAGGGATTGGGGGGGGGTCCAGGGCTCTGCCCAAACACCCTCAAGCTCCCAAGGGACCTTCCAGGGTGCTGAAGGCAACTGGATGGGACTGTAAGTCAGCGGGAGCTGCAGGACCACAGCCAGAGGATCAGTCACAGCTTTTCTGAGCTGTCACTTCGAATTCTCGCCTTGGCACTGATCCATATGCTGAGCTCAGCATTTTCCCCAGCCCACAGAGGAAGAAGATGGCTCTTTCCCTGGGACTGGGTTAGTGGGTCACCAAAGCCCTCCCTTCCTTAGCCTTGCTCTGCTCGAGGCCACCCTTGGGATATTCCTCCAGTTTTGGCTTTAAACCACCACAAAATGTGTTTCCTTTCAGTTTGTAATTAAGCATCCTAATACACGTTAATTAGAGCAGGCAAATAGTTCAGCACAACATTTACAAAAGAAAGCACCTCCTCCCCTCCACATCCACCCCAGCTCGGAGCAGACCCAGCTCTCCAGCCAGCTCTGTGCCACAGCACAAAGCTCTCCAGGGACAGAAAGCTTTGGGAGCCAACACACAAACACGGGATGTGTCCCTGCACTGTGGGGCTGGGGAATACAAAGATGCCAGGGACAGCAAACAGGGGGATCCAACAAGCTCAGCAACCAGTGCCAGCCTGCAAAACCAACAGGAGAGGCAACAGCAGCCCCTGCACAGAGGGGTTTGCACAGATGAACAGGTGAATGGGGCAGTTATGGGTACAATAAATCACAGAATGGTTTGAGTTGGAAGGGACCTTATAAATCATCTGGTTCCAACTCCTCTGCCATGGGCAGGGATGCCACCCACTAGGCCAAGTTGCTCAAAGCCCTGTCCAACCTGGCCTTGAACACTTCCAGGGATGGGGCAGCCACAGCTTCTCTGCACCACTAAAGCTTTATAACAGATCTCCCTGCCCCTGGAGCAGAGGATTTCCCATTGAGATGTCCCACCAATAAATCAGAGCAGGGCAAAACCAAAGCCCATTTGGGTGCAACTACGTTCTTGCCCACAGGAAGAAGCTGGTTTGTGCTAAGCCTGACTCCCTGGGCTGTGCTGATGGGTCAGTTCTGGCTCCTGGTTGGCCTTACAAAATCAGCACTCACCCTGTGTTCGCTGAGCTTTTGTAAAGGAGCACATCTGTTCTTGCTGACATTGATTTGCCTGGCTTGGGCAGCAGAGAACCAATAATTATGGTGAGTTTAAATCAATCCCCCATCAATTTAGCTGCAGTTCAATTTGCGATCTGCCTTGGCAGTGACACAGGACGGGGGGCTGTGTTGGAAAATGATTAGAAAATCAATAAGCAACTCGGTCAATAGTTCTGTCTGGGCGATCAGGGGTGGCACGTCCCTCCCTGGTGGGAGGAAAGCTGGTGAGACGTGGTGCCCCAGCAGGTTCTGGTCATCTACTACTGCATGCCCCTCATGGATACAGGATGGATCCTACACACTGTTAGCCAGCAATTCAAAAGAAAAAGCTGTTTGTGGTTTACCCTGTTAGACCCACACTGCTTGGGTTCACTTCCCCTTCCCAGCCCATCTTTCATCCATAGACCTGACCAGCAAAAATATCTCAGAGCCTGGGAAGAAAGTCTGCTACTTAATCCATCCTACAGAGAGGAACAGAGATATAGGGAGAGACTCCAGCTCATGGTCTGCTCTGAAATGCCAAGGAGAAGCTGTTACCACACAAATGTAATTCCACTGCCTTGCAAATCCACTCCGTCAATGCAAAATTGAACTGATTTCTCTGCGACAACAGACAGCCCTGAAAATTGCTCTTGGCATGGGGAAAGAAAACTTAGTTTGTCGTCGTGCTGTGCACTAGCACTGACAACACAGATCCTGCAGGCTAAATGTGACCCACAGCTCCAAGGCCCCGACCCTGCTGCTGCCAGTGGAGCAGGAGAAGGAATCACCAGCAGCTCCATGTGGTTTGGCTGATGGCACAGCTGGGCAACAGCCCATTCCCTCCCATCCACGCCAGGCAGAGCATCCAGATCCTTATTCCTGTGACTGCAGTCAGCAAATGAATTCTGAGTACACACAGGGAATGGATGTGCTGAATAAGGAGTGCTATTTTTATCTGGGTTTTTTTGGAGAAACATGCTTTTTTCCCTTTTAAATGACATCTCCAAGGTGACACGGAGTGGCAGATCTGGCAGAACCTGCTGCCACATGCCTGCAGCCGCCCCTGGGAATACACCAGATCCAGCCTCTCTGCTACACAGGGCTGTGGTCTGGAATGACATGGGATACCTGTGCCCATCGCTGTCACCCCATCACAGCATGTGGCACCACGTGGCCCCCAGCCATCAGGACTGGGCTCCTCTGCCCACCACCACCGTCCTCAGCACGGCCAGAACAAACACGACAGGAGGAGGATCATCTTCAGGAAAGAATGCAAGCACATGACAGAACCTGTACAAGGTTGTGCCTTAGGAAAATAAATATCTGGACAAGACCATGCTCATGTTAGGTAAAAAAAAAAGAGCCTTTGCTCACTTTCTCGTTTACAAAGCTCATTAGCAGCGAGACAGGCGAGGGGGTCACTGGAAGTAAAATCATTACTGACACAGATCCCCCAGACGAGAGCACACCAGCTCTCCATCTGAGCTGCCTGCCAGAGCTGCTCAGCTCAGCTCCTCGCTTCCATTATTAAGTTTAAAAAACCAGAATATTTAATAAAGTGTTTCTGTAGAGAGTAAACTGCCCTTTTTGTTATTCCACTCTGTTTTCTCAACAACAGCAGCCTTCTTGTCAGAAACTTCTGTGCCGGGGTGCCGGAGGTGATGCTCTGGGCACAGATGAATCTTAATCCCCCCTGGTTCTTAGAATTACACAGAGAAGCTGCCACCAAACCCTGCTCCCAGAGCTGCTCCAGGTACCACATGCTCATGCCTGGATGCATCCAGAGGTGAAACCCAGGACTCCAGCCCCGTGCAGCCGCAGCACCGCCAGCCTGAGGCTGCACAAACAGCTGGTGGCCCAGTGCCACAGAGCACCAAATGCCATGTCCAAACGCCCTAATGACCCCCTTTGTGCCAAGGCATCCTCGATCCTCACCGAGGAACCTCCTCAGCGTGAGACAAAAACATTAATCCGAGGCACTGCCGAGGTACAAGCAAGTGCCAGCATTTTAATGAGCTCCCGACTATGCACTGGCACGTATTTATTTGCTTGTTGGTGCTCAGAAATGATACAAGTGCAATAAACCCCTCTGTGTCCATCTCAGCATATTCTGTGATTCTGTGAGATAAATATATACATATATATATATATATATGAACAATTCTAGCTTATTCTGCCTTCACTTTCTTGGCCCAGGAGGCCCCCAGCAAGCAATGCTCCTCAGCAGCAGCAGGACAGAGCGTGGCTATACGCTGCCCAGTCTCTGTGGGTGAGATTTATCCCTCCTCTCCCCATATTTGGATCAAATGTGGCCAAAAGCTGGTTGCTAAAGCACTCTCCAGTGCTACCCCTGCCTCGCCTCCTCGGGGCAGCGTTGTCCTTGCCACCCCCAGCTGTGAGAGACCCCTTCCGACACCCCACTGCGGGGGAACGTCCTTCCCAGAGGGAAACATTACAACAGTTTTCTGAAATAACAGTCATTATCTTCCCACTCTTTCCCCCCTCCCTGCTTTTCCCCTGCTTCTTTTTCCCTTTAAAGATCATCAATCATTATTTTAGCCTTAGAAAAATCAAACCCATCTGTCTTCCAGGCTCCTGAGCACACGCTGCGATAGCTTGTGTTCCTCAGCCTGGTCCTCCTGTGACAGAGGGATGGGGGATCTGTGGAGGAGACCAAAGCTCTGGGCAACAAGGCAGCGTCTCCTTGCCTCTGACCACCACACAGCTCCCAGGGACCCTCCTGGGGAAGTCCCTGTGTGTATGTCTGCATCTCAATTCTGAGTGGGATGGATTTGTTTCAAGCAGCTGGTGGGATGAAGTGCACACAGATAGAAGTGTTCAAAGCTCCTGGAGCAAGGAAATCTGGCCAATGAAAACCCTTCCAGAAGTCACCGACTGCTAATTTTGAGGTATTCTGGCATCCCCTGTCCATTGTGACATTTCCCTTCCTAGCCACAGCAGAGGTTGACACCTCCAAAGACCTCCAGGAAACCAGAAATACAACCCCTGCCCCATCTGACATCCAGGGTACAGCCCAGCCACAACACTACACACCAAGTCCTATAACCTGACCCAATCCCAAAGCCCCAACCCAGCTGTGACCACAACACACGAGGCACCCCAGTCTGCTGGGGAGCAGAGGGACAAGGGCTGGTGCCACTCAAGCCCTCAAGAATGCCTCTGAAAAAGCCAACACTGGAGAAAACGGGGCTTTTATCACCCAAAGCACTTCTTCCCCATGCAGGCAGAGACTTGCAGCCCAGCTCGGTGCTTCCTGAGCTATTCCACTTGCTTTTAAATTCGACCATTTGCCCACATGATGCAAACCCCCTTTGCAGCTCTGAAAGCAAAGGTAGGTGGGTGGTGGCTCCCACCCACTGCCAGTACCAACCCCAACAGCCTTTGCCACCCTTTCCTCCTCCCCCCTCCTCAAATCCCATTTTAAACACAGGTTTTTTACCTGGATAATTGAGATAAATCCAAAACCACAGGCTCCTTGGAGGGGGGGCTTGCTGTTGAGCTCAGGGGGCTTCTGCTTCCAACCACAACGTGCATAAGGAGTCTCTCCTGCTCCAGGGAGCCAGCAAAATTTTAAAAGGATTAGAAGAGACTGGTTTCCTCCTCATCTCCCTCCCTGGTGTGTGCATCTCTGCCATAATTAGCTAGGTGCCTCGCGAGGCAGGGACGGATGAGTTTTTATTTTTCCATGAACAATTGTCTGTCAGAAAAATGCAGATTTGATGAAGCTTAAGTGCTTTGTGGGATTCCATCAATTACATCTCAAAACTCATCGGGAAATTAGGAGAGCATTTAATTTTGACAAGGTTGAAATGTTTTGGTTTCCATCACCTAATTTTGTTTTTGTTTCAGGCTGTACACCGGGATAAAGCAATGTAAAACATAAAGCTCCAGATGATAATGTTGAAATTAAACATTTCCCCTTCCTTCATAGAAGGGAAATGTTTTGAACCAAAATATTCTGGAATTTTCACATATGTGAGGGATTTCTGCACAGCATTTTGTTTTGGGCTGAAAGTGCCAAATGTGCCACTTCCCCACAAGAAAAGTTCTCAGCATCACCCACATATTTTCAAAGCATCTCCCCATGGTCCTCAAGCCACCCCTGGGCAGAAGGCTGGAAGGAAGAGACCAGAGCAGCAGCACCTGCCCTGATCCTTCATTTCTAATCCCATTTCTCCCCAAAATGGTTACACTCCTAAATTAAGCCACTTCTCTGCCCTGCTCCTCAGCAGCTGAGGAACAGCCCAGCATTCTGATGGGGAAGAGAACAAGAGAAGGATTAGCTCCACACAGGCTGTGCTAAGGCTTATACACCTGTGTGGACCATGCCAAATTTCTCTTCCTTCTGTGTCTAAAAAGGCTGGGACCAACACAGCACTGGTGTCACCCTGGGCCACAACTCCATTAAGTGACTCTCTGGTAGATGCTCTTCCTGCTGAGCCAGGCAAACTCCCTCCTGCCTGGCAGGCTGACCCCATCACCACGGGAGGGAACAGCTCACATCGTCCTTGGAGGCAAACTATGCTTTTTTCTCGCTCAAATTAGAAATAAATCTCTGCCAGAGGAACATGAGCCTGTGAGAGAGGAGACCAGCAGGATTTCACACCTGTGCAGAACAGCAGCACCCACCACCTGGGCTGGGCAGACTCTCCTACCTCTTGCCAGCACCTCTCCCAAGGTGGGATGGATCCTAGAGCACAGCAATGCTATGAGCCCTTCCACACCTACCTGCAACAGCTCTGGCCTCTGTGGCACCCTCATCTGACTTAAAGAACTAACTCACCAACATCTGCAGGCACCACAGATGTTGCAGAACCACCAGACCACACCACCTGCCCCAGAAAAGCCACTCATGCCACAAGGAAACAAGGGGCTAGTTCTGTCACTGCCTTGGCACGGGACCCTGAGCTGCCTTTCTTAGCCCAGCTGGGCAGCTCCTGCCCTCCTGCTTCTCCAGGTCATCCTCACAGTGATGAGACCCCATCCTGAGAGGCACCACAGGGCTCAGACACACACCTTCCCTGCACACCTGTGGCTGCTGCTGCCTCCTCCCACAAGAAAAGTTCTCAGCATCACCCACATATTTTCAAAGCATCTCCCCATGGATGCCGAGGACACCCAACGTGTACCGGGAGAGAACTGATCACCTCCTCACCCAGCTCACGTGCTAAAGCCAAAGCTGCCTTTCCTTGGGGGAAAAAAGCCCTTCAGCCCTCTTATTTTCCTGGGGCTGCAATCCTGCCTTTACAGGCTTATAAATGCACAAGGCCATGGGGCAGCAGATGCAAGTGACCCCCCTTCTTTTTGGGTGGACAAGAAGACTAGCACTAGCAAGCAAAGCCAAGCTGAGAGACAGGTGGGGAAACCCTGAATTTAAGCCATGATGCAGGTGTTTCCTTCAGTCTCTCAGGGCCAATTCTCAGGTTTTCATCTCAAATTACAAATCACCAACACCTGAGTGTCAAGCACTTCCCCCCTCCTTCTGCATCCTCCCTCGGGGCTGCTCAGCTACCACCGTGCCAGTAAAAGGGATCAACAACACACAGTCCTCTATAGGCAACAATCTCACTTATTCCTCCAGCACAGTTTCTCCTGGTGTGCTGTGATCCCTGCAAGACTGTATGGAACAGACACTGGACTTGCAGAGCTACCAGATTCAGAGAAGCTCACTGGGATTTTGTTTTCTTGGGCAATGACCATAGCTTCCACAGATCCAACAGCAATTCTAAGATGCAACAAGGAAAAGCAGCATGGAAATAGGTCTTTTAGAGCTTAGGGATTGTTTGGTTATGTTAGGGCTCAATGGCAAGGCTCCAATTAGTGATGCCAAGGTCTTACCAAGGTTGCAACTCAGCAACCTGGTCTAGTGGGTGGTATCCCTGCCCATGGCGTGTGGGGGGAGTTAGAACTAAATGATCTTTAAAGTCCCTTCCAACCCAAACTATTCAATGATTCTATGATTAAAATTACCCAAATAAAAGGCCTCCGACAAGAAAAGGACTGCAGAAACCCTTTATGCACTCATGCCATCTACTGGGTACACGTAAAACTAACAGAAAACCATGAGATGAGGGGGAAAAATGGTCCCATGGGAAGTGGAGGATGGCAGCAGGGGAGCTGCCACCCTTCCCAGTGGTGGCCCCCCTGGAGAGCCTGTGGGGTCTTCCAGGTGACACCTTGAATGCAGGATTTTAAGTGAGCAAAGCAACATCCTGCTTTCTCCTTCCTCAGCCCAAGGAGACTTCGCTCAGCCAGACGAGCTGTGAGCAATCCGCCCTCGACATTTCAACCGAGACCTTTTAAGACCAAACAATTAGGTAATGGCAGAGCCCACGCCACTAAAAACCCGGAGATAAATGCATCCCAGTCCTCGCAGAATTACTGGAAGCTGTATTAAGGGCATGAAGGAACTGGTAACAGATGATGATTATATATAAAAGGAGTAAGAAATCTTGGAGATTTGTGCTGCTCCCTGGTTGAGCCGCTCAGCTCCAGCTCTGTGGTGTATTAATTGCTTACAAGGCTGCATGTATATTTTATGGTTAGTACCTGCCTGGAACATTTGTTGGATTTAGCCTTGATTGATGAACCACTGATTATATACTTCTGTGGTCCTCAGCAAATTAATAAACTGTTGACTGGTAAAGATTAACAACATGTCATGATTTGTGAAACTGCGTCCAGAGTAAAGCTGGAGCAGACCTAGTGCTAAAATTAGTACGCAAATGCTCCCTGAACTCCATAAAAAGGGGAGAGCTTAATTAAATTACATCCCAATATTGCCCATAGCACTTACCAAATTGGCAAATTGAGTTCACAGAAGTTCAGCTTCGAAACTAACTGACATCCCTGCAAATTTGCAGCACATGACCCCACCCCTGCTTGCACTGGAAGCCCAGCTCAATCCGTGAGTGGGACTGGGATGAGGAGGGGATGTATCGCTCAGTGCAGGGACAGTGCAGAAGGTGCCACAATCTCACAGGCCAGGGCTGCAGTGAGCTCTGAGACTTCAGTCCCATCCCCTGAAACTGCACTCAGTGCCCTGAGCATGACCCAGGGCTGGGGGCACTGCTGCCAGCCCCCCGTTAGGCTTTTCCCTGGACAACAGCCATGGAGCACAGCCAGAAACACAGGACAGTGCTCTCCAGGCTCTTTGCTGGGGGACCTACAAGCAGGTGATGAGTGTAAAATATTGCACTGGCTTGGGAGAGCTGGATGGAGCACTGTGCCCCTGTGTCAGTCTGATGGGAAGCAGGGAGACAGGGAATGGAGGTGGGATGCAGCAGCCATCCCCACACTCCCTCTAGGCAGCTCAGCTCTGCTGTCCTCAAGCTGGGACTGGAGAGCTGGGGGGGTTTACTCCATGACTGGGAGCTGTGGAAAAGGGCAGAGCAGCCTCATCCTCCTGCAGTGGGGAAGACAAGGGGTGAAGAGTAAAGTGGGGAGAGATGGGAATCTCCACAGCCATCTCCTGTCCCCATGGGATGCACGGACCCAAGAGCCTGGTGTGATGTGTAAGATGGGGGTTCCTGTGGTCCCTGTGTGCAACCTCCCACCCACAGCTTCCAGAGAGTGGATGCACTCCAGGAGAATGTTCCTGCTGCTCCTCTTTTCTCCCTGCACTGTACACAGTCCACTCTCTTTGCACACAGCCTCAAGTCAGGCATTACGGTGGGGGGATATTTTCCTGGAGTGACACAGTTTTTCCATTTCTGCCTCTCTGCATGCCAGCGTGGCAAGCACTAGGCCTGTAATTTATTGACAATTTTTATCTTAATATATCCTGACTTTTTAAAAGAGGCATCTCTTCCCAGCAGCACAGGGCGATCAGAGCCCCGATTGCTTCTGACAGTGCCTGGGAAGCACGTTGGCGTTCAGAGCAACATAAAAAAAAGGGGGAGAACGCCCCAAAAGACTAGAAAGGCAGCTGCTCCCTGGAAAAGGGGACACAAAAAACATAATGACAATGGGAAAAGAAAGGAGAAAAGGGAGAGGAGCGGGAAGGGGGAGATGGCACCAGGCGTTGCTGGTGACACATCAGGCTGTCGTGCTAAATGGCCTTAACAAGCAACCGGAGAAGGGGATAATGAAAACACCTCCCCCCGGGACAGCACGGCTACAGCCTGACCTTTCCCAGCTGCCGTGTACAAACATCTTCAATAAATAAAGAGACACTTAACTCCTGCCTCTGCTGAGATGGGAGGGATGGGGCGAGGGGGCTCTGCCTGCAGTGAGACGAGGGAAAGTGACAGAGGGTTTTCGGGGGGTTTTGGAACAGCAGGCACGTGTTTGAGGGGCTGGCAGGGCGGGTGACAGCTCTTGACGTCCTCGGGGGTCACCACTGCTGCCTGGCAGGTAGGGACTCCTACAACAGACAGAGGAAAATGGATGCTCCAGGTTTCCTCCACTTCCCAAGGCTCTGCCCTGTGCCTCTGTGTGTCACACCAGAGCCTCTGTGTGTCACACCAGACTCATACAAAGCTTCACTCACAGGGAAGAGGTGACTTTGCTGTCAAGGTGAGATGGGTTAGAGCTGGGTGAGGTGCTGAGCTCTGCTGCTCCCACCTGGAAGCACAGCAAAACCCCTCTGTGCAAGCATGGCTGGGAACACCTCCCACCTCCCTGGAGGTGTTCAAGGCCAGGTTGGACAGGGCTCTGAGAAACCTGGTCTAGTGGAAGGTGTCCCTGCCCATGACAGGGGGTTGTAATAAGATGATTTTTAAGGTCCCTTCCAACCCAAACCATTCTAGGATTCTATGACTCAGAGTCTCTGCTCAAAATTAATGGTTTAGGGTCTAGGAGGTGTTTGGAAGGGAGGACTGCAAAACCTGGGACTCACTGGGTTGTCTGGCAAGACATGAGCATGTTCAGAAACAAATCAAAACTCTGAGGGTGTCAGAGAGGCCCTGAAAGGGAGAGGATGGGGGGGATGGATGCTTCATCTTTCTTCCACACTGGGAAGCACAAGGCAGGAGAAGAAGCAAGACAGCTTCCCACCTATGCTTGCAGACAAGCAGGAAAACGACCATCAGCCTCAAGCATTTTTCTTTCACTCATCTGAGCCCCTGGGCTGCTTCCCTGGGGTTCCAAAGGGATTTGTGATTCACTGTGAAGGCCCCAGCGGTGGGGGAAGTCCACCAACAGCACACACATCCCCCTGGCCACATCCCCAAAAGGCAGCAGGTCGTATCCCCCTCTGGCTTGTCCCTGGGGCCCAGCAGGCTCAGTACCTACCACACAGCCCGTGGAGTCCACCTTGCGATCCGAAACACACTTGAAGTTGCGGGTGCAGCCGCCGTTGTTGCGGGAACAGTCCCGGACCGGCCCGAAGGAGGAGAGCAAGTCATTGATGGTTTCGAAGTAGGTGGACAGCATCGCTTCTTCCCTTGGAGAGAAAAGGCACCGTTAGGGCTGGCAGGGAGCTGGAGCACACGGCAGGGGCAGGGCTGTCCACAGGGAGCGGCTCTGCCAAAATCCCAGTGCCTTGATTAGCGAAACTGAGCCAAAGGAAGTTTCCCAAGAAAATCAGGGCTTTGTGATGATAATATATAATAAATTTGTTACATAACTCTGACATCCTTCACAGAATCAACCAGTTACGGGGTTTCAAGGATACTACCTATCAGTTTTATGCAAACTTGCAACTAGGAGACACTTTATTAGTAGCCTGGAGCTGTGTGTGAATCCAGCCCTACACTAGACAACAGCAAATCCAAAACCATAAAACTCTTCCTGAGCTGGGCCAAGCTTCCCTAAGCATCCAAACTCCATCCATCATCCAGGGACACTGTCAAAGCTGAAAAGATACATGAAACTTGGCTTCATGTGTGCTGGGATGTGGATGTGGAGGCTCATCCCCGTGCTTTGCTCCAGGGGATGCAGGGCACAGCTCTGCTGCTCTGCTCCAGCCCATCATGTGCAAAGCCCCAGGCACTGCCGTGCCATGACACCCCTCTCTTAAGCAAGCAAGAAGCATAAGTGCCTAGGAATAATTCCATGGCCATGTGAAGCCTTGGGAAGCTCCCAGCCCTGCCTCTCCGAGCTGCACACACAGCAGATTTTGTCTGTGACAAAGCATTCAGGCACTTCGCCTTCTGCTGGGTTCCTGCAAAAGGAACACAGATGCTTGTCAAGAGCTTTAAGCATCTCCAAGATATTTTTCATCTTCAAAGCACAGTTTATATATTAACCAATACCTACAACCCATCCTGGGCAACAGACCCTCTCACCCTCTCACTGACAGGAGAGAGACAAAGTGATGTACCCAAGGTCGCAGAACAAGACACTGATGGTGACAGACTTGACCCGCACAGGCTGTTTATTAGATCTTTACACACAGGAGGCTGCAAATAAACACTGACCCCTCTGACCTTAAAATACTCCCCGAGGCAACGCTGGGAGTCTCAGGGTGGTTTATTCCCCTTGAGCATCTCCCCTGCTCTCCCATCAGCACAACGACTCAATGCCCGGTGCTAATCTCCCTTTTTTTTGGAGGGGGAGGGGGGTTTAATTTGAAAACCGTCTGCTTGGCAATGAAACAGCGCTAGAGGAATATTCATCAGCCCTCGAGGGCTGTCTGGAAGCAGCCCTGTGTTATCTATCAGCAGAGGGCCCCTGAGCTCACACACCGTCACACTCACGCACACAGCCCTGCCAACACAGAACACTCGGAAAAATCATGAGTCAGGCATTAAAAAAGAATATAATGAAACTGGCACCAAAATGATGAGATTTTAAAAATAAATCAATTGCTGGGTGGGTTTGTTGCTTGTTGTTGGGATTTTTTTCCCCCTTCCCTAAACGTGCCCCTTATGCTTTCTGCTTTTTTTGGAGCCTTTAGGGTATATAAGTGAGCTTTTCGCTGCAAGCTTGAGGGCTAGAAACTCCTCAGAGAGTAAACCCAAAGAAATAAAGCCCTAACGCAGTATTGATGTCATGA
Source organism: Neopelma chrysocephalum (assembly GCF_003984885.1). NCBI lineage: Eukaryota > Metazoa > Chordata > Aves > Passeriformes > Pipridae > Neopelma > Neopelma chrysocephalum. The sequence continues at coordinate 2,608,858 of NW_020897735.1, forward strand.
TTTTGCAGATTCCGGATTTCAAGGGAATCACAGGATTCCAGAAGTTGGGACTTTCAACAAGGAAAATATCATAAAACCAGCAAGAAACAGTAAATTGGCACGTCCCCATTTGGAAGGAGGCAGTGGGCAGCTTCTCCCCTGCCATGGGTCAGGGTGGAGTTACCCCAGCATTGGGGCAGCTCCGTGCCAACCACGGTGCCACCGGCTGCATCACTGCAAATTCACGTCTGTGCTGCCCACTCTCACCCCAATTAATGCTTCCCAATTAACTTTTCCCTCCTAATGATCATGCTTCTGATATTCCCCCCCCTCTTGGCCCATCTCCTAGATTTTCCAGCATATTTGGAACTGAATCTCCCTCTGTCCTTTCTTGGTCATGTTTCAAATATCTTTAGAGGCCGTTTTCTATTAGCACTCTGTTCCCACCAGGATCTGCAGTTCCTCTGAAGTGAGGGAGTGAGAAAGGCAGAATATATTAGATCAGGGCATGTATTTCTGCTGGAGAGATGGGGGGGGAGGAAGGGCACGTTATTTACTAACAAAAAACACTGTTTATTAATGCAGGGGAAAATTATTTTTAAAAAATCAAAACCAACGAACCATGACAACTCCTCCAGCACCCTCCCCGAAAGCTCAGCCCCATCTGGCTCTCTCAAGGGGTCTCTCATCGTGGGTGGACTGCAAGGAGAACCGTGCTCCCACCCTCCCTCCATTTGGCCACACAACAGCCCTCCTGCAGCTCCCATGTCCTTGGAAGGAGAAGGTGAGGAGCTACAGCTGCTTTGGGTGGTGGAAAGGAGACCCTGGGCTGGGTCCTTGGATGGGGTTGCTCCCGAGAGCCGTAGTGCTGCCGGGAGATGCCGGCTCATCCCGCACAGTGCAGTGCTCCCGGGCTGGGGCTGCCAGGGGCAGCTCATCGTGCTTTAATTAAAATTTGGAAGCACAAACTGACCTTCTGCCCTCGGGAGGGCTGAGGATGAGAACAGGAAACCCGTTCTCCGAAATCACGCCTGGCATAATGGATGACCCCCAACAAAGCACGGGCAGGGGCTGCCGAGCTGGAATGAGCCATTAAGAGTATTAAAATATTAACCTCGCTGGATGGTTGGACAGCGGAGCCAGAGGGAAGTGTTCAAGTGTCACCTGTGAGAGGAGTGGGGTGACGGCGCTGCCAGCAGATGGAGGGAGGCTGATCAGCAGGATTGTTTCCGTGGTGGCTGTCCTTGGATTAGAGGAGCATCACATCAACACAGAGCCCTGATAGAGGGATGTCAGCATATGAGAGGCTTGCTCCGAGCATCTGGGAGCAAACTTTGCTTTTGTCTGCCTCTGGAGTGGCTGGAGGAGCCAGGCCCACTGCAGGCAGGTGCTGTCAAGCCCTTGGCACTGTACCCTCAGCAGCTCCTTTTAATTTTGGGAGTGAAGCACAATCATTAATTACCCGCCTCCCACAGCGACACGTGGCTCAGAGCAGATAACTTTCCACCCGTGCAGCTCCAGCAGTGACCCCTGCCTGTCCCTCCCTGCCTGCTGTATGGGACTCCTCAAATCCCAGAGCCAGCCCTGGAGAGAAGGCAGTGCTGACAAGGCAGGGGACACTTGAGGAGCGGTGGCAGCATCTGGCCACCACTGCACGGAGCCCGCTGGGGACAGCCATCCCCACCACAGCCCGGGTGCCAGATCAGACCAGCCCTGATGGATGAATCACTTTCCCTGCAGCAACAAGCTGCCTGCAAAAGAACAGCTCTTTCCTCTTGTTCTCCATCTATCCGTGTTGGATTTCACTGACTAAGCCCCAGATCCGTTCTGACAGGGCAGGAGGGAGAAGATGAGCTCCGCAGTCCCTCTGTGCCCGGAGCACACCACGGAGGCAGGGGAAGCTGCTGGTGGCCCCAGCTGGACCCAGGTGTCAAAACCACAGGGAGCAGGCAGATCTCAGCACCTGGTGCACTGAGAGGATGGGGCAATTCCTCACCATCCTGAAGCAGATGCCAGGTCCTGCCAAAAAAAGGCATTTTGGAGCGAGTGACCTAATTTCTGATGCCAGATTCTGTCCACAAGTACACGCACATCTATGAACACATGCATATTCTCTTTAACTCTCCAGCCCTCCCAAAGATGCACACAGACACCCAAATGATAGTTATAAATGAAACACACTGCCCTCCACACCAGAACCCACTGATTACACACCCAGCATCAGTAAACTCCAATTTTCTATCAATCTCTCATGCCACAAATGCGCAGCATGGTGCAGCACAGCAGGGCTCCCTTCCTGACCCTGCACAGCTGCAGACCGTGGCACCCATCCTCACCCAGCCCTGTGCCACCTCCCATCACCCACACTCGCCTTGATTCTCTCAAAAATACTTTTCTCCACCCTCCCTCTTTGTTCCAGGTCTCATTAATGAAGCACATTCACTGACAAATTCCACTGGGGGTTATTTATTCATGAAATACCAACACCATGCAATTCTCAAAGCCTCCAAAGCACTCATCTCAGAGTAAGCTCTGGAGCTTTGCAGTGGCTCTTCTCTCTAGCTCATCCTGAAGGGGATTAGTGGGTGTTATCCAACTCCACTGCCCCTTTTTATTGCCTGCTAATGGTTAAAGACTTCAGTGTCTTACAAAGTTCACCATCGCTGAGAAGGACACAAAAAAGGATGTGAGCTGGGGACTAAGCCAGTGCCATCTGCTCCCTGAGATGGGTTTGGAGAGGGAACAGAGTGGGAGTTTGAGTTCATGAGTTTCTAGAGACAAGGCCCACGAGCACAAAGGGCATGATGAAGCTGTGCCACCTGCAGAGCCTTCAGCTACTGCAGAGCCACCCCTTTCTCAGGGGGTTTCCCCTCTCAGGACCCCCTGTGTCTCACAAACATTAATTTATACCCACAGCTTCTGTACACTGGGGATTATTTTCCTCACATTTAACAAAGGCAGCCAAGGCAAAAAGAGCTCAAGATGAAAAGTGCTCACCGCTGCTGGATGGCCAACTGGAGATGTTTTCCAAGTTATTTTTAGTACTTTTAGCACTTCCCACACTCACACAACAATTCCAGCTGGGTCTGACCGCACCACAGGCTCAGCTGTTCTATACTGTGGGGCCACCCAGTAAACACCCAGATTATGATGAACGAGCAATAAATGATCACCTGAGAAAAGGGGTCCCCAATTTAAATGCAACAGATTATGTTTTTTTCCTGGGATTTAAACCCTTCTCATTTTTATTCTGCCTGCAGCAGAATAAAAGCCCTGTCCTGCCCCCACTACGCCATTTGATCATCAAATCACATAATGATTTGGGTTGGAAGGGGCCTTATAAATCATCTCATTCCACCCCCTGCCATGGGCAGGGACACCTTCCACTAGCCCAGGTTGCTCCAAGCCCCGTCCAACCTGGACTTGAGCACTTCTGGGGATGGAGCAGCCACAGCTTCTCTGGGCAACCTGTGCCAGGGCCTCCCCACCCTCACAGGGAGGAATTTCTTCCCAATATCCACATCTGTGGTGAATACAGCAACCATCTCCTGTAGCACTGAACCATGAACCAAGCAAGCCCATCCTCACACTGACCAAGCTGGGATGCTCTGGAAAGGTTAATCTTCAGCCCCAGCACTGAAGGACCTCATGAGGTGTTGGCAGCTCCTTATTAGGGGATTTCACAGCCTGAAACTTTGGCTCAGAAACTGAAGCTCCTATCTTCAGCCAGCCTTCCCAGCACAGCCCCTGCAGATGTGTGTGCGTGCAGCAGATTTATTATTTTATGAAGGAAAAAAAAGTGATTTTCTGCCCAGTACACCCACAGCCACTTTTCAGCCACTGTAATAGTGCTGGAAGGCTTCAAGAAAAACCATCATCCAGGTCCTCAACTGGGAGAAATCATCCTCACTTGAGTGACGCTGGAGAAGGCATTTCAGCGGGGCTACCCTGACATTCCACAGCTGATGAGCTGCTTGCTACAAATTTTCCGGGTAGTCTCACTTCTTGTGGCAGTACTATCATAAACACTTGCAAAAACGCTCTCCCAAAAACCTTGAGGTTGAAAGTGTGAAAAATTCCCTACCAAGCTTCAGTAATTTGCTGGAGATTCAATAAAACCATCACTCCGCCAGAGCGTTTTGAAGCTCAACTCGGCAACCAGAAGGGCCAGGAATTTAATTACAGCAAAGCAAAGTAAAAACAAGCTCACTGGAATAAAAGCCAGCTCGGAAAGCACATCCCAAGGGATGCTGGGGTTCACCAAGACACCCCCCACCCTTTTGCAGCCCCCTCAGAGCCAGCACAGCTCTGCCATGCGAAGGATCAGGATGTCATGGATGAGTTAAACAAGACAGTGTTAATTCTGAGCATTTTCTCATGTTACAGGGAAGATTGTGGTTGTGGTTTCAACCCTGCACGAGCCAAAGGAAATGCAGGCGGTGCTGGTTCAGTCTCCCAGGCAACCTCAGTGCCAGGAGGGTTAGGAAAAAGCACATGAGCCTCAACAGGGATGGCAAAGCACGGCCAGTAAAGTGTGCTGGAAATTACATGTGTCAGCAGCTGCTTCACTGTGGCTTGTAATCAACCCCAGGTTCAGCAGGTTGCATTTCCTTCAACAGCAAAATGCAGCATGGGAAGGGATGGGATGGTCCAGGGGTTTGGAGCACAGCAAGTGCTCTCAGTGGGACAGAAATCCCACACTTAACACCTGGGGACACCAGCCGGGAGGAGAAACAGCACTGCCAAGCATCATGTCCCACCTGACCACCCCAGAAACTGTGAGGGGCACTGCAAAGCTGGTGAGACATCAAGGCCCACCAGGCATCCCACAAACAGAGCCACGGCCACACAGCACAGGCACTCACTGGTCTGTGCTCAGAAAAGGTGTAATAAAGGAAATTACAAAGGTTGCAATGTCACATATTCAAAATTTAAGAAAATGTGAGAATTAAGGTTACCAGGGCAACCTGGTAATTATGCCTTTGATGAAGGTGTTGACTCCAAGACCACATACAAGAGGGTTATCTGAAGGATTTTTCTCTCCCCAAATGCCAAAGGTGATGGTGCCAGGCTGCAGCCAGGTGCCCCTGGATGCCTGAAACAGTCCAGAGCTCAGTTTAGGCATCCCGAAACCCACCCCCAGGTACCTACAAACATCTGCAGCTTCTCAGCCCCCTACAAACAACTTCATCTGCAGCTTCTCAGTATCTTGTTTTCTCTTCCTTGGAGGACACATAGCTCCTACTTTATTGTACTCTATCCAGGTGCTGTTCTGCATGCACAATTACTCAGCTCCTCACGGCTTGCTTATGCTTTGCTCAACTCCAAGAAGCAGCAGTATTTCACAACAAATAAAGTGATTAAGTTCCCAATCTCCCTGTTATCGTTCCCATTTTACAGACGGGGAGCCAAGGCACAGGCACAGTGATGTAAAAAACATCCACTACCTTACATGCACCAAATCTGAGACACTTGGACGCAATTTTTTAGAGTGCTTAGCATTAAATGACACTTTCCCTGCTCAAAGCACAGCTCTACATTCGCTCCAAGTTTTTACAGCTTCACATTAATGCAGATCATTCCCAGAGCAGGTTCATCGGCTGTGCTGAGCGAGGCAAAGGTGAAAAACTCGGATATGATCGTGCCATTAGAGATGATTCCATAATGCATATGCACAGAGGGGCTGCCTGAAGGCTGCACAGCAAACCCACCCTGGCACCTCCCAGCTCTGGAGTTTTGCAAAACTTGATAATGTTTGCTAAAGAGGAGCCTAATGGGGGTTTTATTCTGGGCGGGGAGGAAGGGGAAGGTGTTCAGTGTGGAAAAAGAGGACGCGGGATGCTGCAGGATGCTGCAGGATGCTGCAGGACACAGCATCACTCAGCCTTTGGTGGGCAGAGCTTTCCCTGGGGCAAAACCACTCCTACCTGCCTGCTCACTGCTCTCTCCCCTTCTTGTCCCGGTGTAGCCCTTTCTTCTCCCCTATTCTCCCCATTCCCCTTCCCCTCCAAGCCCAAACTCGGTGGTTTTGGCCAGCTGCTGTCTCCCTCACCAGTGCTTCGGAGCAGGGATGTTCATCCGTGCTTGGGCACAGACAATTGCTGCCGGCTCTGGCTGCTACAATCAAACAAGACTTCACGCTGTGTGCAGTGATTCAAGTTTTTCAAAAGCACTTTGGAGCTGGCCAAATTAAGGTGGTTCTTTGCCCGCAAAAGAGAGAGACCCTCCGCAAAACGTCTGCCTCAATCCCCTGCAAGACTTTTGCCTGGGGGAGAAAAAGAAATCTTAGAAAAACAAGCAATGAAGCAAAAGCCCAGACAGAAGGTCTGAGATCTCTCATCCTAAATAATTAAAGGCTGAAAACATGGTGAGATGGGTCAGACCACCCCAGTACCAGACAGTGATTGCAGCCCTGTCTGGGCTGGTTCAAACACAACATAGAGTCACATAGATTCTCTGTGGCTAGAAAAATACGCTAAAAAATGGCAATAAAATGCCATGAATCTCACTACTGTGATGAGCTCTGGGCATCTCCACATCACCTCACCTGTACCTGCTCCCAACATAGACACAATCACACGTCAGAGGGGAACTGAGCATCCACCCACCTTCCTTTGGTCTTTGCCCTTCCAAGTAATCAGCCACCAGTAAAACAAGATTTCAGGTCCTGCTTGTTCAGCATCCTGAAGAGATGAGCTGAAGGGTTTTCCCACTTAAAACAGACATATAATCTAGCCTAAATGAAAGTTTGGCTGTGGCAGTTTCCATCTCTCCACGCTACTTTCCTGGCCTAGAAATTGGGAATTCTTTTGCTGGTGGGAACTCAGAGGGGACAGAGGGGAAGTGGAAGGATCCCAGACCATGTGCCGGCTCCATCCCCTGCTCCTGTGCCCCGTGGTTGCACAGTCCCCCAGCCCCACAGAAGCAGAGGTGCCCTACACTGCCCCATGGGTGCTGGGACCTGGTACGGGATATGGCATGGGGGGCTTTGGTCATCCCGAGAATTTTGCAATGACAAGCTGGAAAATGCCAGCTTGGGGCTCAGACTTCAGCCTCTGCTTAGGCACAAATGAGTCACTGGGGTTTTTCCTGCCCTTTCTCAGCCTTCCAGGGTATTTAAGGCAAGTGAAAACTTTCTAATGAGTTCTTCCAAATCTGACTTTGGAGCAATTCATGAGGATCACCTGGAAAAGTTGGATTTTGCAGGCAGACTGGGAGAAGGAGGGGGTCACTCTTTAGTCCGTTGTTTGCCTGTGCCCAGGCACCAGGACCAGCCACAGCCCATTCTCAACCCTTCTCACTGCCCACCAACTGGGGGGTTTCCAATGCACAAATAAAAGTGCCAAGATGTGGTGGTGATAAGCACTTCAGGAACACTGACAGAATTAGATCAGATAAACAGGAACCAGCCAGGGTTGCCGGATCAGATATCCATGCCCTGATTTTTCACAGATGTTCTATCGATCTGCTGGGAACAGACAGTGTCGAGTTCCTTGGAAACTGGGTGCCACGGATCAGCCATCTCCGCACATTGGGACTACAGATCCTGATGGGATGCTGGCTGCAGGCAGGACAGCCCATGGAGGAGCCAGCCCCTGCAGACCACTCAGCACCCTAACATAGCTCCAGGAGCAACCACAGGCTCTGCAATAAAGCTCCATCCAGCCGAACCCCCCCTGAGAGCCACGTTCCTGAGTGACCTTCACCAACCTCTCTGCATCCCAGGGATGACCAGGTCCCAACCTGGGGAGCTGGGGATGTTGCTCCCAGCCATGGTACTGGGTGAGGAAGCATCCCATGCCACGGGAGTACTCATGGCTTCACAGAGAGAGAGGTGAGAGGCCGTGAGAGAAGCAAAACTAGAGCTTTTTTGAGAAACAAACCCATGAGCTGTATTTTAGAAAACATCACACACCTGGGTCACTTACTAGGGATGCATTTATGCATATGTATACATATATGCATAGTTTTGCTGCTATATATAGCACCTTCCATCAGCAACACTCACTGGCTCCAAGAAAGCCAGGTGAATGTCCACAGACAGAGGAACTGAGGCACAACCAGATTATTTACAGCTCATTTCCAGAAGTACTCTCTGAAGTTAGAATCCAATTAATTTTATACCTGGGGGGAGATTTGCATAGGGATTTTCCATCCATATGGGCAGGTTTTCCAAAAGGACTTGGCAGTTCTCTAGGCACCCAATGCAGACTGTGTTTTCCAAGGTGCCCAGCATCCATTAGCAGCTCCTTGGAGTACAGCTGGATCTGTCACCAGGGCAGCACTCTCCTCTGCAAGCCAACAGTCACCAAGACCTTCTGAAGACACCACCTTCATGGGTCTGGTCTCCAAAGGTGAGGAACACCCCAATCTGCTGCTGCCTTTGACAGGGACCCATCTCACCCCTGCGTGGAGATGTGGGAACCTCAGAGCAAAGAATTTCCTACCATGGAGAAAAAGAGGGGTTTCTGCTGGTTTAAATCCCCTGAGCAAGCTCAGCCCAGGATCAGAGAGACACCACCACTGGCACAGGGAAGTGATGGGCATCAGTGGCTGGGGAAGGCCTGGACCACACCTCATGAGATCACCTTGGCTATGACCTAAAACCACACCCACACCCACACTGCCAGAAGGGTTTGCCTTCTACCTCCCCTGCAAAGATGTGCCAGTGTGGTGCAGGTGCTGCCTGGACAGACCTCAAAGCAGCCACACTCTGTCCCCAGTCTCCAGACTCTTTGGGGCAGAGGCTGTATTTATCCCTGCACTTGCTCTTCCATGCTCTTCAGTGAACCTTTCCCGATCTGTAGTGTCACAAATACCCTGTGAGAGAGGTGAACCAGCCTTTTGCCATCCCACATCCCAGCCCCAGCACAAACAAGACCGTGGAGCCCACGGCGCGGTGCCTGAAAAACTCTGATCCAGGCGATGGCTGCAAAGCATCACCTTTGCACTTCTGAGGAAGACACAGAGCTCCAAAGGCATCTGAAAGCCCCAGAGGCCAACGTTTCCCAAACAAACAGCCCTCATCAGGAGGGCACAGGCAGCCCTGGCTGCAGCCTATAATGAGTTGACCTGCGGGCTTCCTCCCGGCTCTCCAGCTCGTGGGGTAATTGCTGCACATTTTTAGCCTTGCCTGCAGCCATATCATATAGTGAAGGCTGCCAAGCTGTGTCCAGGGCCAGGTGTGTTCAGGAAAAAAGGATAATCAGCATTTAAAAAAAAAATAAAACAGGAGAAAAATCTGAGGCTGAACTCTGCTGCATCCGGTTTTGTTCCAGCTGAACCAAATTGGCTGCCATCGAAGCAAATGGCAGATGAAGAAAACATTGACTTTCTGCTCGGGTCAATAAACAAGATAAATTGAGTGGGGAGTTGGACGTGGAACAGGGACATCATCATTTACCAGAGGAAGAGAGAGGGTTAAAGGCAGAGAGGCTGAGGAGGCACATGTTGTAGCTCATGTAAGGGTGTTTCACTCGGGAGCTCAGCCTTGGGAGGGAGGGATCATGCCAGCTCCACCAAGGCTTGGGACTATGCTGTGGGACTTGGTCTGCTGTGCTTAAAACAGAAGACCCCAGACCCAAATCCTGAGATGAGACAATGGGGGATTGCATTCCTGCAACTGTGGGTCTGCTGGTGCCAAGGGCATTTTCCCTGGAGCCAGTGCAGAGCCTGCACAGGGCTGACACCTGACTGCTGCTGGTCCAGAAGCGGCCACAGCAACCCTGCCCCAGGTCTGAGAGAGGCCAATGATGGGATTCAGCTCACCCATCCCAAAGTAATCCAAGATATGCACAGGACTGGTCACTTTGGGCTCCTCCAAACTCACCAGCAGAAATCGGCTCATTTATGGATGATCCCCCCAAGGCAGTCAAGGATAGAAAAAGAGTTGATCCATGCCCTGAGCTCCACTGACCAGATCTCCAATGATTAGAGAAGGCAGCCTCAGGGACTAGCTTAGATACAGACCTAGGGATGATCTAAGCTACTCCTAAGCACAGTCACATCAGGCCCAGCCTACAGCCCCTGGTACTACTTGCAATAGGTGCTGGGGAGAGAAGGGGGAACCTGTTATTAGTCTTTCTGAGGAACAGGAAGCATCAGACAACTAAAACACCACTTGGGAGAGACATCAAAGGCCTTTAGAAGAGCTGTGCAATGGCAGAGGTTGCAAGGGATGCATCAGGGGCCCAATCTCACAGGCAATGACAGGAGCAGCAGGCAGGTGTGCATGTGATGGGAGCATTCCTGCCCTCAGGCCAACCAGATCTCAGCCATCAGGTTCCTTTCAGTCACCACAGTGTGTCATGGTGAAGGATATTAGGTTTGAACCACAATTCACAGCAGTGCAGGATGTGGCCGTAGCCATTCCTGCCTGATTAGATCTGTCAGAACCCATCAGTGGGAAGTTTGCCTGGGAACCCTCTCTCCAGCTGCACATTTAGCAACAGGAGATTGATGAGAGGAGAAAAAAAAGGGTAAGAAGGAAAGACAAGAGCAGCGTTTGCACATTGCAGGACCACCCTCCTTCTCCTGCCCATCATACTTCACTCATCACCTTTATTTCGGTGTCTGTCTTAATTAAGAAGACTAAATGGAAAAGCTTCCATGCTAATCCAAGGTCTGCCTCGAGGGGCTGGGGAGGATGCCCAGAATAGAATTTGCTTCCTGTGAAAGACCTCAGAGACAGCCATGCAGAGACATGTCCCTCCATGGTCCCACCACGAATCCCACAAACCACCAGGGAGCAGGGAGCAATGGATGAAGATCTGATGGATGCCAGGAGCATCCTTCAGAGCCCATGGCAGCTGGTGCCTCTGGGCAGAGAGGGGAGCTGTGAGCATCAGGGGGGCTCTTGGAGGCCAGCCACTGTGTGCAAGGAGAGGTAAGGGTTACCCAAAGCCTCTCCAGCACATGCTCTCCCAAAATACGAGCCAAGACTCCTCTTTGATTACATACACAAGGGCCAAAACATTGATCTTTCAGCCAATAAGCAGCAGCAGAAGCAAACATCTGCAAATGTGACCCTTGGAAAAAGAGTCATGTTGGAGATTTTGGAGGCAGAGAGGCAAACCTGGGCATTTCTGAGCAGGAAAACAGTCAGTGATTGTATTTTTAGCACTTCACCCAAACAGGCTTCTCCAGACACATTAGCAAAAAGTGGGGATCACAGCAAAGACTGAGCTTAACGTGTTTCTCCAAGTTTTTCTCCCAGTGGAAGGAGCACTGCAGAGCTGGAACTCTGCCCGGTCGCTGGCCCGAGGGCAAGGAACTTGCTTTGGGCATTTGGACTAATTCAAATTAGGAGATTCACATTTGACTTCAGCAATATTCACCTCTATCTATCCAAAACCAAACTGGGCGTAAAGAAATGCAAATGACCTCAGAAGCCCTGAGGGTCTGCCCTGCCACAGGAGAGCATTCCCAAGAATAAAGCTCCCGAGCAGGAGCTGGCATTTTGGGATCGGCTGCAGACTGGGATGGTGAAATAATGTCTGACTGTGGGCAGGCTGCAGGATGTGACAGTGCTCCAGCCTCCTCATCTGTAAAACAGGGACAACAACAGCTACCTGCCTCCCACCGTGCCACGCAGTTAATTAATGCTCCTTTGAGTTGTGAAGATTAAAAGCAGCGTATAACTGCAAAATAGCAGTTTATTATTATTACGAATGAAGCCTCCACTTGCTCCACCAGTGCCCCTTAAAGCAGTGCTGCTGCAGACACTGTGAATTGCTCCCAGCAGCTCTACTACCGCTGGCATTCACAGGGGTTTGACTGTAGACTTCCAAGTAAGAGCTTTGAACGTGTTAGGGAAGAAGAAAGAGAGGGAGAACAAATAGAAATTCCACCACATTTTGTGTTTCACACTTGGAGACGATGCTCCCACCCTCCTGGGGGCTGGAATAAAACAAACCCCAGACAACAGCATCTCTTCACCTCCTGTTCTCATCTGTGCTTTACCTTCACAGGCTGCCACAGCCCTCCCTGGGGAATGTCGGGACAGGTTGTACTGCAAGGGCACAGAAACACCAAACTGGGATCACGAGTTGGCTTTAGGAAGGGATTAAGATATTGACTCTACACAGGGATCAATCCCATCAACAGGCACACCCAGGTGGGAGAGGTTTAGCACAAGAAGCAATGGGGGCAGACCAACATGCTCAAACTACGCAGGGGCACAGACAGACCCCCTGGCAACACCCAAATTGTGTCCTGTTCTCCCAGCTGGCATGGTGGGAGGGGCCATATGAGCCCTCCTCATCCATTCCCCCACTCTGGGGCCTCTCTGTCCCCTGCAAACCCTCCTTACCCTTATTCAATGCCATGAGCACCAGACCTGGTGGAGCAGCTTCCCAGTGCCCACCACAACCCCTGAGCCATTCCCCAGCTCAGTCCTTGTCCTGCCACAGACAGTTTTGAGTTGGTAACACCAGATTAACACTCAGGAAAAGAAAGTTCAGATCCTGGCTTGAGTACTCCAGGCAAGTCACCTTTTTCTACCTATGTTTTGCTCTCCCTTGCATCTCTTCAGCCTGAGGCAGAAACCCCACCTTTGATGACTCCACAGCACCTGGTACTCTTATTTCCTGACCCTGCAGCAGCCTCTCCATGCCCTGGCTGTGCAATACTGACCCGGAGGAGCAGCTTGTGGCTCTCCATGCCCCCAGCACTGCTGCTCCCCCTCTCCAGGCCCCTCCAGCACGCCTGGCTGAAGGACTCAGATGCCTGCAGCACACGGTGGCCGTGCCGCTCCCGATAGGCACCTTTCATGTTTAATTCAGCGGCTGGTTTAGTTAATCTATTTTTTAATAATTCATCCCTTCCATCTTAATTTTGGTAGTTGTTGAAAATCCCTAATAAAACATTTAGGGGCTCTTTTACTGGAGCAATGGCATGATTTACTTGACGGAATCCAGTCTTTGATGTCCTATCTTAATTCCCTGCCTCCCACCGTGCCTCAATCCTGTTTATCGCTGTGCCGGAGGTAAGAGGTTCTCGTCGAGTTTTGTAGCACTTAGAGGCTTGGTCAGCGTTAATAATTCAGCTGCCCCGCTCGGCACAGACAAATCATGTAGCAAACCAGCCTCTTCCTTTTATTAACAACTCCTTCTGCCACCACGGATCCGGGCATGGGCCGGGATGTGGAGCAGAGGGACCAGGTTGAGCATCCCGACTAACATGGGGCAGAAGCACGAGCAGCACATCACAGGTGCCAACTACATTGTTGGAAGAATATACACCCTTTTACAATGCTTGTATTTCATCCTCTACAGCCCGAATGGGGAAACATGCTGGGTCTTTGCATCTGTAATTGGGGAAGAACAGATGGTGGAGGCACAGTTGGAAGTAATACGGCCATTAAAATAATCTATACGGCTTGTAATTCTCCATCATCTGGAGAAAGAGGAGGGCTCGCCTTCATCCAAGTGCCCACATGGGTTGTGCCCACCCAGGCACAGGGGTTTTTTGCAGCTGTTGGGATGTTGAGGTGTTCTGGTGGGTTTGATGGGTTTTACCATTTCCCTTCTCCTGGGATTCTCCTCTTGAGAAGCCACCAGCTGAATCAGACACGCTTCCACTGGGTGGTTATTCGACTCCCACATGCCATGTGGGGCACATTTTCTCCCCATGTCACCCAGTAAAAGCAACTGTGAGCTCTACATCTGTCTTAATGACAGAAAAGGAGCAGCAGAAAGCCCCAAGCACTTCAGGCAGATCAGGATGTCTCCGTAGTTAAATTTCAAATGGGGATGATGGGAGAAAGAATTATGGAAAAACCCTCCTGTTGATTCATGAAAATTGAAACCTCTGAGGAGAACACACAGGCTTTGCCATCCCCTTTATCACCTACAGATCTTGAGTGTGAGAAAATGTAAAACCAGAGTAAGAAAATTGCCCAGAAAAGCCCAAACATTCAGCCAATATACGGAAATTAATGTCCTTGCTCTTCATGATGTAGGTCATGGTTTCAGAGACATCTATACCCTCCAAACACCCCAACCACCACATTCCTTGGTATCTCTTGATGGGTGAGGTAAAAAATGGAGAAAATGTCTGAAATCTCAAAAAAACCACGTTGGAAGGTGTAATCCCTTCCCACTCAGACCTTAAGGCCCACATTCCCATCCTGACTCATGGAGGGGAGAAGGAAAGGGAATCGCAGCACCTTGCTTCCCACCAACACCTCCCCAGGCCGGACACAATGATTTTCTCAGGCAGAAACCTCTCCATTGGGCTTAAAATCCTCCCTGTGATCACGGAAGCGAGTACCTCTCCAAATCCTTACTCTGTGCCTGGAACGCAGGGGAGCCAGCAGGACGTTACCTTGGCAGCTGGCTTTGCTTTATGGAACTGTAAATATATTTTTTTAATAGGCTGGCAGCAAGAAAGATGTGTTTCCAGGCTCGACAACATCCAAAATTAACTGCAATTCATTTCAAAAGGGGCGAAGGGGCGGAGGAAGGGGGAACGCAAGCCCGAGACCCGCAGAATATAAAAGCCTTGAAAGAAATTGCCAAAAATCCCCTGCATAGCTGCCTTCTGGCTCTGGGAAAGAGATTAAAAACCTGAGCAGCGTCAGGCTGAAGCAGACGTCACAGAGGCCACCCCAGGCCATGCTCATGCTCAGATAAGACTCTTTCTTCTTATTATTTTCCCAGAGACGACTCAGCCTTTGCCAACACAAAGCTCTGCCCGGCTTCTCGCATCTCCTGGCACGACGGGTTCACCTAAATCGAGGAGAGGAGCTGGGAGGTGCTGGTGCCTCAGGTGACCAGAGGTTCCCCCCTCTGCAGGGTCCCTGGGGACCTCTGACCTCAATGTCAGCATCTCACCCTCCTTCAGCACCTCCTCGTCCTCCTTGTGCCAGAGCATTCCGCCTGACACCCCTTCGTTAGCCCCGGTGCCCGCTCTCCAACACCTAATTTGACCAACCCTTTAGTGACTAATTTAATTACCCCGGCCCACAAACTGACAGACAGCTGTTAAAAATGGTTATTGCATTATTAATACGCTCCAGTAATTTCCCATTAAAACTATACTGTTAATAATTTTTCCCTGTATTTCTTCCCTCTTAATTAGTCTATTTAAAACTTTGAAGGAATATTCTCTTTATGGTAAATGGGAGCGTCGAGCAAATTACATTTTTGATTGAATACTTCTGTGATAGGCCAGCAAATAAGACCGTTGAGTTGTTAATTATTGTCAGAGTTTCACACGATGCCTGCTAATGAGGCAGTCAATCTTCCCTGCCATTCCTAGAATATTAATGAAAGCCGTTGGTATTGATTTTGTCACTGGGAAAAGGCAGGAACCCCTCCTCCTCAGGGGGCTCCATGGAGGGCAGGGGGGGCTCTGCACTGGGAGAGGACACAGAGTGGACCAGAGACCTTGGGATGGGGTGAGGCAAGGAGGGCTTGAAGCTGGTGGAAGCTGAGGAAGCTCTTGGGTGTGCCAACGGCAGCTTGTGCAGCTCATGGACCCAGTGGGAGGGTTGGCACATCCCCACAGGGATCAATCCCATCAACAGGTACAGCCAGGCAGGATGGGCAGCAGGGGGGTGGCAGCTCCTGCCAGACTGGTCCCTGTCCCCTCTGTGTTTACCTGTTGACTCTGAACAGTACCAGATTTACCCCTTATCTTTCTGCAATAACACAATTTGTTTTCGGGTTTTTTTTTAAAGGAAAGGGAAATACTTTGTTTGGACAGATACTTGATAAAGCAATACAGGGAAATTATGAGCAAAGAGATCATGGACAAGGATTGACATGAAACTGAGAGATGGCCCCAAGACAGTACAAAATCAGCCTTTGAGTTGTGCAGAAAGATGCACCGGGGAGCTTTCAGAACTGTTTTTCAAGCCCTTTGGGGACTGACCCTCTTTGATTTTCACACTAGTGCTCCCATTAGAGGATGGAGGAGTTTGGTAGCAAAGCCTGCATATGTCAGTGCCACCTTCTGCTGCTCCCAGTGCCCAGTTCAGAGAGGAAGAGCAACGTGGGACCGTGCCTGGTGCCACCCCCAATGCCCAAGCCTTGCAAAACAGTGTCTTAGCCAAGCCAGAGGGAATCCTATGAAAAGAAGAATTTATCACAGGAGAACTGAGACAGACCAAGGCAGCACCACCCCAGAGGTTTATGTGCCTGTGACCCATGTCCTGGCTGCCCCATCAGTGCCACCCCCCTGGGTGGGCAGGGAGCTGCACTTCCCCGAGTGAGAGGCTGCATGCACATGTGTGCTGTTGAAAGATGCCACATACACCCCTGCTCCGGCCCCCAAAGCGAGGATGAGCGCACACAGCCACTGTTCCACCTGAGCCATGGAGGCTGTTCATGTAGCAGAGCCCATACACAAGCATGTCCAACTCTGCCTTCTGCAGCCACATCATCTCAGACCTCATCAGCCTCAGGGGACTGAGTTTGCCAGGACCTTGGATCACCAAGTCCGAGCAGAGCCCTGGATTTCTGAAATAGGTCGCCCAGCACTCGGTGCTGGGTTTATTTCTGTAGCTTTGCTCTGAGGAAGTGCCTGCATGAGTGAGACCCTGACCCGGAGACCAGCAGGATGGTGCTGCACACAGACACTGTGCTGGCCCTGCAAACCAGCTCAGCTCTCTCTGACCTGCCCCAGCCTTCCCAGCCCAAACCTCCCCCAGCCCCGCTCCCACCAGGAAAGCCAAGACAGACTGGATGAACCTTGCAAAGCTCAGAAAACCTGTTCTAGCAGGTGACGTGCTGACACAGGCCACACTGTCACACCTGCTGCAGAGAGGCCAGAGCTCAGGGACTTCACTCCAGCTCCCTGCTGCAGCTACTCCAGTCAGGCTTTGCACAGCCAAACCCACACCCTGCCCAGAAATTAGCTTATTTTGGGCTATTCTGGGAACAATCTCCCTCTGCCTGACTGGGTGATGCAGGGAAAGGTGTGTGTGTAGGGTGGGTAGTTGGAGCACGTGGCGATGCACCCTTCACTCTGCATGCTCTGTCACCCACAGCTGCACAGCTGGAATGACACCAAGAGACAGGGACAGAGGGAGGACAACAACCAGCCTCCAGAGGAACAGCCCCCCATCCATGCTGGAAGCAGTGGTGGGGTCGGGATCACCATCCCTGCAGCAAAGGGACAGCAGAGCTGCTGCTGCCTCCCCTCATCTGCCCGTAACCTGAGCACACACGGGGCTTTCTGAGCATGCTGCCAAATTACCATGGAGCCAGATGTTTAGCAGGAAATCTCTTCATGCCCCCTGCAAAGCCCCAGCTGATGAATCCAAACAACCAGGGCTTCTCCCTGCACCACTCACCAGATTTCCATTCAATCCCTCCCATTTCTTAGCCCCTTTCCAAGGCCAGGTGAGGGCACAGCAGGAATTTCTGTGGTTTTTTTTCCACCCAGGAAAGCAGCAGATAAGCATGGTTGCTCCCCAAATACAGGCAGTGTCCCCCTACCCAGCCCCCCCTGCTGCATCCAAGCCCATCTGCTGCCCACCTGTGCTTTATAAGCAAGCCAGGCACTATTTTTACTGCAGTGAAGTTTTCCATACCAAAAGCTCAGTTTTTTTTAAAAAGCAGGCTTCAATAATTCCTTGGGGTCCCCTTCCAACCTGGTATTCTATGATTCTGTGAAAAGAGGAGGTTTCTGCTTATAATGAATTGCCTGTGACGCAGCATATCCTGGTTTTACCAGGAAAAAGGGAGTCTGTAACTGCCCCCAAGCTCCCAGTGAGATGCCATGAAAAGCCCTTCAGGTCAATGGCATGGATCTCCACTCTCCTCCTCCTCTACCAGTACCACCTATCAGCTGTGTTCAGGCACAAATTATGGCTTTCACATTCCAAAAACCCATTTCACCCCACATGGCACCGAGTCAGACGAACACAAACCCAGGGGTGCTCCTTTTCCTGGATGCAGCTCCCACCACCCAGGGAGGGTGGGAAGGGTGGGCTTGGATTTGCCTACAGTCACATCAGGCCGGGATGATGCACTCCTACCCTAAGTCCTCAAGAAATTTCTGTAAAGGAGAGGAGCAGCCAGGTCCCCTAACACACCTAGTGCTGACTCCTTGGCCTAAATAAACAGAGTGCCATTCCCTGCCTCCCCCAGCTCTCCCTTCCCTCAGGGAGATGCAGAATGATAACTGGAGCCATTCCCACCAGCAGCTCCATGAAGAAACGGGGAATGTGAGCCACCATGGGCAGCAGGGTTGGACATATGATTTTTAAAGTTCCTTCCAACTCAAATCATCCTGTGATTCTATGATTCCATCAGTCAAGAAGTCCTTTATTAAACCAACCACAGTTTTATTACTAACCCTTTTTATAAACTACTCAGCTACGGCCCCAACCTGGGTCCAAATCCAGGGCACCCACAGCCCAGAGCCAACACCTCCAGCTCTGGCCCTTCTGTGTTTGATACACACTGATTTAAAAAAAAAAAAAATAAAAGAAAGGAAATGTGGACTGAACTGAATAAAGAGACTTCTCACTGCGAAAGCTCAGTGCATATTTACACAGCATCCTGCCTTAATGCTCAGCTGCTTCATTTGTGTCACTTTAAGCCCTCCACAGTAGCAGGGAAGTATTAGCTGGGGTTTAATTGTGTGCTGCTGGGTTCAGCGTGGCTGGGAGAGAGCCCTGGGGCACAGCAGCGCTAGGAGAGATGTGGCAAGGCAGTGACAGGGGCACAGCCACCAGCAGAGCCGCTGGCCAGGAGGGAGAGCAGCACTGGGGGACACTGCCCCAGCCTGGGACAGCTCTGCCTTACATATAAAGCAAAGCAACAGGGAGCTCTCCGGCTGTGTGGCACCCAGGACAAACTCTGCAATGCTCAGACCTGTTTGCAGGAGGCATCATTAGGTTCTCCCCCAAAATCCATCCAGCTGCAGTGCCAGCAGACCTGAACATGCCCCAGTGCAACTGGGGGCTCTTTGTCCCTCCATGTGCCTCCCCTCCAGAACTGCTCCACACCAGACCCTTTCATATCCTCTGGTGGAGGTGAAACAGGCACTGGATGGATTATATACAGACTGGGTGGTCCATCAACACCCCCATCCCTCTTTCCCAGCACTTCCATTCCTGCCTCCACTCAGGTCACCACTGCCAGAGTCCTGCCCCGAGCAGGGCACAGCCTGTGGCACAGTGTGGCAGTGGGTCCCCAACTGCACCCATCTGCCTTATGATAAAAAGCACTTGGTAGCAGTCAATAGCATCTCATAATATCAAAAACACCGCAGGAAACGTCTAGAGTTGAATTGATTATGGCACAGTAATTCTTCAGGCAGTGAAAGCAGGGCAATTCCCAAGATGGGATTATTTTTTAGCAAGGCTTCACCTAATTTTCTTGATGATATTTTCCCCCTGCTCGCTCCCCAGCCCGCCTTCCAAACCTCTCCAGCTTTGCACTCCTCTTTGATTTAGTTCCTGAAAACAATATTCTGCTCAACACACTCCAGCAAAGTGCCCAGAAAAGCATCACCACCCCCTGTATCGCCAGGATTTACAAATGTGAAGCAGGAAAAAGTCAAGGAAGATTTTGCTTTTGGCTCTGTAGCCAGCAACCCACTTTGGGGAGACCACAAAAAGCCCTGACAAGTACTTCAAACACCTAAATCAGAAAAGGAGACACTAAGGAGCAAATGCACAGACCAAAAGGGGCAACAATACAAAATCTGGGCAGAGCAGAGGCAAAGGACAGCGATTTTCAGTCTGATCCAGCCTTGACAAAGCACGGAAAGGTTTTCTGAGCCAGTGGGCAAGGCCAGGCAGGACACACTGTCCCTGCTCTGTACAATGCTGACACTGCCTGTAAACCAGGCACTGAGCTTTTTGGTGCTTCTAACCCCATTTTTAGCTGCTTTTGCTCCTCTGCCTGGAGGTGAGTGGGCCAGGGGGAGCCTGTAGAGCATCCCCCCTGCATCTGGAAACAGCGTGGAATGAGAAGGACCAGCACGGCACAAGCAAAGTTACTCTGAGCTGCTTGGAAAGTGCTGCACCAAGAGTACAAAGGGCACTTTTTCCTAATAAATCACCCCAAGAGCTGGGGTGACATCCCAGAGCAGAGCAAATCCCTCGGAGGCAGCAACCATGGCAGTAGGGCACTGTACCGAGTCCACTGGAGCTGATGGAAACGTCACCCTGGAGGAGCAGGAGCTGAAACTAATTAACTTCACTTGTCTTCATTGAGCACAGCCCTCCTGGTTCACTGGCTGTGCCTCTGTGGCTGCCCCCGTGCCCAGCCCCAGCTGCCCACACTGCCAGGTTTGGCAGCCGTGGTGCCACAGGGCACTGCCTGCCCTGGGTGAAAGCTGAACAGGAGCTCTGCCCCTCGGCTTTATCTGATTTGCACCAAGCTGCCATCCCTTGTCCTTCCACAGCAAAAACAATGCTCCTCTGCAGCAACATGTGCATCCCCTCTTCCCTTTAGCAACAAAAAAAACCCCATAAAAATAAACCTGGAGGTCTGTCTTCTGTGGTGCAGCATATCCTAGTTTTACCAGGAAAAGAGGAGCCTGCAACTCTCTCTGAGCTCCCAGTGAGATGTCTTTTCCAAGAGCCCTTTCCAAGCCTGCAAGGGACAGTGTCTTCTCGTGGTGCCATTAAAGGAAAAGGACAAAACTCTGCTGTTTGTGTCCGTCTCCATTCCTGTTGTCTCCGCCGAGATGGCTTTTCCTCCCTGCCTGCGGAGCCTGTCGCAGGCCCCTGGCTCACTCCCAGGAACATTTCGGCTCCACTGAATTTTATTAGTTTTGTCCTTTGGCTGAAGTGATCCAACAGCAGTTACAGGAGATAAAAACAGGAAAGGAGGAGTAGATCCCATCCACGTCGGCCAAGTTTTAAGGCAACTGAAATCTCATCTGAGCTGGTTGGTGGAGGTGCCAGTTCTTTCCACTCAGTTGCATTAAGAAATAGCTGAAGAAAAGGCATTTCCCAATGTCACTGCCCCACCCGGGGCTGCATCCTCACAGCTGGACAGCTGTGCATCCAGATGGGACTGGGGCCATCATCCCATCCTGCCCTGGAGCATCTCAGAGTCTTAAGGACAAGTCGCTGAGGTCAGCCCTGGGAAAGAGGGCAGGGACTCTGAGCATCCTCCCCAGGTGCCCAGGAAATCCTGTCCCGTCTGCTGCTGCCACTGTCCTTGTTCCTCTGCTGTCACTCTCCTGCTTCAAGCCTGGAGCCTCATGGCACAGATCCCCATCATCCCAGCACCGTGTCTGGGCCAGGGGATGAACTGCCTGGTCCTTCTTCCTGCAATCTTTCTAGTCCCCTTCCCAGGCAGGAGATGCACACAAAGGCAAAGGTAATAATACACAAATAGGGGGGGAAAAAAATTGTAATTCAGGAAAAACAGTAGAGAGAGGCTGTATAAACAGAGGGGTCAAGGGGCTGTGCTTTGAACAGGCAGCTACAAAGCACACTCCAGCTGATGTTTAACAGAAAGCAAAGGCAGCGACATAAAAACAAATAACACCATCAAAGAGGGACGGGAGAACACCTTTCAGGGAAGGAACCCAAGGTCTGATCTCGCCACCTCACATCACCCTTTCTGCTAAGCACGCACATCAGCGTTAGAGCCCTGCCTCCCCCTCCAAACCCTCGGCACTCACTGCTTCTCTCGGCACTGGCAGGATCCTGCTCCACCACAGATCCTGCTCCAGGCAACTGGATGGATGGACACAAAGCTACAGCAGCAGATCTGGTACACAGGACAGCTACAGAGTCCAGTGCCAAACCCTTCTCTGTGATGGGAGATCCCAGATACATCAAAGGGAATCGTTCTGGGAGTGAGACAGCGCTTGCATATTTGGCGAGTGCTGGGTATTTTTAATTGTCTCAATAAACATATAAACAAAATCTGTTCACTCGATGGGTTGTTTTTCCCTCCTGGGCTCTGCAGCACCACAGACAAGAGGAACAGCAATCGCTCAGCTGCCAAACTTGTAGCTGTTGCTGGTGCTCTCTACGATGGATTTGCCTACGAGCCAGGTCCAAATTTACATCCCCTGTCCCTAAGAGGTTTGATCATGTTCTGTGCAGTTTTACAGCTCAGCATTAAGACCTCAAAAATGCAGTGGGTTCACATAAAAGAGCACAGAGAGTGAAGCTCAGCATTACTGCAGCAGGAGTTATTAAAAGCCCAGGAAGAGGGAGGGCTGAAATGTCCCTTGGATTCTGGGCATGAAAGATGCCACGGCTGGTGATGGACCAGGAAGAGACAGGCTGAGGGCAGTGAGTTCCCTGCACCTTCACAGAGGTGCTGGGTGACCCACATTTCAGTTCTGACCTACCCCAGATACTTCCTGGGTGACTTCAGCTCCAGTTTCTTCCCCTCTTTCTCCTCTGCACCACTCCCCTAATCCCTCTCTCATTTTGCTGCTCACACCCTTCTGTGGCTGCCGCAAGGTTACGTCTCCATTTAGTCACCCCGTAGCAAAGTGAGACGTACCTGACTCTTCTAACCTGCTCTCATAAATCACAGCGGGAGGCAGGGAGGAGGAAAAATCCTGGTAAGCAGCCAGGACGAAGCCAAGTTGACAGCTGCAGGGAAGGGGCTGGTGGCTGCCTCTGTAATGTGTCTGTCCCTTCTCTCCAAAGGACGAGGCCAAAGGCTGCCTCCATCCCGGTGTTAAGCACTGCAAGCTGCTTCTCCACCACTTTTTGAGAGATGACAGCCTCTTGGGGTGATAAGAAGCCCAGGCCAGAGCACAGGGATGTTATCTGTGAGGATGATGGTGTGTCTGTGATGTGCACAGTAATGAATTGCCCTCTCTCTGCAGAAATGAGTAAGTTGTGCCTGGTGATGCAATGATCAATTTGCTCCATCATGCAAAGCTGTCCATTCATCACAGGCATTGACTGCCAGTTGCTCTCACCTCTTTATTGGCACCAACAGAGCAGGACGGTCTGCAGGTCCCTGCTGAGGAACAGCCTGAAAAAGGTGATTCCCCTCTCCCCTAACCTTCTGGCTGAAGGTCTCTGCAGCATTGAGCATCCAGAAATCACAAACTGCTCCTTTCCAGGCAAAAAAAAAAGCAGGGGAAAAAAATATCAAGTTCCCAAGGCGTTTCCTGCACAAATGTCAGTAAGAGCAGGCAGGGTGCCTTCTGCCTGCATGCTGTACCCCACTGGCATATCCCACAGGGACCAGCCCAGCCCATCTCCTGACCTTCAGGGATGCTCACCTGCAGCTGCACCCATTGCCCTGTGCCCCTGCAGATAAGACACAAGCAGATGAGCTTTGCTGCTGAGACAGTGTGGCCACAGTAAGGCTGTTTCCCCTCTCCTGGCCCAGATTCCCTTTGCCTTTCTCACCCAGTTCACTTTTCATCCTCCTCCACTCTCAGGGAACCTCACACCACAGTGCTCACCACGGACTTGCAAAATCATAAGTGCCCAAAATCACTGCAAACCCCCTGCAAAATATCACCACAAAACCTCTGTAGGGCTGGGGCAACAGTGGTGTCACAAAGGGCACAGCAGAGCTGAGCCAGCAAATGCCACAGGTAGGGAGTAAAAGCCTTGCTCCCATCCTTGGCACAAGATGGGACTCATGCGGGCACAGAGTTGGGGAGCAGAGCACTCTGCCTCCAAGAGAATTGAAAATAAAATAACAGACAAATAAAAAAACCCCCCTAGAAATAAAAAATCCAGTTGATTGTACTTTGGCAAAGAATTCAGAGAGCAAAGGGGCTCACTTGGGAGCAAAACGAAGATGAATCGACAGCGAGTTCAAGAGAATTCATTCTGCCACTGAACACTTGTCTCTCCATCAGGACATCTCAAAGGCTTGTCAAGCGAAGGCAAGGCTTTTATTTGTTTCTATGGTTGCCATAACGATAGAACTATATGTCATGTCAGGCAGCAGCTGAGGCTCGTGCCTCTGATTTATAGCTGCTCACCAGAAATTACCAACTTTTCTGCAGAGCGGGTGGCACAGTGAACCAGGACCACCGAGCGTTTGCCCGTGCTGTGCTCTGCCCCCCCCCAGGTTAGCCCTCCTCTTGGTCCCCCACAGCCAGCTGTGCCCCAAGGGATGCTTTTATTATCCCCTGCAGGGATGCTTTTATTGTCCCCTGCAGGGATTCTTGGTGCTGGGCCTGTGGGTCCTCCCAGTAGCTGCCACAATTAGATCAACTCCTGGCCCCCCAGGACAAGCTGTACCTTCTGAAGGGCCAAACAGACATGGCAAGGTGTCTAAGGAAGGCCAGAAGAAAGATTAAATACCTCATAGTAATTTGTTTAAAAAAGCAGAGAGACTTCTATGTCTACCACCAGGTTATGGGAGAAATATAAATAAGAGAGAGGGATGGGAGCAATGGAGAGAGGGAAACAAAGAGGGGTCTTGAAAACAAGCGAGGCAAGGTAGGACCAGGAGGTATTTATTGTCCTGGCAGGGGATGTGCCACAGGGACAGTCTGCCCACCCTGGGAGCTGGTCTCCAGCCCAAGGCAGAGGCTGCCCAGCATGGGAGAAGCCCTGCAACACTGCTGGCCAACCTCATCTGAACAAAGATGTCACTGTTAGCGTGGCTGCCACGATCCCAGGCGTGTGACCAGTGCGACTGTCCTGCGGAGGATCAGACTCTGGGTCGAGGAGGGGACGCTCAATATGGTCACTGATAAATTATATATGCAAGTTTCCTTAACTCTAAGCACTCTGCTTAATTTATGACACACAGCCCTAAAAACTCCAGCACCGAGTTCTGCACGCAAGGTCCTGTCCCTCTCAACCCTCAGGACACGTGGGAGCATCGCTGGTGGGATGTCTGCACAAAGCCCCTTGCCTCATGTCTGTAGGAAGTTTATCTAATGACTTGGCTGCAGCAGTGGAAGGAGGTTTGGGCTCCTCATCCCATCCACCAAAGCACAGAGGCAGTTTGGGGCACTGCTCAGCAGTGAAGCACACGGAGAACAGCACCAGAGTCAGCATTTCCCTGGAGAGCTGCTGAAAGGCCGAGCCCCACCGGTCCCTCCGCAGTCTCCAGCATCTTCATAAAAACACAGGGCCACGTTTGAACCTTTAGCCCTCTGAGTTGTAAAGACTTCATCACTTGTTTTCTCTGAGCCAGGCTTTCTGCAATTTCCTTCCATTAAACTCTTCAAGACAAGCGACCCCGGAGCCAAAGGTGTCAGACTAATGAAAGGTCTGGAGGAATGCAGCACGTTCCTTATTAAAGACACAGAAGAGACACAGGACTGAGCCACCATCACCACATTACAGGACAGCAAACAGGGCACTCTGGGTGCTGAGACACGGCCGTGTTGCAGTTGGTGTAACACAGCCCAGGGTCTGCCCCATGGCATGCAGACGTGACTGTATTAAAGCCCAAGCACTGCAGGTTCAGGAAATTCAGGAAGAATTTCTTCACTGAAAGTGTGATTAAACATTGGAACAGGCTGCCCACAGAAGTGGTGGAGTTCCCATCCCTGGAAGTATTCAATAAATGACAGGACGTGGCACTCAGTGCCATGGTTTAGTTGCCAAGGTGGTGTTTGGTCAAAGGTTGGATTTGATGATCTTGGAGGTCTTTTCCAACCTTGATGATTCTCTGATACACCTACAGGAGCTCCCAGCATGGAGGGTCAGCAGCACTACCACAGTCCCACAGCCAGGGAACAGGTCCCCTCCATGCAGAGGGGTGGCTGTGTTTGAACATCTACACCGTGGACAGCACGTGTTCACCTCTGATGGTTGGTCTGACGTGATGGGTCATCACCTGAACATCTGAACCACCAAAACTGCTGCATTACCGCTCCCTTGAGAAGCTGCCAACACTTGTGTCATTCCACAAATGACAAAGCAAAGTGGCTGCAAGATAAGCAGCTCTAAAAGTACCTTTCTCATTGTGTGAAAGCACCCAAGAACCTCAGAGGAAGTTCTCAGAGACAGGCCAACATGATGCCCATGAGCACCAAACACAACACTGACCCCGCTCACCACCTGCAGTGGATCTGAGCAGCCCCAGCATTAGCTGCTTTGCACCATCCCACTCCAATTTGGGGGTATCACCTTGGTTTCCACCCACCTCGGGGTGCTCAGGACCCCAAGCTTGCAGTTTCTCCTTTGAGAAGTGTTTAAGTTCTACTGCAGAAATATTAGATCACTTTTTGCTTCTCACTGTATCTGTGAAACCTTCCATAATTCAACATCAAATATTTATTCTTACGTTTATTAAAGTTTTAATAATTTAGCAACTCCTGTGTGTAAGATACAAGCGCCGTGAACTCGCCTCTCCTTAATTCTACCTGAGTCACTCCAATATTTATACCTGGAATTCTCAGTTCAGGTTCCTTTTATGAGGGGAGAAGGCAACAACCTCAATGGCAGAACCTCCCCTCCTCCTGCCTGGCATTCATCCATCCTTCAGAGACTTTTCCACGAGGATCAGTGCCCAGAGACAATTACTGCACTGGAGCAGAAAACAAGCTTCCGAGCCTCTACCTTTACTGAGGTCCTTTTAATGAAGATGTGAGGAGGCAAGAAAGAAATAATGTTCTCCTGGCATTTCGGCTTGGAAAATGTTAACATAAACCAAGGCAACCCTTCTCCTTCTCAAATGAAAAGCAGAAGTTGTTGCAGACAAGAAAAACAACGCTCCTAAGAGAGCCAAATTGTGATAGATCTGTACCATCAGTCTCTTTTTGAAGGAGAGGGAACAAGCACTGATTACAAAAACACACTCTTGGAAGTGAGGACCTCTTGGATGCCAGTCCTGGCTCTGCCATAGCTTTTGTAGGCACTTGCTTTAACCACAGCACTGCCAAGTTGATGGTACAGAAGAATGGAAATCCACAATCCCATCACTCTGGGAAAAGACAAGATGCAAGGGGCTGGGGGACACAAAGGATCCTGTTGGTACCCAGGAAGATGATTCATGACACAGGCAAGAATTTTCAAGTCAGGAAATTGTGTCTGGAGTCAACTGGAGAAAGCAGCAAGAAGGAAGGAAGAGAGGGAGGAAGGGAGGGAGGGGTCATGGAGTCTCCCTGGCACCCAACACTCACATGCTCGATCTTAATTTAATGGGATAGAGGGGAATACACGCTAAATACCTTCAGAATTAAACCCTTGTAGTTGACAGTTAAGCCCTTGTAAATCGGACCAAGGAGGACAGTGACCACCAAGGTGATCACCACCTCTTCTCCAAGGCCCCTCTTTCCAGCTGGGGCACAGAAGACAACTGATGTGCCTGGCTCCTTCTCCAGGGACCTCTCAGCCCAGTCTCCCAGGAACAGCCTCTCCCTCCACCAGGGCAACTCTCCTCCTGCAATGCCCTCTTAGGTCCCGCTTCAGAACCAGACTATCCCAAGTCCAAGGACATCTGGTTAAAATACAAACTGGCCAAAACGGGGGAGCCAGAAAAATATCCAGGCATTTACTGAACTCCAGGAAGTAAAAACCCCTCTAATTGTATGAGCAACAGAGCCTTTCACCCCTCACAAGCATCCCAGCAGCTATCAAGGGCCAGGTGGTTGTGATGTATGTGTGAGTTTCAGAAAGATGACAGCACCTCCATCCTGGTAAATGCATCCATTTAAGCACTGCAATCTAACATTACATTTAAGCCACTTTAAAATTGCCTTCTCCTACCAATTCACCTGTCTGTACTGGCAGACTTCAGAGTTACACACTCAGGCCTGGCCTAGACCCATCAGACCAAAGAGCCTGGAGAGCCATCACATCACATTTCCTATTGGAAGAAAATTAATCAAACCTATCATCATAGAAATTACTGCATCCTCAATAACAATTTAAAGAGCGGTGTAGTCACTCAAGCATGAAGAAAACGAGAAATCTGCTTCCTACCTGACATCTGCTGGATCTTCTGTCACCAGAACATCTGTCTTGCAGCTGGCAAGAGGATTGATGGAAAGCTCCACAGGGGGCACCACGAAGCTCTTACTGACTGGAAGCCACAGCCCTTGACCCAAACTATAGGTAGACCTGGAATAAGGGCAAATGTGTCACAAAGGAAAAGAATGTCCTCAGGGAATGGTGGCTCTCCACCGCACCTGCCCACCTTGAAGTCAGAGCAGTGGTGGCACCATGAGAGATAAGTCAGTAATTTGGGCTTGTCCTGAAAGCCAAATGGGAGAGGAATAATGGCATTCCCCTCCTTGTGCCAAATTGAGAGTTGGGCTTTGATGATCCTTGTGGCTCCCTTCCAACTCAGGATATTCTGTGATTCTATGAGATGCAACAGAAGGGGATGGTCAAGCTCTTCTTTTCAGCCCACAGGGACTCTCTGTGCACATTGGCCTTGTGTTTGCTGAGGGGACAAGAGGAGAACCCTTCTCTGCCTGGATTAATCTTTCAGGTCTGTGACAGGCAAATGACACTCGTGTGCTCCTGCCAGCACAAGACAGAGCTGGGAGTGACCAAGAGGTTGCATCTGCTGGCATGTCTTCATGGCTCTCCCCACCCAAATGTCCAAGATGAACCCTGCTCTGACTCACCTGAGTATCTTCTCTGGCGCCTGCTCTCCTGTGACCAAGTCATATCCCCGCTCCAGCGTTGTGTAGGGCCACGGCCTGGGAGGAGGGATGGAGAGAGCAGCTGAGCACATCACTCAGCAGGAAAAGCAGCACAGCCTGGTCCCAGGTCTTTGGGGCCAGTGATCACCCAAGGGGAGGAGAACCAGGCTCCTCACCACTGTGGGAGAGCCAGGACAGAGCAAACCCACCCTCCTGTCCCCACTCACCCTTCGCTGTGTCCCCAGTCACTGCGCACACACAAGTGCCGGTGGACGGGGTCTGGGGCGTACCCTTCATGGCAGCTGCACTCTCCTAAAAGAGAAGAGGGAAGGATGAGACCTTTCTGGCCCAGAGGCACATCAGCGACTGCAGAGTTGGACCCTCCTCCCCCGCTGCCCATCTCTGTGTGTTCACAGCCACTCCTGCTCCCTGCTACGGATCTGGAGCACTTTGGACCCCAGAAACCTCTGGGAGCCATGAAGGAGGAGATGAGGAGATGAGGAGATGTGGAAAGGTGCAAGAAACCTGTAGTTATTCTGGGATGGATTACATGATGCAGCACCCACAGGAGCCAGCGATGAGGTTTCATGATGCAAAAGGTCTGTCCTTACCTAGTGTTCCTGTGCAGCCCTGCAGCTCTCCAGGCTGAGCAAACCTCTGTTCAATGGCCCCCAAGAAATATTCCCTACAGAGATGTACCTGCATGGATCCAGCCCCTGCCCTGAGACCTACCCACAGCTCTGGCAGAGGGGCTGCTCAGGAGCCAGGGGCTCACTCCTCAGCAGGGATTTTGACCTTGCTTGAGCAGAACCAGTGTCCAATCCACGTATGAACTGAGGAGGGATGCCTCAAACCCATTCTGGTCACATCCACTTCCCACCTCTGCTCCTGGCACCTCACACAGGGTGGGGCAGCAGAGCCTCCTGCAGCCCAAACTCCCACAGGAGGATGCAGAACCCCCCAAACTCCATCCTCCACAGGCAGTTCCCATGTCATGCCCCCGTCCCACAACAAAAGGGCTCTCAGACCTGCTCCCCTCCACTCTCTGGGTGCTGCCTCACCCTGTTACACCCTTTTGACAGCAAGAGAAGACATTTCCCACACCAGAAACCCGCGCGCGCTTGGCCCAAATTGATTCAGTGTTTGGTAGAAATACATAACCCGGAGCAAGAAACAGCAAAATCAAAAGATTAATTGGATTTGCACGTGGAGTTTCTGCTACAAGCTGCTGCCAATGTTTTTCCTCCCTCCCCTCCTCTCCCCTTCGTGCCTGGCTGTGCAGCAGGATGAGCTGTAAACACGGGAGGGGTGGGGACATGGGGAGGGTGTTGGGAGGGGGGTATCCCCAGCACGGTGGCAATGCAGACTGGCAGGTGCCTTGGTGCTCATGGGGATCCTAAGCAAGTTCTTAAAATGCCTCACAGGGATTACAGTAAAGAGCTTTATTGTCAGGGGGGAGTGAGAAGGGGATTCAACTGCTGATATTTTTAAGGAAGAGATGCCTGAAAAGGGAGAGGCAGCAAAAAAAGAAAAGGGGGGGGGGAAGAGACGGCTAATGATGTGCTAAAATGCAACAGCACCTTCATGAAATATTCACTGCCTCAAACGCGTCTAATATTAAAGATTAAATGTCCTGGGATTTGTCCTAGCGACTTCGAAGCACTGATTTATGATCTGTCAAAAGCTGCTAACCTTATGATTCATAACGGGAGCGGCAGGAACATTGCTCCTCCAAAGGGAAAGAGCTGGGAGAGAGATGGTGGCACTCGGCCCTGCTCAGGCTCAGCCGTGCCTGGGGGCTGGGGCGGACTCGGCGCAAGAAAACACAGGTCCTAATGGCTCCATCAGTGATTTTAAAAAAAGAAAAGTTATTTTTTCCTTGGGTGCTTAGTGCGCAAGTTTCCCCGGCCGTGGCGTGGATCATTAATTCCTGGTGCTTATTACATAACAAATATATGCTCTGCAAATGAGAGACATCTCAAAGTGCTTGCGAAGCAGAGCTGGGAGTCTCGGGGCACCGGCTCATGCTCAGCTCCTGCCACAGAAATTAGAGCAAGTAGGGGAAAAACCACCTACAGGGATTGGAATCCGGCAGCCCCAACGCCTCCCTCCGTATCGATGGCTGGGGGTGCTGGTGTTGAACCCCCTCCCTGTGGTGCAGGAGGGTTTATTTTCTCTGCTGGCTTGTTTACTGCTCTGTCAGTTTGGCGTCGGAAGGAGAAACTCTATCAACCTGCAGAAATATTGATTTTATCGACTCCAATCCCGGAGTTTCAGCAGCTACAGCTGCTGCTCGAGGCTTTATCGGGAGGTTTATTGGGAGGTTTATTTCAGTAAGTGAGAGGGCAAGTGGTGGCACCGGTTGGGCAGGAGACACAGGGCGGGCAACAAGGAGGACTCCAGGGAAAGCCACCCACAGCACAGAGACTAGGGATACCTGCCCCTCTCTGTAACCACTCGGGACTAGCTTTCCACAGGTTTTCCAGGGAGATCTACACCCCTTTGGCAGAGTTTTAGCAATTGGATAGGAAGGCTCCCAGCACAGAGTTGGCTGAGCTTTGCAGTCTGCTGGAAGTGTGGGGACTCCATCTCCTCAGTTTAGTATCTATTCCTGTATCTACAACCACAAACAGACAACTAGTGGGGCTTCCAAAAAACCTCAGCAGAACCTGCTGTGCTCTTACAGATTCTCAGGAGCTTTTGCTCTCTCCCCATCAGAATCCACCCTCCTCCTTTAGCCCCCTGAACTACTCTGTTATTTCCAGTCAGTTCCCATCCTCTCTGGGCATGATGATGAGCCAAGGAGGATGCTGAGCCTGGCTAATCCCCGTGGAATGAGAAACATCTGATAAAGTGCCCAGAGTGGCAGGAACAGGGGTTCCTGTACCTCTAACCCCTCTTAGGGTGTGTTTTTAAACAAACCACCGAACAGCAGTGCCTCTGTTCAGAGACACTAAATCCCGCGTGCTTCTGAGACAGACACAGTTATCTGCTCAGCATTGCTGCAGCTAAGTTAGGATTCAAGCTGAGGTTAAAGCCAAAGTCAACCAAGGTAACCAAGTTTGACAAATAGCCACACCTGAAGCTGGATGCAATTTCCACAGGTCCTGCACACGCCTCTCTGCACAGCACAAATGAATCAGGAT
This sequence comes from Neopelma chrysocephalum, assembly GCF_003984885.1. Classification (NCBI taxonomy): domain Eukaryota; kingdom Metazoa; phylum Chordata; class Aves; order Passeriformes; family Pipridae; genus Neopelma; species Neopelma chrysocephalum. Next base: position 2,640,450 of record NW_020897735.1, read on the forward strand.
CTACCAACGGCCGTGACAAGCATCCTGCTTCTGCAGCCACCACCCCACACCCTGTCCATGGTAAAAACACAGGTCTGTGTAGTCCTTCCTCTGCCTTTGGATTCATAAACCACAAATCAGGTACGATAATCCATGGCAAATTTTCAGCTGTTATAGGAAAGGGAAGGGTCGCTGCTCGCCCAGTTTAAGCAAGGACAGATCCTGGTGCTCAGCTCTGGAGGTCCAACGTTCTATTACCATTTAAACAAAATGCTGGGAGGGGAAAGAAAATCTCTGAATAAAGCAGGAAATGCAGCACCATAGGCCTAGCAAGAGGCTCTGAAAACACATCATTCAAATAATCACAGAATGGTTCAGGTTGGAAGGGACCACCGGTGGAATCATCTGGTCCAACATCCATGCTCAAACTCATGGCACAGGATTGTGTCCAGATGGTTCTGGAATATCTCCAGTGAGGGAGACTCCACACCCTCCCTGGGCAGCCTGTTCAGTGCTTGGTCACCTGCACAGTAAAGAAGTTCTTCCTCATATTTAGGTGGAACTTCCTGTGCATCAGTTGGTGCCCATTGCCTCTCATTCTATTGCAAAGCCCGGTTCCACTCTCTCTTCAGATACTTATTATATATCTCTAATATATAGACACATTCCTGTGACACCTACAGCTACGTGGAAGAGCAAGGGAGGAGCTGAGGCCATGGGAAGCACTCACAGCAGCGAGTTCTCCATCCTCCCCTACTCCCCTCTCCTGACTGACTTACACAACATCTCATCACAGACTGTGCTGCCATGACTAATTACAGGTGACACGGAGCCTCCGTGCCAGTTTCTGCTCAGGGAGAGTGAACTCGTTGTTTGAAACAGCAGGACACATCCCCAAACACCACAGACACGTCTCACCTGCAACCTTCCTCCTCTGTGCCTTCATCCCCACGGAGGCTGGTGAGAGGATGACCGACAGCTCAACCCAATGCACCATCCAGAGCCCCATGCAGAAAGGCTGGGTGGGTAGGAGCAGGGAGCACACGGCTCCTGGAGAAATGTCTGTCACTCCTGCCCTCAGCTGGGAAGGGGAGAAGGATCTGGAAACTCATCTGGAGGAACAGGGCCAATTAGGGACACAATCAACCCAGTTTCTGCATGCAGGCGTGAGCTGCCTCTGCCCATCTGAGCAAAGGGTTTCTCATGTGCCTGTGCTCTGTGCTGGCTTCAGTGCTGGAGCTGCAGAAGGGCAGGAACAGACTGCAGCCAGCATTAGCATCCATGGATTTTGGCTCAGGGTTGGCCCACGCTGAGGCTTGCTCATGCCTGAAGGAAACAAATATAACACAAGCCACATCCGAGCTCACCACCTCCAGAGGCACAGGCACAGTGCAAAGCCAGCTACATGGAGGACAACAGCCCTCCAGCTCCTGCTTCATCTTGACCAGCACAGCTCAAGGCTTTAGCTCTCTTTTTTTTCTATATCTAAGCTGAAAGTTGCTAAACTATTCTTCCATTTTTTCTCACCACACTGTGCTGCTGCTTCTGCTCAGAGGGGGAACAGGGTATCCTGCTGCACCCAGATCCTCCCTGCCCGTCCCCATGCTCTGCCCAGGAACAGTAGAGCAGGGCTGAGGGACAAACTGCCAGCGTGCCAAGTAATCCTGTTAGACTCATTAGGGCAAGAGCTGATCCGTGGTGATAATGCTCCAAGATCCCCCTAATCCACCCGCCCAGTGCACAGCGTGAAGTGGAGGCTCCCGGAGTCCCTGTGCTCCTAAGAAAGCCGCTCTTTGCTGTCATTGGCAATTCTATTTAAGGAGCTGGAGGAGCTTTGGCTGTGGTGCAGCAAAGCTGTGGCTCATCAGCCTTCTCCTGGCACTGCTGGTGTCTGTGATTCCCTGCTCCACGGCAGCACCTCCATCCCTGGTGCTCACCCTTGTCCTGGTGGGATGCCCTGCTGTGCCAGGGTCATGTTCCAGCTGCAAAGGCACCACCCTGAGGCAAGTCCAGATCCCAGCTGGAGGGGTAGCCTGTTCCTGAAGTCTGGGGGGCTATAAATACATTGCATTGCATGTACACACACTTGCTTCAGGGCTGCCTCTCTGCCTGAAGCAACGCACGGTCTGGCCCCAGCTTTTCTGGTTCCCTCCTCTCTGGACACACACACCCCCCAGGGGACACACCAGCCCCAGCAGAGCATCCCCAGTGCCGGTGAGAAGGGAAGCTGCAGCACCACATTCCCAGCCTCCCTCAGCTCTGTAGCCCAGCTAGGTTGTCATTCCTGTTGAGCCCCCACCAGCAGTGGGGTGAGCTGCTCCCCCAGCACTGCCTCATGCTCCTCCTCCATCCACCCTCCACAGCACACCAGCAGAAAGGGTTTGCAGAGGGAGATGGGCACTGAGGCCAAGCATTTTTTAGTGAACACAGACAGCTGTTAAGCACAGTGCTGCCCACCCTGCCAGCCCTGACTGCTCCAGTGTTTGTGCTGGGCCACGGCACAAAGCCCCTCTCTCTTCCAGGCGAGTGTGGAGCCATCTCCAGGGTTACCAGCCTGCTCTGAGGCAGGAGGACTGGAGGGTTCCCCCTCCCTCCCCACTGCAGGGATGCAGGGCCTGAATACCCTCGTCAGCAGCAAAGGTGGCTGCAAAAGTGGCTGCAAAAGGCAGCTGCCACCCAGGTACTGCTGTCCTGGCCACCAGCTTGGTGCTTGGCAAGGGCAACGTCCCCTTGTCACCACTGCCTGCAGCAGGAGCTGCAGCCCAGGAGCCACCAGAGCAGAGGGAACCTGGGCACTCCTGTGCTGGGCTGCCTCCTGCCTCCACACAGGACACCCTGTGCTGCCCCTAGCTCTGCTGCCCCCCACATGTTGTCCCAAGGTGGTGGCTTGCCAGGGATAGGACAAGACATACAACGTTGGTATCAAGATTTAAAACACCACAACAAACCCCTTCCTTTAAGAACTTGATGTGTCCCTGCAGGATAACAGAGCAAGGGCCTCTTTTGAGGAGATTCAGAGAAAATTAAACACAGTCAAGGATGAACAATGGTCTTAATAGTTCATTAAATTCCCAGCTTCAGTGAAGATGTGAAGCACCTTCAGAGAGCTGCTCCTCAGGCCTGGGTTGGCCTCTGGCTGAGGCTGTGGATCCTCCAGCAAGGGCAGCAGCGGCACCAGCTCCCAGTGAACCTCTGTGAAAAGCTTCTCTTCTGCCCCTGGTATCTGCTGTCCTTGCCCTTCGGGGATGGCACTTTCCAAACCTGAGCCTCTGCTTCATCCCGATGAGAAATGCAACTTCCATAGAAGCAGTTTGGCTCCCAAGGAACAAGACAGGGAAGGTGGCTCCTGCCCAGCCAACCTGGCACGGAGCATAGAGGGAAAACCTGGAGTCAATTTGACAGTTATCCCTCCTCTCTCCCTGCTGCAAGTCACCCTCTTCACCAGATCCATCACAGTATTTAAGCACAAGCTTAACCTCTAAGGATTGTGCCTGAGTTTAGGCTCTGCACGGATTTAATTCTCATTATCATCCGCTCAGCTCCCACACTGCACTGCCAGGGGCACATGAGCACAGCTGATCCAAGGAAGCAGTGAGAGGTGCCAAGGGTGGACAAAGGTGGTCTGCTGTGCCATCTTCTGGGGTGAGCACTGCCCCACAGCTGACCACGGCGGGGTGAGAATCCTCTGCAGTGCTGGTGGGATGGGCCCAGTCAGGGAGACAGGTTCAGGCACGGTTCTGTACAACGAAACTCATTCCTCTTCCCTCCTCCCTGTGCTCTCTAGACAAGCACAGAAATGCCATTACAAGAACATTAGCAGCTGCAGGATTAAACACTCTAATGGCAGAAAATGAGAGTGTAAAGACAGCACAGATAACCTTAACTCGGCCCCTCACAGGCACGAGTTTTGATTGCTGTTTATGTATAACACTTCAGCCTGAAGCTAAATTAGCTTGGGAGTTAACTGCCTCCTGCCCTGCTTGGAGCACGAGGCAAGCTGTGCCACCACAGGAAAAGGAATCGTATATTACATGGGTTTTGACCAAGTTATTAAACTCCATACCTTGGAGAGACAGAACCTCATCTTATAAAAGTCCAAGTCAATAAAGGCACTGGGATCCTCCAACAGCGAAAATAGCAGAAGTGCACAAGAACAAACAAATATTACCTGATGTGCACAAAACCTGCATGGTATTAAATTGAACTATAGGAGGAAATGGCTGTTTTCATAAACACAAATACACCCTCGCCAAGGTTGGTCATCTCCTGATTTACGTGCTCAGCTCTGCAACCTCCAAATCCCCTTAACAGGTTGCCTTAAAAAAAAAAAGGCTCTGTTTAAAAATTACTTTCATCTGTCTCCTGCCCACAACATCCCTATCCTACCCAGACAGAAGCACCATCTGTGGCTCTGGTGACAAACTGGCCCATTTGGAAGATGATGGAAACCTTTTTTTTTCCCCCTCTCCTGCCAATTTCCAGAAAAGACTCTTCGCTACCACATTTCATCTGGTCCTTACAAGCCCCTGCCTATTGCTTTGGGGGTGCCACCAATTGTGGATGCAAAGAGAGAATTTTGATGAAGAAGTGCCTGATTTGTAGATGGGGAAAGAAATTCCAACACATTTGCACCTGCTAATCAAGGTAGCTATCCATCTCATTTATGCCACTGCTCCAGCAAGCCTGACAGCACAAAATCAGAGGCTGTTTCTTCCAGCATTTGGCCCTGAGGGACCGATTCTCCAGCAGGTCTCTTCAGTGATGCCCACAGAATGTGCAAGTGAATCAGTTTTGTGCATACAAAGCAGGTAATTGTGCTCACAAATCAGGATTTGCATATGCTGCTGCAAAGAGATGCTCTTATCAACGCTCCCGGTGCTGGTAAGGGAGGCCAGAGAAGAAGCACTCCTGGATTGTACCCAGAGGTATCCCAGTGTGTGGTACAAGCAGTGGCACCGGCAACGCTCCCCACATCTGTCCAAAATATGGAGAGTGCAGACAGCAAGTCCCAGAAGGCAACAAACCTTCCCTGTTCTCGTCTCAAGCAGCGCAGGCAGCACCTGCCAAGAGGATGGGGCGTTTTGGCTGAACCTCCCCAGCCAAGGAGCACATCCTGCCCCCAGGAGGGACCTGCCCCATCCAGGGCTGGGCATGGCCACCCTGTCACCTCTGCAGGGAGGAGACCCCCAGCACCACCCACTTGTTTCTGTATTTGCAGTCCCATCAGACCAACCAGCCTGGCCACTGCCAAGGCAGAAGGGACGAGGAAGACGACATTTGGCTCATGTGCAGATGCTGGTGCTGCCTCCGAAACGCTCTGATGAGCTTTGCAACACAGGTTTGAAATTTGTCAAGGGGGCAGCAATCACTTAATTAAAGACTGAGTCACACGACAGAGACGTGAGGGAAGGCAAATTAAGGTCAGGCAAGCAAAATGGATCTTGGCATTTCCTAGTGTTTCAGAGCTTCTGTTTTCACTGGGGATTATTCTTCGCACTGAAGGAGTACTTGGTGTCACGAGTCAGAACATGGTACGAACAGACCCCATCTAAAACTCCAACCCAAAAGAGGTGGTGGGAAAGGTGAGAGTTTCAGTCTCACCAGACAGAGAATATGTGACCTGAAGCTCTGTCCAAACGTGGGACAGGAACCAGTGGCACTTCCACCAAGGATGGGTCCTACCCACAGAGGTCTGTCTACATCTTGGAGCAAGGAAGCTTTGGGACCACTCTGGATCTCCAGGCTGGATCCACACTGCCATGGAGAGTGGCTCCAAGGGTAAAGTTGAAGTCAGATTAGCTATAAATGTGCTGGAAGACCTCAACCCTGGCTCTTCTGCTCTTCACAGGGGAGGCTTTCATCCTCTAGACAGGACAAGCCTCAGTCCATCCTTCTCATGGGTGCCCTGCCCAGCCCAAGAAGACAGAGGACAGGGGAAACCCCAGCACCCATCTCTTGGGATACTCAGAGAGAGGATAAAATCCCTGACCCGAAAAGGTTGAAATTCAGGCAGGATTTATGTCCCACAGTAAAACCACAGGGCTGCCTCTCTCATGGTGATAAAAATAAATCACCCTTAAAAATAGAATGACATCAATAAAAATGAATCTAAAAGCACACGCAGTGTATCACGGGGTTACAGTCTGCCCCCAGTCTGCTGTGGAAACTTCTCACCAGTTAAAGGCTGGTCAACAGTGATGAACTTATGTGGTGCCTGGGGCTACATCCTGGGGCAGGGTGTCAAACAGGTACTTCCAAAGGCCTAATTTTAAGTGGGGGGGTTGCTCAGGTCTTGTGAAGTTTGGACCTCTTAAGGGAGCCTTAGATTTAGGCTCTGAAGATCAGCAGCCCCATCAGTCAGTCCTGCTCGATCCATGCGGATCCAACTGGCACAGACAGGAGAAAGATTCTGTTTTATCCACGTGAAAACTCCCAGACTGGAGAGAGGGGGAAGAAACCCATTGGCAGATTTCAGGTGAGGGACCTGAAGGCTGAGCTCAAGGCTGCTCAGCCCTCACCACGGGTAAGCAGGGGGGATGGGTACCAGGGTTGGGAGCCGCAGAGCAGCTGGCGAGCTTCAGATCCAGGACAGTGCCTGAGCAGAGCGATTCCCAGGCTAACGAGCATCGCTGCCTTCCCTGCAAACAGGATCTGACACATCCTGCTCAAGCGTGGGGCGTCCAGCAAGAGCGACAAGCTGCTCCGGGAGCTGGGGATGCAGCGGGAGCAGCAGCTGGGCCGGCACGGGAGAACAGCCGCTCCTCACAGCAGAGGCCATGCAAGGATTAAACCAGCCCTGCTCGGTGCCAAGGAGGGCCTGGGGCTGGAGAGTGCAGCCACGGGGCTCTTCCAACAGGGGAGTCACGGTCTGGCTCCATACGGTCTCCCCGTGGTTGCTGCTGGAGGCAGAGTTTTTCTCTCCTCCTCTGAGCCAGGGGACAGCTGAATGCATCTTCCCCCTCCCGCTGAGGTGGCTGTGTCTTGCCAATGTCTGAAACAATCCTTCTGCTCTGTGACATCTGGATGAGAACGGCCTCCTCTTGCACGGTCTCCATCTGCTGGGGTGGCTGCTGTCACCTCCCAGCCCTCCTTGGGACTGTAGGTGACGCCCAAGGCTGTCTACACAGGGAATTCTCCGGCGTCATCGTTCTGCTGCAGCCATGCCTGCCAGTGCCTCTGTGCAGACAAGCCTTGAGGAACAGGAATACGAAGAAGAGAACATTGTCTTGACCAGGAAAATGACTTTATGAGACCAAGTTCCATGTTTGCATCTCAGCTGAGCAGGGAGGGATGAGAACAGGGTCACCCCTGTCATTCCATGGGGCACTCATGACTCTGAAGGACTTCTGTGTCTTAATGATGGTCTGTGGCAGTGGGAGGCTTAGGAAAAGCCTGCTCCACTGGGAGCCATCCTTCAGACCCCCTGGCAGAACCAGACACCAACATCCTTACCTGCAGCCACAAATCTCATACACAAACATAAAGTGAAGAAGCTCATTGCTAAGAGATGAGGGAAGCGGCTCACATGGAGAGTCAGGGCTAACCTGGCATGTCACCTCTGCAAGGAGACAGGGGTTTGGGTGCTCTTTAGATGCTGAAAAAGCCAGGAGCAACAGGGCCACTTTTCTCCACAGCACCAAGAAGGCATCCCACTGGTGACCCATCAGTGAGCAAGAGCAGTGCTGGCTGTTGCACAGGGCACAGCACAGCCCACAGCAAAACAGCACAACTTAGAAGCAGATAAACTCCACACGCCTGCAGCTGCCACACCAAAGAACTCACAGATCCACCTTTTCAAATCCCCATTTTGTGCCCATCTTCTTTACAGTTTGCTGATGGGGATCACCACTGTGTGACCCTGCTGGTACCTCTCAATCCTCTGTGTCTACCACCAGGCTAAAGCAGAGGTGAGCACAGAGGACATCAAAATACCCAGACAAACCTTCTCCCCCGCATCTCCAAGCTTTCCAAGGTCTCCACTGTTCCCCGGCCTCCCTTACCTGTGTCTTGGTCACAGAGCTGCTCACAGGCATCAGTGGTCCTCTGTCCACAGAGGTCTCTCACCCAGGGGGACGTGGCATTGATCTGATAGTACAGGGACAGCTTGGCTGGATTAAGCCAGTCGGAGATGTCCAAGTAGCTCCCCTCGCTCACAACGAAGCTGCTGCCTGGAGAGAGGGAAAAAAGGGTGTTAGGTGAGTGTAAAACCCCAAACACGCATTTTGGCCCAGTATCAGAACACTCTACTCTACAGCAGGTGCTGTGACATCAAGATCAGCAAATAATAATGAGTTCATCAACTGCTGGACCCAAAGAACTTCATTTGACCATTCCTCTCCAGAGGAACGTGCCACAGCTAATGGTCCACCAACTCCTCTGCCCAGATATTTCCCTACCCTTACACTACTGGGATTTGATTCCCACATCTCTGTAGAAATGTGGACTGATGCAATTACTATGATCCATAAGACTGGAGCATCCAGCTCATGGAAACAGTGTCCACGAGGCACCTGGGTGCTCAGGGCATAGACGGGCAGCAGCAGCAGCTCAGGCTGTTCCCACTTCTCCTCTTTAGCTGAAGGTGAGTGAATTGGTCTGACACATCTTCTTGTACCAGACACCCCCTCGCCCTTTCCTTCCTGAGAGTTAAAAGTGAATTCTTGCCAAAAATCTTTTCTTACAAAATCTTACGTTTCTTTACTTTGCAAAATGTATTTTTCCCCACCAGCATCTGGGAATATGCATCATCTAATTAGCCAAATAGATTTTCAGTTCAGCCCAATCATTTCCTTATCTAACATCTGAGGCCCAGCATCGCTTGGGGGATTTTGCAGGCACAGAGGTCCTCATTAACTCTGATCTTCAATTACATTGATTATAAGACTGCCTCCATAGCAGTGCTGCACAGATCAGAGGGGAGCCAAAAAAACTCTGCCATTAAGTGGTGTTTTGCAAAACTTACCAGGGTAAAAGCCTCTAAAAACAGGGGAGAAGAACCCTGCAAGGAGGAGTGGGCAAGGGGAACTGCCAGATAGCCCAGGAACCCACAGACACCTTTCCACTACCTGCGAGGACTGGCAACAGCAGCAAAATCTGTGACCACTGTCTGAAGATCCAAATCCTCCTCAGTGATTACCCAAGGATAGCAAGTTTATAGATCCAGGGTCTACCTTCACGAAACTTTAGGGCTTAGGCCACTTAGTAAAGGACTGGGACAACATTTTTATAAGTACCACATAAGATCTGAGCTTGTTGAAAGCCAAGAGATTAAAAGAGCAGGACAATAAGCCCACAGCAGTGACCACCCTACATGAACCTGCTTGAACACAAAATCTCAATCTCCTTTTGAAGAGAGTCCCTGATGCTTCAGTAAGAAGGAGCCCTTCTCACCCTCATCCTGCACCACGTTACCCACGCAAAGGATAAAACAAACAAAGCCTCAAGTCAAGCATCCCAGCGAGTGACCTCATTTTCAGGCATCCCCAGATCTCAGCACCACACAAATCCGAGCCCTAATTTCACATGAATGCAAGTCTTCACCACTCATAGCGTTTATATACCATAAACATATTCACAGACACATCCCTGCACTCAAAGCCAATGGAGGCTGCCAAGCTACTGACTGTTCAAGCAAAGGAAAATTAGACATCCAGGATCCAGCTGCTCTGGAGACACTGAAAGGCAGGGGCTGCCCTGCCAAGGCTGCAGGATACATCTCAATCAGACAATGGCAGCAGTAAATCGCTGGGTAAACCCCCCAGCACCACTGGAAAGGACCAAAACACTGAGCACAAAGAAGTATCTTAGAGCCACGTGGTTTTATGTCTAATTGTTCTTATCTGGAATTTTTAAAGATAGTTTTAAATGCCAATAATAGCAATTGCTGGTTTCTTTTACCAAACAGAAATGCAACAGGAACCCTCTGGGAGTGTTTACTATTTATGTGTACGTGTCTGTGTAGTAGCCTGTCAATCTTGTTTTCGTCCTTATTTTTGCAGCTCTCTAATAAAGAGCGAGGCTTGGGAAGCACGTACGCCTTGTTTGGAGACTCAGCTACAGACAACTCCCTCTGCACCCAAAGACTGAAGAGCGAAACCACCAGCTCTTGATTAAATCCCTACTTAATGAACCCCACTTCCAGTTAGAACACAGCCAGCCTGCAAGGAACAGAAGCAAACCAGACACAAAGCAATCACATCATCAGTATTCAGAAGGATGAAGGTGACTGCAGCTGGCAGAGCATCTTGGCCCAGGAGCTGCTACACGGAGGGCAGGGCCCCAAGGTCAGGTGGGTGATAGAGGTGTCACCTCCAGAGCTCCCCACCAAACATTTAGGTTGGAAAAGACATCTTTGTTCATTGAATCCAATCATTCCTCCAGCACTGCCAAGGCCACCACTAGACCATGTCTCCAAATGCCATATCCACACAGCTTTTAAATCCCTCCTGGGATGGTGGCTCCACCACTGCCCTGGGCATCCTGTGCAAGGGCTTGGCAACCCCTTCTCCAAAGAAAGTTTTCCCAGTATCCAACCTAAACCTCCCCTGGTGCAACTTGAGGCCATTTCCTCCCATCCTATTGCTTGTTGCTTGGGAGCAGAGCCTGACCCCCACCTGGCTACAACCTCTCTTTGGGCAGTTGAAGAGAGCAAGAAGGTCCTCCCTGAGCCTCCTTTTCTCCAGGCTGAGCTCCTCCAGCTCCCTCAGCTGCTCCTCATCAGACCTGTGCTCCAGACCCTTCCCCAGCTCCATTGCCCTTCTCTGGACACATCAGCCCCACACCCTGAGCTGCTCCAGGAGGAGGAAGCACATTCATGGCCCTGCAGCTAAACTTTCATTTCCTTTGGAAAACCCAGCCTATATGCTGATGGCAGTATAAAAAAAACCCCAACAATGATCAATTCATGAAAATGCTTCCTAAATCCACATCAAAATGTGACACCCGGCCAGGAGCAAATAATTTCTCTTTCAGCACGAGTTTGGTGTCCATGTAAAACCACAAATTTGGCAGGTTTGAAATTATTTACAAAATGATAAAGCTTTGCAACATTCTCTACACAGAAAGATCTTCCCAAATATAATGGAACTGTAACTTACACAAGGGAAGTGCTGGTATTTTGAAGATTAATTACTTATTTTTATTTTAATAAGTCTGATTGAGAAATAATCCTCACTAACAGTTTTCTGTTTTTTTTGGTTTTGTTTTGTTTTTTTTTTTTTTAAACAGAAATTAAAACATTTGAATCCAAAATTCCTGAATTCAGGCTCAGTGTAAAATGGAGGGGTTTCTACGTCAGCCTAAAAAAACCCCCAAACCTGGGGAAATCAAAGGTTTTAGTTAATTGTAAACACTTTCCTTCCTTCCTTTGCAAGAGGAGGGAGGGGACAACTTCTAGCAAGGAAACTTCTCACATCTCTGAAGCTGAGTGTGTGGCAGCTCAGCTGGGTAAGATTTTGAGACAGACACTCTCATCACCTTCACTCCCACCGAAAACACAAACAAACAAACATCCCAATCTTGATCCCTTTATAGTCTGCCTAGGAAATAAATAACAGCAAAAGACATTCTACAAATATTTTGAAAGCTGAAATTCTGACTATTTCAAAGCCTTTTCACACAGTTTTTCTCTTTATTTTCAAAGAATCCGCACACAAAAAAGAAAACAGTTTTCAAAAGTCACCATTGCACACAAATCAAAACCACCTCAGAAAGGGCAGGTTGAGTAACAAATACTTTTAGAATCTACTGAGAACAAACATTTTCTAAGGGAGAGCTGTTTCAAAATCACCTTTAGCTTGCCAGGAACATCAGCAGTGTTTGTTTTCCCCAGTACACAGTCTCTGGATGGAGGGAAATGATGGAGGAGGGAATAGGATGATGGGGGACTCGAGGGGCTCACACCTCTGGGGCAGTGGGTAGTAGACCCTGCTCCAAAGTACCCTCTGAAAAACTTGAGGACCTCAGACTCTACCAAACCACCCACATGTCCAGTTTGAAGCACATCTACAGCCACTGCCTGCAGTTCCCGGAGCAGATTCCAGCACAGAAACCCTCTGAAGACATCCAGAGAGACCATCCACACTGCTGTCCTCTGCTGCCAACCTCATCCTCCCCCAGGCGTCCTCCTAGACACAAGTTTTGAGCTTCCCACTCATTCAAAAGGTTGATGAGATCCTCCTTAAACCAGAGACATTTAGGTCTCGGGGTAAAACAACCATCAACCACACCAGAGAATACAGCAATAAAATGACAACTCTCCACCCACCACCACCTCCTTGATCCCAGAAATCCCATTGTAGGACATATCCACTAAGAACCATTGGCTTTATGAGCCAGTCTATGCCACAGAGCTGCGTTGCAGTGTATGGAGAGAACATCAGTACACAGCTACAACCCCCTCACAACTCCACGAGATCCACCAGCACCTCGGGGCATTGATTTGTTTGGGTTTCTCTATGCATGTGTTTTTCCCCCCACCCCCTTCCTTCTCCAGCACTGATCAAAGCTGGACCAGTTAAGGCAGCATCAGAAGTTCATGTTGCTTATGCTGGGGTCTCCTTCAAAGTTCAGGGGAGCTGCTTAAGCCATGACAAAAGAGGCTTGAAGTTTTGACATTTCAAAAATCATTTTCCAGAACACAACAGGATGAAACAGCTCAGAAGAGACATCTAACAAGGGAAAAGAACAAAGCACCCAAAAGCAGCCAAAAGGGTTTGGCTTCTCCTTTCTCTTTCTTTTCAAGGGAAAAGATCAAAACGTAATTTTTTTTGAAGATCGTCTGTTTTTTCCTCTCTCTGCTCTTTTTGTCATCTTTGGTCCATTCACTGTTTCTTGGCCAACAAAACTCCTTTTCATCTAAAATTAGTATTGTGTTGGGAAGCTATGGGAGGTCATACTACAGGTTGCTATTAATGTATCCATCTCTATACTATCATACAATTCTAATCCTGCTACAGATATTTTTTAAACACTAGAGGAAGAATTATCACTCTTGCTCCATTCTACAGGTACAAAGAATAACCCTATTTGATTTCCTTAGAGACTCTTTTTTTTTAACTTGTGAAACATGAAAGAACATTGCCCAAAGAGACAACTCCTCCCCTATCTGCTCTTTCCCTTGATCAGCTCTCCCTCTCCTGTCCTGGTCCCAGGGAATGAAAACTTCTGCTGCTTAAATTTCTTTCAGAAAATGCAGAATGCCCAGGACACACCTGTACTGACCTAAGCAAAGAAATGGGGCTTGGGGTAGGATTGCACCCCTAGATTAACAGTGCTCAGCTTCACCATCCCTCTCCTGCTTAGCACAAACCCAGGACATTTTGGAATCATTTAAATTCTTTGAAGTCAAACTCTGAATTCTACATTCTACTTTGAATCCAGGGATAGCAACACACCAGGTTAAAATGCAAGCCAACCCACTGCACCTTGTTTCTCAAATTGTTTCTCTCCTGACCAAGGCAAAATGCCTAAACAGAAGGCTATGACAGAACGTTTTTAATGTTTTTAAAACAGCACAAGCTTACACAAGACACATCTTTCATTCATCTTCCCTCAGCTGAAGCACACACAGTTTATATCACAGAGTGTTTGACTCCAGGACGTATTTTCAGCACACGAACCATGGCAAGGGGCTCTCACACAAACTCACCAAAGGCCAAACCCAGAGACCCCCATCCCCTCAAAACACCATCAGTCCTGCCAGAGCTTCTTCACCCTGGCAAAGCAGAAATCAATTAAGTCAAACAAATCTGTGTGTAATTACAGCTCAGACTAGAAGCATCTTTCCTGTGGGAGGAGCAGGGGCACATTTTAAGCATTAAATTGCACTTTCTTGATAAATCTGACAGACTCTCTTTCTTTGGGTTTTCTTGGCAGTCAGTCTTGATTTTGCCCGGGCTGAGCTTCTGACAAGCAACACATGTATTTAAGTTTATGGAGCAGGTGATGGCTCAGCCAACTGTTCCCAAACCCAAGCGAGATGGCATCTGCCCATCCTGCATTGTGGTCAAGCTCATGCTGCAAAGACATCTCCCATGATTGTATTACACAGTGTAATTGTAGAGGTGTTGGTAACAGCACATCTCTGCCCTCAGCAGACATCTGGGCCAGCAACGGCTCAGACAGAAATTACACTCCTAAAGAAAAGCTTCTCCTTAATGCTCCGTATCTCCCAACTCCCACGCTGCAGCCTGGGGCTCTTCTGCAGTGATGCTCTCCAGATATTGGATAAGGGTTCAGGGAAAATCAGCCTAAATCTAATCACATCACAAAGTAGAGAGGAGCTATGATAAGCTTTAAGAGACAAAGTGTGTGTGAATTGAGATTTTCCAGCCAGCATCAAGACCAAACATTCTCTCAGGACAGCAGAAAACACAACCAAGAGGCAGCACATGCAAAGTTAATATCCATGGGACCAAGGTGAGCTACCACCCACTCACTGAGAGGCTGCACATCAGCAATGTTACTTCTTGGGAGAGCAACACAGGGAAGTAGTATGTTCCTACCTATAGAGCCTCCAAAAATCCTCACTGAGTTGCTGCACCACTTGATGCCACAGGTATCCCAGGAATTCTTGTTCAAAAGCCAGCGTGGTCTAAGCTTCCCGGGATGGAGCCACCACCACAGGTGTCCCTGCACAGGACACCCCAACAATCCCACCCTGTCCCTCAGAGCGTTGTCCAAATCCTCCTGGAGCTCTGGCAGCCTTGGGGCTGTGCCCACTGCCCTGGGGAGCCTGGTCAGTGCCCAACCACCCTCTAGGGCAAGAACCTTTTCCTAATATCCAGCCTAAACCTCCCCTGACACAGCTCCAGCCATTTCCTCAGGTCCTGTCACTGGTCACAGAGAGCAGAGATCAGCGCCTGCCCCTCTGCTGCCCCTCTAGAGGAAGCTGTATGAATGTTTGTATCTTTCCATCCATGGAATGGAGCAGGACACTGTTCCTTACTGCAGTCTTCCCTCATCATCCCTCCCAAAGCAGAGGGTAAATGGTGTTGGTAAAGCTCAGCAGGCACCAGGAGATGCCCCCTCCCCAGGGATGGGCACATCGTGCCTCTCTCAGGATGCAACAGCTCCCAGCTCTGAACCAGCTGCTGCTGAAACCATCCAAATTCCAACACCAGCTCTGCTCTGATGAATCCTGCAAAGGAGAAAGGCAGAGGCATTTGGCTTCCCTTGTGAACCGAGCTGCCCCAGGAGCTGGGAATGCCTGTGGCAGGCACAGGGCTGGGGGAGCCGGGCAGCACAGGCAGGAGCCGAGCGCAGCTTCCCAAGGCTGTCAGAGCCACGATAAAAACATGATGTACTTCAGCCTCCAGGATCTTATTAGTTCTTCATGCAAAGAGCGTTCACGCCGTAAAACCGTCTTGGAATCCCTTTGATCCACGCTGATACAGTTCATAAATTGATGTTAATATTTAGAGTTCATGTCTGGTAACGCTGCAGCCATTTGCTCGCATTTTCTTGCCAGGCAAAGCAGGCGCAGGAGCGGGAGTGAGCTGTAACACTGGCACTGAGGTGACCCTGTGATTAAGAGCTGATGAAATAAAATGCAATTTGTAAAGCTGCCCCCAAACACAGCCGCCTTACTCAAAACACACAGGGTCTGTGGCAAGCCAGACATGATGCTGAGCCTGCAACAGGGAAGCGTTGCTTCTGTCAAAGCTGTGATACCGGTCTCTGTACAGCAAAGAGGCACCTCTGCAGCAGAATGACTCCCAGGGGAGAAAACAGCACAAGAAAAAACTTATTTTAAGCCAGTCAATTTCTTCTGCTGATTTCAGAGGGGACTGGTGGGGCTGGGAACAGCTGGAGAACACGGGGGACCCCAATGGCAGAAACCCTCTGAAAGCTTGGAGAGATCAGAGAATCACAGAATGGTTTGGGTTGGAAGGGGCCTTATAAATCATCTCATTCCACCCCCTGCCATGGGCAGGGACACCTTCCCCTATCCCAGGTTGCTCCAAGCCCCACCCAACCTGGCCTTGGACACTTCCAGGGATGGGGTAGCCACAGCTTCTCTGGGCAACCTGTGCCAGTTACTCAGAGCCCCATCCAGCCTGGCCTTAGATACCTTTGGGATCAGACCTCTTTCTCCATCCTTCTGGCACAAACCTGGGATGCTTCACATGTAAATCAGAGAGTATCTCCAGCTTCTCCTTGTCCAACAGGATGGGGACACACCCAGCCCTCCACCTCCTGCAGCTCACTTCTCTGTGGCTTCATGTGCTGAGTGCAAGCACCTGAGGACACAAGCTAATGCCTGGTCACCTCTGAGGGCTGCAAAAGATTGAGCAGGAGATGTCAAAAGCAAACAATTTAAAGTAACGCATTTAATTAAAACCAAAATGAGAAGTTGTTGCGAGTCCAACAATTGCAGTCTGCAGAGCTCTGACAATCTTCAGGGAAAATTAACACAGGTTGCTAATAACAGCATCCAATTCACTGGTGTCTTGGAGGAAACATTCAGGGGGGAAGGTAGGAAATAATCTTCAGATGAAAGGATTACTGATGAGCTGCATGGCAAGGACACGATGGCATCGTTCAGGGGGGCAGACCCAGATGCATGAAGATTCAAAGAATGAAAAAAAAAAAACTTCCTCCATCTCTGCCATCTTGTCAGATGCTCCAACCCAAAACATGGTCTCAAGTGGAAATTCCACTTCCCGCTGTTCTCCTGGCTTTGCAGGGTGGGCACTGGATTTGGTGTCCTCCCCCTGTCACCCACAGGGCAGTGTCCATCCTGGGAGAGTTCGTCCAGACTTGCAGCAGTGATGGAGCCACATCAGAGCAGCTCAGAGTTCAGCCAGGAGCAGAGCCACAGCAGAGGCAGCACCTGCCCGTGCCAAGCTCCGAGCCCACGGTGGGGACAGTGCCTGCTCATGCCAAGCTCCAAGTCCATGGCAGGGACTGTGCCTGCCCACATCAAGCTCCAATCCCACAGTGAGGACCGTGCTATGCTGAGCTCTGCACACCCAGCCTGCAGCTCAGCAAGGAGCAGAAAGATTAACACATCTCTCCTGGCATTTGCCTCAGGAGAGGAGGGAAGGAGCTTGTAAATGCCCCGAGATGTCTTTGAAGTGACACAAACCTGCTTTATGCCCTTTGCTTTATTTCCACTTATAAAACAAAGCCCTACCAGCCCCTTGCTAAATGCGGCTCTTGCTTCCTTCCAGCGTACCACTGGAGGATCTTACCTACCTCTCCCACTAAAGTATCCAGATACAAACATCCACCCACACCATATATAACCTCTCACAGGCTGTAAAAAGGGGAAGCTTTAATTGATACTATATTTCACACTGTTGTGCAGCAAGGACGTACTCCAGGCTGAGTCCTCCAGGGTATCTTTCTCCAGCCCTGACTTCCCTGCGAGCCGCTCCCATTGCTCCATCTCTACTTTTTGAATGATTACTTACAAGAAAAAAAAAAACCAAACAAAAAACAACTATTGAACGTACAGCTGAGTGGCTCACATTTTCATAACAGTTTTATTACTCAGATGGAGGGGCTCTCTTTCCTTTCTTCCCCCTCCTTGACTCTGCTAAAGGGTCCTTTAAATAATGCCTTGCATTTCCATATCCTCATAAAAGCTACTACGGTTCTTTCCATAAATCTGAGCCACCTCTGAAATCAGAGCGATGCCTTCTGCTCAGCACGGGCAGAGGCTGTCCCGAAACACAAAACCCCGGAGCAGCAGAAGGGAGGAGAGGATGCTCCAACCGCTCCATCTGAAGGGAGGATTTAGAGGCACCAACTCATTTCTGGGAGGCAGGAGGTCCCAGCTCTCCCTGCAACCCACAGCAGCTCCTGCCAGGCTCCACTGGCCCCATGAAGCGAAGGCAGAGCAGCTGTGCAAACCAGGCAATAACTGCTCAGCGGGGAGCGAGGCAGGGGGACCCCATCAAATGAACAAAAGGAAGAAAACAAACCGAGAGAGAAATAAGGGCAATAGAGACAGGCTGGTTATTAGCACTGCTGCTTGGAATATATCCTCCCAGCTTGGCTGCCAGTTGGCTTCTGGTCCCAGTCCTTCCCCTCTCCTTTCCCACAGTGCCACTCCAGCGCGCCCAGGAGCTGCTTCCTCTGATGCTGTTGCTCGCTGCAGCAGGGAACGCTGCTCTTCTCCAAGGCTGGAGACATTTGGGGGGGCTGCTCCCCCCTCTCCTTTTCCCAGCTTGGCTCTGGCTGCTGGCACTCCGGAGCTGGCTGGCATCTATTTAAAGTTTCCTTCAAAGCCGAGTTCTCATCATCTAGGAGAGGGATTTCTTTCAGCCTCTGTCTTTGTTTGGCTTCTCCTGCAGAGGTGCCGGTAGCGGCTCCGCTTTCACATTTTTCTTGGCTCCTGGCGTCTATTGAAATCCTGCATTTCAAAAAGGAATGAGAGGGCACCGCTCCCTCACACAGGAACATCTCCTGTGAATGCACCATTCCTGCCTTCTCGCAGAGCCTGCCTTATCATCATGTAAAACACAAAAGGGAACAGCTTCAGGAACCAGGCGATTTAAGCGCACGGCAACACTTACGAGACATGGTGCCACCATCAGGTGCCACGTGAGAGGCTGTTTCAAGACTGATCAAAGCTCCCAGACTCTGCCAGGCCAAACACATCAGCTCTGTTGTCACCCCCGTGCCATGGGGATGCCCAAGCCAAGTCCCTTTTTCAGCCAGTAAAAAGCAGGTTTAACCCCCTCAGGAGATCGCCAGGGAGGAGCAGGTTCCCTGTTCTCCACCAGACTCCAGGTGCTGAGCCTTGGCAAACACAGCCAGCCACGCTTTTCCTGGGTATCATTAAAATTTCCCAACCCAGCTCAGTTCTGCGATGCCATTAAATGCTTTGTAATATTTTGCTGCCAGTTAGATGCCACCTTGGGATTTGTTGTTATTCAGAAAGAAGGGACAACTTTAAGAGCTTTTCTCTTCCCAGGCAAGGAACTGCCATCGCATAAAATGATGAGATTTCAGGAAAAGTGATAGCCACTGCAAAATGTCTTGGCTGCTTCTATATGAAGAATTTGACTGTTTCTCATAAAAAATATTAAAAAAGTTTTCACAGTTTGTAATTATATTTTACAGTTTCATTACAAAGCTCATTTTAATTCTTCTCCAAACCGTTGTTACCAGTCCTCTTGCCACTTTCTCTTCAGAAAAGTCATTAAGTCGGGACTGGAGATCATCCCATTTCCCCCAGTTTCAAGGATATTAATCTGTTTTATTGGTATTTCATTGTCATTTTCATTTGAATGTTCTCTGCATTTGCATAATTTGCATTGCCACCCCTTTCCTGGTGACAGGCACAGGCTCAGCTTTTCACTTTCATTCTACGCAGTCTCATTGCATTTTGTTTATTTTCCTTTTTGAGGACACTCTGCCTTCCCTGGGCCAGAACCCCAGGCAAGGACCAGGATGCCATCTCCATCACTGCCTTCCTGGCTAACCTTCAGCAAGTACCAAAACCAGTTGTGAACTCCCAGTCCAAGTGCTGAACTGGCCAGTGCCCATCCCAAAGGGACACAGGTTTGCACTGGAGCCACCTCATTCACCAAGTGCAAGAGTTTCTGTTCTCCAGCTACTCAGAATAACCATCTGTGAAGACTTCAGAATATTCACGTGCAGCCTGGACAATCCTGAAAGCCTTTTAGAAACAGGTCAAGGTGTAGACAAGTCCCTTTTTTCAAATCCATCTTATTCCAACCCCCTGCCATGGGCAGGGACACCTTCCACTAGACCAGGCTGCTCAGAGCTCCATCCAACCTGGCCTTGAACACTTCCAAGAAGAGCCATTCTTAGTACAGTTGATCCCACCTCAAACACACTAGTGACTCCCACCCTGCCACGGGGTGATGGTTTCAGCCCCTCTCCACCACTCCCTGCAGTTGTCACCCCTTTGCATCTCTTTAACCACGTCCCTCTCCCCAAAACATTAATCCCCCAAGAGCTGCCCTTCCCTCCAGCTCCCAAAGTGGGGGGTTTCCTAGGGCTGCCCACATCGGGATACCCCAGCAGCTGCTGATGCACTGGCTCCATGCAGCACATTTCTGGCAGAGAGAAAGTGCCCCTTCCACGTGCCCCAAGCAATGAGACGAGTGCAGGAGCTGAGGAATTGGAACCGACTGAATAATGGGTCCTGTCTGCTGGAAGAAAATGAAATTTGCCCTCATGTTACTGAAAACTTGCACTCGGCGCTCACTGCACATTATAAAGAAAAGGTCAGTGAAACACAACAAATGCGAGGAGCCCAGTTGGAGAAAGCAATAAATAGTGACAGCAGCACTCGTCTAATTTTTCAAAGCGTCTCTGCTTTTGCTCAAACCCCAGCGATTCCCCTCCCTGCTGCTGCAAGGGCTGGGACGAGCAGCTCTGCTGCTGCAGGACAGGAGGATGCCTGTCTGTACAGGCTCCCAGGGCTGGAGCTCAGAGGAAAACAGGAATATCCGTCAGACACGATTAGCAGCAATAATAATAATGATAATATTAATTGACATGATTAAGATTGTGGCCTCGGGCTCGCAGATGCGCTTTGCTCCCGTGCAGAGGGGGATCCCTGCAGTTGAGAACAGCTGGAGCAATTCCCAAAGAGAGGGATTGCCGTGTCCCAAACGCATGTGGTGGGGGCAGAGTCCCAGGAGGGTCTTACCATCGGCGATGAAGTGCTCGGGTACGTGCAGCGTCACCTTGACGGTCAGCGGGCAGGAGAGCTGCGAGCCACAGACCACGGCCAGCACGCAGGAGCTGACCGCGATCAGGGTCAGCGCCGTCTTGTTGACAGGGCTCTTCATGGAACCTGCAAGGCAGAGACAGGGGTGAGTGGCCAAAAGGCAAAGATGTACCCCAGACTTGCTCGGCCTCCCCCCTTCCCTGCGTGGATGCAGGAGAGCCCAGTCTGGGGAAGGCAGGCACTGAAAACAAGGATGTCAGCTCAGCAGCAGTGGAAGAGCTCCTGAGGTCCTGCACGCCTCCCATCATTCCCATCACTCCTTCTCTGGCTGAGTTTTTAACACTCGTGTTGTTCCCCTCACTGAGCTACAGCGGGGACTTCATTTTGCTAGAGGAGGGAGAAAACCTCAGAGCCCTGTACAGACCCTCTCCCCAGGAACTTCCCCTCCCCAGAGCCACCCATCACCCCTGCCACGCTCCCCTGGTGAAGCCACCATCACTTCTCATCAACCTTGGTTTATTCTGTGAATCTCGTCAAGCCACAAAAAATAACCAAGCCAAATCTGAGGGCTGTCTGGACCAGGGGATCACTTGCTTTCCCTTAACACCAAGAGAAATTACACCTGTCAATGTTATATAGCACTAATGAGTGCTAATTATTTACACAAATATATAAATACTCAGTCATCACAGAGGGACTACATCGCACAACACAGCGACGTCCAGAGCCAGCTGCTTCTGACAGGCAGGAGATATTACAAAACAAGTTCTATTTTAACAGGTGCAGAAGCTCACAGTATGTCCCACAAAGCAGGATGCACGAGATGCCACCTGTCAAAGCAGGCACCCAGCCTGCCTGGTCCCCAACAGGCACCCTCACAGCACATGGATCACTCCCAGGCTGCCATCCTTCATCTCAAAGGCCACATGCCTGGCACCAGGACTAAGGGATACACCAAGGAATAACCCCATGAGCTGAGGGGATCCCATCGTCCCACGGCTTTGCTCAGACCAGCACACTCAGACACCTGGTCGGTGGCTTCTATTTTATTTGGATTTTATTTGAAGCAATAGGTAAAAATAAGCCATAAAGGACCTTGAGCATTCACAGGTCATTAGAGGCCGCAGCAGGTACAAACCCACTGGGAAAACCTCGTGGAAAAAGTGCAGAGTTAGGATGGCTGAATCACCATCAGCTACAGTTGGCTGGGACAGAACAACCCCCAAATTCTGTAGGGAATGGGGTGAAGCCACGGGGAGACATCTGGCTTCCCCAGGAGATTCGGGTGCTGTCATTGGATGCAGGCTGGGAATGCTTTTGTGTCCAAATGAGACACCCTCCACCAATGGAGATGACCAGGAAAAACCATCTCAGGTCACTGCTATCCCATCAACAGGTCTTCACTGCCTGAGAAGGGAGCAGCCCTGGAGCCTGCATCCTTGGGGCACCCCTGATCCCTCTGGACCCGGGGGCTGTCCCGCCACTGCTCCGACTGCACCGCATCCCCCACAGCCACCTCATCCAACACCCCACACCAGCACCCTGCTCTCCTCAAAGCCAACAACAGGCACCTCACAGAGCAGCTGGTTCCCTCCTCTGGGGCTTGGGATGCCGACTCAAAACCACCTGGTGAGAGTGTCCATGACAAGGAGAGGGCACAGCCCGGCACTGAACCCAGTCGGTGGCTGCACAGGCCATCACAGTGAGGCTGAGACAACAGAGCTGCCGGCAGAGCTGACCACATCCCTGCTCAGGATGCAGGTGAGGACACTTATTTATTTTTGGAAACCAGTGCAGCCTCTCCCTGCTTGCTCCCCGGCCCTCACCATCTCATCAGCAAAGCAAGATTTGAAAATTGAACAGGAAATAGGTCCACAAGTTAGCACTTGCACACCCTGTAATTTGACCAAAGCTGCTGCTGCAAATGTTGCTGCCTGGGCAGGGACCTCACGCTTAGCACAACGTGTGCTTTCCAGGCAGAGTAGCGAGCCTCAACAAAGCATCCCCTGCCACAGGATGGAGCCTGCCACAGGGGATGCTCCAGCCAGGATTTGCAGGACAGGAGAAGCAGCTGATCTGCTGGAAAATACCCCCATCACTTCGACAAACAAGAGCGTGCAAACTGATTATTTATGAAGCATCTTTTCCTTTCCTTATGCATACATCATCTAAACAGCCTTCCCACCCCCATTTCACAGCTTTATCGCCAATCCCCTGTGCCCTTCACCTTGCAATCCCCTTTTTTCCTTCCTAATCTTTATTCATGTCATCAGCATAAGTTAGCACCTCCTTGGGAGGCAAACTCATCCTCTTGCTGGGCATACTGTGCCTGCCACAACCCCTGCTTGGCTGGAAGTTACGACAGGAATGCAAAAGAAAAAAGAGGAAAAAAAAGAAGAAGAAAGAAAAGGCAAGGAAAAAAGCCTTCATTGGGATAAGTGGACACAATCAAATATACAATAGACCAGAGAACACTGGATTTCGCCATTATAAATCACCTTTCAATCCAGGGTCTTAAAGTGCTTTGCAAACATTAAATCGTAAATCCTTTATGAGTTAGATGAGTATTATCCCCTTCTCACAAAGAGCCTGAATCACAGGTATGATGGCAGCTTTCACCATCCTACAGCCACAGTGGAGCTGAGGATCTCCCATCCCCATCAGTCCATGGGCTTCTTCTCTCCCCCTGACTCAGAGGAGAGGAGCACAAGAGCTTGAAACAGCAAAAAGCCCTTTACAGCTCCATGAGTTTGAGCTTGGCTGCCCAAGGAGAGGGACGGATGTTCCAAGTCTCCTGCAACTCCCTTCCCTGCTTCCTTGCCTCCTGTACTCACTCATTTCCATCAGACTGCTAATCACTGACCTCTAGAACTGCCTGACATGTGTTTTGACCAACTGAACCAAAACAACGTGGCTTCTGCTTGAGCAGAAATTGCATTTCCAGCTCAGCTCTTTATTGCTTACGGCCAGTTCACTGCCAGGTTTGAAGGGAGACTGCTGGAAAAGCAGATCCTTCCCTTGTTCTCTGAACAGAGGGACAGGACTCTTGTTTTCCATCCTATTCCCTGCTCTTCAGACCCTGCTGCTCCAGCAGAACCACTGCTGTGCTGCATTTAAACACCCATCTGGAGATAACCAGTTTCACTCCAGGCCTCTAAAACAATAAGCAATTGTATTCTCAGCAAGCCCCTGCTAACCAAACCCACCTCAGCAGGGTCACCAGGGCTTCACTCTGTTCCAGAGCTGAGACAAACTGATCCATTCCTTCCTCAGCTCAGGGAGGGGATCCAAATCCAGCTTGGTAGCTCGGGCAGTCCCAAATAAACCCCAGTGCTGCAGATGGGAGCAGGCTGAATCCTGCTCTTTCCCTCCTCTCCTTGTCAACTCTGGGCTTTCAAGGAGGTGTTTGAAGAGCAGATTTGCAAACCCAGGTTACCAAACAAGCTGGTATCAATCTCCTTTACCAAAAGGAGGAAGCTGGGTGGGGAATACCCACCTTCAGGGGTGGTTGATGGGACTCAGGAGCCCTGAGAGCCACAGCACCCAATGCAAACCTTGATTTGAGTTTTTGAGGTACAAAAAGGCCAAGAGGAAGATGGTGACCAGGCACAGCTGAGACCAAACTCGCTCCCCAGATCCCCCTGCCCTAAAAAGTTGCTTCATACATTAAGATGACCTCTCTGTATTTTTAATTAAAGATGTTTCTGTCGTATTTTGAGTGGTTGCAAAAGAGTGAGTGGGTGCCCAAGGGCCCAGTTGGGCTGTTCTGGAGAGAAAGTGATGGCCTGTGGGGGCTTCCAGGAGTGGCAGACCTGTGACCAAGAAGCAGTTAGAGCAGCAAGCAGGGCAGTGGGCAGGGCCTACAACCAGGATGAAGAATAAATTACTTCTTTTTAAATGGGGAGAACTAACCTCTCCCCACAGCCTGCAAGAGCAAAGAGTGAGAAGCAGAAAAAAAAAAAAAGTAAACTGTTCCACTTCAGGGCAGAATCATACCTGAGATGCACCATGCTAGAGATCCAATGGCAGCTTAATTCAACTGGAAAACAAGAGGAGTAGCCAGGACTGTGGTCAGAGGTGCTCCAGTCACCACCACCTTCCCCACCCAGGATTTTTTTCCTCTCCTTAAACCCCAGTGCAAATTAGCCTGGAGAAGATGTGGGTCCCTTTGCAGACAGCTCAGAAATCGCTTGCAAGGCATCACATTCCCCTAAAGACTTTGCACCTGCTGCAAGATGAAGATAAATTCAAAGCCACTGGTGTAAACACTCAGCAAACAGCCCCTCCAAACGCACCGTGTCTCCTTTGAAATATCATTTCCTCGTGCAGTTAATTACTCGCTGCTTTGTACACTTTCCTTTGCCCACCTAAAGGACAAGGAGAGAAAAAAATCCAACAAAACTCTGAGCTCATTTCTTTTTAATATTGGCAGTGCTGCCTAAATCTAGGGAGGGGAAAAAAAAAAAAAAGATGTGTTCAGAACACGTATGGATTTACGAGCAACACAAATATCCCGTGCTCTTGGTAATATGATGTTTCTAAATCAGGCTCATAAATACATGCTTAGGAGATTAGTCTATTAAAAAAAAAATAAACTTTAATTACCCCATCTTTATCAGCACACAGCCCGTGGTGTTAAACATATGTGGGTGTTAAACGCCAAGTGCTTTGCAATCTTCCCCGTCCCCCCCCGGAGATAACGGCATCGTATGGAATGTTTCGTGGCTACTCGGGATATGAAAATGTATTTCCACCAGCCGAGGAAGACGGGGATGGGGAATGAGAGAAGGAGA
The DNA here is from genome assembly GCF_003984885.1 of Neopelma chrysocephalum. Lineage (NCBI taxonomy): Eukaryota > Metazoa > Chordata > Aves > Passeriformes > Pipridae > Neopelma > Neopelma chrysocephalum. Next base: position 2,665,878 of record NW_020897735.1, read on the forward strand.
ACAGCGAGTGCTGGAACTGCTTAGCAACACACACACACACAGAGCCACCGGTGCCCGCTGCGCTGTGCCGCATACAGAGCACCCGGCACGGGGACAGCAGCATCCCAGGAACAGCGATCCCACCACAGCCCATCCCGCATCCCTACGATGCTCCCAGAGCATGCTGATGTTGCTGGCATGTCAGAGGAATTGGGTTCCTAATGATCCTCCGTTATGTTCCAGTAGAGGCTTATTAATACGGTACAGCAGCGTTTCCAGGACACCCTCACACACAGGAACATCTCGAGGTGTTTTACGAGGGGGAGATCATGTCCAGTCAAAGCAAACGCCAATTAGGATGAGCAGCAGTGTTGGCAGGTGGATTTGGCCATGGAGCACCCCTGCACAGGGAGCAGCACTGCCTATCTCCTCTCCTGCCCCACACCCTCCCCTCCCACAGCAGGATGGTCCCTCTTTCTCCAGCACACCAGGCATGTGGGATGGGATGAGATGGGATGGGATGGGATGGGATGGGATGGGATGCGATGGGAGATCATCCTTCCAGCCAAACCATGACCCCATCAAGCCTTCATGCACCACTCAGCCCCAGAGCCACTTCCCTGAGAAGGGGATGGATGTGGATTCAACAAACACCCCAGGCAGCACCCGAGCAGTGAGAGCATGAGCAGGTGTTTCATCACACACCCTCGACACAAGGCCCGGCCTGAAACTCTTCTTGAGGAATCTTCTCCACTGCTGTCCTGGACAAATCCCAAATGAAGGTGCTCAGAGCTACAGCCCAGATCTGTGTCAGGGCTTGGGCACGGGGCAGTCTTCAGCCTCATCCCATTGTCAACAGGTCAGGGATCAGCCCCCATACTGGGGGAGACCCCCAGGGGGACTCCTCTCACCTCCAAGCAGAGAGGGTGCACACAGGAGGGGGTGGAGGGAAGCGAGGAGCAAAGACAGCCATGTCGTGCAGCAGAAGGGTGAGAGCAGACACTCCTGGATTTATGGAGGATTTGATCTTGCTAAGCACATGCTGAATCAGATTAATACTATTAACATTTATGAATTATCCTCTAGCAATTAGCCAAGCCATCCTCCAGTACAGCACGGGGGGGCTGCAGAAAAGGCAGCCCTGGGGTGCAGGTCAGGGAGAGGAGGATGTCAGGGGGTAGTATGGTCACTGTGGGGAGGCTTGGATTGGGCTGCTGGACTCCATGGAAAGGTCAAGGGCTCGTTGGCTGAGCTCCTGTGTGCCACTGTGAGTTCTCATGCTCCTCCAGCAGCCTGAGCCTCGGCTCTTAAGGTGCTCCTGGAGTTATAATGCCTTATGTACTGAATAAATGTATATATTTCCTAATTATACAGTTATCGGTGGTGCTCCCCCTTTGCTCTAAAACATTGTGCCTGCAGCTGGCACAGAAGCACCACCAGCAAATTTCAACCAGGAGGAGGAGCAAGGGGGGAAACAGAGGGAAAGGTAAAACCTTCAAGGCTGGGCAAGAAATGAGCAGCTGAGGGGAGGGTGGAAATGGAGATGACCAGAGTGGCACAGGTTGAGATGCTGGTCTGCTGATCCACCAGCCCCATCACCACTGGGCTCAGCATGGGCACGTTCTCCTGCCCACATACCTCAGACCTCCCTCAGCACAGCAAAGGGGGGAGAATTTGCACAAACCCAATTTGCTCTCCCGGCGCTGTTACATTTTTTGCATTTCTCTGGGCATGGACAATTAAAATCAATGAAGTCAGTTTTGCTTTCATGTTCTCGGTGCTGAATCGGTCGAGATAAAATCACATTAAAGAACCGGTTACATATTTACAGGCAGAGATTGCCTGCACTGGAATTTTCTTTCACAAAAATCAATGAAAACACTTCTCCTGGAATTAAGGCCTGATCTTTTTTTGTTTTACACTCCAAATGAGTCCCAATTTTACAATATACAAGCACAAAGGCAAATCTGAGTGGAAGGCTTCATTTTAAGGAGGAGGGAAAGCAATTTTCAATACAGTGTAACGAAAATATTATTCCTACAGGAAAAAGGGGAAAAAAGTAATCATTATCTATGAAATAGTTCGTGTTGAGTCACAGCCCAGGGAGGATTGTGCTCAGAGAGTGAAGGGCTGGACAGACAGCCTAACTGATTTTGGAGACCAGGAGAGAGCAGTGATGGAGACCAGGATGCCAGGAAGGGCTCAGGATCTGGCAGATGTCCCAGGACCTGGCAGGAGATGTCCCAGAACCTGGTGGCAAGAGATGCCCAAGGACCCAGCACACTGCCCATCCTGGCTGGACCTTCACCACGCTGCCCATCCTCCCACTGTCACCCTGCAGGCAGAGCTGGGATGTGGAAATTGGGTTGGAATCTCAAAAAAAACAAATCCCAAACCAAACCACCTTTCTATTGTGTCCATTATTTTTTGGAATAGATGCAAACTGAACAACGGGAAAGGGAATAAAAATTTCTGCTCTGCAACATCTCCCCGGGGTTGGGGCCCATCCCTCCGTGCCTCGGTTTCCTCCCTCCCAGCCAAGCATCATGGAAGTAGGAGCATGACATCCACCACCCCCTGCTTCCTTCCCTGCTCCAGCCAAGGAGACAAATCCATCGTGCCACGGGCACGCTGAGCATCCGCAACAAGACACATCTTCATTTTCCATGAAGCAGTAACCCTCGCCCTCCTCCCGCCTGCATCCAGCACCGTGTTTATGTTCTGCTTCCTGGGAAACAAGAGACTCGTTACCATGCGGAGGGCGACAGCAGAGCGATTAGTGAAATTTGTTACCCACATGCTCTGAACAAAATTAAATTAAAAGTGCTGCTTTGCTGTCAAGATAAGGGCCAAGCCGGAGAGATAATTTTTCACTCTCAAACACTCAATTACTCGCTGAGGCTGTATCAGATACAATCGGAAAATAAATAAATAAATGGGAAGACCCGCACTGCCTCCAGGAACAGATGTAAAAGCCTTTATCTCCAGCACAGTCCGGGGAAGTTAAAGAGCCTGCAGCCACCACAGCTCCACCACCACTTTACTTGCAGACCCTTCTGCTGCCCAGCTCCAGCTTCCCACTGCAGCCCCTCTCCCAACAGCTCAGTTCCCTCGGCATGGACAGGAGCATGTGTGCACCCCCATACCTACAGCCACTGGGGATTTAAGGAGCAAAGAGGTGGCTGGAGCAACCCCAGCCAAGCCTCCCTGCACAGCCAGAGCCTAGCAGGGATGAAGGGAAGCTCAGGGAGGGTTTGATGTGTTGTTGCAGTAACTCATTGCTCTGCGGGCAAAATAAGCCATCATGCAAAAGCACCACGTTTGTTTGCTCGCTGGAAAAGCAGCATCCAAGACAGAGGGCTAAGAAGGGTTGGAAATGAGCAGCATTCCCCATCAGCACCACTGCCCTGGGCACTGCAGTGGTGTGGGCAGGGCTGTGCTGCAGCCTGGCGGGATGGACCCCAGTGCTCTGAGGGGTAAAGACAAGACCTGTATCATGACAGTACCTCATCCCTGAGGTTTGGGGATGTCCAGGTCCCCTCTAGGGTGCTCTTCCCTGCTCTGACAGGAGCAGCACGGCTCCACATGCCACGAACCAGCTGGATGTGCACCAAACACCAGCACTGACCTGTCCATCTGTCCCTGCCTTGTGCACCCTTCCCAGGGAACTCTAACCTGTCTGTGCCATGCGCTGATCACATGTGGAAGAGATGGGCACACGGCTGCCAGGGAGGGAGAAGCTCCCCGGGCACAGACAGCCAGCACCAGACTCATTCCTCCCTCGTGCTCCTGTAAACAACCCAAATTGACGTTTGCTTTATCGCCTTTTGTCTCCCATTCAATTCCCAACAGCATCTCCCCTAGTCTGAAGGTGAGTCAAGCCCAGGGCCGACCTGGGGGTCACTTCCCTGAGGAGCACAGCAGAGCTGGTGCACGTGCTGCCCATGGCGTTTGCTCAGCCCCAGCAAGGCCGAGGGCACTGGCAGAGCACAGAGAATGGTACCCAAATTTCATTCTGCACTTCATTTAGTTCCCCATGAAATAATAAGTGCCTGCTGCCTCTGGAGACGGGAGAGGATCAAAGCGAAGCTTCCTCATATGTAGCAGACTCCGAATACCTAATATTCCCTTCTAAAAGGCCTTGTTTTAAACACCAAATACAGAGGCAGATCAAAGCTCAGCTTCTCATTTCTCTAACAGCCCTCAGAAGGCTCCGCCAGCCAGCCCGGCACACACACACGTGCACACCCGTGCGGTTGACACCAATCCAAGGTACATAATTGAACTCTGTTAATTTGTCAAAACCATCCCTGCGTGCTATGGGAACAGCCAGGTGCCTTGTTCATGGAGACCTCAGCTGAGGAGCATCCCAAAACCAAGTCCTTCCTTCCCTGGGGTGGTGGGCAGCTCTCCTGGGATGGGAAGGTACCACCTGAACAACAGCTACGCATGAAAACTGGGTGGGTATTTCCCCCCTTGCTCTTTTAACAGGCTGCAATAGAGGTGATGCTGAGAGGGGTGAAGCAATCCCAGACCCCAGCGTGGGGGAGTGGGCTCAGGGTGGTCCAGCTCAGGCTGAAACAGATGCCAGAGCTTCCCTGAGGAGCAGCAGTCAGTTGAGGATATTCCATGAGACACCCCAGACAGGTGGACACTGTGCCAGGTGCCCTCCGGTACATCTCAACCATCACGAGAACAAAAGCATTGCTTTGAATCCCACGGTCCACTTTGTATCTGGGTTTCCAGCAACCCAGGGGTTTGTCAGCAGCTGCAGAGATCCCTGGCAGGTCCCAGGGGCTGGGATACAGGGGCTCCCAGCAGGGCTGAGGGGCTCAGACAACATCTAGGCTGCAAGAGAGGGCACAGAGTCTCTGCATCTCCCAGACAAATTGGCTTGGGATGGCTCAGCCCCTTGCAGGGTCTCCATATGATGCCATCACTTTCCCTGCCTAGGTTATCCCCAGCCCAGGGAGCTGCACAGCATCTGCTGCACGTTTCTGTGTTACAGAGCAGCTGCTCTGTGGCCTGAGAAAGCAGAGGGAGGTGGGGAAAACTCACTTTTGCCTCCCCTCCAGCAAGGAGGGGCTCATTAGATTCACTGAGTCCTTAATGAGCCAGACACAGACCCTGGTATGGCCTCGGAGTTACAATGCTGCTTCTTCCCCCTCATCTTTCTCTGTCTGACCAGCCATTGGGCTGCCTGTCACCAGGGGAGCTTGGGACTGCACACTCAGACCTGGAGCTGAATATATTTTGCTGGGCAGGAGGCAAACACCACCCCAGGGCAAGGGGGATGGAGCAGGAGTGACGCACAAGTGAGGTTTGTGTGCAGGACTCTGCCTCAGGCACAGGGTTCTGCCTTCTTGGTTTAGGGTGACTTTTGCTACTATATTTTTCTCTCAAACTCAGAGGGTGACCTGACTGAACACATCCCACCCTGCTCCAGAGAGAGGAACTAAGTATCAAAGCTTTGATATCGGCTGTGATGGACAGCGGGGGGTGTGGATTCACATCTTTACAACACCGGCAGGTTCTCCCTCACAAGACTTCAATGCTGGTGAAACGTGCAATGACAGACAGCCCAGGAGACAAGAGCCATCTGTGTACCACAGCCAGCATGCAAAGAGGTTCCCATGTTTCCAGATTCTCCCATGGGGGTGGGAAAGAGGAGAGCCAGCCCCCATGAAAAGCAGAGCCTTGGAGTGCACAAACCTGTTGCAATCAGGTTGCAATAAAATCTGATTTCTGTAAAAACCTCAAGGAGTCAGTACTGAGGGTCAGCAGGAAGGGCATCCCTGGCCCCAGCTGAGAGTCCCTCCAGCCTCTGAGCACAGAGCTTCTCTCAGGATTTGTTTCCCTGGGAAAAACAGTCCAAATTCCAGCTCCCTTAAGACTACATGTCAGCCCTGCTGTCGGCACTGCCATTAGAGCTCACACTGATCCCTCAAAAACAAGCAGAGGGTGGAGAGCTGGCATGGGCACAGGCAGGGGCCATGGCAAAGAGATGTCTCACTGAAGATGGGTATGAACAGAGCACTTCTAGGCATGACCCAGCTCCCCAGGGGCATTGCTGATCTGCATTGCCTCTCCCAGCTCAAATCCCAGAGATGGGGCTGAGCCCAACAGCAGACAAACACCAAGGCTCCATGGGAAGGTGTCCTCTGAGTTATTTCTTACACTCTCCTCCCCTATAATGTCTCTGGACTTCCCAAAGACAAGGGAACATAACTGTAAGGGCACCCCGCAGACCTAGAAGCTGGGAGGATGAGTGGTGCAGTGTGCTGGGAGCATAGAAGGTGATGCCTCAGTCCATACCTGGACTGACCAGACTTACTTCTCCACGTATTCCAGCACTGAAAACCAGGTATCAACGGGTCTGCTGCTCCTGAGCTAACAGAACAAGCTCTCCCTTGCTCATACTGACCTGTAGGAATGTCCCTTCAATAAACCTTGCCAAGGCACTACAGAACCTGCTGCCCTCTTTCTCCAGGAGACACACGACCACTTAACCAGCCAGCTTCAACCAAGCTCAAATACAACCAAACCTATGCACCACCTAAGTGGCAACTCCCCTCCCACAGTCTGGGATCAATGCCTTGACAGTACCAGTAATTAGGCTCAATCCTGCAAAACTTCATCCGAGGAGAGAAACCCCAAGGAATCTCTCTCCTTGGACCTGATAACTATCTGACAGCACCTGCAACGACACGCAAGCACAGCAAAATCAATATGGGAACATCATTGTAAGAATTAACTGTATCTGACGACGCATCCTTCTCTATTAGAGTTACGATCCCATCCAATTATGGATCTTGGCTGAACTTGTAATTATGAGTTTGGTACTAGGACTTCCCACTGTGCTATTGCTTTCCTTCCATGAGGGAGAGAGGAGTCAATGAAAAGATAATAGAAAATTCTTTTCAAGGACGCAGTGATGGCAAAATTTAGCTAGACAGGAGGGGTAGTACAATGGGGACTCTATGCAAGACAATTCCCTCCGTTAGCCACCAGTGAACACGAACAAACCAGGTTCTCGCAGCATCGCTCAAACGCTAACGCAGATCTAACATCCAGCTCTGTGCAACGGCGCGAGGCAGCTCTGCCTCCTGAATTCCCTTCAAACCCAGCCATCAAAGCTGCCCAGGTGAACAACAGCTTATTCACAGGAAAAGAAAGGAATTCTTCCCATTCATCTGTTCTATTCATCTATATTTGCCCTACCAGGAAGCTTAAACAAACAACCCAAACCCAACACATACGTCGATAAGGATATCTTTGTACCTGGCATCAAGTACGAGTGCTTTTCAAGAGGCTGGCAGAGCACTTGACCTGGGGGAATGGCGTCAAGGCAGCCCTGCAAAGACTTATCTGCTTTTCATTAAAACACAATTTTCCACACCTTCCTCGCACACCATCACCCTTTTCTCTAGTGGAAGCTGAAAAAATCCCAAACTTCAGTGACTTTTCCAAAGTACTCGAGGGTTTTCACATCCAGCCCAGTATTGCAGAATAACTCCTTGAAAAACACTACTCCAGCACTCAGGAAATTTACCCCTTGTCCCTGTTTTGGGACAGTTTCTTTTGTCCCTGTTTGCAATACAACCATTCCTTCCTTCTCTCACACAACCACAAAGATGATTAGAGAGATGGAGCACCTCTCCTATGAGGAAAGGCTGAGAGAGTTGGGGCTGTTCAGCCTGGAAAAGAGAAGGGTTTGGAAGACCTTATTGTAGCTTTCTGGTTCCTGAACGGAGCCTACAAGAGAGCTGGAGGGGGACTTTGGACAAGGGTATATAGTGACAGGATGGGGGGGAAGAGCTTCACACTGACAGGGTTAGATTGGATATTGGGAAAAAACTCTTCCCTGTGAGGGTGGTGAGACACTGCCACAGACTGCCCAGAGAAGATGTGGTGCCCCATCCCTCAGAACATTCTAGGCCAGGTTGGCTGGGGTCTAAGTAACCTGGTCTAGTGGAAGTGTCCCTGCACATGGCAGGGGGGTTGTAACAAGAAGGTCTTTAAGGTCCATTCCAATCCAAACCAGTCTGTGATTCTGATTCTGTGATTTTCCCCTGAATCCAGCTGTGTTCATACTGCAACAGGTAACTTTGCAGTACTCACGACTCCCTCTCCCTGCTTTTCATCAAAAGCTCATTTTAAACTCAGCGATAATTTCTCATGGTTCTAAAACACATGGAAAACAGAAAAAAAACCCAAAAAACTATAAAACTGAAGGCCCAGCCTTTCAGCGGGAACAAACACAGTGCACCCCTGTGCGTGCGTGTGTTCATTCCCGTGTGCAACCACCGAGCTGATCAGAGGTGCTGAGGTAATTTCACATTCAAATAAACACATTGGGAGAGCATTTATGGGAATGGCTCATCATGGAAACAAATGGGGCCGCGTGTGCTGCGGCGGGTACCGGCATCTATCTGGCTGCTGCGCTGTGCCGAGGCCCGGCTTCATGCACAAAACAAATGGAGGGAGCAGGCCCACTGTGCGATTTTTAAATTGCTTCCCAACGGAGTTATTTCCCGACTGTGATTTTTCAAACGCAGCAGCAGCGGCAGCAGCAAGGCTCGTCCTCCCCTCTGCCAAACAGCTCGGGCCGAGAGTCCCGAACAAAAACGATCCGGCGTGATGTGACCGCGGGAAACACGGGCACTAATTTCAAACTGCAGATGATATTTCGGTTTCTCAGCTTCTCTTAACTCACAAAAGAGCCTGAAGGGACTTCGGTCTACAAATCCCTGCCCCAACCCTCATTTTGAATTTGTTCCTTTTAATTGCCTTTGTGCCAAGAGGAAGGCCAGGAAACTTTCATCCAACGGATGCTTTGCATGGGAAATAAAGGGCAGAAAACGGGAGTTTGGAGCAAGGAATTGCCAAGGTGACCAGCCCTGACAGCTGCACTGGCGCCAGGATGATGACGGACACAATCACTCCCTGCTGGTGCAGCTTTGGGGAAGTGCCAGGGCATGTGGAAGAAAACTGATATTAGAAACCATCAAAGAAACCCAGAACCTCAGCAACATCACCGGGAAACATGATTTATGGCTCCTGCACGGTGCTGCATCACACAGACAGCACATCTTGGGATGCCTTACCACCACAGACTGGTACAGCCGTCCTTTAGACTCAGGCAATGTCAGACACCATCACCCGTGGGAACAATCAAGGTGCTCAACCATTTTTTCCCCCATGTGCAATCACCGTGTCATTCTGTACCTTTGCTTCGTCTCCGGCTCCGATACTGCTCCGTGTAGAAGGTGAGCTGGGTTTCATCATCCGCCTCTGAGCCAGAGTTTCCTTTGGCACGTCCAAACCCGATCCCACCTGCAAGCAACAGAGAGGAAAAAATCAGCCCTGTCAGCTGGGATGCTCAGCAGCAGAAGTTCTTTGGCAGAGTTGCCAGATTTGGCCAGAATCCACTGCTCCTCACTAAGATGCTCTACTTGGGGTCACCAGAAGTGACCAGGGACTTTTGCCACTCATGATTTCACTGGTTTCTAATTGCCCTCATCAAAAATCAAGACTCTATCATGCCAGTTGCGATGTGAATGTAAGAAGATGCTTTCTACCTTCAAGAATGTAAAATATAAATGTATTTAAAGGTATTTACAAAGGAAAGCCCTGAGTGTAGCAGCTGCTCTCCTCAAGGACACAGTGAAGTACAGTGAATTTTAGGGGTTTGCTTCAAAGCAAACCCAGCAGGGACAAGCAGTACACGGGGAACACAGCACTTGAGGGGCACCCACGACCCCAGTGCACAGCAAAGGTCCCACTTCTCTCCCTCATCACCTGCTTTGGCCCATCTGCTCCCCCAGCTCACCATGACAACCAGCAGCACATGTTCCTGCAGTGGTCAGGACTGACAGGAGCAGGGCTGGCCCATGGTTCACCTGGCATCCTCCTCTCTGGGCTGGATATGGAGCAGGATGCAGGAGGAGCCCAGCTGGCTTCAGCCCCGGACACACCAAGGAGTGATGGATGCTTTAAAAGTGACGCAGACTTTAACTGGCAGAAGTCCTTCAATCCTTGCAGAGTTTAAAGCAAAGAGGCCTCTGGGGGTTGACAGTGGCCCTTTAAACTGCCATTAAAATATTTTACTGTTTTTAAAAAATCCTTTATTCTAGGCAGAAGCACAATTTCCCCATTTCTTGGCAGGAGAACAGAAAATGAGCGATGCCTTCTGCCCTCTGAAATCCTTAATCACCGCGATGAGAGGTGGCTGGCAGGAGCCAGCGGGACACTGGGAGCTCCACACGTGGCTCCTGCCCTGTCCATGCCCTCAGCTGGCCAAGAAGTGCCCTCAGAGGGGGTGGGAGGGGTGTCTTAACAGAGGGGTAGGAAGAGGCTCCTCCTGAAAGCAGCAGGAGGGGTCACTGCTTAAACACAGCAGCACTTAGTGCTTGGAAATGTGGGCTGCTGGGTTTATAGACTCACACCCCAAACCATAACCCACCATCAGCCCCTCCTCAGACACAAACAACGCAGCAAACATCCAGTGCCATGATACACCCACACCCAGGGTCTGGGGGTTTGAAAGGCACAGTGGAGTGGTAAAACCAATCAGGCTTATTCACATCAGCGAGAAAAATCTTAATTAATCTGGGCTTCTAACACAGGCCCTGGGGCAACCAGCCAGGGCTGCAGCCCTACTGCACATCCCATTCTCTCTGAGAAGGGGCTGCCCTGGGCCCCTTTGCAGCCACAGTGTCCAGGGCTGGAAGACAGAGACCAGCTACAGGAGGGTTTTTTCCCCAGGAGCTCAGCACAGCCATCTCTGCCTGGGAAAGGGACCCGGCTGCTGCCTGCGCAGGAAGGACATGGCACGTCCCTCTGCCACCTTCCCGTGCACCAGATCTGGCCCCTTTTGGACAGGCAGATGGCTGGGGTGGACAGAGGCAGCGATCCAGTGCTCTCTCTGCTCTCACACCCCGCCGAGGGGACCGGGCAGTGGCACAGGCAGCAGCTGCTCCACCGCCACCGGCCCAGCCCCCTCCGGCCGCTCCGCGTTTGTTTGCCGGCTGCGTCTCCGTGATGGATGGAGCTGACATGTTAAATTACTCAGGCTGGATGTCTTCAGAGAGCTGGTGACAGCGATATTGCATTTTCTGATTACCCAGCACTGCGCAGGATGTATAAATACAGGAGTCAGGAGACCCAGCGCAGGTCCCCAGCCCAGAGTGGAAACGTCTCCTCTGACCCTACATGCAGTGGCAGAGGTCAGCCTGGAAACACGAGCCCAGGGCAGGGACACGGCTGCCAGGGATGTGCTTTTATTCCTTTGTGTTACCAAAGATGCCACAACACATCTTGGTGGTGGTTTTAGGGGTCCTGGAACCCAGCTGAGGCAACTTGGAGGATGCAGGAATGCTAATCCTCAACCGATCCTGCTGTAAATTGATTTCATGTTTAACTCGCCCCAAAATCTTGCTGAATGACCCCTGTGAGACATTCACAACTGGGGTAATGCCTACTGACCCAGCTCAACAACCAGCCTCAGTTGCAGCTTGCTGCCAAGACACAGGCCCAGGATAATCACATGATGGGGCTGAGGATGCTCACAGCAGAGAGCACCCACGTGCAGGTGCTGATGGGGATGAATAAGGACAGCACCCAGTTAAAGCCAAGCAGCCCTGCCTGGTCAGCATTCCTTTTCCTTTAAAACCATGGAGAAAACCACCAAGTATCAGAAAAAAAATACCCTAATCACTGCAACCGATTACAAAGTGGAATAAGATGCTTAAAAGACAGAACAGGGAAACGGCAACTTTGCAGCACCAGGTACCCGTAATGCACCAGCAACTCTCTCCAGTGACTCCTCCAAGGAGTTACACCCCCTTTACACACAGTTCACTCCTGTTATTTAGACTGGAGAGAAAACAAAGCTCCCCTTCCTCACCCACACCCCTGTCTCCTGCATGGCTCAGCCCCCAGGCAGCGGGGGGCGAGGAGGGGGAGCTCAAAGAAGATGCTCTTGTTTCTAATCCTGTTTGCAGATTTACAAGCTCGTTAATCCGTTCAAATAGATCTCAGCTCAGCCAGGCACCCGGGCAGGGCGCTTGTTCTGAGTGCAACATTAATTTAGTGGGGAGCAAGGCGGGGTGCCAAGGCAAACACCTCGTTAGGGTGTAATTAAGATGGTAGCTTTAATGCCGAGTGGGGACTATGGAAATAAAATTCAGGAATCAGAGGCTCCGTTATCCCCAAAGAATTCTGTTAGCTAAAAGCCACGTGTATGGTTTTTTAAAAGTGAGTTTTTGGCATTAATGAGGAAATAAAAAGCAAACCTGACATTTTTAATCCTTTCCCCAAAGCCAGTAGGTCACAGAGCATCTTAGGAAAATAACTATGGATGCAAAACAAACCAAAATGGAGTTAAAATAACAAAATAAGTAAGAGGAGCTATTTGGATAACTCCTGTCTGAGGCCAAATTGACCTCAACTACTTAATCTCTCCAAGCTGCATGTTAAAATGGAAGTAGGAGCTTGTTTTTGTCCCCAGTGGTGCCAACCTGGGTGACATCTTTATGCATCCCCCTGCCCTGCAACCACTGTCAATGGAAAAAGGAGTTTCTGCACCCTTTCCCTCCAGCAAAAGGGCCAAACCCTGCACATATCACAAGAATTCAAGACCCACAACCTCCTTGCTCGACCATGTTGGGTTCACTCTGCTCCACACTCACTTGCACCATGCAGCACAGTCTCCTGGGTGTTCAACAAGCTTCTCTGCTTCCAAGCTTCCCAGTAAAAGCTGGATGAGGAGTGCCCTCCCCACCATGCCAGCACGGTGGCGAGGTCCATGCACTGAGGGCTGGCAGGGCTGTGCAGAGCAATGCAATTAGCTAAGTGAGAATTTTCAGTTTAATTAATTTAACACTGAAAAGAGCACCAGCCAACTGAAAAACTAAACGTGGCCAGAGAAAGGTGACTTAGATGCAGATTTAGGGACAAAAAAAAAAAATAAATAAATACACAAACATTCGTGTTTGAAACTTACAGTCAATGTAAAAAAAGGATAAAGAAGAGAAGCCCTTTAAAATTAAATGCCCTGTGGCAGGGGTACATTCACACACACTGGTTCAGCTGAGGAAAGCTCTTCCTCCTAAATTTATTGTCCCTTTTCCTTCTGTCTATATCCAAAAAAACCCACCACTGTGGGTGGTGCAACAACAAGGTGATGGTCCCATGGCTTCTACTATGGAATGCTCCCAGACAGCAGCCCTTGCACAGCTGTGAAGGGTTTTATTTTCACCAAGGACAACTCACAGACCTGGACATGATACTTTGACTCAGAGGAGGCAAAAGTTCCCAGCTAAAGCCTCAAAAAGCCTTTCCTGCAAAACCTCATGCTCCACAGGCACCACAGGACAGATGGACAGAATGAGGTGGAGGCAGACATGTCCTGGCAAAAGCAGGGACTATGGATGAGCCCAGATGAGTTCCAGCTCTCCTTCCTCAGGGAACTTTGGGTCACTCAGGGCACAGCCAAGACTTCCAAACCACAAGAAGCTGCAGCCCCACTGTGCAGCACATCCTGATAAACAGCACATCCTGTTTGAGGAGAAGGATCATTACGGGTTATTTCTTCCCAAATCCAGGGTGCTTTTAAAGCCCTGCCCCAGGAGAGGGCACCAGACCCCCTCTCTGCACACACCAGCCACCCCAAGGCCACTCCCCAGCCCCACATGCCAACATCCCAGGCAGCCCCTGCATCCACACACTCAGGGTGGTCCATTGGCCAAATCCCCACCCTCAGTCCCTGCCCTGCTGCCTCTCCCCGTGTTTCCCAGGGCATCACTTCCCAGTTCTGGTGCAGCCAGGTTGGGATGTCTGACTTCCACCTGGCTGCATTTTGGGAACCACAAACGCTCTCGGACTCAGCATCCTTCCCTCCAGCACTGCCAGCCCCCATGGAGATCTCCTACTTCCAGCCCACCCCTCCTGCCCCTCGGCTCTCACCATCCTCCCTCTCCCTCTATTATTTATAACCTCTAAACACACTTCACTCAGTCGAAGTGTTTAGGGAGAGAGGTTGTATGAAAGAGGCATTAGACAAAATGAAGTTATATAGCACTGTAAACAGAGAAGGTGGTGTGGTTTTGGGTGTTTTTTTTTTAAAGTCAGTGTACTTGGAAAAATACCCCTTTCCTAGAGCTGCTGGAAACACTCAGCACAGAACCAGATTTAATGATGAGCAATGGGCAGCAGTATAAACACACTCAGTGCAGAGAAGTGAAGCAAAACAAAGTTGATCCCAGATTTGTTTTCCTTGTGCTGGCGGGTTGGGTTGTTTGTTTTCTGGTTCGGATGGTTTATCCCATCGTTCTGAAGGAGCAGCACTCGGAAACCCTTTCAGAGCCTTTCCATAAAGGAGGAAATCCTTCTGCTGTGCACAGTTCCTGCGGGGAGAGCGCTCCAGCTGTAGGGCTCTGATGAGGTTAAGCATTAATTAAATCAAACCACAAGAAAATAATTACACACAGGCATCCGTCAGGCTGACTTGTCACTACCCAGGAACAAAGTTGGATGCAAGCTCCATCAGCGGAACTGTCATGCGGCCGTTAGGAGGAAATAAATGTATCCCAAATGGACAATTTCATTTAAGGGGAGGAAAAAAAAAAAGCCTCGTGAATTGCAATGGATTAATGAGGCAAAGGGTTTGTGTTTGCAGTTGGATGGAAAACGAAAACATCCTGATTTGTGGTATCATCCTTTAACCGGAGTGCTCACTCGCACTCCAGCCGCTTGCCTTCTGGAAGGACAGGTAACCACAGGCTGTAGAAACGAAACCTCTGGCTCAGGAGAGGCCAGGGAAAAGGCAGGAAAAGGCATGGATCAGCTCAGCAGCAGTGCCCAGCCACCACTTCCACAAGCAAAGAGAAATTGGGGAAAGAGGATGGATGGGATGGGGCTATAGGGAGTGAGAACTCCACTGGAGATGCTGGGACTGGCTGGCTTTTGGGGGCTGCTCACTGATTCCTGATGATTTGAGACCTTAAAATCTCTTCTCTAGGGCATGCTGGTGAGGTATTCCATAGGTGGGGACACTGGAAGTCAGGGTCCCCTCCTGAAGCCCATGGGATACATTATGTCTTGGGCTCCTCATGCCACACAGACATTGGGTACAAACAAATCTCCAACTCTTACATTAAGAAAACATCAATCTGGGGAGAAATGCAGAGTGACCAAGGGCACTCTTGTCCTGGTATCCACAGACTATTCCCGTGGCCACTAATAGGCAGAGGAATCCTGGGGAGGTGGGAAATGGGGTGAGGGGTGTCCCCAGAGATTGGGGACAAGCCAGGCTGGCTCGGGGCCACACTCTGCTCCCACACAGCCAGAGGCTCTGCCTGCAGCTGGGCACTGTGTCTCCTCCTAAGCTTGGCTGCAAGGATTAACTGACTTGTTCCATTAGTGACCAAAAAGCCTCTTACCTTCAGGCAGTTCAAAAGTGAAATAAACACACACAAAGAAAAAAAAATAATGAGGTTGGAGCAGGGAATCAGGGAAATTTCCCCAGACAGTCTCTGTGGACCTCAAAGCACCCACACCCACACACACTAAAATCCAGAGACACGTATTTGAATAACTACTAGAAAACAAACCAAATAATTTAAACCAGTTAAAGAGTCAGAACATTCTCTTCAGACTAAGTGAATAATTTATGGGCAGAGCTATAATAAAGAAAAGTCCTCTCTAGGCCTGTATTGCAGGAAAATGTATCCAGAATAAAAGATCACATTTCAGACTCATAAATAAATGAAAAAGAAAACCAACAGTAAACAGAAAGAAAAGTTTTTCCTTTCCAGCTCCCAGTGCTGCCACAAAGACTCTCAGTGCACTGGGCAGGCCATGGCCAAGGGACCCTCCTGCCCATCACCCCTGGAGGGACCCTGACAACTCCTTCTCCTTCACAGGTAGAAATGTGGACCCGATCCCTCCACACAGCCTTTTGCACGGTACAGCCTTTAGATCCATGAATGCTGCTCCCGCCCTGTGTGGAGTCCAAAAACAACTAAGCAGTGGGAAAGCAGAAAAAAGAGAGGTCCCAGTGATGTTAGAGCCAAAATGGACTTCACCCATTTGTGAAACAGAAACTTGCCAAGAAACTGTTTCACTCCCACCTCAGTGAGTCCAGGGACTCTGGACTTGCAGCAGACCTGGAAGAACCTAATGGAGAGAACACCTGCGACACGACTCCCAAGCAACTCCACCACACCCCCCCGAGGATGCTGTGTGGAGTTTGCTCAGCAGGAGCTCAGCAGGGAGGGTGGGGGAGCTCCCTCCTTCCTCCCCAGCCAAACTCCTCCGGACCTGGTCACTGGGGGAGCAGGTGGTGCCCACGACATCCTACCTCGGGGGCGGCTCCGGCGTTTCCGTCTCCCCACGGACGTGCTGCGCAGCGCGGGCTGGAGCTGCCCGATCTCGATGGGCGTGTTGGTGCGGAAGCTCTCCTTGAACTTCTGCATCAGGGATTCCACCGTCTCCTGCGTCACCTCGGGAGCTGCAACACCAGCAAAGGGACTGTGGTTAGAAGAGGACAGGGCCACCATGTCCCCCTGCCCGTACAAGTCCTTCCTTGCAGAGGACAGCGCGAGCTGACGCCGAGTCCTGGGGCAGGAGCTCTGTTAAGACCCTCCGACGTCCCCATGGGGACCCATCCAGAACTTTCCAAGTCCTACCAAAGCCACAGAAATTAAAAAATTGTGATTTTATGGAAATTGCATTTTCCACTTGGAAGCATCGTGACCTTATCCAGGTTGCAGCCTGAAGGTTCAAATCACACAGGAACACCCCAAGCACTGAGCTGGCTTTGGGTCAGGTTTAACTCTACCCCAGGAGCTCGGAGTCAAACCCCAGCTATGGCAGCCTTTTTGGAGGGATGGGAACTCCCCAATAGCAAGCTTAGGATTACAGAGCAATAGGGAAGGCTGAGGTGGAAGCCAGCCAGATGTGCATCTGGCCCAGGCGTGCTCTGAGCTGCAGTAGGATTCCTTGGGGTCTTCCAGGGGCTGCACTCACACGCTGGGATGCAGCACCTAAGTTCAGGAAACAGCTTCCTGCAACACCTCATGGCACGTCACAGCTTGTTTCTATTTAAGCAGATCCACTCCTTGCTCTCACATCAGCCTCAATTCAGTAATGCCAAAAAATCCCCCCAGTCCTTTGCTGAACATCCACACACACCCACCCAGTGGGCACTCACAAAGGGCAAAGATGAAATTCGGGATCAAAAGGTCTGTCCTGCAGGACACGGAGGTCTCCCACGTTCAACATCAGTTTGGCCTCTGTCAGCTCCTTGAATAAACTCATTAGCAGAACATAACCCTTGTCCTGTCTCCATTTCCAGAGTCACCAAGTCCCTTTGATGAGCTCCAGAAGCTCCCATTGCCTGCAGCGTGCCCACACAGAGAAGGCAGGGACCACCAGTCCTATAGCCCTGTCACATCCTGCTTGGATAAGGGATAAGTGAGCACCTTGGAGCTCCCTGCCTGCCAGGAGTTACAGGCTGATGTATCACCCCATCACATTTCCCAGATCCAGACACATCAGATGTGCACGGAGCTCCTCAGGCACCCAGTGAGCTCAGGGTGTGTAACCGCTCTGGACCACGGACTCTAATTCCCTTCCCAGCATGGTGCAGCTCTGTCCAGCGAGGACTGAGAAGCTGGCCATGCAGGATGAGCCATTTGTAATTCTAGACAAGGATTTGACCTAAACATGGAGCCTGCAGCACTCTCCAACAGGCATCCATGCCACAGGGGGCAGAGCACCCTGTGCCACAGGCAGTGCCACATCAGCCCACAGAGCAGCTGCCCCTTCCTTCTCCCCAAATTCCAAAGGCGATGGCCTCAGCCTCCCCAGGGTTGAGAGGCTTTAGAGCACCTCAGGGTGCTTTTCTACCCCTGCAGGCTGCAGAGAAAGTTCCAAAATCTGCTGGGGCCACTGGGAGGGGGAGCACCAGAGAGGCGATCAGCTGCTGTGCCTGCAGGCACAGGCGCATCCGGGAGAGGATCCATCCACCCAGAGCTGCCATACTGGGAGACAGAGGGAGAGGATCCAGCCAGCCA